>NC_090932.1:882624655-883249655 GCF_040938575.1 Ambystoma mexicanum | reverse complement strand
GCTCAAAAAGGTATCTGTCTTTCACACACAACAAAATCATACAGGTTTCATATGGCTGTTCAAACTCAACAAAATGGCAATTATATTCAAACAAACTTTATAACCATTTATCCCCTTCCCAGCATTAATGCAGGATTCTCCAAATCAAAGTTTCAAATGAGAAAGTTTCTTTCAATATCCAAGTTATGTTCTACGTGCCACACAAAGTTTCTTTCACTCCATAAGTCTTTCACTTAGCACTTGGATTGTCTTCTTACTATCAATAAATAGTCCTAGGCGCCCCTATGCGAGAACGAACACGGCAAAATTACCTGTTCTTTGGGAAGGTACCCACTCGAGAGTCCCCAGCCACACTTTAGGTCACTGTACCTTTCACAGAAGGGAAATACCCATTTACATATCGGTCTTTGTCCTGCCCACATGGGTAGTCCAGCACAGAAATGCTATAGCAATTCTCTTCTGAACAACAGTACCCACAGCAACCCAAGACCTGTGTTTCAGGCTTGTTGGGCCTCATTAGTGAGGTGGAGCTTTGCCTCTCTGAGCACAGTGAGCAAGGGGCCCACATCTGGATGATGCTAGGAAACCTAGGGTGACTAAACCGAATTCCCTTCAACAATCAAAAAATAGTCATAGGCGTCCTTCTGCAAGAACAAACACGGCTAAAGGACCTGTTCTTTGGGAAGGTACCCACTCGATAGGCAACTAGATATTTCCCTTCTGTAAAAGGTACAGTGAGCTGAAGTGTGGCTGCGACTCTCGAGTGGGTACCATACCAAGCAGGTCATTTAGCTGTGCTTGTTCTCGCAGAGGGGCAATTATGACTATATTTATTGATGGTCTTATTACTAAACAAGATTATCACTCTTCAAAAATGATTGCCCAAAGTTTCCACAAGCTCTTGCTTGATAAAACAAAAAGTCATGGTCTTCACACTTCCAATCAATATTTAAATATAACTTCTTTTTGAAGAACTACTTTCACATTTCTTCTTCATAAAAAACAATGCTTTGTCAGGTTGGTTGTACCACAGTTCAACATAAACACAGAAGTGGACTTGCCACTTTCTTTTTACCACAACCTTCCACCACAATGCAGTACTTCAATATCTTCTTCCTGGTTCACTAACTTGCCAAAACAACCACTAACAATCCCTTTCCTGGTATACTCGCCTGCCAGGATAAAAACTCCTACCACTGCGACGAGTACTTTGTGGTGAGGCTTGCTTCAAACTTTAGAAAAGGCTTTGACTTTCAACAACATTGGGATTCACAACTTCTTCCATAAGGATACAATATGCATTTATGTTGTTTGTTCCGTTGATTGGTTTGCCACATTCAATTCAGGTTATGTTCCCCGCCACCTTGATACTTTCTACAAGGAGGGCTTTTATCCTGACACCTTTGGTTTCTACTTTCAAACCAGTTAAGCGCTGGAATGGTCTCTTATTCCAGTTTCTCTCTTTAGGAAAAATAATTCCCCTTTTAGTTATAATAGCCCTTCTTTGGCTTAGGCAATGCTGGTTATTATCTTGCTCAAATAGTGCCTTTTCTTTACTTTGGCAATGATGGTTATAGTTGGTTATAGTCTTTCTGCAATAATGCCCCCTCTTTATTTGGCAATGATGTTTACCATCTTACTTCGATATATATTGCCCCCTCTTTATTTTGGCAATGAAAGTTGCAAACTTTTTCCTCTAGCTTCCTCTCAATACGAGTATCACGCGACCATAGCTTTATTTCATCAGTTCGGTATTTCAAAATACAAGCGAGCAGCCAGCGGTCTACTGCAGACCACCCTGGGGTCACCCAACCAAGGCCAACTCGCTGGTCGGTCTCTGCGCGTCCGCACGACCCACTGCAGCAGCAACTACTTCTGCTTTTGTTGGGTCCTGAGCGTTTGACAGCACCGGTCGTACTCCAGAGCCTTGCGCCTTTTCGGAAAAGGAGTTGGTCTTGTACCTCGCTTACTCCGGTGCTCGCCAGCCACGGCGCAGGATAAGGAGAGCTTCTCTGCCCCACAGGATAGCCTGTCATAGCACAGCTTCCCGCTGCGCCGACCTCTGCACTTCAGGTTTCCGACTTCTATGACTCTCTTTGAAGTGTAATTCCCTATAAACACAGCTGCGGCTCCGGTGTCTTTGTTTCTCTGCTGTTGGCAACTTCTTCTAATGACCTGTACCTGAAGGGGCTTTAAATATTCAAAAAGTCCCACTCCGGCATGGGTCATTAGAACCGCTACACTGCACACTACCTCCGAGCCACTCTTCCTTGTCCCATTATCTAGAGCATTACAGGACTAATGTTCTGGTTCTTATTTTATGTCAATGGCCTCAATTTTACAATAGGCCAATAAAACTGTGGGAAGTTGGATAGAGGGTTCTCCAAATTCTTCTGCCCCAAGTTCCCTCCCATGTGATCCTGCCACAGAACACCATCCACAGGGTCAGGATCAGAAAGTGCCTGCCTTTCCCTGGGCACATTAGAAGGGTCCCAGGCCACGGTCTTTGGGATAAATCACATCCCATTATCCACAATGACCGATCTAGTCAGTCTCTGCATGGTAACAGCTCTGACTGCACAAGCACCAGCACAACCAACAAAGAGATTATCAATTATTCTGATGTAACATACTAGCCAGAAGTCAGCTAGGGATGCAGCCGATGAAACTCCTCTACCTTGGATGGATGAGGTTGAGGATAGAAAACGGGAAGATCAACCTTTAGAGAACGATGGCAATTTGACAATTCCCTTGCAAAGGAAGATCACATGTACTTGGTCACTTTCACCTCAATGAATACTATTTCCAGGCATTGAGGCTTCACCGAAAGAGCCTAGAGTTCACTCACCTGCCTAGCGGAATTGATGGCAACCAAGATCACATTCTTGGTGAGCAATCCCAAAGAAAATTAATGAAACGATTTAAATGGATGGACCATCCAGAAAGTCAACACAAGGTTCAAGTCACATGCCTGAAAGGGCGTTAGAGAAATTGGTTACCTAATCCGGTTACCTAATCCCCACAAGAACTGCATAACAGTGAGGATGGTGAAAGACAAGCCTTTTCACCAGTGAGAATGGTGGAAAATGAGCCCTGTTCAGGGCTCACGCCTAAAGACCGAAATAGCTGCTAGGTACCCCTTAACAGTGCCAATCTGCAGGCCTATTGGGGACAAAGAGCTGAAAATCCAGAATGGCGTAGGTAGGAGAAATCAACCGGTCCTGCCCTTCTCCCTGCTCCTCATCAAAAAACGTTCACCACATGCAGACAGATTTTGTGGCAGTCCTCATGGCTGAGAGAAGTACACCCAGGACGTCATCCGACAAATTCCACTCCTTATAATTCAGCCTCTCAGTTTGTAAAAGTAGATATATTTTGCCTTATAATGTTGGCATAAGGACATAAACATTGAACCGCGCCATCGCAGTTTCCGAAAAAACACCATCTTGGTTGCTTTACTCTAATTTCTGAGTTTTCATTCTGTACACGGTGGAAGCTTGCAAAGTCACCGCTTCGGAAGCTTCCCTAAAACCTGCCCCCACACAGGAATGCTAAGAATCACTGAGCACGCTGAACTCTGCAACAGAGAACCCTGAAGCACTGGCACGAACATAGCTAATCTGTAAATTAGGTGTCATTCTGTCTTTGACTGTCTTGTCTCGTTTTCCCACAGCTAATTGTGAACGTGCAACCAGACAATTAAAGCGAAGCACGATTTACAGCATATTCTGTTTTCTAAGATCAACAAACTACTAAGTAGACATGCAGACTGACCGTTTAGCTTAGAACAAACATAGATAAAAGTAGCGCGAGGAATATTAACTTGTACTGAAGAACACGATATCTTCCAACAGCCTTTCTTCTTTGCTTCCCAGACAGTAAATCTGCAGAGTGACATGGAGTGTTCGAACACATGTTGCCATGGTCCATTCCTCACATTTATAGGTATTTAGGTCACAAGTAATTATCACGTGGTGAGCTAGCCCGAGTTTGTCATGGTATTGTAAGGGTGCATAAAACACCTGTACACACATACGTTTTTGCTCACTTTTCCTATGCTTGTATGGCATGCATTTGTAAAAGTCAGTCCGTGCTCGAGTGCGAATAAACAGCTATTTATACCTTTGTTCCTTGTGACTAGTGTGTCTTCATTGTTTTACAGTAGCCTCCTATTTTCGGACTAACAAGTTGCCAACTAAGAGTTGATTCTGTTCAGGTGGGGAACCTGACCCTCCCTTCCCCATCCCCACACGATGGTTGAGCAGGACGACCCTCACCGGAAGGTGCCAAGGAGGACATAGGGATATTTCCATAAGTTCCAGGAACAATGTCCTTCGGGCTGAGCCCCAAGTGATCAAGATCATAGTGGACACAGACTTCCACAGTCTCTGTCCTACCGGAATTACAGGAATAAGAAGGAACGCATAAAGGAAAGTGAAGATAAACTCAAAGATCAATGCAAGCCTCAGAGACTCCCATTGGTCAAATTCTCTGGAGCAGAATAACTTGCACTTCTTGTTGACACTGGATGACAAGAGGTTGACCAGACCACTTCAAAGGCTGCCCCAAAGAGTGAAGAAGTCTAGGTCTGCCTGCAGAATGCATCTGCAATTACATTCTGTGTGCCAGCAGAGTGTAGAACCACAGCTTCATCTCTTCCATGCACAGATGAAGCAATCCTACACAAGCTCGCTTGTTGAGGTGATGCAGGTCAATTGTGTGGCCATCACAATCGGAACACACTTGCCAGGCACACTGAACCGATAGTCAGCTGATGCATTCCACTACCTTGGCCCGGGTCCACAGTCCAGGTGAGTGTCCCAGTCTTTCAGCAAGTTGTCTTCCAAAAGCACTGTCGGCTGAGGACTGACGTTTCCCCCTCTGTAGATTTTCTTGTGGGGCCTGCCACAGATGGACACCTGAAATAGGTCTATCATGTCATCCTCATTCTGAGACCACTGACAACGATGCAGGCATTGGATTGACCTCATGCAGACTCGAGCGTTTTGCACCATGAACATGTAGGATGCCACGAGGCCTAGAAGATGCAAAAAAGCTGAGGCTGGGACCAAACTCTGGAAGAGAAAGAACATTGTTCACCCTATCCTCAGGGTGGTGAGACAGCTCTGAGCATCTACTTACCCAATAACCATTGTTCTGTGCCTTTTACCTGCATAAAATCACATGCTTTGCATAGGTCACCATCTAAAAGGTTGGCTCGGAGCATTACTTTATTTTGAAATCGAAAAAAAAGGGCATCACTAGGGGCATTCATGGCCCACTATCCCATCTAGAGGTGTTACCCATGATTTCTCATGCATTGAGGTTCTCAGATTGTTTTTCTGATGTGACGTACCGCGTGAGATAACAATGCTTCAGCTTCCACATGGTAAGGCTGGTTGGACACAGAAAGACTATTACTGTTTAAGTAATGCTCGCCTTCTAAAGCTTTTGAATCGGTTTTGATTCATATGCTTTTCATAGACTAGCTAGCAGTACTATAGAAGGTGGTGGTTTTTGAGCTGAAGGGCAGTGGAAAACAGAGCTTGAGTACTGTTTGACCCACCTTTGTGTCTGCATTTGCATGCATATCTAAACAATAGTGTTGTGTATATGCATGAACTGAACGCCATGATATAGCCTGGCAAATTGCATCTACTAGAATGTTCACAATGAAAGCTCATGTTGCTCCTGTACTCCTTGTGGAGTGAACCTTGGGCGTGAAAGGAAGAGGTTTGTGAGCCAATCTGTAGCAGAGCTGTATACAGCAAACAATCCACTGTGTGACAGTGGATTTAGTTACTGGGTCATCCTCTTGCCCTGTTGCAAAACACATAAAGAAGAACAAGTTACTTAACCCTGGTAACAAGCTTTTGCTTGGAAGTTCCTCCCACCTCATCCTATGATATATCCATATTAAGCTTCAGCTGCCTCAGAAAACAGATTCAGCACGGCACGCTGCGCATCAATGCCGGTTTACTTGAGGTCCCTCGAGGGCCTCCGTCCCAATGTCGATGTCACCACTGGTAGATATAGCGCATGCAGCGACCATTTGCTTCAGTCCGTTTTGATGCATTGCCTCAATACTTTATGGTGTTAACTTGCGAAAGACAGTGTTCTGCCTTGAAAGAACGTAAAGTGTAAGACCACGGAAATTCTACTGTGGGGTAGGTTGGGAGGGGCGATGAGAAATACGTGGGAGAAACATCCAATCGAAATAACATTACCTGGGGTAAGTAACTTGTTCTTTCGAATGGATTGTGTCCTTCCACGTATTCCTCAAGTTTTGAGAGACTCGCAAATCAGTATTTATTTTGTAGGGCGGGGAGTAAGAATTTAGGCGTTTCTTATGTGTTTGTATGAATAAAATGTAACACTGCCTTCCCAAATCCTCCTTCCTAGCCTGAGGAAGAGTCCAAACAATAATGTTTTGTAAAAGTATGAACGGAGGACCATGTGGCCGCCGCACAAATATTCTGAATTGGGACTCCTCTCTGTAAAGCAGAGGATGTAGCCATGCCTCTGGTCGAATGAGCCCTCAGACCCTCAGGAGGATCTTTTCCAGCTAGTCTATAACACTCAGAAATGCCTAACCTAATCCAACTAGACAGGGCTTGTTTTATCATTACCATCCCCAACTTACGGCCTGTATAACCAAGGAACAGTTGATCATCCTGTCGCAATTTCGACATTCTAGAAATATAAAAGCTAAGTGCTTGCTTTGGGTCAAGCCTGTGCAATCACTCCTCCTCCTTTCCAGGATGAGGAGGTTGGATAAAAAGAAGGTAGTACAATTTTCTGTGTTAAATGAAAATTGACACAATTTTGGGCAGAAATGTGGGTATAACTTTATGGACCACAGAAAATTGTATAAGGAGGCTTGCAAGACAAGGATTGAAGTTCACTCACCCTGTGGGCTGATGCAAGAGCAACTAAAAGAATGGTTTTGAAGGTTAAGAACCTTAAAGGACAAAAATGAATCAGTTTGAAGGGAGTACACATGAGAAATGTTACAACCAGATCAGAAAAGGGATCGGAGGGAACACATTTGTCAGTCCCTTTAGAAATGGTATCACTAGTGGCATTTTGAAGAAAGATATCTCTTCAAACAAGAGCTTAAAATTGACCGTGCTGCCAGATATCCTTTAATTGTGCCAACTTGGAGCCCCAGATTAGCCAGATTTAACAAGAGTGCTAACACCATAGGTGTGCTGCACAGAAAAGGGTCCACATTCTTTTACCTAAACTAGCTGCAGAACTTGTTTCAATGGCAGCAGTAGAAGCACTTTGTTGCTGGCCTTCTGGTCGAAAGCAACATTTCCAAAACATCATCTGGAAGGTCCCAATCCGTATATATCAACCTCTCACAAACCATGCACGAAGTTTGAGTGTCTTGACCTCTGGATGGAGAATCCAACCTTCCTCCCACGTGAGAAGATCCTCTCTTTGCAAAGATGTATTGGAGGGCAGATGTCTAGAAGGTCCAGGTAACACGTCCTACTGGCCCAATCCGGAACAATTAGGATAATTAATTTCCTGAACCATCTCAACCTCCTGATCATATGAGAAATGACAATCCGGAACAATTAGGATCATTAATTTCCTGAACCATCTCAACCTCCTGATCATATGAGAAATGACAGGGACTGGAGGAAATGCGCACAGGAGTGGAAACTCCCAGTCAACTACAAAAGTGTCCCCTAAAGCTCCTTTTGGGGGAAATTCCCTGGAGCAGTACAGCTCGCACTTCCAGTTGGCACTGAACGCGAACATATCTACTTGAGGGGTCCCCCAACGGGTGAAGATCTTTTGAAGGACTTCCTGAGCTAGTTCCCACTCGTGGGACACTCTGCTCTGCCTGCTCAAAGCATCCGCTGCTGTGTTCTCTTCTCTGGCTAGGTGAACCGCTGATCGGGAGATTCCCTCTTGAATTTCCCAGAACGAGAGCTAGATTGCCTCTCTGCGCAGTGGAAGTGACCCTAAACCTCCTCTCTTGTTGACGTGGTACATGGCCAGCGTATTGTCTGTTATTATCAGGACATTCTTTCCCTGTACAGAGGGCAGAAAGGTGCTCAGCGCTAGTGCTCTCAGGTCTAAAAGGTTGATGTGTAGGTTGGCTCCGAAGGAGACCAACGACCGCTGATTGTCAGATCGTTGGCATGGGCTCCCCACCCCGTGGGTGTGGTGTCCGTTACTACTGTTATCTCTGGCCATGGTTGCCAAAAGGGTTCTCCGTTCAGAATGTTGTCCTCTCAGGCCCACTAAATGAGATCCTGCATGACTGTTCGGAACCTGAAGAAGGTCCAACATCTTGCCTGAGAAACGAGACCACTGAGTCCTAAGAGCCCATTGGAGGGATGTCATTCTTAGGCTAGCCTCTGGCACCAGGAAAATGCAGGATGCCATGAGGCCGAGCAACCTTAGAAATTCGAAGGCCAGAAGACGTAGGGCACTCTGGAATTTGGTGACCATCTGCAGAATGTGTTGATCCCTCACCTCGGGTGGCAAGACATTTTCCCAAGGATGCATCCAGTACTGCTCCAATGAACTGGAGTCTTTCAGATGGTATCATGTGGCACTTCTAATTGAGGGAGAAGCCCAGTCTGTGGAGAGAGTGGCAGGTTATGAGGCCGAGATGTTCCAGGGGCTGTTCGGGAGAACGGGCCCTGATCAGCCAATCGTCCAAAGAAGGGAGAGATGTGAATCTCTCCTCTCCCCAAAACTCCGTGCCACCACCGCCATTAACTTGGTAAAAACCCTTGGTGCAGAGGTCAGCCCAAAAGGCAGAACTCGAAATTGGTAATGAGAACCGCCAACGGCGAACCTCTGGTACTTTCTCTGGTTGTGATGGATTGGCACATGAAAGTAAGTATCCTAAAGGTCCTATGACACCATCCAGTCCTGGAGCTGGAGGGCTAGAAAGATCTGATAAAGCGTGACCATCTTGAACTTGTCATTCCTGAGAAACTTCTTCAAGTTTCTTGAGTTCATGATGGGTCTCAATCCTCTGCCGTTCTTGGGCATTTGCAAGTAAGGGGAGTACCAACCCTTGTGTAAGGGAGGAATGACATCACAAGTATGACACAGACACAAGAGTTACACATTTCAAAAACCTTTATTAGATGCTTGCGGTTTAGAGAAACTCCTACTTTGCCCTATTGCTATGACGGGAGTAGTCTCTACCATCAAATAATAAAGAAAACAAGAGTCCTAGTCAGTCTTTGTCAAATCAAAATGGCCTATACTAATAAAACCTAATTCCTGCCCTATCTCTCATACAAAAAGTGTGTAAATGGTAATATGTATGCAAAGGAAAATCAGTGTTCTAACAAAGGATCAAAGTGGCTGAGTCAGCCCTCCTCCCCATGTTGGAAAGCACGGAGAAAGGCAGCCCCCATAGACTGATGACACACACTGGTTCAGGTTATCAAAACAAAGGCAGTTCAAAACATGGACCGAGGAACGCCAGCGCTTTCCACGTTAAAGTCACTTATTCTAGCATCCCAAACGTTCTTTCACAGTGCAACAAACAGTTCACGTAGGTCTCCCTACGTCGGGCTCGGACCTCGCAATCACAACACTTGCAGGGGTTTCCTTCCCCAAGGTTAATTCACATTCGTTAGGGATTCCCTTCCCTCTTGCTCACTCAGGCTTGGACCTTTTACTGATGTTGAAGACCTCCGAAGGTGTGAGGCTTTTACCATAGACCTCTGCAGGACCACTTCGATTTTCTCTTCAGTTCTGACTCTTATGCTATTTGCCCCAGTGTCTCTTTGTCGTGGTAGTTCAGTACCATAAGCACAAACATTCAAAGAAATCTTTCTCTTCAAGCATTCACCTTTTTACTTCCCCTTTTGCCGGGTTTAATCTTGACCATTACACATTTCAGAATTCATTCACTCTGCAGCTTTATAACAAAAACGTTTTGCTGAGACTTCGGGTGGGCTACTTCCTTTTACGGGACCACTCTGCCACTCTGTATCACTGGCTTCACAGTTATCAGCTACTTAAAAGTTCATCACTAATTAGCTTTCTTTTGCGTCTCATGAGCATGTGCGCAACCTTCACTTGTGAGATACACTGTTGCGGCTTCAATCTTTCCCTGACACAAACCGGCCTTTCATGTCTTTCACTAACTCGCCGGTTGTGCACGTTCCTTTCTTGTCTCTTCAGCATCAAGGTTAATACCACAGGCTTGGCCTCGCCTCCCCAACTATGTCATTCACCCGGGAGGGTCGCTTGCGTCCTTGAAACACACTGCAGGTCTCTTCTTGGCTGCGATTTGGCGTTCTCCGCGTCTTCTTCACCTTTTCCCGGAAGCTACGACCTTCTGCAGGGATCTTCAAGATTTCCCTACCGTTTGCTGTAGTCCCTCAATAAGTCATCCTGCTCCAGTAGGTTCACCTTTGCCCTAGAAGTTCTGCGCCTTCTTGTGTTCCACCTTGCTCAGAGTGTCTCTCTATGTTCCGCAATTTATCCGTGTGGGGAGAGCAAATGGGTATCATATGTATGTGATTAAAGTCAAGTGTCTGACTTTCCCCTGACCAGATTAGCGGGACATGATCAATTAAATATTTTAAGTGTTAGCCTCTTTACTCTCAGTCACCCTCTTCCACGGTCCAGTGTTTGTGTAGAAAGGGGTTTTGGGGGAGTTGGGATGTTGGAGGATCCTATAAACTAGGATGGGGCATATGTATGGGATAGGGCGGAAATACCGCGTCTCACCATTGGCTGCGCCTCACTCCCTGAAGAACCCTCAGTCAGGTGATCCTCAAGCACTGGTCCACCCCCAGGGTCTGGATCCAAAGGCGATGGCCGTGCCCTGGCCACCTGAGAGAGAGATCCCCAGAGACTAGAAAGTGAAACACCCTTTGTTTTCTCTCACTTGTTCCTCCTCGCTACAAGTACAGATTCTATAGCACCTTTCTCTAGCAGGGTCAAAATCTCCTGCACAGGGAGTGGATCTGGAATTTTGAAAGAGTTGCTCCCTGGTGGATGATCCTGAGGCCTTTTTATAAAGAGAAGGCAGTAACCCTGGGCTATTGTTTCCAATGCCCATGCATCTGAAGTAATATCTTGCCACTCTTGAAGATGCTGTGAGTCTGCCTCCCACTGGGGTTTTGTGGACTAGGGGCTCAGAGGTTTTGATGTGGCTGAGCAGTGGCTGAGGGTAAAGCAGCCGTTGCCTGGGCGGCCTTAGCACCTCTCCCCCATCCACCACAGGGGAATCTTCTTTGACCCCTCTGACTCGCCAGACCTCTTGCTTTTCAAGCTGAGGAATACAAACCAAAGGACCTGCCCCTCCAAGCTGTTGCACTGGGGCGAGTTTGTGGTGGTCTGATCGCAGCACCAAGGGATTTGGCTGCCGCTTTGGAAGTCTGCATCTTCTCCAAGCTCTAATCAGACTTGCTGCCAAATAAATGTGTCCTGTCAAAGAGCATGTTGAGAAGCCTGGACTGCACATCAGAAGCAAACCCAGACTTTAACCATGCAAACCTACCTATCAGTGCTGCCTCCATTTCTCTGCTGATACTGTCCGCAGAGACAAGACCAGTTTGAAGTGACTCGCACATAGCCTCCTTCCCATCTTTAATAATGTTCATAAATCTGTTTCGTTCTTCCCCTTTGGGAATATGATCAGCAGCCATTGTTATACAGTCCAAAAGGGTAAATGTGAACTTAGCAAGTGCGCGTGTGGCCATACTCCAAGCCGAGAAGACTTTTCTTGCCAAGGCATCATTGCATTTGTCATCCCTGTCAGGGAGAATCGTTGGGCGGGCAGTCTGTTTTGAAGAAGATGTGGCAGCCTGTACCACCAGGCTTTCTGGAGTGGGATGTTTTGATAGATAAGGATCGCCAGTGGAGGTCCTATATTGATCCGCCTTCGTAAGGCTATATGCAAGGGAAGAATAGGGTCCTCTTGGAGTCCCTTGTCTAAAATGTCTGTCAAGTCATCCTGCTCAAAAGGTGGTGCAGGCCTGCCCCACCCTAAAAATACAATGACTCTAGCCATTTATTGCCTTTATGAACCATCGGGGTAATCTGAGGGGTCTGGACTGCCAAACTCAATCTTGGGAGAAGTATCTATCCCACTTGCTGTCTGTATTGTCTCAGACAGATCCTTCATCCTTAACTTCTGATATTAGAGCCTATGCAACACCTACGGTCCCATACTCTAAGCCAAAAGGCCAAGCTTTATCTTCTGATGGCTCATGCTCCTCATATATTGCAGAATAACAAAGTTACTCACAGTAGTGACTACCTTACTCCAGGTCCATAGTCCCCTTTCCTCCATACTTGTGGGACATTCCGTCCTTCGGGACCGGACCAAAGCACTTTTGTAAAAAGCATAAAAAATGAAAATGTTTGTCCTTCTATTTTTACGCAGGGTATCACACAGCCGTAACCCCACCCTCCTGAGCTCCGCCCCGCGCATTGCCCTTCAGGCCTTTTCTATCGCCAGGTCTGCGACCATTTAAGCAATAACAGAGGATACTTATTAGAGGGCACGGCGGGCAGGCTTATGAAGGAAAGGGGACTGTGGACTAGGAGTAAGGTAGTCACTACGGTGAGTAACTTTGTTATACTCCAAGTCCTGTCCCCTTTCCTCCATACTTGTGTGCGATTCCCAAGCACTCCTCACAGGCAATACGGGTGGATGGAAACGCCTTACTGAAATAGGTTTTTAAGAACAGCCTGGCCAAATTGGGCATCGGCCCTGGAGCTCAGGTCCAAGCAGTAATGTTTACAAAAAACTGATGGGGAAGCCCACACAGCAGCCTTGGCAATGGTTTCCCAAGGAACATACTTCTGGAAGGCAACAGCAGCTGCTTTGCCACGTACAAGATGGGCATGAATGCCCTTCGGAGGTTGAAGGCCCTCTATGGTATACGTTTCTGAAATGCAGGAGGCAATTCATCAGGAGATAGTAGCCTTCGAAGCAGGTTTCCTTTTCGGCTCTACGAATGTAACAAAGAGTTGTGAGGAGCCCCTGAGTTCGGTCGTTCCGTCAAGATAGAACTTCAGGGCTCGCCTGACATCTAAATTATGTAAGACTCTCTCGGCATCTGATGCCGGATTCAGAAAAAAAACAGGTAATAAGATAGATTGATTTAAATGAAAATCAGTCACTACTTTAGGTAGGAAAGTGTGCCGCAGCTTCCAGCAGATCTTGTGCCAACACCCTGCCGTCCGACAAACCAGCCTTGAAGTCATCTAGCCTATTCTCCAGGATACACTGCAGGAAATCGGCCAACTGCTTCCACAGCCTCTGATTAGCTGCTACCAGGATGAGCTTGGTATTTGCTTGATGAAGTTGGAGTGCTGAGTTGGCAAAGACTTTGTTGCCCAAGGAGTCCAGAATCTGGTCTTCCTTGGACAGAATCTGAGCCGCATCTGTCTATGTCGCACAGGCTGGCTTGGATTGAAGTGTGGCCGCAGCTACCACAGTCGAGGAAGGGAGCGGACAAGATGCCAAGGCCATCTCCTCAGAGGTGTGGAGCCTGTAACGGGCATCAATTATTTTATTGATGCATAGCCCGGTGTGGGGCTTTCCCAGACCTTATGGGCCTCAGCCAAAATGTCCTTCTGGAGGAACAGGCTGGTGCGCTCTTGTGGTGACAGGGTGAACATTCCCGAAAGCACCCCTTTCCTGTGGAACGGGGACCTCAGGTACTGGAATGTCAAGGAGGCCCATCATATCCATGACTCGGTCATGAAATGCTCCGACAGAGCGCGGCTGCTCGTCGCTAAGCTGACCTATTTGAGGGCCATCTGGCGAATCGGAAGCAGACGGCGGCACCGTCTCAGGTTTTAAAGTGCTATCCCGCTCTGCTGGTGTCTTCTCTATAGGAGACAGAGGAGGTAGGGGAGGAAGAGACGGAGGTAGGCCATGAGGAAGAGGTGGCACCACCGCAGGGGCTGTCGGAACCGTCGGGGTGGAAAGTGGAACAGGAGGTTCAGAGTAGATTTCCTTGAAAAGAACCTTAAAATACTCCTTCATGGGGTCAGAGTGCATGAGCCTCTGAAATTTACTGAAAAATGCATCCTCCGATTAAGGTTTAGGCGCTGGGGTAGGCAGAGGCCACTCATATGAGGCATACCCCCACAAACTCAATGAGGATGGTTGCCAGGAAGGCCCACCACCAACCGGGTCCACATAGACCAGTGGAGCAGAAGCAGGAAGAAGCAAGACAGTATGAGGCAGCGGCATCCGAGCACGCCAGTCACAAGGAGGGCGAAACTGATTTTTACTGTCCACCTGAGGTGGAAACAGCTGTTCAGCCCCACAAAGAAGGTTCCCAGCACCAGACGTTGAGAGCATAGGTGTAAGGGAAGAATCCAAAATGGCTATCGTGGACAATAAGGGTTGGGCCGTTATTTTGTTGACGCCTGAAGAGAACTGCGTCACATGTGTAGATGAGGCAACTGCATCATCAGGCTGGTCAGGGGACTTAAGGAACACCTTAGCCCCGACACAAGGATCCTCGGCAGAGCTGGTACGGGGGGATCTTGGATGCTTACTGGACATCTTGGAGGTCACCCTAAAAATTAGCCTCCAGAGGAGGAAGGTAATGGAGGAGTTACAGTTTATGACCACCCTCTTTGCCCCCTCGACAGAACCGGTATTGCTGTGTCCCTGAGCGCGGGAATGCTGAGGGATCCACCTCACAGACAAGACCTTCAGAGCACGTCTCTTGGTTTTGTCGGTACAGACCTTAGCCTCAAAAAGAGGAACCTCGAGTTTTAGCCTGGTAGGTGTAGCTCCCTCGAGAGGGGCCTCAAGCCGTGGCTCGGTACAGAAAGCTACAGAAAGGGAGACCTTAGGGCGTACCCCGGTATCCAAAGCCAGAGATGAACTGGGCTGAAGTATAGCACCTGACAGGTGAACCTCAGAACGTGGTCTGGTTTTGGCAGGTCCGTCGTGGGAACCCTCTGAGAAAACTCTGGTATGCCTATTAGGCCTGCGAGGCACCGCAGGGGAACTCCTGGTAACAGAGCTGTTCAAGCCCCTCCCTGAGCTGGCAGACCCAGGGAAGGAGTCTCCAGGCCGTGGCGCCCTGAAATGTAAGGAACTTACCGGGAGTTTCTTCTTTTCGTCGATGAAAAGCTGAAAATGAGGTGGAGGAACGTGCTGAAAGACATCCTCCCACCGAAGAAGACAACACTGGAGTGCCCGGAAAGAGGGTGTCGCAGCAGAAACACAAATCCCAACGATGGTCCGGGCCCAGACACTCCAAGCAGAGAGAATGGGGATCCGCCGTAGCGAAGCGCCGTTTGCTTTAAGACCAAGACCCAAATCCCAGGCGCTCCGGCATAGATGGAGGACTAAGCGACCACAGAACCGGAGCAGGAAAGAAGGACAACGGGAACAAAGAAAACATTTCTCGGTGATGTAAGTGCGTCCAGCCCCGACCACGCAGAGAAAAAGACTGGAGGGCGATGTGTGGGGCGGAGCTCAGGAGGGCGGGGTTACAGCCACATGTGGTACCCCATGTAAAAATAGGACAAACATTTTCATTTTTGATGCTTTGACAAAAGTGCTGCAGTCCCGTCCCAAAGGACGGAATGTCCCACAAGTATGGAAGAAAGGGGATAGGACGTAGGAGTAAGAGACTTGACAAAGTCCTGTCTTGGAAGTGGAGTGAAGGATTATTTTGTTTTCTCGACCTTCTACAATTGTGGCATTTTTGACAATGATGGCGATGAGGTTCTCAGCGGAGTCAATGCCTTTGACGACGATGGCGTCAAAGATTTAGCCAGTAGGGGCGTCGAACCCTACGTTGTCGAAGGTGTCAAAAATTTTGGCTTCGAAGAAGTAGGTTCTCGACTCGAAATGACCTTCAAGTTCCTCTAGCAGTTTTCTCATGGACACCCGGGCTCGAGGGCGCAAAGGGTTTGTCCTTTTGTCTTTTCTTTCTCAGGTTTTCGCTTGACAGGGGCATGGCTCCGACTATTCTGCTTCAAGGAGGTCAGGGCTGCATTCTCAAACACATGGAGCATTTCTTGTCAGAGGAGTATTTTTTGTAAGAATCTCTCCCATTCAGCCAATCAAGTTGATTTCGTCAGGCAGGTTATCCATTCAGGGGAGGAACTCGAAAAGGAAGGCAACCTGTGACACCTTTCCTTCATTCGTTGTGAAGACTAAGATGAGTGGTGAGATCCACTTGTGGATCGGGAAAGTCTTTTAGTTTTCTTCCGATGAGGAGAGTCGCCCCTCGACTTGTCGGATTATCACTTTTTCGACAGAGTAGTCGAAGGGAATTTATGTGACCTACCTGCAGCTAACTTCCTTTTACCTTCTTTCAGGGATTTCACTGTCCTCGAAAGGCAGGGTCCACACTCTGATGTGTTACGATTGGACCCCAAACACCACAGACCCACCCGATGGGGGTCCATAAGGGACATCTTCGCCCCGCAGTCATGGCATTTTTTAAACCCCAATTTCGGAGTCGATGACGACGAAGATGCCATTATTTACTCAATAGGTTTCTCTAAGAAACCGAAGCATTTCGATCTTCCAGAGTGATAGCTCTCGCTGAAAAACGGGACAGAAGCCAACGTTTTGCTTAAATGTTCCCCCTACATCATACATCCAGTGTGTGCAGTGCACCTTACCCTCTGCTCTTTGGATTGGGGAAACATTGTTTAATGGATTGGTTGTCATGAAACAGGCATGTATTTAGGTGGGAACTGTGGATGTCTTCTAAAGACCACAATGCACTTGTGAAAAGTAAACACAAGTTTGACCACAAGCTCACGTACCCTGTTGAAAGAAGTAAAGGCAACAAGGATGGCTCCCTTATATGCAAGTTCTTTAAGGGAAGCTTTCTGCATTGGCTTAAATGGGGGTCCCATTAGCCTATGAAGGAAAGTATTTAGATTCAACAAGGTGAGGTGTTTGCCATTGTGGATAAAGGAGCTTTCCTCCTTCCATAAAAGCCTTGCCAGGCACCTTTTGTTGTGAAGTGGTATATGCTGATAATAAGGATAAATGTACTTTTAGTGAGTCGTATACTTATCTTGAGTCAAAGCGATAAAGCAGATAAATAACAATATCTGCCGGAGAATAGTCAATAGGAGTGATCTCTTTCTTTGTACACCAAAGTACAAACAGCTTCCATTTATTGAAGTAGCAGTGGACTTGTGTTTGGTTTATTTGCCTTGAATAGTATTTCCATACAATGCTGTGTTAGGTCTAAATGACCAAACTATGACATCAGGAGCCAAACTCATTGCATTTCGATTGAGTGTGTTATCTGCAGATGATGTTGCCTTAGAAGGTTGTGCACTGAACGCAACTTAATAGATGGGCACAGTGACAAGTGCAGGAGGTGGGGATATCACACTGGTCTTGCCCATGTCGGAGAATGATTATTAGGGCAAACCTCTTCTACAGTAGATTGTGAATTATTCAGTGAAGCAGAGTTGTAGGGGAAGTAGTGTATGCAAATACCTCTGAGCAGCTAATACTTCGTGCGTTGCTGAGGGTGCCCTGTTGTGGGGTACCTGGATGCAAATGTTGGGCTATTGTCATTTGCTTTTGTGGCAAATAACTATTACTAGAAGACAACATGTTTTGAAAAAATCTTTTGGGTAGGTTTGAGTTGAGTTCCTATTTGTATTCTTGAACTGACACTGCTTAAGCTGCGTGTGAGAAAATTCTTCATGCCCGGCATATGCAGCACCTGGATGTAGATTAGCCTATATATGGGTCATTGTTAGTTTTTGCTGTGCGAGAAGTAATGCTCTTGAGCGTTCCGCCCTGTTTTTGATCAAACATGGCTGGTGTGTTGCTGGGGGAAATGTTGCATGAAAGAAAGGCTTGAAACGTGGAAATTCCAGCGTTGAATCAGCAGTGGAATGACAATGAATCCCAAGTGGTCTCTCACTTCGCTCACAAGTGACCAAGCAAGGGTGGAAAACATTAATTCTGAGAACATCAAAGCATTAAGGATCATTGACAACTGCACACATATGGTAGGGATAGTGAGAGCAGAGAAATAAATGTATATGTACACACACATACACACCCACCCCAAGGACATTCAAAGGGTTAATTCGCCTGGTATGAGAGTTTATCTTGTATTCAGTCTTTTACACCAAGGTCACTAAAGTGACAATAATTCCACCATTATTCAAGCAAGTAATTTCGTGGCTGAATCAACACTGGGAACACCACACTAGTTTGAAAGACCTGTGCATCTCACAAAGAAGAGCATATCACTAATGCAAAGGATACCGATATTAACACAACCGCTTCTTAATAATGGGAAAAAAAGTAAAAGAACAAAGGAAAGCCAAAATCTCATGTCTGGTACGGTGAGCAATTAATCAGGGTTCGATTAAGTACTCATTTGTCTTAAAAAAAATAATGTATTGAATATTATATGTAGGACAAGTAACCACAGTAAGTTAGGAATTCTGTGGCAATAAGCTTACAATGTAGAAACAGGACTTTTCAGTTTAATCTATTAGAGTTTGAAAATGGGTCAGAATTATTTTATGCTTGAACTCCCAGCAAAAAGCGAGAGGATCCTCAAATTGTCCCAGAAGCAGACATAAAAATAAATAAAGGAAAGCTCCCTTCTTGGCTCGCTCAATACAAGTGACAATAATTCAGATTATGGTGCTCTGTGGAAAAGATATGAGAAACTGCCCATTACCCTGGCATACTACTACTCTGTAAGCACACTGGGAAGTACACCAACAACATGTCTATTTATAAGTAATCGTTTACTAAGACATTTGGTCAAGTTGAACTACCATGTATGTGAAGCAGAAACAAGGGCAGTCAGCAGTACATACACAACATTTACTAATAAGCACATCGGTTTAGCAGCGGAAATTCAATAAAAGTTGGATGATGGTGTCACTTACTCAGGCCTTTTGATCCCATGTCGTCAGGGATCTCCTGTAGAAAGCAGTCCCCAGAGGGCAAGCAATAAAAAGATAATCACAAAAGAAACTCATGTCAGTCATTTATAAAACAGGCGCTAAGAGAAGAGACAGTCCCAAGAACAGTACAGGCCCAGCACTTGAAGGTCATGGTGAATGTTCCAGTAATCGCACTCTGAGGTTGCTAAATAGGAAAAGGACTGGCAGCTTAAGTGTAACCAATAGTGCTATGCCACATAAGCAGTAGATAAGGCCAATAATGCAATACTTTTCCAACCCTCTTTGAGGGACAATGGGTGGGCCACACCACATCTATGGCGTGTATATGAGGCAGCAAAGCAACTATAGAGGAGCGGAGTGTTTCCTTTTGAGGGTGCCACGTTTTGAGAAGCGGAAGCACACTGGCACTTTCACGTAACAAAATACCACGGTACTTTGGAACAATGGGAAAAGAGATAACCATGAAATGTTATCAAATGGCGATTGGTTACAAAAAAGCTGCAAGCCTTGTGTGAATACACGTTATGCTACAGTGCATCCCCTCTGTTCGACCTAACAAAAATACACCTGCAACAAACTCTCTTCAGAAAACTTCTTCTGCAGCATCTAACTTAATACATAAAACACGTTTTTTGCATTTCAAACAGAAAGGGTGCACTGTAATTGCGGTGTAGTCTTGTTCTAACTGACATATTTTAGTCTAAGTTTGCATGGAATCCTGTTGCCGCCCTTGAAACTGTCTCCATGGAAACTGAAAGGTCCTTGCACATTTCCTTGGCTTTGAGCGGCATCACATAAACAGTACTTACGGTCCACATCACTTGTTTCCTGCTCACTCTGGTCCTTGTTCTTGTAGAAGGGAAATTTTCGGGAAAATAGGTTCTTTTTACGCTTGTCATTGAATGACTGCTGAAGAAGAAAAGGAAGGGGGCAAAACAAAGGGATGTCTAATGTTGTGTGTACAAATGCCCGGCCCTAGCAGCATTGCAGGAGCTGACTCGTGCCCTCACCTCGTGTAGTCTGTATTTCGGTCACAGAATAGTCCAGTGGACACTGTTTTACATGATCGGATATACTGGACGTTGAGAGTTTTATGCATTTCTCATTGATTTATAGGTAAAAAGAAGGTGGTTCGACCAGTCTTAGATCCCATTTTTCTTCAATTATGTGATACAATGACCCCATGTCTATTTGCACACTTGTCAGCACTTAGGCTCAGTTTGTATTTGGATCTTAAGGATGTTTTTGTAACACTTGAGGAGGTTGTGCGGTGAAATTGAAACTCACAGGATTTCACTCGGGTAAATAACTCCATGCATATTAAACGTTTTTCTAATATATGCAAAGTGGCATATCCAGAAACCTGCTGTCGTGCAATCTGTCTACTTGGCAGCCCGAAGCGCCTGTGAATGTTGTTTATGGCTTTATTCCACCGATCAGGTGCTCTGATTTTGCAGTTTCGTTGTCAACACACATTACATGCATGGAGAAGATGTGACCGCCAAAAACAACGTCTGTCACACAAAAGCAGGCTATCTGTACCTACATTTGAACAATCGGCAGCCTTCATGACCATCTGGATGTGTGAGACTATTGTGAACGGCCCATAACACGGATATGATGATTGGAGCTTTATGTGAGATTGCAGGACCCAATTATAGTGGTGACTCTCATATTAGGAAGGCAGCACCAAGTTTGATATTGAATTGATGAAGTTGGAAGACGATACGCTACAATTTGAAGTGCGTTTGTGTCTGATCATTGGTGATGCAGATATTATCAGGGAGGTGTTGATCAGTGACACAGGGAATTTCTGGAAGGAGTCTCTCTCGCCACCTACAAGACACAATGTGTGGTTAAACTTGTTGCCCCTGAAGAATGTCTAGCTAATGTCAGCATTTTGGGACAGAAACTACTATAAGTTCGGCTCATCTTGGCACTAAAAGAAAAATAGGTAGAATCCACCACTACTGTGTCATGTCCAGCATGTGTGACTGGTTTTTAACTGAATGCTAAAATTATTTTGATATGCACTTGTGTTTTGCTATGTTTTAGGCTATTGAGCTATTTAGCACTGTACTAATGAATTGGTGAACATTTATTGTGGGTTATTGTTGAATGAACAGGTGGTTTTATTTGGAATTCAGAATTAATAAAATTGTTTTTTTACTTTTTTTCATAAATATTTGCAGCCAGTGATTGAATCTCCATCTCCTTGTTATTTGTTTTGAGGTAGATGTGGAGCCTTTCATGTCTTTTATAACTACAAGTGGGTACATATGTGAAATCCATCTTTATAATGTTTTCTTATTGTTTAACGACACATATTATATTCCCACTTAGAAAGAAAATCATTCACCCTAAAGTGGGACACACCTCATTAGAATATTGGTGACTATTAGCTTTCAACATAGGTGCCTTCCTCATGCAAATATAGTCCAACCTAAACAGAGCCTGAATAAGTCTGCCCGTCAGACTGCCCAGCTGCCTCCAGAGGCTTTCCAAGAACAACAGGGAGAAGCAGAACTGGGCCTCTCCTGTCACAGCGATGCAGTGGTAGCGGTGGCACAGATGGAGAAGGATGTCCTTTTTGCTGTGACGCTCTTTCCCGCATTTCAGAGTGTTGGTCTAGTCTTTTTCAAGATGGCGCCCGGACACCGGCCTTTTCTTCTTTAAGCAAGACCAGCTCGCCGTGTTTCAACCCTTGCAAGTTCCTCTTTCGGGAGACGCTTGTTATTTCCTTCTGCCCTTCCTGCCTCTACATTCCTGTACTCATCTGCTACTTGTTTCTGAATCACTATCCTCCTTCTGATCCGTTCCTACTTGCCTTCTGCTGAACCTTTAGTCCATTGGATACTGCTACTTTTCAACTGCTCACCGCATTACCATTGCTTCAGTCTGCAACAGGTTATTTATTTATTTTTTTACACCAGCTTGCCTTTTTCCCAGTCTTGGGGGGAGTTGCCCTTCGGTTCCGCCGCTGTGTACTTTCTGCCTGAATTCCAGAGTACACTGTGGTGGAGGAGGAGGGTCGTCCTTTTCTCCACTTACAGCGACTCAGGGACAAACAAAAAGGAAAGCCTGCAACTCCTTCAGAACGTGAGGCCTCAGCTGAGACAGCAAGTGAGAAACGTGAGAGATTGAAACGCCAAAAGAAGTTGATCAAACATGGCACAGATGCTGGAACTTGTGAATGCGGTCCCGGCATTATCGACTGAAGTGCACAATTTAAAGGGTGAAAATGCCTAGTTGCGGCACATGATGGCTGCAAAAGATGCTTTGTCCACAGAAGCCCCTTTGGGAGGACTTACCTATGGATAGCTTGATGGAACCCCCAAACAACTCCGAGTTCCTTGATGCATGTACTGTGCATTTACTGTTCAGAGAATCTTCATTTGCTTCTGATAAAGCAACAATTGGGTTCATGGTATCCAATATGATGGGAAGTGCTTTGGCTTGGACTACACCCTTGGTAATCTTTGCCAGCCCTCTAGCTGCTTCCTATGCTGCCTTTGTACATGGTTCAAGAGAAGGGACGTCATTTCACCAAAATGCCAGGGGTAGCGGAAGTGAGACCACACGACCCTTGACCCCCTGATGACATCACAGGAAGTGATGTCATTTGACCCCGCCCCAAAGTGATATCACGGTTAGCGATGGAACACATTTCACCCGTTGACAAAACAGGAAGTGGCATCACATAGCATTGTACACTACGAAAAATATAGTTACGATATCACTATGTGATGTACATTTCATACAAGAATGGATCGCCATATGTATCATTAAGATCAGTGTGTATAGGCCCATATTACCAAATTACTGTGTATGCAAGCAGACGTCCATGACCAAATGATAATGATGTGTTATTATATAGTACTTACGCTTAAAGGCTTTATATAGAAAAAATATACACCCAACATCACCCAACCTGTGTTGGTACTCATTTATCGACCTCAGAAGGATGAAAGGCTGAGTGAGGCATTTAAGAACAGACTAAATCAGTGACTCACCCCCTGAAGTGTGCCTGAAATAAACATTTAATGAGCCTAGCACTTATTGTATAGAATTCCAGAAAGACACATTATTTGGTATTCCTATTCTTTCTTATTTAGGGTCAGTGCTGAAAGTGTTAGACCTGTGGCACTCCTGTTCTTATTTTTCTTCTTTTTTTAAGGGGGCCTGAACAAGAAAGCCAGCCACCCCAGAAGTAAAGAGCCACAGCCCAGGAGCTTGCATTACAAAAAGAAAAAAGAAAAAGAAAATAACCTTTATTTTTTTTAGGTCACAAGGGAGACCACAGAGGTCAAAAGGGAGACCTCAGAGGTCGCAGTTGCGACCTCTGGCGTCCCCTAAATGACGTCCCTGTTCAAGGGACATGGTTGAGCGGCAAGCACTAACCTTTAATGCCTATGAGTCACTGTTGGACATCAAGCAAAATCATCAGGATGTTTTGTCCTATATCTCCAGATTCAAGAAATTGGCTGCTGAAGCTGGGTGGCCCGAAATGGCTCAGTTTACAATATTCTGAACAGGCCTTGCTGAGTACATCAAAGACAAATTCGCCCACATTGCTCATCCTGCAACATTGCCCACGTTGATCTCCCTGGTTCAGCAAACTGAGTACAGACAGCAAGAACAAAAGGATGAAAGGAGAAGGAACAAGGGTACTTTCTATCCCTCTAGGTCTGTAGCCGTTACTTCTCCCAAGGAGTCGTCACCCAGTGATGAACCAATGCAGGTTGGTGCGGCCCGCAGACCCTGGACCCCTGCCGAAAGACAAAGAAGGAGAAACCTAGGGCTATGTCTTTACTGTGGTTCGCTAGGGCATCTTCTTCTGGATTGTCCAGAAGTCCCACCTAGGAATCCGGGAAATGCAAAACCACGATCCTAGAAGGGATGTTGGACTGGTGAGTACAATGAAATCCCGTTGTTAGCCAGGAAGACACAGACAATCGCTTAATGGTGTTACGTGTTCAGTTAGTGGAAGACACCGGACACACTGTCAAAGCATTGGCTCTTCTGGATTGTGGAGTGGCTGAGATCTTTATGGACATTAAAGGGGCCACGCAACACCAACTAAAGTTGGAAGAAAGAACCATAAATCAGCTAATAGAGGGAGTTGACGGTAGACCCTTGCGCTCCAGGCCGATCACCAAAACAAAAAAGGCTCAAAATGATGGAACAGGGACACCAAGAAGAGATTACCTTTGACATCATTAGAGCTACACATTTCCGGATTTTCCTCGGTATACCATGGTTTAGGAGACAATCTGGCAATCTATTGGGAAAGGAACATAGGCCGGTTTTCTTCAGACCATTGTATCCAGCAGTGCTATTGATAGTACCAACCTCCATGTCCACGTTAGCCTTGGCCAAAGGTCCTAATACTATGTCGCCAGCAGTACAAGAAGTTTCCTTGGTTCCTTTGAAATACCAAATTTATGCCAATGTCTTCAAAGACCAACTACCTAAGAAGATACAATCTTCCACCCTATCAGGGGGTACCATAGACCTAATTCCAGGCACTATTATAACTTTTGGCAGAATATTTGCTCTTTCCCGTTTAGAAAAGAAAGCCCTATGAAATTACCTGGATGACCACCTTTTCAACAGTCTCATTCGGGAACCTAAGAAATCTATCAGCGGGTGCCTCTGTTTTTTATCCCAAAGAAGGACACCAGTGAACTCTAGCCATGTATAGATTATCAAGGCCTCAACAGAACTAGCATCAAGGAATGGTACCCCATGCCTTTGATAAAGGACATCATTGAAGCCGTTCAAGGGTCCACTTTATTCACCAAACTTTATCTTAGGGGTGATTCCACTTTCTCTGGATTAAGGACGGGGCGGGGGGTCGTTGGAAGACCACTTTCCAGACCCCCTTCGGTCAATTTGAGTAGCAGGTGATGCCCTTTGGACTTGTGAACGCACCTGCGATTTTTCAGAGGTTCATGGACCAAGTATTCGTGGAAGTCCTGTTTCATCAGGTCTTTGCATACTTGGATGACATCCTAGTATTCTCTTACCCCGAAGAACATCAACAACATCTCTCTGAGGTCCTGCATAGGCTTCAACAAAACCAACTCATGGTCAAACCGAAAAAATGTCTCTTTGAAGCACATTCTGTTCCCTATGTAAGATTTATAGTCCCCAAAGAAGGGGTTCACATGGATCCACGAAAGGTTTCAGCGATCTACACCTGGTCCACACCAAACTCTGAAGGAAATACAGAGATTTATAAGAGTAGCCCATTTCTATTGTCGCTTCATTCAGAATTTCTCTGAGATATTCTTACCAATCACTGCCCTCTTAAAGAAAGATACTCCGTTCATCTGGGGAAAGACTGCAGAGCACGCTTTTTTGACGCTTCAGGAAGCCTTCTACATGGCTCCTATACTCATTCAGCTGGATCAATCTAAACCGTTTATCATGGAAACAGATGCCTCTCAAGGGGCCCTTGGAGCTGTCCTTAAACAAGTAGCCAAGGATCTTGAAGAACATCCAGTGGCCTATTATTCCAGAACTCTGACAGCCAGTGAAAGAACTACTCAATGATAGAAAAATAGTTATTTGCCGTACGGGCGGCCTGTACGGAATGGAGACACCCTCTGCTGAGAGCAGAAAATCCTTTTGAGGTTCACACGGATTACAAGAACCTTCGAGTACTCCAACAGATTGAATGCAACAATAGCAGGCAAGCCTGATGGTCTTACTTCTTTTCGCACTGATTTTTCCATCACGTACCTACCTGGGACCCTAAATAGGGTTGCAGATTTACTTTTACACGAGGACTTAAATGAAAACGTCGACCTCATGATGCCAGAAAGGATCCTACTGAATAAACGTTGTGAATACATTTTTTTGACCTGCTTAGACCGATTTACGGGACCTTTCTTATGTCCTTACCCCTTAAGGATCAAGAACATGTTTCCCAAAAGGAACAGTTGTTTTTCCACAAAGGAGCATTGATCATCCCCTCGGGTCCATTACAGAGGAAGGTCCTTTCGTTGACACATGATGTTCCCACTGCAGGATATCAAGGATTCGCTGTTAGCCAAGATCTTCTTACTGGCACCTTTTTTGTGGCCTACCTCGAATAAAGATGTGAGGGACTGTGTGCTTTCCTGTCCGACTTGCTCCAGAAACAAGTTAACAGACATAAACCCATTGGAAAACTCAAACAGTCACCAGTTCCCCTAGGGTCCATGGACTCGTCGGTTCACAGCCTTTGTAGTGGATTTGCCCCCTTAGGAGGGAAATACAGCGATTACGGTTACAGTGGATTCATTCAGTAAGATGGCACATTTTTCTTCGTTACAGAGTATTCCTTTGGCACCTGCAATGGCTTCAGTCTTTTGGAAAGATTCCGTTTGGATGGACTCCCACTTTCCGTTACCACCGATTGTGGTTCCCAGTATACCTCTCGTCTCTGGTCCTCCATGTGCACCCTGCAAGGCGTGGAAAGAGCATTATCGTCTGGCTATCACTCGCAGACAAATGGCCACAGAGAGCGCTTCAATCATACAATGGAACAATTCCTTAGATGTTATACCACTACCAATCAAGACAACTGATCAAGCATGTAGGCTCTTGCAGAATTTGCTTATAACAACGCATTATACACCGCCATCAAGATGAGCCCTTTCAGGAATACATCCCCGATCTCTACCCTTGTCGGTAGGTCCAGTAACCAATATGCCGTCTGTAAATCTACTACAGCAACAGATAGCCGACAACCATAAACTAGCAAAGAAATGTCTACAGGAAAGTAAAGAAAGAAACAAGATGTATGCAGATCAACACCGGAGTACGCACCCACTCTGGTCAAAGGGAGATAAAAGTGTGGCTATCAGCAAAATACCTGTCTAGATTGATCAGACCTTCTAAAGTCTCCCCTAGGTATATGGGATGCTTCCTCATAACAGCCAAGATTAACCCTGTGGCATATCGGTTACAGTTACCTAAATCTTGGAAGCGCATGCACCCGGTTTCCCACACGTCCTTGATGACAGCATATCGTCCTAACCCTTTTCACAGAACCCTACCTCACATTTCCAAACCTACTTTGTCCAGTCCTGAACATGAAGAATATGGAGTAGCCCATTTATATGACTCTCAATATTACCGAGGTGCTCTTCAATACCTGGTTCACTGGAAGGGTTATTCCTCACAAGAACGTACCTGGAAACCAGCCTCTCACATTCATGCACCCATTCTCCTCAAACGTTTTCATCTTTGACATCCTTGGAAACCAGGACTAGACCGGAGAAGAAGAGGCGGAGGGGTGGGGGGGGGGGTCATATTGTTACAGCAACGCGGTGGTCACTGTGGCACAGACTGAGATGGACATCTCGTTCTTTCCCGCACTTCAGAGTGTCAGTCTAGTCTTTTTAAAGATGGCACCCCCAAAGCTGGCCTTTTCTTCATTCAGTGACCCCCCCGCTCGCCGCGTTTCAACCCTCCGGAGTTCCTCTTTCGTGTGAGACGCTTGTTATTTCCTTTTCTGCCCTTCCTGCCTCTACATTCCTGTACTCTTGTCTGCTGCTTGTTTCTGAATCACTATACTCCTCCTGATCCGTTCTTACTTGCCTTCTGCTGAACCTGTAGTCCATTGGATACTGCTACTTTTCAACTGGTCACTACATTACCATCGCTTCAGTCCGTAACAGGGTTTTTTACGCTGGCCTGGCTTTTTACCCATCTTGGGGGGCGCTGCCCTTCGGTTCCGTCTCTGTGTACTTCCAGCCTAAATTCCAGAGTACACCGTGGCGGAGGAGGAAGGCCGTCCTTTTCTCCACTCACAGCGGTTCCGGGACAATCAAAAAGAAAAGACTGCAACCGCTTCATAATGTGAGGCTTCAGCTGAGAAAACAGGTGAGAAATGTGAGATCTCCCCCCTTCCCAGCACCATGCGATGATCTGCTCCTCACAGGCACCATTTATGGTACTCTGCAAGGAAGAGCTTGTTAATTATGCACAGGGATTCACAATAGGACTCTTACAAAACATGGTCTTGCAAGTAACAGTTATGAAAGATAACACTTAGTAATTGAAAGGCCTCCTTTCCCAGATATACCAAAAATGCCTTTTCCCTTTGACTGTGTAAGATTCCATTATACTTTTCCTTTTGACTGTGTAAGATTCCATTATATCTGCCTGAGATAGGGACGAGTCATCACGGCCTTGAAAGCCAGTAGCCAACAAAGTTACCACTGCACGATCCTGTGTTGCTTGTCATTAAAAAACAAGCAGCACTTTCTGTCGGGCAAACATGATATTCCCAATAGCTTTCTGAAGTAAGAAATGGTGACATTTCGACTGATATATCCACCTTGCAGAGCTTTTGTGACTGACAAGGTATAGGTAGGCATTACGATTGCAGTACGATGATGTTCGAGGCTCTGGCAATGGAACGTTTGGCCATTTCTACCTCATCACAAATACTTTATTTGTATAACTGTGGCAAAGTGTGAAATGATGTGCCAAATGACACAGGCCTATGTACCGTTAGCACTAGACCAACTGTTGTAGAAGATGAACTTTAGGAAATAGCTTTCATGGGATAGCTGAATGGGTCCTTGGCTGACCCAACAGGCTTTCAAATGGGCTGCACTATAATCCAGTAGAACAACTTGAATCAGTAAATATTAAATAACTTCGAGTCAAAGCAAAATGTCAAACTAACTTCTGTTCTAGACAGAGATATTTCGGATTAAAGGAGCATTTCTATAGCAGATTGCTTGAGAAGGTTCTCATCACTTCCTCCAAGCGAGGGCTTCGGCGTACCGGCACTCTCGTTTACAGTTCTGGAACAATTATGAACACCCAATTTGTGTGGAAAAATACACAAGACTGAAGCACTTTTCAAGAAAATGTCTACCCACTCAACCAAATCAATGACCTTAGAACATGAACGTTTGCCTCTTGCAAGACAGAACAGTGGAATTCCAAATTGTGCACCTTCATGAGCAGTTTGAGAGCGTGTAGCGACATATGTGACTATTTTCACATACAGCAGATTGTTCTCTTTCACTGAAGACACTTGCAGGTGAAAAGACAACCAAGCCTGCACACACTCCATTCCTTTTATGAGGCCAGTATGGGAAGGTGCCTCCCTAAACAACCTTTGCAATATAATTAAAGCATGCTGGAATCATAGAGCAGATTCCCTAGTCGGTCAACAAAACTATATGCTTTAAAATGTGTACTGAACCACAGCCTTTGCCTCTATCTGTTACTCTTATATGAATTTCAAAGGATGGATGAACTGTCCGTCCCTTACAGACATCCTCAAAATGGAAACATAATGGATATCACAAGATTAAGGTCTTCAGGAAGTGCACTTCCAGTTGTGGCATGCTGGAGGAAGGACTCTGACAAATGGGTAGTATGGTATAAACACTTCTTTATTTAAATAAGCAAAACGGCCTAATTCTCCCTACTTTAAAGTGTTTTCCCCGGTTCCCTTTCAGGCAGGTCCTGGTCTATTTTCATGGTCAGTAGCTAGGTCCTGCTCAGTGCAATGTCAAAGTCCCTTGTCTGTGTCAATGATGCACTCTTCAGGCCACCTTTTCTCAGTACTTTGAAAGTCACATGAAAGTAGTTTGTATAAATCCTGTAATCTACTTCTCCAAAGTATTTCCACAAGGCACTGAATTAGGTTTTATAGAAACAAAAGGACGAGTGTCACAATAACCGACAGTGGCACGGTCAGAAGCTTTTCTTACAGGTCTTCAGGATTTCGAGGTCTCAAAAGGTAAGGGGATTGGGGAGTTCAACCAGAGAACAGGGGTTACCATTCCCATGAGGGAAGTCCCTCCCTGAAAGGTCCTCACGGTTTTTACCCCCACCCCCAGGGGAATATTCGGTAGAGGGCTCACCTCCCTAGCCTCAAAGTGAAAGGCTACCCCATTGGGAGAAGTGACACGATCCCACGATTCGTCAGAGTAGGGCCGATCTATGCATTTTATACCTTTAGGTGGCTAAAAAAAAAAATGTCTGACAGTAGATGAATTTTAAGATCTATTTTGCAAATATTTAACTTTAAGGTTCAAGGTTTTTTGTTAAATACATACGTAACTGTGAATGAGAATATTAGTAATGGGTGATTATATGGGATAGTTTTGATATAGGATTATTACCCAATTCAAAAAGTTTTTCATGTTTGACTAACAGAGGAGTCAAAGGCACAGCAAATCCTGTTGACATTTGAAACTGTAGGTCAGGTGTGTATCCTAACCCCCACATGTGGAATGTTTATCAGCGTTTTGCTGTGCCATCAAGAGATCAGGAGAAACAGTTCTGAGGCTTCTTCCTTCCAGTTAGAAGTAGAGGTTTAGAAAATATACACTACATGTTGGATGGGCAGAGTCAGCTCCTTAGCAAACAACAAAGTTGAGAAATATGGAATTAGAACTGATATTGTTCAGATTTAACAAAGGGCAGGTAAAAGATGAAATTTGTTATATACTGTAATTCTACAAGAGAGGAAAACGGGAATATGAGTAAGTGAACACCAAACCTTTAGTAGATCACCCACAAAATAGGTTAAAATAAATAAGATTTTTAAAAAAGCAGCACAGGCAAAATAAGAGCAAAAGTACTTTTTAAACATGTCAGTTTCAGTTTCTCTTGACTAGTCCAAAACACTGTGTTCATTTAAAAATATCATCTTTGAGGTTGCTAAAGCAGTATGGAAAACTGGTAAGAAAGACATACCGCTGACATAGCAGAGGTTCTGAAACAAATCAACATGTAATGCAATTTGTAGCCCAAAAATAATTAAAGTTGGCAATATGTTAGACCTTAGCAAATAATTGGTGTGGAAATATGAGAAACCGAATTACTGGACATGTAAAAAATTAAATGGCAGGCAAAGCAGAAAACCATGTAGAGTAAGTTATGCGTGCCTGGACTAAAATGTGAAGAAGAGGAAGAAATGCAGTTCTACATCAATGGCAAGCGTATTTTGTCATTCCACTGAGGGTTTCATGCATGTTTTGGTGCCACGTTATTGCACGGGGACTGTGCACAAACTATTAATTTCAACGTACAGGACTGGTTTAAACACGTAGTTAATTCAGATAACATTGCATATTTTGTATAGACGTAGCATGCAATTACACCAACACAGAAGCAATACACTGTCACAACAATGTCGGTTTTGCATAATGAACTTAAGCAATAACTACATTCATTCTCCTCAACTGTTCTGGTAGGACGATCAACTGTGCACAAGCCTGGTTAATGGCTAGTGAAAAAATGAGGTTCTGGCATTCTCATGTTACAAAAGGCACACGTGTAAGGTTGCTTCTTGTGGGTAGCTGCACTCCACATGCATTTTAACATTTTTTTTGTATTTAATTCTTTTTTTTTTTAATAACGCGCTTAATACCGAGTTTGGTTTCTAAGCGCGGATCAGGGATTCGAACCTATGTTGCACTGCGTGGCCTTGCTTCCAAGACCAGCACGTTGTCCCTGTGCTATCCTCCGTTCACTCTTCAAATCCCCTTGCACCAGAATATAAACCTGTACTAGCCCAGACCGCTGCAGACGACAATCATACTTTTAAATGAATAGCAGACATCACTGGACATTTGGGCAAAACAGATGCACTTGTAATAAAGGTTTTGGAAAGTCAAGCTCAATGGACCTATTGTTAAGGAAGACTGTTAAGTACTGGACTAGTTCTGTAACAATAAGAACCCGTGGACCTATGGAGAAAATGCACAGGTTACGCACTGTAGTGAATTGCTCTGTTAGACCATGCCCCACATTCCCAAAAACCTCAGAGATATTCTCATAGGGATAAACTAAGCAGTTATTGCAAAGCACAATAAATATTTGTAAGCAGTCCTGAGACCACTTCCCGCAGTCACGGACTTCATATCTTAGTTGTTTCCTTCAGTCACTGCTTCAAGAATAAAATTCAGATTGCCACAGAATCAAAAGGCCTGTGGGCTATTGCAAGTAACAAGACATTCAACTTCCATAATGGGTGAATTCTTTTCATTTGGAAGTAACTGTTTCAACAGTCCATTATAGTGACATTATGTCCTGCAGAGAAAACATCCTACCTCACAGTTCCTGTTAGTGGCAAGCTGGGTCGTTATACAACTCCACAAAAAAGGGAGTGAGGTTACAACACGCTAATACAGGGTTTGGCTGGGTTCAATATCATGCCAGTGAATTACATTTTCTGCGCATGATAAGGTCCATGCAGACTTAAAGGGATTGACCAAAAAAACATTAAATATATGGGAATGTGTAAATGCCCCCTTTTAAAAACAAAGAAAAATCAGTATCTTTTTTTCTGAATGTGCTTGCTGATATTAATCATGCAAGTAAATGTTGAGCACGACAGTCATTGAGGCTGTAGCTGCATGCTATTACATGGCTTTGGGAGGATCGGCAGTGTGCACACCAAGAACCAGGGTGAGGAAGAAGCAGGATGTTCGCAGGGACAAGGTGATAGTGGGCTGCCCAACACCACAGAAATTCAGCTGAGAAGTAAGGGGAGGATAGGAACATGGCTACGAAGGGAGCTGCTAGTTGCAGGGGTTTCCTCCACACTCTCAATACGAGAGAAAGATAGAAAAGGTAAAGGGGGTGAGGGACCAGGTAGGGGATCGCAGACATCTCCCCATATTGACAGGCACCATGCAAAATATTATGTCTTATATAACACTAGAACTGAAACAAAATTGGCAGGTTAAAAGTAATGTGGTGGTGCCTGAAAGTGACATGTGAAAAAGGATTCAGGAAAAGGAAAACGCTCAAGTTCAACATAGAAACGACATTAAAAAGTGGTGGCATGCCTGATGGGGAGATGGTGGACAAATCAAACAGTTATCTAGGTAGGTTTAAATGTGTGTATCCTGACAGAGGCAAGAAGACGGCACCACCATTACCTTGGTGAAAATGGAAGGTGGTGCATATAATCCAACTCGAATCACCTGGTTCTGTTAATGCTTGTCCTGACTAGGAACCTGAGGATGAGCCTATGCAAGTGCCAGATAGGGAAGTTAGAGCCGCATCTTTCAGATATAAATTGCAGAGCCAGTAGGCCGACAGGATTATCTGCAGCACTAATGGTTGAATCGGAAGGGGATCAGATTGGTACACTGTTCTACAGTGGTTTTCACAACTACAGAGAATTGCAAAAAGAAGCCTACTCTTTTTTTTGGCTACACATACTTCGTTTATGTCTCCTTTATCTAAGATCTTCAACATCGTCATCAGCTTTGGTGACATCTGGTGGTGGATGGGGTGTAGATGGAAGAGGAACATGGATAAAGGGCAACTGTTTGCTCATTGACATTGAGGGAAAGGCATAGGAGTCTTTAAAGTATACCTTGCCTCAAACGGGTGGGGGTTTTCTTGAACTACTTAGAATTGGGAAGTGTTTCCTCCCATGCTTGGTTTGCATTAGTCTCTGGCCAAAGAAGGATCAGACCTATTTTCAGCAAATGCCCACAAGGCACAAATATGTCACATTTTCCTTGAGCCTCCCACTCCTTGGATTTACCAGAGGTGAAGAAAAATAATTTAAGAGCCTTGGAAATTATGTTCAAGCACCAGTCTTGCACTTGCCTACCTGCTTGTCTCAATGACAGAACAGCCTCTTCTAATCAAGCGGCAGGCCGCGGACCCTGTTCGGAGGGTCGGAGGAACTAGGCAGACCTGAGTCATGGCTGTCAGCACATACCCACTCCAAGGTTCCTGGCCATAGCAACCAGGCCAACAAGATTTAGGTAATCTCCCCTTATACTTGGTCTCTAAATTCTTGTTAGTAATCAAAGCAGTGTCATGCTCCTATATTTCCAGAGCCACATTCAGCATACGCTGCTGTATAGAAATACCTACCAGATTGCTTCATGTTGGCATTCCAAAGTCCAGGAATCCTTCTAGACTGACTAGTTCCTCTAGTTATAAGCTCAACCATTATGCTGTTCATAAAGGTGTGAAACCTTGGTCTTGATAAGTCTTCATGATCAGTCATTTGACCAAGTCCCAGGATCTATGTTGTGTTCCTCTTCTAATGGCTGAGGGACAACCAGGATGAATTGGAATAAAGGGTCAGTTATCCTGCTGCGTTAGGAAAACGAAACAGTGATACCATTGTTAACTAGACCAAAATCATCTGCACATGACGTATGCTAAGGACAATGTTTTGGATGATGATTGGAAATGAGCTCATCTGATGTTTGTTCATGTTTATTGATTTGTACCACGTTCCCGGTAACCGAAGGCTTAAGGGCGCAATACATGTAAAAACAGGACAAACAGATATTATATGAACTGAGTCGGCAGGGGCCTCACTAGGGGAGATATGCTGAAGAACTAAAGGAATAAGAGGGTCTTTAGTTTTTTCTTGAACACGTCAGTCGACTCAATAGTTCTGAGATCAGATGGCAAGACATTCCAGGCCAAAGGCGCTGCTATATTAAAGGCTCCATTGCGAACTTTGTTGCTTTTGCAGTGGGTAGTTTTTAGGAGGTTTGGGTTGTCAGATCTTAATGGTGTGAGAATGCCTTTTTTCCACAGCTTCCATAAGATATATTGGCATATTACCCAAAAGGCATTTCTGCGTAATTAATAGCAGCCTAAAATGAACTCTAGCCTGAACGAGGAGCCAGTGCAGACTCAGTCTTGCATCAGAGATGTGGTCCCTACGATTCAGTCTTTGCACAGCTCTTACAGCCCCGTTCTGGATCACCTGGAGGCGATGAAGATCAGCTTGGGAGATACCAGCTAGAAGACTGCAACAGTAAACTATTTTAGACCCAATAATGGCTCTTGCTAACGTTTCTGCATTTTTTTCTGAAATTAGTGGACGAAGATGGCACAGCAGTTTGATGTAGCAAGAAGATGATGGAAACAGACTGCTAATTTGCGCCTTTATGTTCAGATTTCGGTCCAGAATAACACCCATGGTCTTTACTTTATTTAGGACCTCGATGTTACAATTGTCTATATTAAAACTGGTGTACAACGGGTCAAGTTTGACGAGTTTTGATTCAGAGCTGACAATCATGAGCTCCGTTTTAGCACTATTCAAAGCCAGTCCATTCATGACCATCCATCTTTGTATGGCGAGATATACTTTATTGATATTTATTTATCTGTGTCATGAGATCCTGTGATAAGGATAATGCACTGTGCATCATCTGCATAGTTGGCAAATAGAATCCCCTCTTGTTCCAGCATGTGGAAAAAGGGGACCATGAAGATATTACACAAACATGGTGACACGCAAGCTCCCTGCAGGACCCCATAGAGCAAAGGTATAGGCTTTGATTCTGCTAATTCACCCGCTACTCTCACCAATCTGCCACTCAAGAATGATGAAACCCATTGGATGGCTTTGGCTGAGAAATGTACGATATCCCTTAATCTGGTGGTTAAGATGGAAAGGTCCACCTGGTCAAACGCTGCAGAGAGATCTAAAATCATAAGTAGCTAGGTTTGACCGCCATCCAAAGCTTGCAGCAACTGGGATTTTAATACTAGAAGTGCCGTCTCTGTCCCATGATTTTGTCAAAATCGCGATTGGAATTTGTGTAAAATCTGGGCAGCATTAAGGTACTGAGAGATCTGGTTACATGCAACCCTGTTTAAGATCTTCAACAGAAATGGGGTATTTAAAACAGGTCTGTAATTGGTATGAGTCAGCAGGCACAGATTGGGTTTCACTAACAGAGGAGTAACCCATGCATTATTAAGATTGGGTGGGACACAATTTTAAGCAAAGGACGAATTTAGTAAGGACCTTAATGAGTGGGGGGAGCATTCCTTGATAATTACGGCAGAGCAGGGATCTCCCTTGCAACTAGTGGTTTTAAGTTGTGAAATAATTTTGGCTAGGTCTGTTTCTGAAACAGGAGAGAAGTTAAAGGTATGAACGTTTTCATCCTTTTTGGGTTAAGTAAGAGCCTTTGTTTCGCATTCTTTCTTGAAAAACGTTTTTTTCTCTTCGATGGTCTCTTTAATTTTTTCCAGTTTCTTAAACATAGCGGACTGAATGTCTGTACACCAAGTCTCATTCTTGAGGTTGGGATCTTGGTTAGGGCGTTTCCTGTTCTTTTAACATTTTAAATAACTATTTGCTATCAGATGTGGGGTTTAGTATTCTACAATTCAGCGATTTCTTTTTAGCTGCAAGGATTGACGTTTTGTTAAAGAACGCCGCTTTTTTAATATTATCCAAACTTAGCAAATCACGGCATTGTCTCCAGGCGTAAAAAGATTTGATTTTTATTGCCTTGAGCTCCAAGAGATTTTGATTAAACCAGGGATTACTTTTGCGTTTCACCAAGCATTTATCCTTAAGGGGGCTAGGGTCTCTGTCACAGATTTCAGAGATTTAACTAGCATGTCAGTGGAACATGGCTTTCAGTATTCTGAATTTCTACATTCAGGGAATTAGCCCAAGTTGCAAAGTTTTCTAAGGTCAGATTCATATGATTTCTGACTGGAGTGAAAACATTTGTGCTAGCCTGTTTCTTTGTAAAAAGATTGATGCAGGTCTGAAAATAAATGCATAAATGGTCTGACCAAGGACATGGTGAGATTTCTACCTCAGTTACATTAAGGTTATGGGAGGAGAGCCAATCAAGGGTATGTCCCTTTATATGCATAGGCTCTCTGATAAATTGTAGGAAGCCCAAAGATTACAGGGCAGCCTCCATATTGCTACCCAACCAAAGGTTAAAGTCTCAGAGGAGAATTAATTTAGTATTATGATTAAGAAGGGACAACAAGTAGTTACTCAACTGTAGCAGAAAGTTAGGTGAAGAGGTTGGGTCCCTATATAACAGCAGCATATTGAGGGTAGTTTCAACACCTATACTGACCTTTACCATTAAGAGATCAGTCCATGGAATAGTTTCTACCTTTTTTTCCCAGACCTTTAGGTCATATTTGAGGATAAAAGCCACTCCTCCTCCCTTACTATCAATTCCGTCCTGCCGGATCATACAATATCTTTCAGGTATGGCCTGTGCCAGAGAAGGACCTGGAGCCGTGTGACTCCAAGTTTCAGTGAGAGCGCAGATATCGAAGTTTTGCTCCTCAATATGCGTGGCTATCTTTGTCACATATTTCAGGAGCAATTTTCGTATTCAACAACATGAATTTCAAAATGCCTGAAGGAGGTGTCACTAAAATGGCATTGTTGAATGTGCTAACTGATTGCTTTGACGTTTTAACCCGCTTGTCTCTTGTTTGACTGACCTTAAATACCTTTCTGTTCGTCAGTAACTGTCCCAGACGCGCCTGTCGGGTGAATATAATGGCAGCAAGACTACAAGATCTTGGGATTTGTAGTTCCCAAAACCTGCAAGGCGCGTGTCAGCCTTCAAAAACTGTGCGTCAACTATAAGCAACACCGCAGTATGGCAACACAGCTTTGACACACTTCAAATACAATTAGAATAACAGAAATCCCAAGGGCAAACTAAAAGATGGGCTAAAATATTTAAAAACTGTTTGATTTCTAGCAATACGCACAGACCTAACTCAGACCTAACTGATGCCATTACCCCTGTTACAGTCCTGTCCAAAACCTCTGCCAGAAAAGAAAATTTGACAGCAATGCAAGTAGGCCTGAGAGCCCTTGGATCGTTGGCTTTCAAAACAATCTGTGACCATCAAAGGATGTGCAGGATTGTACTCTGCGAGAAGTGACGCCATGCATGGAAAGGCATAGAAAGCACTATGGTCCCACAGAAAATGGTTGCTTCTGGCATTACCTTAAAGAGAAGCCTAATTGGTTGGTAGAAAGTCACCACAGACCAATGGTAACAAGTACAAGTGTGCCCTTGTATCAACAGGTCACCCCCAAAGAATGGGGTCAACAGATGCGTGACAAGTGTTACAAAGAGACACAAAGCACCGTTGTATGATAGCAATGGCAAGGTGTCCATGTCCTGCCAGTTACCCCAAAGGTAGAAATGAGCGAGGAAGCACCAATGCCACTGAGGAGTGGCCAAAGTGCTTGCGATCTTGGGGACCAGACCTGTGTCTTCTTTTTTATAGAAGCAGCTGTTCTTGTATTGTGAATGGAAGCGGAAGCGTCTTAACTATCAGAGAAGACATTAGGCCAGTCTTAATTCAATGTAAGATAAGATGGTGAAGTCTGTCGCATCAAGGACTTATGCCTTCTGTGCTTCAGCCATGGTTCTTTAGCCTCAGACCAGGTCAGGCTACTCAACCATAGTGTCAGAAGAACTGTGGCTGGAAACAGGCTTATTTGATTTTAGTAGGTGCCCAAAGTTCTATTCTGAAGTTGCCTTTGTTCTGCATTTTGGGGATGGAATACAAATCTTCTTTCGTAGCATTTCATGCCGGACTTCTCATGCAACTAAGCACTGTAATAAAGCGGTCACCATTTCACCATTCAATGGTACTCAATTTACCACCCTCAGAAGGATGAATGGCTAAGTTCGTCCTGCCTTGAGGCAATCTTGTGACTACAGGGTTCAACACTGATGTCAAAGCAGAGTGCTGAGATACCTTATTGGGCCGAGAAAGAGCCCAGCAGAACCTCGGGCTTCTGCTAGAAAATGAGCATATGTTGACCGTTCTAATGCTACCAGATGATGGCACAAAAGAGTGAACCACGCCTGTGTCCTATTTAAGACCAGAGAATGGTGCCCAAAAAGAAGAGCCCTTTGGGGCCTTAGAGGTATATAGGGCAGTTGCCCATACAAAAGACTTGGGCCATATCCCAGTAGCAAGCCCTAACTGGGCCTCAGAGGGCACTCTTGGAGGACTGAGTCCCAGCTGGTGCCTAAGAGTAAACATCTAGAAGTGTGCTCTTTTGAGGGTGCAACTTCAAGCTTGGGTTGTTGTATTCCGCATCGGTGATAGGTCTGGAAAGAACATGTCACCAGGAACCTGTGAAGTACAGAAAAGCAGTTTGCTACAAAGTCCTCGAAAGCCATGGAGACCTGGAGTCAAAAGAGCAAATGTAGTTGACCCTGCTGGGGTCAGAGGCGATACATACCGAGATAATGTGCCCACCTCAGAAAAATGAGCAGGACAGCCCAAGCCTTGTTTAGTGCTGGTCCAATAAGGCACAGACAGTCTGTGGGCCACAAAACAGTGCCCCCATCATACCAAGACATTCTTGGGACCATGTAAAGTATTCTAACACTGCAATATTCAGAAAAAGCAGAGCATAAAAATACAATAATCAAAATGGGGTTCCAAGTCTCTGCATCAACAAGAGATGGAAAAGAGCAATACAGTGGGCTGGTAACAAGGGTACATTAAACCATGCGTCATGTCAGGCAGGGTACATGTGAACCCAGTGGCATCTGGGTTAAATGTCTAAAGGTATACATGTCTGGTGCAGGGGGAAATCTAAAGTTGGAACTATGTGATGGATGCAGAGACTTGCATTATTCATTGCATCACATAGGCCATCCTACTATAATTGCAAGTGCCCAAAAAATTATAAGTTACTCCCCGTAGTGACTAACGTACTCCTAGTCCATAGTCCCCTTTCCTCTATACTGTATGGGCAACCCTCGCCAGGGACGGGAGACGGAATTTTTTTTCACCAGACAAATCTTCTTCCCCTTTAAATTTAGATGCGCGAGGGGGCGTGACCCTGGGAGCGGGCGTTCCCCAGATTACACCCACCGGCCCCACTCAGTCCCCAATTGACCGCTTTCCTCCATACTGTATGGGTGATTACAACTGAATGTAGCCCCGGGTGGAGTTGCCCCTCCTAAGAAAACAATTTCCTCAACACTGCCTGGCTAAATGCTGCACCATGGGCTCAAATGGTTTATGTGCCAGCGCGCCCAGCACCACAATAAGGTCCCACACCAGACCAGGTGCAGTTTTTTGATAGGTATGTACAATCTGGTCATACCAGCCAAGTGCCTCTTAACCACCGGGTTAGAGGATGAAAAGACCTCCTCCCCCGAGTTCTTGTAGGCCCGATGGCTGCCAGGGTACGACATCCTTTCATCGCCTACCTGTTCATCCCCAGGCTTTTTAACGTGCACATTCCATCGAATGTGCTCATTGAATTTTTTAGGGGGGGGGTGGGAAAGGGCAGATAAGGGTTCGGGCAGGTGGGCAATAGCAAAAAATAAGTGTGGGCGGCGGGCTTAGGGGGGTACCTCCCACCCCCCCAACAAAACCAAAAAAAGAACCATGAACACATTCGATGGAATGTGCACATTTAAAAGCCTGGGGATGAACAGGCAGGCCATGAAATGACATGGAACCGGCCGCCAGATAAGTGCGACATGTGTCTACCTGCACTCCTGAGTGGGCAAGGTGCGCTGAGAAGGATAGAACGTCGTCCAAAGAGCAGGTTAATGGATCCATTTCTTTTGATTCGGCCCAGTGACAGAACCTTATCCACTTACTTTCGTACTGGCTTCCTAGTAGCGTTGCTCCTGGCCCATTGTATGATAGCCAGGTTAGCCTGGGACAGGTGGAGATGTTTCAGGGAAATCTGTTCAGGAACCAAGCTGCGAGGGCTAACTTCTGCAGAGTGGGGTGAAGCACTGTGACCCCCCTTGCTGGGAGAGCAAGTGGGCTGGGCCCACCGGAAGGTGCACCGGGGGATGATCCAACAGGCTGAGAAGTTCAGAGAACCAGGGTCTTGCTGGCCACCACGGCGCCATCAGGATGATCCGAAGGCTCCGTGACTTCCTGATCCTGCATATGAACATGTGTACCAGGGGTGTAGGAGGGAAATGCGCAAGCGTTCATGTTGTTCTATGGGATTTAAATTGTGTCGCCTAACGTACCTCTGACTCGCCCCAGCCATAAGGTGAACTGGAGGCATCTCCTGTTGGTACTGATGGCGAAGAGGTCCACCTTGCCATGACCCCACCTGGTGAAGATCCCCTGAAGGACTTCCTCGTTCAACTGCCATTCATAGTTGTCCAATCCCAGCCTGCTGAGTCTGTCCGCCACCAGGTTGGATTCCCCAGGGAGGTGGATTGCTGACAAGTGCATGTTGTTGGCCAGAGCCCACTGCCAAATGTCGATTGATAGTCTGAATAGAGGAGACCTGGTGACGTCCTGCTTGTTGATGTAATACATGCAGGTGGAGCTGTCTTTCTAAATGAGGCTAGATTTGCCAGTGATCATGGGGAGGAAAGCTTTGCGGGCAAGCAAGATGGTCATCATCTCAAGCCAGTTGATGTGCTCCTGCTGCTTCTGACTCGACCATACTCCATGGAGGCTGTCCAGGGTAGCCCCTCCTCCACCCAAACCCTCTAGGGAGGAGACTGTGGTGATGGTGGCCTGAGGTGCCAGCTACCGGAAGGGCCTGCCTATCCGCACACCCAGATTAGATCCTGTTGGAGAGGAGTTGGTATGCTGACTTGCTCCGCCTGCGATCACTTATCCTGATTCCAGGAGGCTGCGAAGTGCAGCTGCAGCCTCCTCATTTTGAGCCTTGTATGTCGCAATGCAAGGAGACATGCAGCCATGACTCCCAACAGGTGTTGGTACCACCACGCTGAGGTCATTGCCCAGCTGAGAAAATGCCCAGTGGCCCTCTTGATAGCCGTGATCTTGTCCGCTGAGAGGAATATCCTCTTGGACCTCGTGTCCCATATAAGACCCAGGAAGGTCAGACTCTGCGTGGGCAATAACTGACTTTTTGAGATTGATGGAAAATCCCAGGTTGTATAGTGTGTCCATGAAAGTGGAGGCCGTGTGCTGGACCGCCTCCAGAGATCTCGCCCTGCCTAGTCAGTCGTCTAGATATGGATAAATGTAATGGCCCTATGCCCTGAGTAGGGCTGCCACTGCGTTTATTAGCCTTGTAAAGACCCTGGGGTTCAAATTGAGTCCAAAGGGTAGAACCCTGTATTGCAAGTGAAAACCCATGATCCTGAATCTCAGGAAGGACCGATGGGGTTCCCAGATGGGGACGTGTAGGTAGGCATCCTTCAGATCCAGGGAGCCCAACCAGTCTCCCACATACAATGTCTCTGTGATGAAGGCTGGGGTAATCATCTCAAACTTTTGGGGGGGTTGGGGAGGATGGTTCAAGGAGGAAAGGTCCAACACAACTCTCAGGCTAGCCTGGTTCTTTTTGTGTATGGCAGAAATTTGTAAATCCAAGCCCAGGTCCCGCTGCAAGGCTGGGTCTTCCTCCACTGCCTGGCTCACTGCGAGTGAGCAGATTTCCGCCAGCAGAGTTGCTGTACCAATCTGCTGGAGCCGAGGGGAGGAAAGAGGAGGAGTAATCAGAAGCCGGAAGTACGTAGATACCACAGAGAGGTTCGATGGGTCTGTGAACTTTGTCAGCCAGCAGTGTACGTGAAGGGCAAGCCTGCCCCCCACTAGAGAATGGTGGATCCCGATGAGCTTCTCACAACTTTTTTCCCCTCTGCGGCTGGTGCTGAGGAGGGGGACTGGAAAAAACCCTTTTTAGCCATCTTGTGCTATTTGCGTCTGTTCTGGCTAGGGGGACCTGTCCAGTTGTCTGGTCCGTCTCTCTTGGAAGCCCCTAAAGCATCCGAAGGACCAACCTTTATCAGAGCGCTGGTGCATTTGGCTGTAGGTCTAGGATGTGGACTTGGCAAGAATAAAGATTTTTCTGTCCATCAGCTATTCTTTTTCTTATCAAGTTCTTCATCCATGGTCGAATGGAACAGGTCGTGTATGTGGTCCTGTATGTCAGGGTTGAATTTTGTCACCTTAAGTAAGGCCATCCTTCTCATGTCTGTGGCAATACAAATGGCTAGGCCCGATGTGTCATAGTGGACTCCATTACATTCGGGGCCACGATTTTGGCCTCCGCCAGCCCAGCCTTGAAGCGTGCCTGGCTGTGGGTGGGGAGCACAGCAAGGAAGTCAGCAATCTCCCGCCACAGTTTCTAGTTGACAGCCGCCAACATGGCATCAGCATTGGCCTGGCGCAGGTGGAGAGTGGCGTTTGAGTAGATTTTCTTTCCAAACGATTCTAAGAGCTTTTCCTCCTTGCCCAGGAATGCAGACGCCGAGGCCGCTGAGAAGGACTGTGGCTTGGAGTATAGTGATGTTGCTGCTATCACCGAGCAGTGCAGTTGGGGGTACGCTGACAATAGGAGGGGTGCCCCTTCCGTTTGCATGTACTTCGCGTCGAGACACCTGTTGGTAGGATGGGTAGAGTGTGGCTTGAGCCAGTCTTTTTTGGCTAAGGCTTCGACATCCTTTTGAAGTGGAATTCCAGTTCTAGCAGGACGACGTAACTCAAGTACTTCAGCCAGTACCTCCACCTCGGGCTGTTCCATCTGTGGCTGTGGGATGCCCAGGTACTCAGCCAGGCCTGCCAGTCTCTCATAAAATGCTTTGGCTGATGATGAGGTGTCAGGGTCTTTCTCCTAGTCTGTGTTCACTGTTGTTTCCTGCAGATCTGGGGGAGCAGGAGGAACGCTGGGCGCAGGCAGCTGTGGCATGCTGATTATCAGTGCCGGAGGCTGCTGAGGGGGCAGAGCCGGAGCTGCCGTGATTGGAATGGGAATGGGAGCCAGGGACTGAGCTGGACCCAGAGGCGGTACACCACAGTGGGTGCTTGTGGGTGTACAGGGGGGAGCATGTCCCTGAGGATGGTGGTACCCCCATCTGTGGTGATCTCATGAGGGCGGGGAACTTCTCAAAGAACCTGTCTTCACAAGAAGGTGGTGTGCCTGATGGGATAGCCGTAGGGGTCGGGCTTAAGGCTGTGCCCTTGGCGTGCCCCGTCTCGCTAAATTGGGCAATGTGTACCTTCCCTGTGTAGCGGGGCGCTAGGATGTGGACCAGGTAACAGGAGTTGTCCAATCCCACCTGGAAGCGCTCTCCTCCGCCTGATCTCCGAAGGGGAAGGGTGCCGAGTGAGCCACCATTTTGTCTGGCCCAGCCGCAATTTTGTTTTGATCCGCGCCACGTGCCTGAGTCATGGTACATGCTGAGTTGGGTCAAGCCTCCACCAGTACGCTGAGCAGCGGTGGTTGCGACGCTCCCTGCACCTCCGGTCGAGGCCTGGTAGGCGAGTGTCCTCGGCCATGGTGCTGGTAGTGCTGCGTGCAGGCGCCCCCTCAGACATGGGTCCAGTACTAGGGCGTAGCCCCTTGGGTTGGGACCCGGTAATAGAGCCTTGCGGCCCCCTTCAGCTGTAGCACCATTAGGCCGGTATTCCTCCCGGTTTTAGGACCCGAGGGGTCCCTCCTGCTTGGGCACCTCCCAGGGAAGGAGTCACCCTTCCGGGGTGCAGAGGAGAACAGGGCACCTACCTTGGGCCATGTCTTCCATTTCACAAATACTTTAAGGTCCTCTGGAGGCGATCTTCCGAAGGGCTCCTAAAACCTGGCTAGTCGATTCTTCAGTGCATGCGCGCATCGTCAAGGCGGTGTACGCGGTACAGCCGTCCCAGCCGTGGTCTGGGCCAAGGCACCGGAGGCAGAGAGCATGGGGGTCGGATGTTGGGAAGGGACCCTCACGGGCTAGACAGCTGCTGAAGCCCGGCCATCGTCGACATGCCCCTCAGAAGAGCGTGGCACCAGAGGACAGAGAAGTACCTACCAAGTGGAATAGAAAAAGAAGAAGAAAATAATCCTCTGGGGAAGAGCGTGTGGAATTACAAGGCCGGACCCAGGAGCGCTGGGGAAAGCGGTCCGTTCCCGTCGACACGGAAAAGAGGACTGAGGAGTGACGCCGGTGGGCGGAGTCAGGGGAGCGCATGCACCAAGGGCCGCGCCCCCACGCGCATCTAAATTTAAAGGGGAAGATGGTTTTTCTAGTGAAAAAGGTTCCGTCTCCCGTCCCTAGCGAGGGGCGCCCAAACAGTATGGAGGAAAGGGGAAGGGACGTAGAAGTACAATTAAGAACACTTAGTTAAACATGCCATTTGAAAAATACAGTGAACACATATTGATACAAACTGTAATTAATGAGCACCAGGGGGAACTACTACATAAAAGGGATTTTGATATACTGTGATTGAAGGCTGGATGTACAGAAAGTAAACCGTTGTTAGTTTGTGAGAGTACCCGAATCTCATGATTTTCTTTCTGCTTGTGACACCAGAGCTGCTGTCTGAAAGTCAGGAATTCTGTCCCAAACTTGCCAATTGAATTTTTGGGGACTGTTTTGAGCTACTGCCTACAAACTATGGATTTCTTTGTGCTTCAAAGGTATAGTGTACCTTTACATTTTCATAAAGAGCATAGGCCCTCTGGTCTCCCACTAGCATGTGACATTACTGAGATTTGTGTGTTAGCACAAAGTCAGCAAACATTGCTGCAGAACAAGGAACGCCACTTACAATAGCCTTCAGTGATGAGCATGGTAAACCTATAGAATGAATGTATATGTGAAGCAATATTTAACTCCTGGATGAACATTCTAAAATTGTGTTTCAGATAAATCCAGTATCTAAAAATGTAATGTTACTCACCGTAGTGACTAACGTACACCTAGTCCATAGTCCCCTTTCCTCCATACTGTATGGGTGTCCCTCGCTAGGGACGGTAGACAGAACCTTTTTCACCAGAAACAAATCTTGTTCCCCTTTAAATTTAGAGGCGCACTGGGGCATGGCCCAGGGAGCATGCGCTCCTCGGACTCTGCCCACCAGCGCCACTCCTCAGTCTCCAATTGACACGTCGACAATATTACCATTGCCTAATGACACCAGTTTTATTAGGGGGGAGGATGGTGGGACGTATGGAGGAAAGGGGACTATGCACTAGGAGTACATTAGTCACTACGGTGAGTAACGTCTAATTACTCCTACGTCCCGTCCCCTTTCCTCCATACTGTATGGGCGATTACAACTGAATGTAGCCCCAGGGTGGAGAGGTGACCCTCCTTAAGAAAACAAGTTCCTTAATACTGACTGATAGAATGCCGCGTCTGTCCTGGAGCCGGCATCCAAAGAGTAGTGTTTGCAGAAGGCCAAAGGGTTGGCCCACGTGGCCGCCCTGCTGCCGACCTGCTACGGGACGTGCCTTTGGAACGCGATTGCTGTGGCCTTGGCTTTGATCACATGGGCATGCATATTTGCCAGAAGCGTCTTGTGCTGCCCTTCATAGGCCTTCTAATGGCCAAAACCATCCACCTTGCTATGGAGGCCTGATATCCTGGCTTTGACCCACCGAAGGTGACAAAGCGACCCTCAGATTTGCAGAAGCTCTTGGCTCTGTCCATGTAGAATTTTAGAGCGCGCCTAACATCTAGACAGTGCAGTATCCTCTGAGCATCATTGTCCTTGGGGTCTGCGAAGAAAGTAGGGAGCACTATCTCCTCATTTAGGTGGAACAAAGAGGCTACTTTAGCCAAGAACGCGGGGTGCGAAGCCACCAGAGCTTGAATTTCACTGACTCAGCGTGCAGACGTAAGCCCCACCAAAAGGGATGTCATAATGGTGACCAGCCTGATGTCCACGGACACCATTGGCACAAAGGGTTTATGTGCCAAAGGCGTCCAACACTATGTTGAGGTCCCACACTAGGTCTGGCTTCTTGATAGGCATGAAGAGCCTGGTGAGGCCCGCCAAATGTCTTCTAACCACCGGGTTGGAGAATGAGAAAATGTTGTCCTCCCGAGTTCCTGTAGGCTCAGATGGCCGCCAGATAGGTGCGGCATGTGTCTATTTGCACTCCTGAGTGTGCGAGGTGTGTAGAGAAGGATAGCATGCCGTCCAATGTGCACATAAGAGGATCGACTTCCTTGGACTCTGCCAGTGGCAAAACCTAGTTCACTTGTTTTTGTACTGGCTCCTAGTAGTATCGCTCCTAGCACCCTGTATGATGTTTAGGTTAGCCTGCTAAAGACGCAGATGCTTTAATGTGACCTTTTCAGGAACCACGCTGCAAGCGCTAACTTCTGCGGAGTGGGGTGGATGACCTTGCCCCCCTGCAGCGACAGTAGATTAACTTGGCCCAGCGGAAGGTGAATCGGAGGTTGGTCCGCCAAGCTGAGCAACTCCGAGAACCATGGCCTCGCCGGCCACCAAGGAGCTACCAGAATGATGCTGAGGTGCTGGGACTCCCTAATATTGCAGATCCCCCTGTGTACCAGGGGAGTGCGAGGGAAGGCATATGTGTTCATGCTGTTCCACTGTATCTGTAACGCATCGGCCAGAGAGCCGGGGCCCTGTCCCTGCCAGGATGCAAACTGAGGGCACTTCCTGTGGTTCCATGTGATTTCATCGCCTGCTTTTACATTGCCAGGCTTTTAAACGTGCACATTCCATCGAATGAGCTCATCGTTTTAAAAAAATTATTATTACCCTTTGTGCCAATGGCGTCAAACCCCCCACCCACACTTACCATGTGGTGAAGAGGTCCACCTCCGGATGACCCCATCTGTCGAATATCCCCTGCAGGAACTGATCGTTCAGCTGCCATTCGTAATTGTCCGCATCCAACCTGCTGAGCCTGTCCATCTCCAGGTTCGACTCCCGCGGGAGGTGAATCGCCGTCAGGTGTATGTCGTTCACCAGAGGCCATTGACAAATGTTGACCGCCAGGGCGCATAGAGGAGGAGACCTGGTGCCACCCTGCTTGTTGATGTAATACATGGTGGTGGAGTTGTCCATTTGAATGAGGATCATCTTGCCACTCATGAGCTGTAGGAATGCCTTGAGAGCCAGTCAGATGGTCTTCAGCTCTAGCCAATTGATATGGTCCTCCTGTTCCTGAAGAGACCAAACTCTGGACGGTGTGATTGTCCAGAGTAGCTCTCCAGCCCTCCAAGGAAGAGTCTGTGGTGGTAACCTGCGGTGCTGATTGTCAGAAGGGTCTGCCTATCCTCAGGTTCCATACCGTGCTTCACCACACCAGACCCTGGTGGGGAAAGGGAGGAATGCAGACTAGTTCCGCCTGGGAACCCTGCTCCTGACTCCATGAGGCTGCGAAGTGCAGCTGTAATCTTCTTATTTTGAGCTCAGTGTAAGGCACTGCCAGAAGACATGCCGCCATGATACCCAGGAGGTGCTGCTACCACCATGCTGATGTCACCTCTCTGCTGAGAAAATAACCCGTAGCCCTCTTAATGGCTGCATTCTTGTCCTCCGAGAGAAAAACTCTCTCGGATCTCGTATCCCAGATGAGGCACAGGAACGCTAGACTCAGCGTCGGCTCCAGCTGGGACTTCTTGAGATTGCTGGATAATCCCAATTCGTGTAATGTATTCATGAGGGCGGAGGCCCTGTGATAGACCGCCTACGGGGATCCCTCCCTGACTAGCCAGTCGTCTAGGTATGGATAGGCATGGTGACCCTGGGCCCTGAGAAGGGCTACTACTGCATTCATAAGCCTGGTAAAGTCCCTGGCGGCTGAAATGAGGCCAAAGGGTAGAAACTTGTAGTGTAAAAGAAAGCCCATGATTCTCAACCTCAGAAAGGACCGATGAGGCTGCCAAGTCCGGATGTGTAGGTATGCGTCCTTCAGATCCTGGGAGCACATCCAGTCTCCCTTGCACAGTGTCTCCGCAATAAGCGCTGGGGTAACCATCTTCAACTTTTGAAGCAGATGGGAAAGGTTAACGGTGGAAAGGTCCAACAACTCTCAGGCCAGCCTGGCTCTTCTTTTGTATGGCGAAAATTCTGTAGTAGAAGCCCATGGCCCGGTGGGAGGCTGGGACATATCCTGCCGTCTGACTCTGTATGAGTGATCGAATTTCCGCCAATAGAGTTGTTGTCCCAATTTGTGGGAGTGGAGGAGAGGAGGGAGGGGAGGAAAGCAACGGAGAGGGGAGGGAGAGACTGGTAGCCAGTGGAAACTACTGACTGGAACCAGGGGTCCGCAAACCTCGTGTGCCAATGCTGTGTGTGCAGGGCAAGTCTTACCCCCACCAGAGACACGTGGACCCGGAGAGGAGTGTCATGCCTTTTTTCCCTCTGAGGCTGAGGAGGGGGACTGAAAGAAGCCCTTATTCCCCGCCTTGTGCTATTTGCAGCAGTGTTGACTTGGAGATCATTCCGGCTGCCGGGACTGTCGTTCTTGGAAGCCCCAGATCCCGAAGGCCCGCCCCATTTTCAGAACGCGGGTGTGTCTGGCTGTATGTCTTGGGCGTGGACTTCATGAGGATAGATAAGAATTTTGCAGTCTTGGAACTGTTGTTCTCATCAGGTTCCACATCGGTGGTGGAATGAAAGAGGTCGCTACCCTGGAATGGAAGGTAGAAAATGCACTCATGGATGTCCGGGTTGAACTTGGTAGCAGGTAGCCAGGCAGTCCTTCTCATGTCCGTGGTGATGCAGATGGCACTGCCTGAGGTGTCAATGTGCGCCACTGTGGACTCCATGATGCCTTGGAGCCACCATCTTTGCTTCTACCAGCCCCGCCTTGATGCGTGCCCGACTGTGTACCGGAAGTTCTGGAAGGAAGTCGGCTATTTCCCCCCAAAGCATTTGGTTAATGGCTGCGAGCATGGCATCTGCATTAGACTGACAAAGGTGCAGTGACGCGGTGGAATATACCTTCTTTCCATACGCTTCCAAGATCTTCTCCTCTTTGCCTAGCAGAGCAGAGGGCGAGGTGGCCGAGGAAGACTGCAGCTTCGAGTAGATAGAGGCTGCAGCAATCGTAGAGGAGTGTGGTTGAGGGTGTGCTGACAGTAAGAGTGTATCCCCTGTGGAGGCTGGTAAAGAACCGCCTGGTCTGCTGGAGGCAGAGGAGCCATCCCTGTGGGGCCTGGTGTAGGCAGCTGGTGCTGCGCTGGCCCCTGAGGCGCTGGAGCCATAGGAGGAATGACTGGGCGCTGGTGGAGGGACTGATGGTAGCATGTCCCGGATCACATCCCGAAAGGATGGCTCCCACCTGAGGAGATCTCATAAGCGTGAGGAATATTCTGCCTTTATGTCTGCGGGGTATATCTGCCCTGTGACGCGGAAGGAAATGCTGTAGGCCACATACTTGGTGAAGACCAGTCCCACCTCGTAACTTGTTCTCCTGCCTGCTCCGTGAAAGAGGGTGGCGTTGGATGAGCGGCCATTTTGTCTAGCGCAGCGGACATTTTGTCGGGCTGCATGCCACGTGCCTGTGCTGTGGTGCTTACCGGGCTGGGGTCGGCCTCCTCCTTGACTCTTGGCTGTTGAGCTCGAGGCCTACCCTGCACCTCAGGACAGGGCCCAGTAGGCGTTGGGCCCTCGGCTGTGTCGCCAGTAGTGCTGCGTACAGACACCCCCTCAGACATTTGTCTGATAGTCGGGTGTAGCCCCTCGGTAAAAGAACATTGCAGTCCCTCAGCAACCTCACCGACAGGATCTAGCGACCCGTCGGCCGGTAGCTGAAACCGCCTTGATACCTGTGCTGCTGCTAGGTCGTGGACGGTCCCTCGCGCTCGTACTTTTCCTAGGAAAGGAGCCACCCTTGCGGGATGCTGATGAAGAATGGCCCTACCTTGGGCGTTGACTTGCATCTGACGAAGTTCTTCAAGTCCTCTGGAAGCAATCTTTTGAAGAGCTCTCTCCACTGAGCTAACCTGTTCTTCAGAGCGCATGGTGTAAGCACGTTGCACAACCTTCCCAGCCGTGGTCGGGCCATGGCAGCGGAGGCAAAGAGCATGGGGTCAGACATAGGGAAGAGCCCTTCACAGACTGGCCTCCTGCTGAAGCCCAAGGACATAAACATGCGCAAGGGAGGAGCGTGATGCCAGAAGAGAGTACCAGATTAAAGATTAATGACAAAAGATAAAAAGCCAGTATCCAGATGAGCCTGTGGAATTACAAGGCCAAAGCCAAACCCAGGAGCGCTGGTGAAAGTGGTCCGCACCCGTCTATGCAGAAAAGAGGACTGGGGAGTGGTGCTGGTGGGCAGAATCAGGGGAGCGCATGCTCCCAGGGCCACGCCCCTGCATGCCTCTAAGCTTAAAGGGAAAGAAGATTCCCTAGCGAGGGACGCCCATACAGTATGGAGGGAAGGGGATAGGATGTAGGAGTACGTTCTCTCCATTCTGGGTGCTAAAATGTCCCGTTATGTTAAAGTGAAAGACCATGGTAATGAAAACAGTTTATTCTGCCATTTTTGGGAGCCCACTGAAAGTCGTGGTTTTCACAGAAGCATCTATTCCATACAAGGTGATAGGTGAGACTATACTTTGAAGAAAATATTGCAATTGCTCCAACAAGTGCAGAAGAAGTGCCCAATAACCTGCGTTTAAATTAAATGATCAGTTCATTAAATCTTGAGAAGGTAAAGGTCTGCCTTGTGGACTCGATCGGGAGGTGAGAATAGCTTTCCTTGACCTGGTACATATTTGTTATCATATGAACATACATCAGAACGGTGAGGGATCCAAGTAGATAGAACTCCAAAGTAACTTAGCACTGCAGAGAATAAACAATTGTGTGACGCCACCTTTACTCTATGGATCACCAAAAACTGTGTACTCTGCAAAACAGAGGTGCAGTCAGTTGTCTTCTGTTCTAGGCAACCAGCAGAACGATGATATGCTTAAATGTGTCAAACAAAAAGAGAAGCAGTCAGGACCTCCTTAACAGATGCCGTATTAAAAATAATAACCGACCATATGCAAATCATTCCAACCAACCACACCCCACAAATGAAGGAGTCCCGTGCAAGTGACAATCCATTTAGCCCCTGCATGCCACAACACGTAACCTCAAACACAATCAGTGGTAGTAGAGAGAAGAACTTGCACACACCCATCTTCATGCATAGCTAACATGAATCCTCTGGTAGTGAGCTGGATACATACAGTTCTGAACAAGGAACTGTGTAAGAGAATATCAGGGATCTGTGGTTCAATCCAGTTTTATTAGCTATTTCAAATAATTTCAGGAATTCTTCATTAGGGAAGAGGTAGAATTGCACTGTGCTGCGAATGAATTATCTTTAACACCTTTAAATAGGCAAAAGAGATGCTATGCAGTGTGCAAAAGGATGGCACAGGAGAGTCCGCTACATCTGGCAGAAAATCATTGGGGTGTAGGGGAAAGTAGCAAGCACCTCAACAAAAGAATGACTAAAATATCCTCTATACTGTTGTCTGGTCATGAAGGCCATGACGAGAATAGCCTAAACCATGAACAAAATGTACTTTTTAAGGTTGTACGTCACACTTACTGCTTGCAGAGCCAAACTGCCTATATGTTCTCCCCTATAGCCAGATGCACACTACTGCATCTTCACACAGAGAAAGGAAATGGGATTCGCCCTGCTTTTTATTTTTCAATTCAGTTGTACAGCTAATCTTACTTGGGCCCTCTCTGGTGTGAGACAGGCATGGTATCAAGAGAAACGACACAGACAACATAACTCAAGTTTCAACAAGCTTTAATAAACTGTTTGGATGGTGGAAGGCCTAACTTGCCCTAAAACTAATGCGTGGATTTCTATATCCTAAAAAAAAATTAAGGAAAGTCTGGGTCTGTAAGTCCAAATCAAAGTTATGTCTATGTCCCAAAACCTATGCTTGCTGTCACATCTATAAACAAAGTGTGGGATTTTGCTTAACCAAAACAATAGTAAAAAATAAAGTGTAAGCTGCTCTCAGTTTAAGTTATACTTCAGGCTTAATATAGTTCCAATAGCTGTTGGCCTAATCCACGTTCTGTCAAATCTTGAGGTTCCCTTCCCAAAGTTCAATTTAGTACGGTTCACAAAAAGAATCTTGAGGTTCCCTTCCCCAAGACAACATTTCTCAGTTCTTTTAAGCAAACAGGATTCCCTTCCCCAAAATTGTACTCAATTGACTTGCCAGAGTCTCTCAGGCTTCTCACCATCGAGGGCCCCCTGGTCGCAGCACAGTTGTCGGGCCACACGGTCCACCCATCACAGGTCACCAAACCATAAATTCCTCCCCTTTTTGCCTGTGTTACACTCTTGTACATTACTCTTTTGCAAGTCTTCTCCACATTGGTTTCTTAACCTCTTTGTTCTAGTTCTGTATACAATACTGCACTCCTTGTCAGTTTATTTGCCAATGTTCTTTCAGTGTTTAATATGCTGATATTTAATATGCCTTGATTTTACTTCAAATAATACTTTCTCGCCTGCTCTGTATTAATATTGTACATTTTCATTCAGACTGTACTTCTCATTCAGTTCTGTATTTAAGCCTGTGTAATTCCATTTAAGTAGTGCTTTGCATTCAGTTTTGTATTGAAGATTGAGCAATTGCATTCAAACAGTGCCTTTCGCTAGATTTGATCTATTCATTTAGTTCGATATTCAAGATTGAGTAATTGCATTCAATTCTGAGAACCGCTACTTGCCTGCGGTTCCCTGGGAGCGTTACGGCACTTCTGAGTTCTCTGACCCTCACCCGCTCTACTGCAGCAACCCCTGCTGCTCCCTCTCTCCTCCTGGCCACCAGCGATGCGGCCCACTTTCACTTCTCCTCCTTGCCGGGCACTTCTCTGCACACGCTGGTGAAGGGGGCGGCTGGGTCTCCTGCCACCAAGACTGCTCTCTATTCAGAATCTGAGGCAGCTCTATCCCTCTGCCCCACAGGCAGCTCTCTCCCTCTGCCCCCCCCAGGAAGCTCTCTCCTTCTGTAATTGCATTCAATTTTTTTTATTATTGTGTTTTTTTAGTTTATAACAAACCTTTTACACATAGATCACTTTACATCAAGCTAGATCACAAGTCTTTTACTGTCGATATCGACATCTTTATCAACTCTAATCATCTTGTCTTGATTAGCACCTTAAAGTGTTACTGTCTTTGCTCACATATTGTCTTTACGAAATCATCATCTAAAATGTTAGATAGAATGTTGACTCCTGCACACACTCGTGCAGGCTTGTATCCAAGTATAAACATATTCCACCATTCGTCTACAGATAACGTGGTTGCATTTTTGAAGTGATCGATGAGGAAGCTTGTGCGTATTTCTCTTAAAGCAGGGCACACTGTAAGCAAGTGTTTTGTCGTCTCTACATTTCCTGGGATTTCGCAAAATCGACAGATAGCGTCAGAGCAGTTGTCACTTTTCCGAGCAAATAATCGGTCTTGTGTTATATAGAGATTAAATCTCAGACGAAGGAACTGATTGCGATGATACCTACTCGGAAATTTCTTTAGATAGTTCAGTGTGGTGTTTAATGGTTGCGCTTCATGTGTCAAATCTAACAAGGATTTGTACTGCATTCTCTGCTCTTGAGAATCTATCCAACCCTGTTTTTTTTAAACTTTTGTTTCACCACCACACAGGGGTTGGGTATGAAGCATTCAAGCGTGGTAGTCAGGAGCTGAAGCTGTAAGATGCACTTGTCGTGCAAGGTTTGTAGCTGTACAGGTTATGGCCCAGTTTCTGTGGGTTGAAGGATTTGATATGGAATTGCTGCATCCTCTGTCATAAATTTCCATAGGAGGGATAGAGATTTCCAGATGATTGAGCGCACAGATTGCAGCCCTAGTTCCACTCTGAATGCGGTCATTGGTAAGCTTTTTGGTAGTTTCAAGATTTGTTTCCTAAATTTCCCCTCAAGAACGTTCCAAATCTTCCATGACAGATTTAATGTTGCTTCTTCACCATAGGTTAAAATTGCCACCGCTTTTTGTTTATATAACAGAACAACAAGTTACTTACCAAACTGGTAACATTCTTTCCATGTGATGTTCCTCCGACGTATTCCACATCTATGACATGTAATGTCCACAGCTGTACACTTCGGAAACTTTTCAGCAGAGGGCGTCTTGCGTCGCTGGCGTCGAGCTGATGTCCCTCGAGGGTCGACGTCACCAGATGTTATATATAGGACGCACAGCGCCCGTTGCCTCAGTTAATTTTTTTTCCCCCAGAACGTGTGCACCCAGTCTCCTGCCAGTATAACTGCCTACAGCCTTGCGGAATCGGAAGCTGCAATCACAGAAGAAATTCTCCAGAGGGGCAGGTTAGGAGGGCGATACGGAATACATCGGAGGAACATCCCATCCCATCGAAAGAACGTTACCAGTTTGGTAAGTAACTTGTTCTTCGAAGGCATTGTGTCCTCTGACTTATTCCACATCTATGACAGACTCCCAAAGCAGTACCAGACTATGGAGGAGGGAAAAATTTAGATTACCCAATCAAATGGCCAAATAGAGGACCGCCTTACCAAAGGCCAAATCCTGCCCATGGATGGAATCCAGGGCATAGTGCTTAACAAAAGTATGGACAGAAGCCCATGTGGCTGCTTCACAAATATTCCGAATAGGAACACCCTTTTGTAGAGCAGTGGAGGCAGCCACACCCCTAGTGGAGTGCGCCCATAAGCCTACCGAGGGACCTTCCCCGCCAAACGGTAGCATCCAATAGTTAGGATAATCCATCTGGACAAGGTCTGTTTGGAAACAGCCTGACCCAAGCGGTGGCTAGCATAACCAACAAGGAGCTGATCATCCACTCTGACCCGGGACATCCGTGAAAGATAAAAGCTCAAAGCTCTCCTAGGATTCAACCTATGGAGCATCTCCTCTTCCTTACCAGGATGCAGAGGAGGATAAAATGCCAGAAGAATCACCTTCTGGCTCAAATGAAATTCAGACACAACCTTCGGAAGAAAAGAAGGTTGCACCCACCGGACAACCCTGTCCTTATGGAAAACAGTAAAGGGTGGCTTGGCAGAAAGTGCCCGCAATTCAATCACTCTGTGTGCGGAAGTAACCACAACTAAAAACACAGTTTTAAAAGACAACAGTCTCAGCGGACAAGAGTGCAAGGGCTCAAACAGAGCTCACATCAGAAACTTTAAAACCAAATTCAAATCCCAACCTGGCACCTGGAAAAGGGACGGTGGACACGCATTAGAAAAGCCCTCTCAGAAACTGTGAAATCAAAGGAATCTTAAAGTAAGAACAAACTTACTTTAAGATTAACTTTAACAGAGTATACCTCCTCATTCAAGCATGGATGGCATCTCATGGCCTCTGCCTGAATGATGATAAAACCGAGATACTAATCCTAGGCTCTGAAACTAACAGCCCTAGCTATACCGCCTTCAATATCGACAACAATCTCATCAAGGTGATGCCAGTGGTCAAGACACTAGGCTTCCATCTTGATGCCACTCTTTCGCTCAAGAAACAAGTCAATTCACTCGCATCCTCCACAACCTACATCTGCAAGCTTATCCGAGCATGTAGACCATTCCTCTCTACCTCGAGTTGCATTAAGTTGGCCAATGCCCTCGTAATGTCGAGACTAGACTATTGTAATGCTCTCTACTCAGGTGCCAACAAAAATATCGTTGACAAAATACAAAGAATGCAAAATAATGCCCTAAGAGCAGCTCTGAATATCCCTATGAGAGAAACACATTTCAGATGCTAGAAGAGAGGTTCATTGGCTAAAAATATCTGATAGGATACCCCTAAAAACAGCCTCCCTCACCTCCAAATGCTTAAACAACTTAGCTCCACTCTACCCTGCTGAAAGGATAAACAGAAGATCGTCCACACGTCCAACGAGAGCAGCCAATGCCCATACCCTGGAAACGCCTAGATTTAAACGTGTTACAGCTGGAGGATCTAGCTTCCCAGTTACTGCAGCACAAACTTGGAATGCATTACCGCATGACCGCAGAAAGGAACAACCGTATCCTAAATTTAGACTTAATGTAATTAAATGGCTACGAACGAATGACTGTTAGCTTACCGTCTTGGTACCTGCACTGTTGTGTCTGCTGCATGTCTCTTACCTTGCCTCCTTCCGTATGCCATTGTAACTATCCTGGCAGCATCTATTTTCCAACTGTTGTGTATATTATATGCTTCTTTGTACACATTCTGTAACTAAGCTTAAGTTGTCTTGACCTCTGCTGCGCCCGGCTACCCCAGGGTTTGGCGCACAATACCAAATAAACAAACAAACTCACTCTTCAGACGAGCGCTTAAATATGGACAGCGCCGCCAGGTAACCCTTAATGGTACCCAATTTAAGGACCTTGTGGGCTAAAGAAAGCAGAAAAGACAACACGATAGGAATGGAACATTGGAAAGGATCCAAATTCTGACCCCTGCACCAGTCGGAGAACTTCCGCCAACGGTACAGGGATTTCGTTGCGGGCCGCCTGGCCGAAAGCAACACTTCCATCACGTCATCCGGGAGGTCCCAATCCTTGTATCTCAACCTTTCCGATACCAAGCATGAAGGTTGAGAGACCTGACCTCTGGATAGAGAACCTGACCCCACTCCCGTGACAGCAGACCGTCTCGGTAGGGAAGACGGCGTGGAGGGCAGATGGATATGTCAAGAAGGTCCAGGTACCACGTTCTCCTGGCCCAATCCAGAGCAATGAGGATCATTCAGGAACCGAACCTCCGTAACCTCCGCAACACCTGAGGAATGACGGGGACTGGAGGAAACGCGTACAGCAGTGGGAATGACCAATCCATCACAAATGCATCTCCTAAGGCTCCTCTTTGAGGAAATTCCCTTAAGCAGAATCTCTCGCACTTCCGGTGGACACTGTGACAAAGAGATCCACTTGTGGGGTTCCCTAAAGGGTGAAGAGCTCCAAAAGGACTTCCTGAGCCAACTCCCACTTGTGAGAGACTGTACTCTGCCTGCTCAGAACGTCCGCTGCCGCTTTTTCATCACCGGCCAGATGAACTGCCGAGATCGAGATTTCCTGTTGGATGACCCAGAACCAGAGCTGCATCACCTCCCTGCACAACAGGAGTGACCCTGCCCCCCCCCCCCTTTTTGTTGAGATAATGCATGGCCACTGTGTTGTCCGTGATAATCAGGACAGTCTTCCCTTGCACAGACGGCAGAAAAGCCTTCAGGGCCAGCCTGATGGCTCTCAGCTCTAACAGATTGATGTGGAGTCTGGACTCAGATGGAGACCAACGGCCGCTGGCTGTCAACTCGTTGGCATGAGCGCCCCATCCTGTGAGGGATGCATCCATCACGATTGTCACCTTCGTCCATGGTTGCCAAAATGGTGCCCCCTTCATCATATTGCCTTCGTCGGCCCACCATAGAAGATCCTGGCCGACCGAGAGCGGAATCTGAACGGGATCCGACATCTTGCCAGAGAACTGCGACCACTGAATCTTGAGAGCCCACTGCAGGGATCTCATCTGCAATCTGGCCTCTGGCACCAGAAAAATGCAGGACGCCATGAGGCTGAGCAACCTTAAGAATTTGAAAGCCGGAAGACTCTGGGCACATTGAAACTTGTCCACCATCTGCAGAATGTGATGAGCACTCACCTCAGGCGGCGAACACTGCCCCAGGGACGTGTCAAGCACGGCTCCGATGTATTGGAGCCGCTGGGAAGGTGTCAAATGCGACTTCTTTAAATTTAGGGAGAAACCCAGCTTGTGAAGGGAATGGCAGGTGATGGATAGATGATCCAGGGCTTGCTCGGAAGAACGTGCCCTGATCAGCCAATCGTCTAGGTAGGGGTAGACGTGAATCCCCCCCTCTCTTGAGGTACGCTGCCACAACCACCATCAGCTTGGTGAAGACCCTCGGGCAGAGGTCAATCCGAATGGCTTGACCCGAAACTGAAAGTGTGAGTCGCTAGTCGCGAACCTCAGGTACTTCCTGTGCTTGGGATGAAGTGGCACATGAAAGTAAGCATCCTTGAGGTCCAGAGACAGCAACCAATCCTGAAGTTGAAGGGCCTGGAGAACTTGAGACAGAGAGATCATCTTGAACTTGTCCTTCCTTAGAAGCTTGTTCAACCAATACAAGTCTATGATGGGTCTTAATCCCCCTGCCTTTCTTTGGAATCAAAAAATAAGGGGAATACCATCACTTGTTCCTCTCCGCTACAGGCACCAGTTCTATGGCGCCTTTCTCCAGCAGGGATAGGATTTCCTGAGCAGGGAGCGGATCCGGACGTCACGCACGACGGCCAGGAAGCCATCCCTTTCCTCCCCTTCGGAATATGCTCAGCCGCTAAGGAAGCACAGTTCCACAGAGTGTGTGTAAATCTTGCCAAGGCACATGGGGAGTTGACAGTTTTCGTGCCAATGCTCCCTGAAGAAAATACCTTCTGAGCCCATTGGTCGAAGCGCTTGTCCCTATCCGGAGGGATGGTAGGGTATGCCTGCTGCCTCGAGATGGCCGTAGCCGCCTGAACCACCAAACCCTGCGGGGTGAGGTGAGTAGACAAATAGCTGGGGCTTCTAACAGATGGGCGATACTTTTTCGACAAATTCTTATTGACCGCCGGAAGCAAATTCGGGGCCTGCCAAGCCGATGACGCCCTTTTTTGCAATGCAAGATGGAAGGGCAATACCGGGTCAGAGGGGGGACCTTGGTCCAAGATGTCAGTAAGGTCATCCTGAATAAAATCCTCAGGAGGACTGGACCACCCCAGGTATTTGGAGACCCCAGACATGAGCCGCCTGTAGGAAGAGTCTGCATGAGCCCCCGGCTCAGGCCTACCAAACTCAACTTCTGGAGAAGTATCCAGGCCACTGTCATCATGGAGGGTCTGCCTCAACTCCTCCAAGGGACTGTTACCCAACAATCCCGGAGCCTCCTCCTGTGAAGCAGGGTCTTCCATCTCCGACCTTTCCTCCTCTTCAAAATTGTCAGGGAAAGGTTTAGAAAACCCAGCCAAAGTGACCGAAGAGGGCCTGGGGCCCAATACCAGCCTCCCAGACGTAGAGGAAGTCCAATGATACTCCTCAGACACATTACGCCCAAAAAACGCCTCAACGCCGAGGGCATCGAGAACATAGACGTCGAGACAGCTGAGGGCTTCGACGCCGGAATCCGCACCGCGTGTATCGACACCGCCACAGGCGTGGGCTTGTCCGAGTCCGACTGAGCCGGTGCCGAACGAGTCGACGCCTGCGTCGGTACCTCCACAGGCTGCAACGGTCTCGCCGGAGAGGAGGACCGAGACCTGGACTCACGTCTCTTGTGACTGCTCTTGTCCGCATGAGACCTCGAGGGCTCCAGGTGCGAGTCGCAGCGCGAGCCCGAAGGCGTGCGAGCCTCGGATCGAGAGCGTTCTCTGTCGGCTTCGCAAGAAGGCGCGACAGGAACCGTGCCTTGCAACTGGAAAATCACCAACATTTGTTCTTTAAAAGCCGCTGTCAAGACCGGTGGGGGGGTCTGTACTTCCGCTCTCTATATGGTAGAGGGGAGGCACAGAGGACCCCAGCCAAGATTCTCTAATATGGTAACGATGGACGAGCAATCAAGGCCTAGCTTCTCAGGAGGTGATGCAGGCTGGTTCTTAAGTACAGTGTATCCCCAAGCCCCCACAAAGGAATGTCCACACACTGTATTACTGAAAACACAGTCTTTATATAATTAATATTCAAGGGTTATGCACACTTATCACAATAACGCACTTTGTGCTCAGGAAAATCAGCAATGGTAAATATCTACAATTCTAAAGTGGTACCACTAATATTAGACCTCATTAAAGTGCATTCACAATACTGTTAAAATGGCACACAGATCAATAAGAAGGAAACCAGCAATAGAGAGAGGAGAGATAACAGAGGGTTGAAACAATAGGCAGAATACTGGCCCCTACCACTGGACACAGTTCTGTGTGGAGATCCCCCCACCTGGGCAACCTGTAAAATAAAGAGATACAACACCAGCCCAGTCCATATATTGTTCAATAGTTATTTCTCTCCTATAATGTTTTTACCCCCCCAATGTACCTGGTGGAGTCGAGTTCTTCGAAGAGGCGTCGACAGATCCTTCTTGAATGACCCCCTTTAAAGCAGGAGTCACGGATCGTCGAGAGGCGTCGAGAAGCGTCGAGGAACTCGGTGTTCGGTGTCGGGGAATCGACGGCCCTTCTTGAATGCCTTCCCTTTCAAGCGGGAGACACGGGGCGTCGAACGTCCGACAACAAACAAGGTAGAACGGCGTCGATGAGGCGGCAGGCTTCGATCCGAGCGGTGCTCGTCGGCGTCGAGACGTCGGCGTCCTGCGAGGAAGAGGCGTGCGGGGCACCTCGGCGACACTAGTTCTGGACCGCAAAGATTGTGGGTGACGGTGGCCCAGCAAGGGCGTCGAGTCGCTCGAGTCTTTGGGGTCGTGAGGTGGCGGGAAACCCACCGGCGGATTCTCCTCGGCGCGTTGGTCGTCCTCGACTTTCTCCGGCGGGACAAAGCGGCCGACGATGCGGACGAGGGAGTCCTTCAAGGCAAATGTTCTTAGGCAAGGAGCGGACGGCTCCGGTCGTCGGCGGCACGGCGTCAAGTGGTTCCCACGGCGGGGCAACACAACTTCGACGGGCCTCCAGCGGTTACACAGACCTGCGAACCCTGGTCGACGGCAATGGACTTCGACAGCGTCGATGTCCGGGTGCTTCACTTCGATCTCCTCGGCGGTCCCGTCTCGGGTCGGCAGCCTTTCGAGGGTCTGACTTCCAGGGCGCTTCGGCGAAGATTCATCGGTGCTCGATGGTCCCTCGGAGCACGGGAAGAGGGCGCCTAGCCAGGTCCTCTCTCGGGTCAGTCCTCGACGATTTCGACAACCTTCAGTTCCGTCGAAGCAAATGCCACAGCAAGTCTTCTTCTTCCAGCTGGACGTCGAGGATCAGCAAATCCAGTTACTCTTGAGTGGAGACTCAGCTTCTGAATGCTTCTGAACAATTTCCAGTGGTGAGAGGTCCCCAGATATACTATTCTGTCTCTCATCCACACTGCTGGCACACACACAGCAGCCAATCACACAGAAGGGCATTCATGCAGTCAGTCAGCCAATCAGGCACACAGTGCATTCAGGCCACACTCCTCCCTTTCAGACACTCACAACAAGGAATGTGGATTGGGACAAGTACCCAGCCATTCAACACTACACACTGCATTCAGGCCAGTTTCGGGCAGGGCTGTCTCAGTCTTTGTCTCTCATGCCAGAAACCAGACAACCACAACAAGGAGTGTATATTGGTCACACACTCCATTCACCCAGGTCCCACCCACAGGAGGTACCCATAACATACAGTCACTGGGAAGGCTCCAGTCAGTCTAGCTGGGCCTTCACAACAACACCATATATGGAACTTCCACCCAACAGCCAGCCAGGGGGAAGGGACAGAGCCAGGGCTTCCCAGGACTTTGGGAAAAACAAGACAACAGGCAATAGAAAGCAAGAGGCCACAGGGGCCATCTTGTTTCTATCAGGAATCAACTGATCCCAATGGCAGGGCCTGGGTATCCCGAAATGGAGGACACCCAGAGCACCTGTCAAGTTTAGCATGGAGCTGCCACCAGCCCATACCCTGCTCTGTGGGCCACCCACAGGTGCCCAAAAACATACACTAGGGGCACAGGGTTGTACCCCTACCCATGGGTGCCATAAGGGTATCCCATGGGTCTGTTCACCAAACCAAAAGAGAGCTGCACTGCCAGGAGTCCCTCATGGACTCCTGGGCAGAAAACATGACAGAACACACGGTAAAAACAGAAAAAGGACAAGGATTCAGAGGCCCTGTCCCTCAGATGCATTTCCGGCATCACAGTCGCCCCCCCCAGACTGAGGTGGAGGGTGCCTAATCTCCCACGGGATAGACACCCTCATCCAGACGGTCAACATACCTTCTGGAAAGGCCATCTGCATTATCGTGACTCTTCCCTGGTCTGTGCTCTATGGTGAAGTCTAGCCCTGGTAGGCTAATCGACCACCTGAGCAATTTCGGATTCTCACCCTTCATCTGCATAAGCCACTTCAGGGGCTTATGATCTGTTTGGACCTTGAAGGTGGACCCCGTAAGGTAGGGCCTAAAACGCCTAAGGCTCCAAACTATACTAAAACATTCCTTTTCAACAGTAGCCCACCTAAGTTCTCTACCCTTGAGTTGTCTACTGATGAATATGATAGGATGTTCTCTCCCTTTGTCATCTAACTGGGACAAGACAGCTCCAATTCCGGTGTCGCAGGCATCCGTCTGGACGATAAAGGGTCGGCTGTAGTCAGGCGCACTCAACACAGGTGCCCTACACAGACTTTCTTTCAAGCCATCAAAGGCCCTCTGACAGTCTTCAGTCCAATTAACCTTCCTAGGCTGTTTGGGTGAAGTTAGAGCTGTCAGGGGTGCAGCTATGGTTCCATAGTCTGCCATGAAATTGCGATAGTACCCAGTGAGGCCCAAAAAGGCTCTCACCTGGGTTTGAGTAGTGGGCGTCTCCCAGTTCTGTACGTCCTGTACTTTACTGGAGAGAGGTTGGATTTGACCCCCTCCTACCTCATGACCAAGATAGGTAACTTTCCCCTGAGCTATCTGGCACTTGGTGGCCTTGATAGTGAGGTTAGCCCTTTTCAAGGCCTGCAACACCTTATCCAGATGTGTCAAATGCTCTTCCCAGGTGGAACTGTAGACGGCAATGTCGTCTAAGTAAGCCACACAAAAGGCTTCCAGCCCACTGAGCGCATGGTTGACCAATCTCTGGAAGGTGGCAGGGGCATTCTTCAACCCAAAGGGCATGACCCTAAACTGGTAGAGTCCCTCAGGTGTGGAGGATGCCGTCTTTTCCTTGGCATGGTCCGTCAGAGCTATTTGCCAATAGCCTGAGGTAAGGTCAAAGGTGCTCACAAATTTGGCAGCACCTATAGTGTCCACGAGCTCATCAGCCCTGGGCAATGGGTGCGCGTCAGTTTTGGTGACGGCATTGACTCCTCGGTAGTCCACACAGAACCTCCAATCCTTGGTACCCGCCGGGGAACTTGCCTTGGGGACAAGGACCACTGGACTGGACCAGGGACTGGTGGAGGGTTCAATAACACCCAGATCCAACATCTTGGCGACCTCAGCCTGGATGTGGTTTTTGACGGTATCTGACATACGATAGCTCCTGCTTTTGACAGGCACACTGTCACCAGTGTCAATTTCGTGCTTACACCACGGTGTAAGGCCCGGTGTCAGTGAAAACAGAGGGGCATACTGCTGGAGCAAAGCCCGGCAGGCCCTCTGCTGCTCTGTTGTCAAATCGGGAGAGAGTTGTACTCCCTCCACTGAGCCATCCTGAGGGTTGCTATGCAGCAAATCAGGAAGGGGCTCACTCTCATCCTCTTCTTGCCCTGAAGCTAGCAAGAGACATGAGACCTCTGCTCGCCTGTGGAAAGGCTTGAGCCTGTTGACATGGAATACCTGGGGGGCTACCCCAGAGGCTCCCATGTCCACCAGATAATTGACTTCGCCCATCTTGGAGATGATCCTGAAGGGTCCAGTCCACTTGTCTGCCAAAGCTCTAGGCTTGGTAGGCTCCATCACAAGGATTTCCTGTCCCGGAGTCCAATCCACTTGCGAAGCTTTCAGGTCATGCCAGTACTTATTCAATTCCTGGCTGGCCTTGAGATTTGCTGTTGCCTGACCCATCATTTGTGTCATCCTCCGCCTGAGGCCTAACACATAGCCCCCCACTTGCTTGGCGGGACCTGGAGGGGTGGCTTCCAAGCCTTCTCGGATCAAGGCGAGGGGCCCCCTCACGGGATGTCCAAAGAGTAACTCAAAGGGGCTGAAACCAACACCCTCTTGAGGTACCTCTCTGTAAGCAAACAGCAGGCATGGCAGGAGGAGATCCCATTTCCTCCTTAGGGGCTCTTCCAAAGCACCTAGCATGCCCTTGAGAGTTTTGTTAAATCTCTCAACCAGACCATTGGTCTGGGGGTGGTAAGAGGTGGAGAACTTGTAGGTTACCCCGCACTCTTTCCACATGGTTTTCATGTAACTAGACATGAAGTTGGATCCTCGGTCAGAGACAACCTCCTTGGGGAATCCAACACGGGTGAAAATGCCCAGGAGAGCCCTGGCAACCACCTTGGCAGTAACAGTCCGAAGGGGTATTGCCTCAGGGTACCTGGTGGCATGATCTACCAAGACCAGGATGAACCGATGTCCACCTGAAGTGGGAGGGTCAAGGGGACCGACGATGTCGATGCCCACCCTCTCAAATGGTGTGCCAACCACTGGTAATGGCTGCAGTGGGGCAATGACCCTGCCTCCAGTCTTGCCAGACAACTGACAAGTTGGGCAGGTCCTGCAGTGGGACTCCACCTCTACTCCCATCCGTGGCCAGTAGAAATGGGCAGAGAGCCTCTGCTTAGTCTTCTTGGTCCCAAGATGACCAGCCAAGGGCACCTCATGCGCCAACTGCAGTAGGAAGGGCCTGTAAACCTGGGGTACCACCAACCTCTTGCGGGCACCAGGTTCGGGCTTAGTGGGCTCACTAACAAGGAGCTCACCCTCCCAATAAATCTTGAATGTCCTAGGCACTTCACCTTGTGCCTGGGACAGGGCCTGTTTCCTCAGGCCCTCGAGAGAGTGGCACTCTCTCTGTCCCTTACAGAAGTCTGCCCGGGAGGGTCCCCCTTCAGCTAACAAGCATTGAAGGTCGGGATGATCCTCCGGGTTGAGAACCTCTCCCACAGGAGAGTCTTCTGTCTCTTCTCCCACAGGAGTTGAGTTTGGGTTTTCCGCTGGACCCAGCCCGTCCGGAGCATGGATCCCATTGGGTGCTGTCGGAACAGCAGGAAGAGAAGGTGTTCCCTCCACAGAGGTGGCCTTCTTGGTCTTCCTTCTTCTTGCCTTAGGCCTCGCCTTTGGCTCGGATACCTGACTCATAGCCAGGCCCGGTGTCACCTGTGACCTAGTGACTGCAGCAGTAGTCATGGGAAGACCATCCGAGATCAACCCCAACTCTACTAGATCATTTCCTAACAGAATGTTAGCAGGGACATTGTCCTGAACCAGGACAGGAAGCTTTGCTGTCTTGTCTCCAATCATGAGTGTGACTAGGGCTACAGGCGATAATTTGGGAGGCCCACCAGCTAACCTGGTGGTTATCAGAGGAGCACCTACATAGTCCTCTGGCTTGAGCAGGGTCCTGTCCACCACTGTCATGCTTGCCCCAGTGTCTCTCAAACCAGTAGAAGGCTGGCCATTCAAGAGGACACTTCTCAAAAACCTACGGGTGTTCTGCGGGATAGTTGCCAGTACTTCTGCGTACTGGTCCCAGGCCCCAAGGGACACTAAGGAAATCTCTACCGGAGCACCAAATGTGATTCCTGTAGAGGAGGGGAGGACAGTGGCCTCCACCTCAGCCACGGGGTAAGGGTAGGTCAGGCTGACAGCCTGTACTCCAAGTGCCTTACCTTTACACTTGGGGTCACCCCTTTTGTGATCCAGAGCCCCACAATCCCAACAAGTGCCAGGAGTGCGGGGTACGGTACTGGAACCACTGGGAACCTGCTTTGCAGCAGGTGGACCACTACTCTTATTCCCACCCACAGAGGACTTATCCCCACCAGATTTTTGGGTCTTAGGAGAGGAAGGTTTTGGTTTACCCGACTGTGATTGCTTTTGGGACTCCTCAGCTTTCTGAGAGGTCCCCTTTTCTTTGTCCTTGTCCTTCCCACTGGAGTCCTTAGGGGACACCCGGTGGGAGACCCACTTGTCAGCCAACCTAGCCAGCTTAAAGGGGTCCAAAATGTTCTGGTCAGCCACATACTGACGCAGCTCTGGTGAACAGGCTTCAGAAAAATGCTCAAAAAACAAGAGGTGGGACAACTCAACAAAAGTTTTCACCTTGTAACCGTCAATCCACCCCATCATGTTCATGTGCGCAGTACTCACCCAGTCAACCCAAGACACATTCTCTCTTTTTTTAAAATCCCTGAACCTTTTAAGGTATTGGGTAGGTGTCTTGCCAAACTTGGCAATCAAAGCAGACTTCATACACTCATACTGACCCCTTTCCTCCACACTCAGCTTCAGAATACAGTCATATCCAGTTTGAGGCACTCTGCTTAACAAACACTTAGCCCAATCTCTTTTATCTACATCATGAATTGCACAAGCCATTTCAAACGCTTCAATCCATTGGAGGATATCTGAACCCTCCACAAACACACCAACCAAATCTTTCATAAACTTGGTGGCTGGGGACCTGCCACTCTCAATTGGTCTAGCTGAAGTCTCCACTCTAGCTCTCTCTAGCTGGATTCTCTGACATTCAGTGTCCTTGTCTTTGAGCGCAAGATCCCTATTCTTGAGTTCCACTTGCTGTGCCAGCTCCTCTTTCTTAAGCTCAGCTTCTATTTCCAACTTGCGATATTCAAAGGCCAATTTCATCCTTAATAACTCAAGTTCCATGGAATTGCTGGGGTTTGGAACAGAGGCAGCAGGAATGGTGGCATTCCCAGAAACAGATTCAGCGACAACCCCAGGGGCAGAGTCCTCACTGGTTGCATCCCCCCCTTCATCAAGGGTTTCACCATCAGTCTGGTAGTCCACCAGGGCAGCTATCAGCTCAGCCCTAGACTTATCCACAAAGTCCAACTCCCTGGCTTCACAAGCACTCTGGAGAGCCTCTAAGCTCATCCGAGTCAATTTACCATTTGCAATGGGCTCCATTGCCTGTAATGCAGTTATTTGGTACACACCCAAACCTTAATCTAATAAAGTGCGGATATTTTGTAAGTGGCACGGTTATACACTGAGTCTTAAAACCATAAGCATCCCACCGCTGCCACCAGCTTGTCAAGACCGGTGGGGGGGTCTGTACTTCCGCTCTCTATATGGTAGAGGGGAGGCACAGAGGACCCCAGCCAAGATTCTCTAATATGGTAACGATGGACGAGCAATCAAGGCCTAGCTTCTCAGGAGGTGATGCAGGCTGGTTCTTAAGTACAGTGTATCCCCAAGCCCCCACAAAGGAATGTCCACACACTGTATTACTGAAAACACAGTCTTTATATAATTAATATTCAAGGGTTATGCACACTTATCACAATAACGCACTTTGTGCTCAGGAAAATCAGCAATGGTAAATATCTACAATTCTAAAGTGGTACCACTAATATTAGACCTCATTAAAGTGCATTCACAATACTGTTAAAATGGCACACAGATCAATAAGAAGGAAACCAGCAATAGAGAGAGGAGAGATAACAGAGGGTTGAAACAATAGGCAGAATACTGGCCCCTACCACTGGACACAGTTCTGTGTGGAGATCCCCCCACCTGGGCAACCTGTAAAATAAAGAGATATAACACCAGCCCAGTCCATATATTGTTCAATAGTCTATTTCTCTCCTATAATGTTTTTACCCCCCCAATGTACCTGGTGGAGTCGAGTTCTTCGAAGAGGCGTCGACAGATCCTTCTTGAATGACCCCCTTTAAAGCAGGAGTCACGGATCGTCGAGAGGCGTCGAGAAGCGTCGAGGAACTCGGTGTTCGGTGTCGGGGAATCGACGGCCCTTCTTGAATGCCTTCCCTTTCAAGCGGGAGACACGGGGCGTCGAACGTCCGACAACAAACAAGGTAGAACGGCGTCGATGAGGCGGCAGGCTTCGATCCGAGCGGTGCTCGTCGGCGTCGAGACGTCGGCGTCCTGCGAGGAAGAGGCGTGCGGGGCACCTCGGCGACACTAGTTCTGGACCGCAAAGATTGTGGGTGACGGTGGCCCAGCAAGGGCGTCGAGTCGCTCGAGTCTTTGGGGTCGTGAGGTGGCGGGAAACCCACCGGCGGATTCTCCTCGGCGCGTTGGTCGTCCTCGACTTTCTCCGGCGGGACAAAGCGGCCGACGATGCGGACGAGGGAGTCCTTCAAGGCAAATGTTCTTAGGCAAGGAGCGGACGGCTCCGGTCGTCGGCGGCACGGCGTCAAGTGGTTCCCACGGCGGGGCAACACAACTTCGACGGGCCTCCAGCGGTTACACAGACCTGCGAACCCTGGTCGACGGCAATGGACTTCGACAGCGTCGATGTCCGGGTGCTTCACTTCGATCTCCTCGGCGGTCCCGTCTCGGGTCGGCAGCCTTTCGAGGGTCTGACTTCCAGGGCGCTTCGGCGAAGATTCAGCGGTGCTCGATGGTCCCTCGGAGCACGGGAAGAGGGCGCCTAGCCAGGTCCTCTCTCGGGTCAGTCCTCGACGATTTCGACAACCTTCAGTTCCGTCGAAGCAAATGCCACAGCAAGTCTTCTTCTTCCAGCTGGACGTCGAGGATCAGCAAATCCAGTTACTCTTGAGTGGAGACTCAGCTTCTGAATGCTTCTGAACAATTTCCAGTGGTGAGAGGTCCCCAGATATACTATTCTGTCTCTCATCCACACTGCTGGCACACACACAGCAGCCAATCACACAGAAGGGCATTCATGCAGTCAGTCAGCCAATCAGGCACACAGTGCATTCAGGCCACACTCCTCCCTTTCAGACACTCACAACAAGGAATGTGGATTGGGACAAGTACCCAGCCATTCAACACTACACACTGCATTCAGGCCAGTTTCGGGCAGGGCTGTCTCAGTCTTTGTCTCTCATGCCAGAAACCAGACAACCACAACAAGGAGTGTATATTGGTCACACACTCCATTCACCCAGGTCCCACCCACAGGAGGTACCCATAACATACAGTCACTGGGAAGGCTCCAGTCAGTCTAGCTGGGCCTTCACAACAACACCATATATGGAACTTCCACCCAACAGCCAGCCAGGGGGAAGGGACAGAGCCAGGGCTTCCCAGGACTTTGGGAAAAACAAGACAACAGGCAATAGAAAGCAAGAGGCCACAGGGGCCATCTTGTTTCTATCAGGAATCAACTGATCCCAATGGCAGGGCCTGGGTATCCCGAAATGGAGGACACCCAGAGCACCTGTCAAGTTTAGCATGGAGCTGCCACCAGCCCATACCCTGCTCTGTGGGCCACCCACAGGTGCCCAAAAACATACACTAGGGGCACAGGGTTGTACCCCTACCCATGGGTGCCATAAGGGTATCCCATGGGTCTGTTCACCAAACCAAAAGAGAGCTGCACTGCCAGGAGTCCCTCATGGACTCCTGGGCAGAAAACATGACAGAACACACGGTAAAAACAGAAAAAGGACAAGGATTCAGAGGCCCTGTCCCTCAGATGCATTTCCGGCATCACAGCCGCCCACTCCTCCGGAATCGAGGACTTCGTGGGACAGGCTACCTTAAGCACGGTGCCATCCTCCGAAGAGGACGGGGAAGGCGACCGGTGCCGGTACTTCCGAGAATGCCTCGAGGACGAGGAATGGCTGGAACCACTCTGGGACTGAGAACCTCGAGCTTCCTCCCGACGCGGAGAGTCGCCCCTCGAATAGCCGGTGAAAACTCTAGACTTCGATCCAGACTTACGGGACTTCGAGGGCTTACCTGCACGGAGCTTCCCCTTCCTTTGCCGCAAGGCCTTGGCCGTTAGAGACTGGCATTTGAAGCAGTCGTCTGTGTTGTGCGACTCACCTAGGCACCATAAGCAAATACAGTGCGGGTCAGTCAATGACATCTTGGACTTGCAGTCTCAGCAAGTCTTGAACCCGGACCTTGGAGTCAGAGGGGTCGAAGAAATAGACATCATAAGAGATCGAAGAATCGACGAGGCGCGCCAAATTCACAAAGCTTAACACGTTCGCTTTCGGAAAAAATGGAACTGAGGCAACGGGTGCCGTGCATCCTATATATATAACATCCTGTGACGTTGACCCTCAACGGAGGCTCTTGAGGGACATCAGCTCGACACCAGAGACGCAAGACGCCCTATGCTGAAAAGTTTCCGAAGTGCACACCTGTGGACATTACATGTCAGATGTGGAATACGTTGGGGGACACAATCCCTTCGAATAAGTGGGCTCATGGTGAACTTTCCATATCTTGCGTGTATTTTCATGCCTTGCAACATTAGCATTTTGGTCTTGGCTTAAGTTCAACCAACCTATCCTTTTCTCCCACGTTTTTATTAAAACAGATCCCTAGGTAACCAATTGACTCTGTTGGACTTGTTTGTGCTCTATTTCCCAGCTGAAGTTTTTTCGTCTTTTTCCTAAATTGAACTCAAAAGGAGATTATTTTGGATTTCTCCGTTTATTGCGAGGTCATTCGTGATTGTATATTGTCCGAGCATGTTCAGCAGTCGTTGCAGTCCAAGTTGGGTTTGTGACAGCAGCACCAAGTCGTCCGCATACACCATTAATGCCAAGGCTTGGTTGTTAAATTTTGGTGATCAGCTGTTTTTATTTCCAGTGCTCTTGGCAAGTCTGCTAGGTACAGATTAAATAGTGTTGCGGCCAGCGGACATTTTTGTTTCACGCCTCTCTTAATCTTTATTTCTATTGAAAGTAGACCTTCATTGTTCAGTCTGATACACATCGTAGTGTTCGAGTGAAAGGCTTGTATTACGTGTAGTAATTCAGATGGGCAGCCCCATGTGTGAAGTTTTGCTCATAGATTTTGCCGATTTACACTGTCGAATGCTTGTCTTAGATCTATGAACGCCAAGTTTCTTTTGTTATTTAGTGCTTGTAGTTTTAGTATATTCAAGAGAAAGATTGAGATCCGTCCCCACACCTTTCGTGAAACCTGTTTGTCTAGGATCGAGAATGTCAGCTTCGGTTGCCAACTTTTGTCAATCTTTTTTGGAAATTTGAAGCAAGTAATTTACCAATTACGTCTAGTAGCGCAATTGGTCTGTAGTTCGCTGGATTCGTTCAATGTCCTTTTTTGAAGATTGGCACCACAATTGCAGTTGTCCATGATTTTGGTAGTTAACCTATGTTGGTAATATGTTGGATTATGGAGACAATGAAAATGGTTCAGTTTTCAGGATCCTTTTTTAGGATGTTTGTTAATCCATCAGGTCCGGCTGCATTGGACTTATTTAGCTTATAGATGGCTTCTTTAATCTCCTTTTCCCTAAACTGCAAACTCCACGCTTTAGGCAGTGTGTTTTTGATTTCAACACTGGATCCCATCGGGTCAGCAAAGACCATTAAGAAATTATCAATCCAGCATTGTTCGTCTACACGACTACTCAGGCTAGCTTGCTGACTAAGCGTTGTTTCAATAATTATTGCGCCTGTGTCTTTCGCCTTGATATCACAGATTGCTTTGAGCATCATCTAGCTTGCATTTGGTCCTGCTGCAACTTAAAGCTCATTAGCCAGTTCTTACAGCTTTGGTTTCTTTTTTTCAACTCTGCTTTTACAGAGCTGCTGTTCGAGTTCTTTATCTGTTTGATGTCCACTCGAAGCTATTTCCGCTGCTCAATCACTGCAGGAGTGAAATGATGCTTTGGTTGCATAAATGGTCTCTAAATCCTGTTTTTACAACTTTGAACGCTGTCATAAAGCATCATAACATAGACCATGTTTGGGTGCGTAACGCAACTCAGAATATTGGTTGTTAAGTAGATATAGGTATTTAGGTATTTTTAGACAATTTCCTCCTTGATTAGCTATGATGCTGACCCCGGCTGATGTAAAGGAGATGGTGGATATTTCAATTTCATTGTGAGCATCAGGGCATCATGATCTGTGTTTTGCTGTCTCAAAATTTCAAGTTGTTCTATGTTGTGAGGTAACTTGGTTGATGACCATACATAGTCAATTGTTGATATGAGATTGTTGCCTCTCCAAGTGAGTTTGCCTGGCACATCTCCGGCCGTTTGACCCTTTAACATATAGCAGTTTCTGGCTTTTAAATCGCGCATCCATATTTGAAATCTTTGACTGAGTTTTTGTCATTTCCGATAGTGGTTTTACATCTTTATCTAAACATCTCACGTTTAGATCTCCACAGATTAAGAAATGTGGGTTCAGCAAAGTTGTAAAGATTTCCACTATAGTATGTAGCAATTTGGTTGTAGATATCATTGTGGATGTATAACTACTGTGTGTGAGGGAACATTTACTCCAGTGTTCCAGTATAGTCCACTGCACAAAGATTCAGGTTGCTTGTCTTGATTTGTAAACATTGACCATGTTTGATCAGTCTAAGTAGACCAGCATAGGGTCTGCCAACCTGTCTTTTTCCTGACCTTTTCCTACCGGATTTACTACCGTAGTATAACCCTTGCAAGCTGGAGACGCGTGCAGCTACGTCTCTTGTAGGCAAATGATTGTATGGCAAGTTAGGTATGATTGGTTGAACAGATGTTCAAATCACTGTTCCAAGACAACGGGGAATGCGATTGCTCGCACATGCTCTCTTTTTGCTAGTGATGTCTTGGTCCCACCAAATGCCTTGAAATCCAACGCCAATCAGTTACTTCACCTGTATTATTTATTGAGCTGCGGTGTGTGGGATTCTTACACAGAGAAGCAGGTTTGTTATTAATAGTAATTTTCAGGGGCCCTTCCTGCTGCTCATTCATTCTCTGCTCGCTAATTGATTTGAGGCCAGCAATGTTCTAGTGTGAATTGGATTTTTGTTTTCCTTATTCCGTCGGTCTTCTCTTTGGATGCTTTGTGATCACTCAATTCAGATCCAAAGGTTAGTAAGGCTGAATTGGCTTCCAGTAGAGTGTCTTTTATAAGTAAAGATTTCACACAGTCACTTCTGTCTTCATCTACGTATTCTACTATCGCAATATCATCTGAAGCAATTGTTCGCAATGTGGGAACGCAATGTAGTAAATGCATTACATTTCTCCTATTGAGATTTACTTAATTTCTAGGCCTTGATGGACTGTCCCACAGCCTGGCATTTACGTTTTCTCTCTCACAAGGAGCTTTTGGATTCAAAACGTTGGAGGTTGTCATTCTGATGTCAATACGCTGCTCGAGAGTTGGGCTTCCATTTGATTGTATGACGCGTCATCAGTTTGACAATGTTAGGAACGATGATACACTTGGTCTTCGATATGACTTGTTTAATGTGTGCTCTTCATTGGTCGAAGTTATCAGGAGCGGTCGGGAGCGATGCTCCTCTACTTTTTTAAATTAAGTTTTACTGTTCCTATACTTTTATTTGAAAAATAAACCTTTCCGGAATGGTTTTATTTTAAAGTAAAAGCGTAGGAAGAAGTTGAAACTTCTTCAGTGCAATGCACTGAACGTTCTCTTAAAAAGAAGGTGAATGTATTTGGGAGTTTGTAATGTGTTTGGGAGGGGGCGTGGTGATGGGGTTTGTGGGGAGTGGGTGCAGGCCAGCAGGGAACATAGTTCCAGTACTTCTTTTCGTACACTTCGACCCCTGGTGATCTTGCTTATCGAGTCGAATTTTTTTTATCACGAGATACATTCTGAAAGGCCGGCCCACGCCCTTGAGTCAAAGAGAGGTTCATCATGTGATTCCTCCATATCTACAGTGTCTTCTAGATATTGGGAGAGATCATCCATGAGATCAACATCATCCAAAATGGTGATTTCAGTGTTATGTCTTAATTCAGTCAATTCTCCTCTCTTGTTTTAACAAGTGTTTGCGTCTGCATTTGTGTAGTGTTGCTAATATATATTTCTGGCTTCCTGACTCTACCTTTCTATCGTGGTAGTTGTTCGTCTTCCTCAACATTAGTACGAAGAGGCGGTGTTGATAGGTTCCTGAGAAAGGCAGAGCTTTGCTTTGATTGTTTCTTGAATATCGCAAAAACGTCCCCAGTCTTTTGGATGGACTGCCCCGGTCGATGTTAAAAGTTGTGTTGCTTGCGTGACAATTTGGGACAGCAGACCTTCGACCGCAATTTGAATTTGTCCTGAAGTCTGTAGGAATACTACCTGTATTGATATCTTTTTGCCTGGGATTAGTCTTCTCTACCCCGCAGGCCCCTCTTGAAGACCTCTGGGACTCATGCAACATCACTGATTGAATGTGATTTACTGAGGGGTTCACTTTGGATAGAATAACTTGTGGCATACTCGTGTACTATCTCAACTCCATTCCAGATTTCTACATCAATGACTTGATCGCCATTTGAGTTTGTCTTGGCTGGCAAAGATGTTGGTGGTTATCTTTGTTGTTCCTACTTCATTTAGTGGAATCCAGTAAAGCAGCCATCATCATGGCTTTTTTGGTGTGATCACCGCTGGCCAAGTCGCGCTTGCCATTGTTGTGAATCTGGATACCTTTGGCTACTGATAACAGACTTATCCTTGGTATGTTCATTAATGGGATGTGCCTGGGACTTGACCGCTTCTGTCAAGGAACTTGCGTTACTTATTGAAGAGCAATTTTGCGTCAGCTCCTGATGTGCAGGTATCACATGCATTCACTGTACTCTGACACTATCGAGAACCTGTGTCATGGGCTTAGGCAATGTCGCTTGTGTCCATTGGCCGTTTAAATTGTTACTGTTATTTCTTCGGATTGCTTGGAGTAGAGTGTTCAATCTCATTTGCTGGTAACATACTTTTCTCTGTCACTGGCTGTTTCAATGTTGGTGTTGAGCACAAGTCAATCTCATTTTTCATGGACTGTAATTTCCACCATTTCCACATGATTATTGCCATAGGCGGTTGGTGCGTCCATTGGTTCTTCTATATCGCCAGCCATTAATTCATCCCACTTAGAGCACTCTTCAAATTCAGCCGCGAGCGATTTTTCATTTGTACTATTTAATCAGGTTATCATCTTGTACTCCCTGCTTACTGTTGACAAAGCATTTGAGTGCCATTTTATTGCAGTTGGATTTATTGAGCCGGTTCGCGCATGGAACTGCAGTACTCATTCTTTTCTATTGTCTGGTGTTGCGCTTGCTAGGGCGTGCATGCTTAAAGTAGAAGTAACACGGGCGGACACAGCCATTTCATTTGTGCTGTTTTGTTTAACATTTAAAGCCATGCCTGTGTATCCCCAATGAGAATGAGTCACTTGGGAACCTGCAGGTCGTGGTGCCACATTATTATCAGTGAGCGCATCGCTTTCATTAGTTTCGGCGTATGGTAGTTGCTGCATCGTAACACGCTAGTTTTGGAGTTCTGATGTTAAAATAGGATGTACTCGCTCTGTCTCAGTTACACCACATGCTTCTGCAGTGATGTTCTCTAATAAATGATTGTTCATATCAGAAGCGGTGGGGTCTACCTCCATGATTTCTGCATCGGCCAGGGCGACACCTCTACTTGTTATTGTTTGTTGACATACAGATTCCTTACCACTGAGCAAAGACAGCTCCACACAAGGTACATTTATATACCTATGGCACTCACTGCTATTTTCTTCTGCAGTACCTACTTGAAACCGTTGTCTTTGTAGCGTGCGCGGTCCGGAAATGCATTGTTAAAGGCAAAATGTTAATTTCCGGCATCTTCTATGTTAAGTAGATCTCAGGAGCAAGCATTCAATTCAATTCTGTGAAACACTACTTGCCTGTGGTTCCCTGGGAGCGTTCTGGCATTTCTGAGTCCTCTGACCCTCACCAGCTCTTCCGCAGGCAGCTCTCTCTCTCTCTCTGCACCCAGGCGGCGCTCTCCCTTGGTAATGATTTGGGTTCCACCTTTTATACACCAGAGTCTTGTTAATAGGTCTCAGGTGTATGTTGTCAATTGGTATTGCCGGACCATAATAAGTCCAATTATTGGGACATACCTGACATTCATTAGTAACTGTCTGCATACTCCTCTCTTCGTCCCAGTACTATAGTGGTGTGCTATATAGGAAGTGTGCATTGCTCCTAGTCCCCTCTTCTTCGTCTCAGTACCAGATAGGGATGAATGGGGAGTTATGGTTTGGGATTGCATAGAACCCATAAAGGCTGAGGAGGGGCCAGAAAAGTCAGTGTTAGGAAAGGGGAATACCATGTCTTGCCATCGGGCACTCTCCCCAATCCCTAAAGACCCTCCACTAAGGTGATCTTCCCTCGCTTGTCCACCCCCAGGGTCGAGATCCAAAAGCGATGGCCTTACCCAGGCCACCTGAACAGAAGATCCCTGGGGAGTAGACATGAGAGTACCCTCAGGTTTCTCACACTGGGCATTAACAGAAGCTCTACTCAGTTAAAGGACTAACTGATGCAATGCAGGTATTGGCTCTGATAATTATCAGTACTAAAAAGCCCATGCCAACTTACGGGCAAATATACTGTTGCCTTATCAGTCGAAAATAAAACTGAAGTAACTGTTTGGTTTGCCCCTTAGATTTCTCATTGTTTTGTGGAGGATAATATTTAGAGCGAATGAACAATTGCCTTCTCAAATGGCTGCACTTTCAACATAGACTAATTAATTATAAGCATGTTTAAGACACGTTTGTCAAAACTAACTTAAGCTCAGAGTTGCGAGACAATGCAAACAAGGCTCTGCTGTTACTAGACACCCCTGTACACCATTTGCTCAGAGACTTGAGATTCATCCCGAGTTCCAGTGGGTGAGGTATGCTCTCTGCAATAGAAAAGCCTAATTTCCCTTTAAGTGAAAGGAAGCATTGTTATTAAAAAGAAGCAACATCTTCATTTGTCTGAAAGAGGTTGACATTCTTGGTTTACAGATATATGGCTACATATTTGTTTATGGCAACTATTCATTTCCGAAGTCCACTGCAAAATATGCACTCTAACCCTTTTTGTGTAAATAGACCAGGTGTCTTGATCACTAAACACCAACTTATTTTCACAAATGGACTGCAGAGAAACACCTTTGACTAGGGAAAAGAAATAAATCTATGGAACGTCAAAGTATTTGCTTGCTTATTTCACAAATTAAATTTAGGAGACTGTGCAATAACAAATTTAGCAATCACAAAATCACAAGGAATTCAGTTAAAGACTAAAGGTCTGGTTTTGTGTTGGACAGAAGACTGTCCTATTACAAAGTGTAACAAATTCAGAAACTATAACTAAATAATTGATTGCAATAGTTTAGGGTTTTGACATACAATCAATCAAAAGTAATCTCAGTGCAATTGCACATGCATACATATGCATTATCAGTTCATCTTCTCCCAGATGAATAATAGACCTGCATTTCACAGAACACTTATTTTACAAAGTGAACCCTTACTAAGCCTGACTTGACCGTCAATTACATATTTTGTGGGATAAAAGCAATTTTCAAGTCTTCATTTAAACAATGAACAGTCCTTGTTACATTAACAGCGTTTGTTGTTTGTGCACAGCTTAGATGACCAACTCAATTATTGTTCCGTCTTTAGCATGTACTTGCTTTACTAGGTTATTGCAAAAATGTATTCAACAATATGAGCCCAAGTGAGTTGGGTGAGCTAGTGTAGTTTTTATACCGAGATTTACTCGTGCAGCAAGATTTATTTGAAGAAAGTGAGACGTTAGTCAACAGAGTAGTAAGGCCAAGCCTTCAGCTGGAGATTTAAGTCTAACTCACAGCACTGGGCTGTAGTATTCCTATTTTTGAAAATAACACAGACAGACAGTATGATGGAATTCACCATCACCTTTTAGTTTAGTACAACATGAAGTGACCCCACACTAAGGCCTGTACCAAACATTGCCTGAACCTATGCTGACCTCATTACATCACAAAGCTTTTGTTCTCATCTGAAAATGTATGACAGAGTGGCATTTTATTTTCTTGTGAAAATGTGTAATATAAAGATTGAGAGACGGAGAAAACCCATCCCTTACTACCAAGTTCTGGATCCAGTAGCGCATACCCACTTATATTAAACATAACAGTGACAGGCTGATTTCAGTGTACTGTAAACTGCAACTTGCTCAAATGGTCTGAAGTCTAAACAATTCAACAAGCTGGTTGTATCAGAAGAAGAGTAACCATAGCATCCTCATTCTAGGAGGAGAGACTTTAATCATTCTTATACCTCATTTTACCAGCAAGGATAATAAAACAGCCCCACTGTATGCTCCTGCATCAAGAAGAGAAATAATAGCTGCATTTGTAAGGATTAAGAACACAACAGTCATCAAGAACACCAAAATGAATATAGCAGGAACTAAAGAAACTCGAACTGCAGAGTCATGAGCTAGAGAAACCAGAGCTGCAGAAATGGAAATAAAATCCCTAAATACAGTCACGTAGAAACTGGCGCACAAGCCTGACTTCATAAAACATAGAAGAGTAGCATACAACTAAAAATGATGTACAGTAGCAGACAGTAATCCGGAAACAGTGTTTATAACGAAAAATGTATAACAAATGAATATATAACGAAAATTATATAATGAAAAAAACACGAAAATGTATGTGGCTGTGAGGTAAATGGTTCAATCTTGTGGGGAAACTGATTTTTAGGGGTGGGAAACGGGGGTTCCCGCCCCCCAAATACATATTTCTTTTAAAAGTGTTGTCGTTATATATTTTTCGTTCTATATGCAATCGTTATTCAATATTTCGTTATAAAAACATGTAATCCAGTAATCCATGGGTCATATACTAGCAGACAAGAAACTATGGCTAGATCTATAAATCTTGGTGTATGTGCAGTAGCATTCATGTTCTGTCCAGTTCTTTCTGACACACTCCAGCTAAGTTGTAACTAAAGATGCAGAAATATATTGCAGCAATTTAACTGGAAAAGAAACAAATATCCTAACCAAAACTAAAGAGCTTACACTTTCCTAAACCACACACTGTAGCAACTTCCCTGCCCTCCTACACAAGCACAAAATGGCAAACTTGCACTCTCCTGGGCACCAAGGAGAATTTACAGGCAAACACAGCACTTAATATAGGATAACAGCAGATAACAAAGACTCCAAACACGAAATTAATTTACTGCCAAATGCACATCTATCCACCAATGGTATTCTGGACTCCATGCCACTGAGTTCAGAAGGATAGCAGAAGACTAATGAATAATATTCTTACATTCCGGGGGCAAACTACAACCACACAATTTCTATGAATGATGAACGCAAAGGAATATCACACCAAAACACTGAGTGAAGAAAACAACGTTAGAGTTTAGCTGAAGGAAAATCAATCTCCGAAAAGCACACCAACAATGTTGCTTAAGGAGGGAAGAGGGTAACCAGGTCACTTGAGAGTAGATGTGCCGTTTTGCAGTTTGAAAATGTAAAGAGACTGGTAGTGGAAACTGAACACTATCACACCTTAAACGTCATTCAGTTGAATTTGAATGCTCTCAAAAGGATGCAGGTACTACTGATGTCACAAGCAAAAAAAATGAAAATCAGAAATCATTTCCTTAAAGTGTAAATAATTATGAAATAAAAACGGGTTTAACACAGTAAGAATAAGTAATTAGGGTAACATGAGGTCGTGAATGTACAATAATACATTGATGGTATGAATTGAACCATTTCAATTCATACCATCAATGTCCTAAATATGTTAACAGTAGGTTAGCCTCATGGCAGGTTGAAAACGTAGCCCAATTAATTAGAGCTACTCACTGTAGTGACCAGAGTGCTCCTAGTTCATATAACACTTTCCTCCATTCCTTGTGTATGTCCCCCAACATGAGGACGGTACTGGAACCTTTGGCAGCGAAAAATTGAGCTTCCCCTTTAAATTTAGTATAGCGCGCCGGGGGCGTCCTCGGGCATGGGAACGCCCCGCCGAGGCCCCGCCCTCCGGCGCCTCACCTCAGCCCCTTTTGAACACATCAGACGCTTAGCTACCTTCCTACACCTATACATATTAGCCCTTGGCGTACAAGCGGGGGAATGTGGGTGGGACGTATGTAGGAAAGGGGACTATGGACTATGAGTACCTTAGTAAATACAGTAAGTATTGATAATTACTCATATGTCCCGTTCCCTTTCCTCCATCCTTGTGAGTGATTCCACCGAACAAGAACATGGGGTGGAGCTGTACCAGCCTGCCTCATATCTAGGATGACGCGGAAAAAGGTTCTTCAGAAACACCTGACCAAACTCTGCATAGCGCCTGGAGCCGGTGCCCAGGGCCGACAGAGGCCCAAGTAGCCGCGTCATTGATGACATCCCAAGAAGCACGTCTCTGAAAGGCGATGTCCGTGGCCTTAGATCTTACCATATGGGCATGAATCTCTACAGGAACAAGTTTACCCATGGCCGTGTAGGGCTCCGAAATGGTATGGGCCATCCATTGGGCGATGGAAGCCTGGGAGCTGGGGGAGGAGCCCAAAAAAGTCATGAGTAACGCATTAGACTTACTGAAGGATTTCGCCCGGGAGAGAGAAAAATTGAGAACCCTCTTGAGGTACAAGGAATGCAGGGCACTCTCTGCCTCCGACTGTGGGTTCGGGCATAACACAGTCAGGCAGATCTCTTGATTCAGATGGAACGGAGAGACCACCTTGGGCAAGGAGTTTGGGTGAGCGCACAGGATGACCTTGTCGTTGTGAAACGTGGTGAAGGGCTTGCACAAAGACAATGCCTGCAGCTCACTAACCCTACACGCAGATGTGAGCGCCATCAATAAAACAGTCTTCAGCACCACTAAGTGGATGTCCACAGAGGCCATTGTCTCCAAGGCTAGCGTTGCAAAGCTGCAAGAACCACATTGAGGTCCCAGACCGGATGCAGCCTATGCACCGGAGGAAAAAGCCTCGACAAGCCCCTAAGGTGGGGCTTAACCACCGGGTTGGCTGCCGAAAACGCATACTCAGGGGAATTTTTGTAAGCCCTGATGGCCACCAAATACGTGTGGCAAGTATCCACCTGAACTCCAGAAAGAGCCAGGTGTGTTGAAAAATCCAGTACATTATCCAAAGGACAGGTGACAGGGTCCAGACCCTTGTTGCAAGTCCAATGGCAGAACCTAGTCCCATTTGCTTTTCCACTTGGACCGAGTCAAAGGCCTCCAGGCCTGCTGAATGATGTCCCAGTTGTCACCTGAAAATTGAGAATGCTGACGTCTCAGCTGACCAGGAACCAGGCCACCAGAGCCAGTTTGGCCGGGTCCGGATGTTCCACTGCCATGCTGCGTCACAAAACCCTTGCTGGGGATCGGAAGATGGACGGGGCCCTGGGAGCACAACTGCAGGAGATCTGAAAACCAGGGTCTCGAAGACCAGTGGGGGGAAACCAGGATGATGGTGCAGTCCACAGAAGCCCAAAACTTGCAGAGGGTCCCCTGCAGCAGAGGGTTGGGCGTCTCCCAGTGACTTCTGAACCTAACCTGTCCATGAGGCAAACTGGGGGCACATAGCATTCAAGGGAGATACGAACAAGTCCAGGTCCGTGAACCCCCAACGCTGGAACAGGGGCAACAAGGAATCATCGTACAACTCCTACTCATAAGTGTTGAACCCCAAGCGGCTCAGCTGATCTGCTTCTGGATTGCAGTCCCACGGCAGGTGGACTGCAGAAATCCAAATCCTCTCTGTAAGGGTCCATTCCCAGATCGATACCGCCTCCATGCAGAGAAAGGGGAACGTGTACCAACCTGCTTGTTGAGGTAAAACATTGTAGCAGAACTGTCCGTCCTGACTAGAACCGGATTGTCCCTGATTAGGGGCAAAACTCCTTGGGCGCCAGGCACACTGCCCTGAGCTCGAGCAGATATGAAGGAGGGCTTCGGTCCTGGACCATGCTTCATGAATCGCTTAGCCCTCCAGAGTAGCCCCCGAGCCCGAAAGAGGAGTCTGTTGTCACCACCAGGGTAGGCTCTGGTCCAGTAAAGGAGGCTCCGACTGAAACACTGCCATTCATCAGCCACCAGCAAAGATCAGGCAAAAGGAGCAGTGGTATTAGGATCATGTCCAACTGTGACCCAGTCTCCTGACCGGATCCCGGTTGGCTGCCAGGTGGAGCTGGAGGCGCCTCATATTGAGACAGCGTGATGCAGTCAGCCCCCGAATGTGCTGGAACCACCATGCTGAGGTGGTCGAGTTAGCCAGAAAGTGCCCCACCGCCTTGCGGAGGGACAAATGCCTCTCGGGAGTGGAGAAAACCAGCTGAACTGTAGTGTTCCAACGCGCCCTTAGGAAGACCAGTTCCAGAGAAGGGAATAACTGCAACTTCTTCCGGTTGAGGGAAAACCCCAGCTGATGAAGCTTATCCGCCTATCTCTGGTAGGAGTGCACCACCACTTCGGGTGACTCTGCCCTCACCAACCAGTCATCCAGATAAAGGTATAGATGATGGCCCTCCAAGCGGAGAAGGCTAGCCACTGCATTCATCAACTCCATGAAGATGCGAGGGACTGAGTTCAGCACTTTGTACTGGAAGTGATACAACATAATGGTGCACCGCAGAAAATTCTGATGTGGTTGATATATGGGTACATCCAGGTACGCATCCTTGAGGTCCAGGGAATACTTCCAGTCCCCTGCACACAGAGACTCAGCTATGTGCGCAGGAGTAATCATGTTGAAGCGCTTCAGTGGTAAAGATAGGTCCAGGACTACCCTCAGGCCAGCCTGGTTGTTCTTCGGTACTGCAAAAATCCTGGAATGGTAACCGAAGCCCCTGTATACAAGAGGAGCTGGTTCTATCGCCTGCATCTCCAACAGTAAAAGGACCTCCTGTAAAAGAGCTGGGGACCCGATTTGATGAAGAGGAGGAGAGGATGGTAGATGCAGAGGAAGGCAGAAGCCCATGGAGACTACGGATAGAATGCATGGGTTGCTGAAAAGACGCTTCCAGGAACAGAGCCAAACGGACCCTTACAGGCGAGCTGTGTTCCCCAACCATGACGTCACTGCTTCTTGGCGTTGGAGGCGAGGGCAGAGGAGGGGGGAGCGAAAAAACCCATGCAATGTCCTCTGCTGCTTCCTTTTGTTGTTGCTGGGTGATCTGTCAGGTCTCCGAGCACCGCAGTCTGACTCCCTTGAAGCCACAGAAAGCGCTGGGTTTGGACTCGGTCCTACCCTGGTATTGAGGAAAGGATTTCTAACTTCGTTTTGTCATGATGGCCAAGGTCTTTGCGGTTTGCATGGAGGTGTTCTTCATTAACTCGTCATTAGTGGACGAATGAAAGAGGTCCATGCCCACAAAGGGCAGATCCAGGATCCGTTCCTGCATATCAGATGAAAACTTTGTGGTGTGCATCCACGCCATCCTTCTCATCTCAAACCCCAAGCACAGCCCTCTGCTGGCTGTATTGATGCAGGCAACCGAAGATTCCATGAGGTTCTGCGCAATGGCCCGGGCATCCACCAGACCAGCCTTGAAGGAGGCTTGCTTGTCCGAAGGGAGGTTGGGCAGAAATTCTCTAAACTCCTGCAACAGTTTCTGGTTAGCCATGGCCAAGAAGGCATCTGCATTGGCCTGCCCCAGATGCAGCCCTGAGATGGAGTAACAGCACTTTCCCACGGATTCAATGACCTTCTCCTTGGAGAGGCAACTGGAGGCAGCTCCCATGGATTAAGATGATGAAGATGGTTTCCAGTACAACGAGGCTGCTGCCACACAGAGGAATTGGGTTGCAGGTGGGAAGCCAGGAGGATTGGTTTCCCGTCCGTCAAACTAAACCTGCTGTCCAACTTCTTGTTCATTGGGCGTTGGCCCTGGGCTTCTCCCAGACCTTCCGTGCCACCTGCAGGACATCCTTCTGTAGGGGAACGCCAGACCGGATACTGGTGCGTTTTCAAAAGACCTCTGCCGGCACTAGCGACTCCTAGGGGGCTTTCTCGGGAAGAGGGACCCTCAAGAACTCTGCCAGGCCCTCAAGGCAGTCATCAAAAGCCTTGACGGATGCAGAGGGTTCATCGTCCTGAGCGTAATCATCTCCCTCTGCTTTTTACAGACGGAGGGGAATCCAGGCCGTGGGACACAGGCGCCAGTGGATACCCCCCCCCCCCACAGGTCTGGAAGCGCAGACAGGTCCAACGGCTGTTGAGGGGAAGCTGTTGGTGGTACAGGAGGAGTTGGGGTGTCAGAACTGGTAGGGCCTGAACCTGAGGAGTGGGAGCGCAGGGGGAATGGGAGAAGTACCAAGAGGAGGGGCGGGATGACCTCCAACACGATGTCATTTAGGAGCCCTTTCATCTGAGGGGAACACATGAGGAGGAGGAAGTGCTTTAAGAAGAGGTCCTCACAAGCAGTCTGATCCCTAGGGTCCCGGCCCTCCGAGGAACTGGGCCTTCGCTGCTGGTCTAAGCGTTGAGGCACCTGGTGCGTGTAGCCATAACAATAAACCTGCATGTAGGATCCGCTGCCACTTCTAGAAGGAAGGGGGCTGGGATGATCCTGCAAAAACCATTCGATGGGCAAAAGCACTGGCGGGCCTTGAGCTGGATCCAAGATGGTCACCTGCCTGGCCGGCTCTGCCACGTGCCGCTCTGCCATTTTGAAGCCTTGCGCAACGCCCTGGGTGGGAGGGTGTGAAGGCCCTGAGCCGAGAGAGGCCTCAAACACGAGAAAATACAGCTTGGGTCTTGCACTCAAGCAGAAGCGTCGAATTCTGAGAACCCTCTGACAGGTGCTGAGTACTCAGCTGGCCGACCGGTAGTCAAAATGCCCCGATTCACAACCTCAGAGCGAGCTCCAGTAGGATGTGAGCCCTCGGCACCGGTGTTGGTAGCTGTTAGGAAACATTTCCATTTATGGGTAATTTTCCCTCCAGTTGTGAACCACCCAACATTTAGCTGTTGTCTGACCATCCTAGCCTGACGTTTGCCAGTGGAGCTAAGCCTTCTGCTGTAGTCTGCTGGGATTTTGCTCATTTTGTTATGGGGAAACTGGCATGCCCTTAAGACTGTCAGTACTGGGAGACTTTGTTTCCCTTAGTCTTTCACTTTGTTGCTATTCTTTAGTAACATTTTATCAGTGCACAAAGTACCTTACAGTACAGTGCGCTGGGGTCCCTTTTCATTTTTAAGGCCCTAGACACCCTCTAAGGATTTTTCGTGAATGTAGAGGTGTGCCCTGGACAGAGCTGATGGCAGCTGTTACTTTTTATGCATTTTCAATTCTTTTCTATGGTCGATACCGCGTTTGGGACAGGACAGTGGCCAGTGCCTAAAATGGCCATTCCACAAGGTCCTTTGCTCTGTCCTTTGGCCATCTTGTCCCTTGGCCTTCCCCAGGTCGAGCAGACCAGGGAAATTCCTTATTTGGTCATGCAGACACCCGTGCAAACTGAAGCTTTCGCTGGCTTCTGCATGCCTTGTGTGTGCGCCCGCCCAGGATGTGGGCTGGAGCTGCCTAGTTCCAATACACATCCTGGGTGCCAGGATGTCTGGTGTGCTGGGATGACTGGGACCACTGTGGTCCGTGATTGGTCCATGTCAGGGATGGCCGTATGTGAGCAGATCTCTTATTGGTTTCTCTTCGTTTTGGCGCAAAGACGATTTTGGATAAGAAAGCACCTTACACTCATTCTAGGTCAATCTTCTGAGTTCACTCCGAACTTAGTAAAGGAGCCAAGTATCCTGAAATGAGGAAGGAGCTCTGTGAAACCGAAGGTGCGCCACCCTGACCCTGTTGTTGTCCCATCGGACCCCGTTTCTGATTGAACCTAGAAGGCCTGCAAGGGCGCTTCAACCCATTGGAATAGTGGGACCAACTATTCTCGGCACCTCCTTCTTAACCTGTAAACGAACCTCTTCGGAATTGTTCCTGGACCGCCCAGTGAACTGACCAGCTCCTACGGGACCTTTGCCCTCGAACCGCCGCCATCTCGAGTTTCTAATTGAGCCTTTGGAGACTGTAAGCCGTAGGTATAAGGCACTCTCCCCCGAACTTTGTACACCTAGCATTCCTAGGTCTGGAATTAGGAGAGTTTGCCTGAATCCAAGCATACGCAGTCACCATGTCACCCAGCTTTGGTGACGAACTTTGTGGGTATGCTGCTGCTGTGCCCCCCTGTGCCCTCAGACCCGCTGCATTGGAACTGGCCTGATCCCTTCACCAGGAGCAGAGAAATCACCACTGTCCAGCCATGGAATCGATTGCAGAATGCAGCCGCAGAGCCGCGCAACTGCAGGATTTGAACCTGCGACCGATCTGGACTGGTGAAGTTTGGTCCGGAGTGCGCCAAGGGTCGGCTACCCAGCAATTCCCAATTCTTGGATTCTGTTTTGCCTTCTTGAGGAGACCCTCCTCGGATAGTGGGAGCTTATTCTTCACTGCCTCACCCACCTTCCTGAGTCGCTACAGTCCCTTGAAGAGACCCTGTTTGGAACTTAACCGCATGACCGTATGCACCAGCACCAAATGTACTTTTGAGCTCAAGGCTCCACTTATCGTAGGGACTGGACTGTCTCAGCTAGGGTTTGAATTGTGAAGTACTGCCTAAAATATATTTGCACTGTGTAACCCCTTTCTTTGCAGGTTGTGGATCTGTACTGTGTAATAATACTGCTGAATATTTACTTTGTGTTTGACTTAAAAGGACTTTAATAAATGTAAATGTATTTTTTATATATACACCTGACAGAGTAATTTGTGGTGTAGTTTACTGTGTGTGCTCATTGTAGGCTTTCAGTCACCCTCACCCCTCTTGAGACCTAGTCTTGACTGCCGCCAATGCTACCTAGATTGGTCTGGCTTGTCCAGAAGGTTACCCTGTCCAGAAAACTAGGCTGGACTTCTGAACCTCTGCCCACCAGGTCAGAGTTCAGAAATCCATCTTAACAGTAGATGTGCTGGATCTAGCCGAGGATAGACTCTTGGACATGGCACTCGAAGATCCCTTACCCCCTGGGATAGAAGAGCACAAGCCTGATTGTCCTTCTGAGGACATCCTGGTAGGGCTCCTGAGCACCTCGGCTTGAGAGCCGGTACTCTGGAAGGCCTCAGATCTGTCCCCAGAACCCTCGCAAGAACACCTCTGCCTGCTAGAACCTGAATCAGAGGAACCCTGATCTGTGGGAACCCCGGGAAGGAGCCGCCGCGCTGTGGAGCCGTGCTGAGTAGAGGGCCTATCTGGTCTTGGCGAGCGGTCCTGGAGACAAAGTCCTTAAGGTTGGGCGGAGGAGAAGTGTGGAAGATCTCCCTCCACTTCGACAAATGATTCTTAAATGCCCTGTTAACGAGAGGGCTGCAGGCTGAACATGAGGCCCAGCAGTGGTCTGGCCCCAAAAACTCAAGACAGAGTGAGTTTGGGACCGATGCTAGGAACAAACGCTAGCATGTGGCACACCTCGTGAAGCCTCCTGCGGCTGACATGCACCGCAGGAGGCGAGGCACCAAAGGGAAATGAAAAAGAATTGCAAAAATAGAACGGTAGCAAGTGGAAAGCTAAAAAGTCTGTGCGGAAAAAGAGACTGAGGCGAGGGCAGGACATTCGCACGCCCGAGGCCACACCAGCGCGCTAAACTAAATTTAAACGGGAAGCTCAATTTTTTGCTGCCAAAGGTCCCCCATGTTGGCGCCCACAAGGATGGAGGAAAGGGGATGGGACGAATGAGTATTTGGGGATACCATTCTCTGAAAAGGATGCTAGTGGGTGACTAAACCCGAGATATCATTTTGTTCTCTGTGGCTGTTCCTGAATACTGCAGACTTAACAGGCTCAGCCACTAGCTAAGGCAACAAACAAAATGAACCAACCAACAATGCTTATAACACAATTATACATGTAGGCCTTAAAGCTTCTTTAACCACAGCTGTGGATCCTCCTCTGCATCAAACTGTATCACACTTGTGCATGAATAAACATGAATCATCATAAGGAAGTGTGTCTAACAGCATGGGTTGCGCAGAAATGCAATTTTCATGCAGCTGTTAACTCATCACTGCACAGCTTCCAAACATGGTTTCTGCATAGGATGCGTTAACAGCCACTTGAAAAATGGGTCAATGGATTAACGAACCATTATTTCTCAAAAAAATATTAAAAGTTAAATATGTCTATCCTTGTGCCACAATGTGCTTGTATTTTTAAGCAAATTAATATTCATCTTGTGAACACAATGTTGAACATTTTGAAACATGGTATGCCACAATGCATAACAACTCCATCTTGCTGAGCCTTAAGGGCGGTGCATGCACACAGCATACTTGACTTTAGAAGTGAGCCCATAAGCTAAGAGGCTAAGGGGGGGGGGGGGGGGCGGACCAACAATCACTAGGCACACGCACACATGTAGCATTAAAAAGAGAGAAGTCAACAACATAAAACAGAACCCAACAATATCTAATTTTCTCCACATTAAGGCAATGTATGGATATTACCGCATGCTAATATGCACTCACCGCTTTGTCTCCCCGTGCCTTGGAATTAAATTTCACTGTTTTTAACCGGGCACGTTCTTTTTTCTCAACCCTGAAATAAAACAGATGCAAAATATTTTTTAAATGGATTGGTTCCATTGCATTACTGCTGAGCCACAAAGTAACCACGTTTTAGTACATCCAAAATGAGCATGTACAGTATAACTGAAAAGTTTGGTTCTCAATGCACAACATTGGCACATTCATTAGGTCACCTGAAAAGTGAACAGACGTGCAGCACCAAAAAAAGGTCTTGGGTTAAGTTAACATTTTAATATGCTAACTGCAGACACCTGCAAGAAATAATTCATAAACCAAATTTTCTTGCCCAGTATCAGTGGTCCTTCCAAAAGTTACCTATCGTAGCGGCAAGAGTACTCATAGTCCATAGTCCCCTTTCCTCCATCATTGTGGACGTCCCCCAACATGGGGACGGTACCGGAACCTTTGGCAGTGAAAAATTGAGCGTCCTCTTTAAAGTTAGAATAGCGCCAGGGGCGCGACCCCGGGCATGGGAATGCCCCCCCTGACGCCCGCCCTCTGGCGCCTCACCTCAGTCCCCTTTAAACACATCAGACACTTAGATACCTGGTTACACTTAATTTAAATTAGCCCTTGGCATGCAAGCGGGGGAAGATGGATAGGACGTATGGAGGAAAGGGCACTATTGACTAGGAGTACTCTAGTCACTACAGTGAGTAACTTTAATTACACATATGTCCCGTCCCCTCTCCTCCATCCTTGTGGGTGATTACACCGAACAAGGCCATAGGGTTGAGCCTCAGCAACCTTCCTCATATCTAGGACGAAGCAAAAAGGTTCTTCAGAACCACCTGACCAAACTCTGTATCACACCTGGAGCTGGTATCCAGGGAGTTGTGCTTACAGAAAGCCGACGGAGTGGCCCAATTAGCCGCCTTGCTGATGACATTCCAAGACGCATGCCTTTGAAACACGATGGTTGAGGCCTTAGCTCTGAACGCATGGGCATGAATCCCCTCAAGAACTGGTTTGCACATGGCCGTATACACCTCTGAAATGGCCTGGACCATCCAACGGGTGATAGAAGCTTTGGAAGCCTGGGTGCGGGCAGACGAGCCCCCGAAGGTGATGAACAGTGCTTCAGACTTCCTGAAGGATTTTGTCAGAGAGAAGTAGAACTTGAGGACCCTCTTGATGTCCAAAGAATGCAGAGCGCTTTCTTCCTCCGACTGCGGGTTCGGGAAGAACAATGGCAGGCAGATTTCCTGATTTAAATGGAATGGAGAGACCACCTCGGGCAGGAAGTTTGTATGAGTGCGCAAGATGACCTTGTCATGTTGAAACAGGGTGAAGGGCTCACGTGAAGACAGCGCCTGCAGCTCAATGACTCTGCACGCAGAGGTTACAGCCCAGTCTTCAGATTCACCAGCCGGATTTCCACTGAGGTCATCGCTGCAAGGCTCCAAGAACCACATTGAGGTCCCAGAAACGGATGCAGCTTATGTACCGGAGGAAAGAGCTTAGACAACCCCTTGAGGTGGGCCTTAACCACCAGGTTTGGCTGCTGAAAAAACGTACTTGGTGGAATTCTTGTAAGCCCCAATGGCTGACAAATAGGTGTGTAACGCCAGAACGAACAAGATGTGTGGAGGACGACAGAACATCATCCAGGGAGCAGGTGAGGGGACCAGCCCCCTGTCGCGAGCCCAGTGGCAAAACCTGGTCCACTTGCTCATATTGGTATCGAGTACACTGCCTCCTGTAGGATGTCCCAGTAGTCATCTGAAAATTGACCACGCTGCAGTCTCATGTGGTCATGAACCAGGCCGTTAGGGCCAGCCAGGCCGGGTGCTGCACTGCCGTGCCCTGCTGCATCAGGAAGACCCTGCTGGGGAATCGGAAGATGGACAGGCCCCTGGGAGCATAACTGCAGCAGATCAGAGAACCACGCCCTCGGCGGCCAGTACGGGGCGATCAGGATGAGGCTGCAGTCCACCAGTCGGGAGCTTGCAGAGGGTCCGCTGTAGCAATGGTGGAGGAGGAAACGCATAGCACCCGCGGCCGTGCCATCAGAGCTGGAATGCTTCCACCAGAGACCCCAGACTGCCCAAGAGGCAAAGCAGGGGCACTTGGAATTCAGAGGAGATGCAAACAAGTCCAGATCCGGAAACGCCCATTTCTGGAACAGGGGCAACAAAGAGTTGATGTCTAACGCCCACTCGTAGGTTTGAACCCCAGGCAGCTCAGCTGGTCTGCCTCTGCGTTGCTGTCCCCCAGGAGGTTGAGTGCTGAAATCTGAATCCCTTCTGTATTGCCCATTCCCATATTGCCACCACCTCCAGGCACAGGAGAGGGGGGCGGGGGAGTACCCTGCTTGTTCAGGTAAAACATTGTCATTGAGTTGTCGGTCCTGGCCAGAACCGCAGAGCCCCTGATGAGGGGCAAAAAAGCCTCGAGTGCCAGGCCCACTGCCCTGAGCTCAAGCAAATTGATATGCAGGAGGGCCTCTGTCCTGGCCCATGCGCCATGAAAGAGTAGCCCCCAAGCCGGACAGCGAGGAATCCGTAATCACCACCAGGGTGGGCCCTGGCCGGGACAAGGGGCCTTCCAATGCCCTACTGCATGTAAGCCACCAGCGAAGATCAGGATGAAGGGCGGGTGGATTGGAATCCTGTCCGACTGCGACCCCCATTTCCTGGTCTGAATTGGCCACCAGGTGGAGCTGGAGGTGCCTCATCTTGGACCACAAGCACGCAAGACGCCATCAGTCCCAGAAAGTGCTGGAACCACCAAGCCAAGGTGGTCGGGTTGGCTAGAAAGTGCCCTACAGCCTTGCAGAGGGAGAGCAGCCTCTCGGGCGTGGGGAGCACGCGCTGCACAGCAGTGTCCCAGCGCACTCCAAGGAACACAAGATTCTGGGCGGGAGTCAGCTGTGATGCACGCCGATTTGAGAGAAAAGCCCAGCTGGTGAAGAACGCCTGCCAGCCGTTGGCAGGCACGCACTCCCAATCCCCTTCCCCTCTGCCTGGCTCTGACCAGCCAGTCGTCCAGATAAGGGTATAAGTAGTGGCCCTCCGGGCGGAGAACACCAGCCACTGCATTCATCAGGGGCCAAATTGTGGCCGAAGGGCAGCATCTTGTACTGGAAGTGGTATGACAATCGTGAACGGCAGAAACCTCTGATGCGGCTGGTAGATGGGGACATGAAGGTACGCATCCTTGAGGTCTATGGAACAAATACAGTCTTCTGCACACAGAGATTCCGCTATGTGTGCAGGAGTAATCATCTTGAAGCATTTGAGTGGTAAAGACAGGTTGAGGAATAACAGGTCCAGGACTACCCTCAGGCCAACCTGGCTGTTCTTGGATACCGCAAAAATCATAGAAACCAGAGACCCAGTCAGATTGAGGAACCGGTTCCACCGCTTGCATCTCCTGAAGAGAAAGGATCTCCCGAAAAAAGGCCAGTGACCCTATCTGATGTAGAGGAGGATAGGATGGTAGAGGAAAAGGAAGAGGAAGACTGAATCCTGTGGAGACTATAGAAAGGATCCAAGGACTCTTGAAAAAACGCTTCCAGCTGTCCTGGAAAAGAGCCAGCCAGCCCGACTGGGGAGCTGTGTTCCCCGACCATGACGTCAAGGCTTCTTGGCATCTGAGGCGGGGGCAGAGGAAGGGAAAGCAGAAAAAAACATGCAAAGTCCTCTGCTGCTTCCTCCTGTTGTCGCTGGGCGAACTGTCAGGCCTCCACTTACCGAAGTCGGGAAACCCCTTGAAGCAAGCGAAAGCGCAGGGTTTGAAGTTGGTCCTGCCCTGAGAATAAGGGAAGGACTTCTGCCCTGGTTTAGTCAGGCTGGACAAGGATTTGGTGGTTTGTGTGGAAGTCTGCATCTTTGTCGACTGGTCAACAGTGGACAAATGAAAAAGGTTCACGCCCTCGAAGGAAAGATCTAGGATCTGCTCTTATGCAAGTCAGATGAAAACTTAGTGGCATGCATCCATGCCGTCCTTCTCATTTCGACCACCAGCGACAGCCCTCTGCTGGCCGTGACGATGTGGGGGACCAAAAACTCCATGAGGTCCTGCTCAATGGCTGAAGCACCCCCCAGACTGTCATTGAAGGAGGCTTGAGTCTCCAAGGGGATGTCGAGAAGAAAGTCCCCCAGCTCCCGCCACAGCTTCTGGTTAGCCACGGCCAAAAGGGCGTCAGCATTGGCCTGCCGCAAATGCAGCCCTGATATGGCCTATCACTGTTTGCCCAAAGGCTCAAGGACCTTGTCCTCTTTGGACAGGCAACTGGAGATGGCTCCTGAGGATGAAGACAACGAAGCCGATGGTTTAAATTACAGCGATGCTGCTGCAACCGCTGAAGAGTGAGGCTGGGAGACTGCGAGGCCAGGAGGACCGGCACCCCATCCATCAGCCTGAACCTGCTGTCCAACTTCTTGTTCATTAGAGTGGTGGCCCAGGGCTTTGCCCAGACCTTTCTTGCTACCTTCAGGATGTCCTTCTAGAGTGGCATGCCAGAACGGCTCATTGTGCGCTTGCCCAAACCCTCTGCTAGCACTCCCGACTCCAGGGGGCATCCTCATCGGCTTGGGCAGCAGCGTCATCATCACAGTCTTTCCCCCACACTCCCTTCTTTTTTTTTTTTTTACAGACTGAGGGGAGACCGGGGCCCTGGGACACAGGTGCAGATGGAGTACCCCATTGGTCTGCACCCAAAGAAATTTCCAACAGTTGTTGAGGGGGAAGCGTTGGTGGTACAGGAGGTGGCAGAGGGGTCTGGATGATAGGCAAGGCCGGGACCGGGGGAGGGACAGGCACTGGCAGTGCTGGAGGAACAGGGGGAGTGAGGAGACCAAGGGGGTGCAACCTGCAGGATCATCTCTTTCACTATGTACTTGAGGAGCCCTGTCATCTGCGGGGAACGCATGAGTAGGGGGAACGCATGAGTAGGGGGAACGCATGAGGAGCCGTCGGGTCGCAAGGGAGCTGGCCCTCCAAAGAACTGGGTCTACGCTCCTGGTCGAAGCGCTGAGGTGCATGAGGCATGAAGCTGTAAGGCTGCAATGGATAGATGTATCCCTGAGGAGACTAACCACCTGTGCCATCCAATCCGCTGTTGCTTCCAGAGGTAAGGGGACTAGAGAACCTTTTTGCAGGGCCCACTCAATGGGCGAGAGCACAGGAGAGACTAGGCGTAATTCCAAAATGACCACTTTCATAACAGGTTCCGCCACGTGCCTATTTTTTTTTAAAACTTTATTTTTCGATTGCAATTCACATTACACACGCATGAACCACCCAATGTTACTGGATATACATATTATAAACTTAGTTTTCTCCCATTCATATACATATATAAAACAACATTACAATTTATGATATTAAACGTATGTTGCTGGAGTTAAGGTACACATTTCAGTCGGTATCAGACTCTCCCGGGTTAGGTGAGGTGGTGAGAAGATAAGTCCTGAATGCTGACCAAATGTCTTTAGGTCTACACAGAGAGGGGACCAGTCCTATGTACGTTTCTTCGCATTCGTGCACATATGCCAGTGTTTTTAAGAATTGTTCTGCACAGGGGGCATGGGGACTTTTCCATTTTTGCAAAATACATTTTTTAGCCACCACACATGCGACGTTGAACAGCCTCCTGGTTTTTTCTGGGAGTTTTCCGATGTCGCCGAACAGATATTTTTGGGGGGTAAGTTGTGCAGGGACTCGAGTAATGTCTTCCAGTATGCTTGCTACTGCCCTCCAGAATCTCACTATTTCAGGGCAGGCCCAGTACATATGGTATGAGTCAGCTTGAGGGTTATTGCATTTGGGGCAGTGCGTGTTTGTGGACTCCTTGAATTTAGCCATCTTGACTGAGGTATAGTGAAGTTTATTGAGCATTTTAAATTGTATGAGTCTGATCCCCGCATTGAGGGAGACCTTCTTTGTGAGGAGGCAGTACCTGGACCATGTTCCTTCCTCTATTGTTATACCCATGTCTTCTTCCCAGGAGGACTTTATATTATTGGAGGATTTCGTGTGTGTTTGGACTATGTTGTATAGTGTGGAGACGCCTATGTGGGGCTGTGAGTGAAGTGCCTGGTACCAGGGGTGCTCGGCGGCTCAGCTTAGTATGATGGCCAGCGTTTCTTGAACGCCGCCTTCATGCGGTGATATTGTAACGCGACTAGTTGGCCCCTCCCCACTGTGTCAGCGAAGTCTTCAGGGGTGACGAAACTTCAGTTGGGGACATAGCCTTCATTGTGATGTCATAGTTCGGAATCCAGGCTTTCTGTATACCAGGGTCATACGAGGGAGCAATGCCCGGAAAGTTCCATAATGGAGCTTGGGAGTCGTACGGGATATCGATGTGGAGGCGCTTGTCAATTGCAGCCCAGGCTGCGATCGTGCAAGCTACGGGGTCAAATTTGCATTCGTCTTTGTAAGATGTCGCAAAGATTATAGATCGCAAGTCCGTTGGGCGGACCGAGTGCCGTTCAATGGGGACATGTGGTGCTTCTGTTGTGGGGTTCTGCCAGTATTTGGCATAATGAGCCTGTGACACAAGGTAGTACAGCTCATAACCGGGCGCAGCGAAGCCCCCCTGTGTCGTAGGGTTCCACCAGTTTTTCCCATTTGAGCCTGTTAGCCCCCCCCGTTCCAAATTAAGGTGGTTGCCAGGGACCGCAGGTTTTCAAAAAAGGGTCTGCCTGGCCATATCAGGACATTATTAAAGATATATAGGAGTTTGGGGAGGATCACCATTTTGAGGACCGCTATCCGACCAGCCAGTGATATGTGGTCCAGATTTGGAGTTTGGTGTGGATCGTCTGTAACGTGGATTCGTAGTTATCTATATATAGTGACTGTTTGTCTCTAGATACAAGGATCCCCAGGTATCTGATGTAATCAGGGGACCATCTTAGACCGTGTGTGCGTGAAGGGCAGGGGGGTGGACTGTGTCAATGGTAAGATTTCAGATTTGGCTGTATTGATTTTGTACCCTGAATGTAGAGTGAAGTCCTGTATTACTGCCAATATGGGTTCCACGTTATTCTCCGGTTTACATATATACAGTAAGGCATCGTCCGCATATAATGAGATAGATTGGTAGCTGCCGGCCAACTTGATGCCCCTCAATTCTTGTTCTCTTCTGCTTGCAGCCGCCAAGGTTCGATAGTGAGTGCGAACAGGATGGGGGAGAAGGAGCAACCCTGTCTGGTGCCACGATGTAAAGTAAAGTGGGTAGAGAGGGTGCGGTTTGTTAGGACCCTAGCCTTGGGAGAGGTGTAGAGCAGCCTGACGCAGTGTGTGAAGTATGGGTAAAAGCCTAATTTTTTTGAGGACCTCGAACATGTATGCCCATGAGACGGAGTCAAATGCCTTCTAAGCGTCCACGAGACGGCCACTGCCTGTGCATCAGGTTTGATCTGTGCCATAATTCCGAACAGTCTACGCAGGTTTAGGGCAGTGGATCTCGTCGGGATGAAGCCACATTGATCAGGGTGTATAAGAGAAGTCATTTTAGGGAGAAGTCTGTTTGCGAGCACTTTCGCGTATATCTTGGCATCTGTATTTATAAGGGAGAGTGGGCGATAGGACGAGCGGTCATGGGCCGGACGTCTAGGCTTCAATAGGACCGTTATGACTGCGTCAGTTATTGACTCTGGGAGGGAGCTGGAGCTCAAGGCCTCCTCCCACCTGTGAATTAGTATAGGTGATAGTATTGTTGTGTATGTTTTATAGAGGTCCGAGCTTAGGCCATCAGGGCCTGGGGTTTTTCCAGCTGCCAGTGACTTAATTGCCTCAGCGATTTCCTCCTTGGTTATTTCTTGTTCAAGGGCAAGGTTATCCTCAGGAGTGAGGCTGGGGAGGTCTATCTCGTTCAAGTATGTTGCAATGTCTACCTGACTCCGTGTATCATGATTTGCGTATAGGTTGGTGTAATATTTAGCAAATTCGGTGTTGATTTCTTCCTCTGTGTGTACAGGATCATCGTTGTCTGTCATGATGCTAGTGATGGGGGTGTGACTGTGTTCATTTCGTAATATATGTGCCAAGTGGTGTCCTGCTCTATTTCCTTCACCGTATCTACGGGCCCTGGTCGGAGTGGACATGTATTATAGTTCTTGGATTGCTAGCTCATTAAATCTAAGAAGGTGTGCATTGATATCAGCCAATATGTTCTTGTCGTGTGCTACACTATAATCGTTTTCAAGAGTTTTCAGGTATGTTTCGGTCTTATTCAGGTTGGATCTGACACTTTTCAGGAGGCTAGTAGTTTTAGACATAAGATTACCCCTCACTCAGACCTTAAACGTTTCCCACACCGTAGCCCATTCCCCCACCGAACCCGTGTTCAGCTGAAAGAATTCCTCCATCTCAGTTTGCAGTGATTCAACCACGTTAGGGTCCTTCAGGATATTTGGAGGCATTCTCCAGCGCGGGGACGGTCGTTTAAGCGATATCTCAAGCGTAACTGGGGAATGGTCGGAGAGCGTATGGGGGAGTATTTCACAGCTCACAACGGAGCTCAGGAGGAGAACGGATATGAACCAGTAGTCTATCCTGGATTCAGAGTCATGGGCTGACGAATAGAAAGTGTATTGACGGTCTGTAGGGTGCACGCCTCTCCAGGCATCAGTCAGCGCCCTGTCCTGTAGGGCCTGATGGATGGTGTTGGCAGATCTGGTAAGTGTCCTTTGTCGACTGGAGGACCTGTCCAATAGCACATCTAGGATAGTATTAAAGTCTCCACCCCACATCACCCATTTGTTAGTTGTTGTATCGATTTTGTTGAGGAGATGAGCATAAAATTCGGGGTCGTCCGTGTTTGGACCATAGGAGTTGACCAGTACCAATCTCTCCCCCGCCACTGTGCCCCATACCACTACATATCTACCCAACGGGTCGGTTTTACTTTTTTCGGGGGTGAACTCCAGCGATGGATGTATTAATGTGAGGACACCTCTGTTCTGTGACGAGTATTCGGTATAATACCTATTGTTACCCCATTGTTTTAAGATCTTCTCGTTAGTCTCTCGCAGAGCATGAGTCTCCTGAAGCATTACTATGTGCGGGCGGTGCCTGTTGATGTATGCCCCCACTTTACTGGATTATGCTCTATTGTTCAGAGCCCGGATGTTCCAAGTTAGCAGCTTAAGTGTCAACCCGCTGGAAGTATGGGGTCTCTGTGCCATGTCGATAGATTAAAGACAATCTTGGGAGGACGGATCAGCGCATGACTCTGTGACTGCATTTTTAACATTAAACACAACCGTAAACTGCTTCCCAACTTGCCCAACTGGGGCTTACAACTTGAACGACCATACCTCTGGCTGATTAAACAGACCCAAATTCCCAGTTCCGACCCCCACTCACACCATCTGGCTCAACTTGATGATGTACCCCATTTAAAACCGTGTGATTTCACTCGTGGAGGGGGGAAGAGTGCTGCAACACCGCTTTCGTAGCAGAGCGCTTCTCATCCAGCTGTCTTTAATTGTTGGAGAATAATAATAAGCACAAATAAAAGAACAGTTCTGCCTCTCTTTGGTGAAACGAGAATGAAGGATTCGTTGGAGGTAGGAGGTGGTTCATTGCTGCGGTCGGGCAGTATGCCATGTTGATTACTATACCGGCTGCTGAAGATTTTGATCAGGTTCGTTTCTACCAGGAGGTAGGGGAATAGCGGATTCCACGTAGGCCAGTGCGACTGCCGGAGAATCGAAGAAATGCGCACGTCTGCCGTGTTGTATGCGTAGCTTTGCTGGAAACAGTAGTGCATATGGGACCTGTCTCACCCGCAGCTGCCGTGTGATGGATTTATAGGAACGTCTCTGGGTTTGGACTCCCGTGGAGAAGTCTGGATATATGTGTTTGTTGTCGTTGCCGTGTCTCAAAGGGCCCTTTTCCCTTGCCAGCCTCAAAACCGCATCTCTGTCTCTGTAATTTAGAAGCCTTGCCACTATCGTGTGGGGAGGGGCCCCGGTTTGGGCGGTGGGGCCAGGGTGCGGTGTGTTCGTTCGACCAAGAATTGTGGAGAAAAGGAGTCAGCGCCAAGGAGGGTCCTCAAAAGGTCTTCGATTTGCGTCTCCATCGGGCCTTTGCAAAAGGATTCTGCAGACAATGCGTATATTGTTCCTTCTCGACTCCAAATCATCACACTTATCACAGAGTTTGTTCATTTCGCTTTTGAAGACAGCAATGTCATGAGTGTTTTGATAGGTCGAGTCTTCGTTTGCACTTATTCTGTTTTCGGCATCCGTGATTCTGGCACTTTCCTTATCTAACCTGGCTTTGAGGGAGCCTATCGTGGAGACAATATCATCCAGTTTGACATTTATCGCCAGGAATCCGTTTTGGACCGTCGTCAAAAGATGGTCAAACTGGAGTCCTCCGTAGCAGGGAGGTCAGATGTTGTCGATGGGGCTGAGGCCCCTGAGGGTGCTTGTGAGTTTGTGAAGGAATCCATCAGCCCGGTCTTCCTGCCGTTGAGCACGTTTTTCCCAGGCATCACACGGGTGTCCACTTGTTAATATCCGTCGTAGTAAGGATCGTAGGTGGCCACTGAGGGGTGGTTCGCCTCAGACTGTGAGTGGCCCTGATGTAGTAGTTAATCCCGATGCCGTGATGTGTTACAAGGGTGCTGTCGACCGTGGGTCTGAGGAAGATACAGTACGTGGGCTGAGCGTTGTAGCGTGGACAGCCTTTAATTTAACAAGAGCTTCCCTTTGGGGGCCCACGCGCACTCATCAAGCAGGGTCGTACCCGGTGTCCCACCCTGCTTCCCTCGTTTGCCCGCGGCACCCATCCACAGCAGGCCTGTACTACGCGCGCCGGCGTTCGTGCCCCGCGCGGTCGCGTTCACAGCCAGCCACAGGATTAGCGTCTGGAACGGTACATTTACTTTTTCATTTCGTTCCCCCCCCTTCTTTATGACGGCGTGCGATACCAGCAGTAGGGGTTCCACCTGATCAGGACCGCCCAGGGCTGTGCAGGGTAATCCGGATGCCTCAAGCGCCAGGTCGGGAGGACGGGGCACGGCGCATGCAGTTCAGGTCTCACGCAAGGCGCTTCTCCTACCAGAAAGGACACCGTCCTTGATGAGCCAATGTTGTTCCCGTTCGGGTGGCACTCGAGGCAGTCCGGGTACAGGGAGTCCGTTCCGCCCGCGGGGCCGGACCCGACCACAGCAGGGCCCACGCTCCACCCAGAGCCGCGACACTCGCATTGGTTACTCCAGAGCTGAGGAGCGGCCCGGGGCCTCCTGTCCGCGACCCTGTCCGAATCTGGGCACGCCGGGTCCGATTTCACCCGTTGTTTCTCCCGGTGGGTGCAGGATAGGTGCAATGGTCGATTCCACTGGTCTGGTAGCGCGGATGAAGGCAGATAGAGGATATCATTTTAAAAGGATAATACGCCGGAGAGGAGCTCCACTCTTAGGCGGCCATCTTGTTGCGCAACAGCGCCCCCACCCGCCACGTGCCTATTTGCCATCGTGGGGCATTGCACCATGCCGTGGGCGGGAGGGGCCCGTAGGCCGCATGCCACGTGCTGGCTTAGACATGGGAGGACCCGTCTTGGTCCTTGAACCCAATACAGAGGTGTCGACCTCCGAGACCACTCTGGTAGGTGCCGAGCCCTCGGCCTGCTGGCCAGTAGTCACATCACCCTGACTCACAACCTCAGAGGGAGCTCCGGTAGGCAGTGCTGGATCGTGCAAAGGGCTGATTCTTGGAGGTAGAACACGATGATCCTTTGCCCCTTGGGGTCGATGAGGAGGACAAACTTGATTGCATCTCCGAGGAGAGCCCAGTAGGGCCCCTAATCCCCCTCGGCTTGGGAGCCGGTAGCCTTCACGCCTCGGTCCTGCCCGTGGATTGCCTGGAATAGCCCCCACGCCCGTCAGCTTGGGAGCCGGTAGCCTTCGAGGCATTGGGCCAGCCAGAACCTGAATCCAAAGAACCCTTGCCCGTGGTGAACACTGGGAAGCATCACTATGCTGAGGAGCCAAACTAAACAAAGAGCCTAGCTTGTCTTGACAGGAGGTCCTGGAGAGGAAGTCTTTAAGGTAACCTGGAGGAGAAGTGTAGAAGATCTCCCACCAACGTGGCAACCTATTCTTTTTTTATTTTTTTGTTAAAATGCTTTGTTTGATTTAACAAACATTTCATTTATATTTACATACATTTTAACACAGGTTTAGAAAAAATCTTATTGTTCATCTAAGCTTCTTTCATGATCTCATTCCTAAATTTAATCACCTTGAATATAAGACAATGATTTTTTCCTTCAAGAAGTTCTGCCCATCTTTCCTCTGTTGTCGACTGTTTACCAGAAATTTTGAAAAAGTCTCTGTATAGTTCTCTTTTTGGTTTCAGGCCTGAACAAACCATAATCAGATGAAATAGAGTTTCCACATTGCCTTGATCTTTACAGAATCGACAAACCGAGGACCTGATGTTTGTTTTGTCTATCAAAGATAGTCTCGGGTGGGCAGTATATTTAATCGGAAACGTAGAAATAGATCACAAATGTAGCAACACGGAAACTGTGACAAGTATGGTGGTAATTCATTCAGTGCTCTTACTTCGGTTTGTGCATGTAGATGTTTATATTTTTTCTGTTCTTCTACAGTTCTTATCCAATCATTCATTTGAACATTCCTTTTGCATACTGCGGTCTATAAACCAGCATCTCTTCCGTGATCTCTTCTCTTTTCATTTTCAATTTAATCTCAGTAGACCATTTCAAGAGAGGCGATGTCTGAAACATTTCTTTCTTTTGCTTTAAGATTTCAAACGCTGGTATTTTTTCCTCTGAAAGTATTTTTCTTAACAGATCCATTTGTTTCCACAGTACTATGGATTGGACCGATTGTAAAGCTAATTCATATCGTATTCTATGGACAGGAAATGCTTTAGGCAATGCGAGGGTTTTCCTCCAAAATATTGCTTCGTAGTAAGGCCATCTCATTAGTTGTTGGTTAATGAGTGACTCACTGGCATATGTCAAGATTGGAATCACTTTGTTTATAGAGCAATATTGTGGCTTTTGCTGAATATGTCCCATGTTTTAGGTGAAAAAAGCGTCCTTGTTTTGCCAAAGATCTCGCTTTCTCCTCAATATGTTGTTTCCATTCTGCTTCATTCACTGACGGATTGATTGGAGCCCCTAGATATTTTATTGTTTTGAATGACATAACCACTTTGTTTTCTAGTTGAATCTTCATATTATATTGGACCTTATTTTTTTGAGTAGTAAGTTTCATTGTTCTCATTTTGTTGATGTTAATTTGAAGATTATTCTCTGTCATGTAGACATGAGCTTTGTTCACTGTTTGTTGAAGGCCTTTCATAGTTTTGTCTAGGATAATAATGTTATCAGGATAAATTAATGTTTGAATGGTTTCCTTGTTGAGTTTCGGCGGATTAGCCATGTTATTTTGAATTTTATCACCAAAATCATAGGTAAAGAGATTGTATAGACATGCGGCCAAGGGACACCCTTGTTTTAACCCGTTACCAGTAGGAATGGATTCAGTCACTTCCATCCTTCGTGAGTCGGACGCGTATCGATGTGTTCGAATATAACTGTTTTATTGGATTTAGAATGCTTAAAGGGCATCCCCAAGATCTTAACTTCATCCAAAGTAATTGTCTGTTGACTGAGTCTAAGCAGTCCTTAGATCTATAAAGATTGCATATACTTCGTATGATTTAGCCATTGCTTCATGTTTTATCATATTCAGCAACAAAAGGTTGACGTTCGTGCCTATTCTATTTACAAAGCCTGTTTGTCTTTTAGCCTTTTTGTATTCAATTTCTTTTGGAGGTAACCAGCAAATAATTTTCCCAATGGATCTAATAAGGCTATTGGTCTGTAATTTGCTGGATTTTTTCGATCTCCTGCCTTATATATAGGAATCAGAACAGCTGTTGTCCACGTATGAGGAATCTTTTTCATCCTTTGTATTAATCTCAAGAGGAAAACAAAAAATTGTGCCCACTCACCTGGCACCGCTTTTAGGTCACCGTTTGCTAAGCCATCAGGGCCTGGGGCTCGCGAAGAGTTAAGAGACTTGATAGTAGTAATAATTGCTTCTATGTCCCAATTTAGATCCCATGGCTCATCTCTTTCCATCTCATTAGTATCTGGGTGTACAGTCTTTTGGTATAAGGTTGGAAAGGGATTCACCCATCTATCTGCTTCTACTTCTTGAATCATATTCTGTGATGAGGCAGATCCATTCAATAAGGACCATAGCTGCAGCGTATCTTTTTGATTCATTGCTTTCAAAATGGCTTCTGCGTCATTCTGTTTTATGGAGGCTTTAATTGATTTTATTGCATTGGAGTACTTGTGTTTTCCTTTTTTATTTCAAATTCAAAATTTATTTTACTTTTTTTTCTCAGTTTTCTCAAAGATTTATAGTGTTGTTTTTTTAAAGCTTGAATTTCCATGTTGAAATAATGGGAATGGATGTTTTTCTGTCTCTGATTTGCTCCCACTTGTTGATATTTTTCTAAGATCATCCATAATTCAATTTCTGTTTGTCTTCTATTGGCGCATCTTCAAAGGTTGAGACTATTTCCGGTACTTGATGTTGTTTTATTCGGAGTCTATTCAGCCCGTTATTCAGTTCAAGTTCAGGTAGAGTTATTCGTTGATCATTTATTGGATGGATAGCCCATTCAATCTGTATCAAATGGTGATCACTATCTGGCTGAATGGAGTTGCCAGTCGACGTTATTACTTCTCGGATCCCTTCTGATATATAAAAATAGTCGATAGTTGAGTTGGACTTTTCTCTTGACCACGTCGGAAGAGGTTTACCTTTACTATTTACCGGTTGTTCACTCAGCGAGATGTTTTGCAGATTTACTTCTTTAGTCCATTTTTTTGCTCTACTTGACATCTCGCTAGGGGCTAGGTCGTCACCTTCTTTATTAAAGAGATGGAAATTGAAGTCTCCTGCTATAATGAATTCAATTCCAGTGTTGGAAAGGGCCACATTGTCAATTTCTTTACAAATTGAATCTATGAACCTTGACTCTGACATTGCGTTTGGGTTCCAATATATGTTAAATATGGCTATAAGATCACCAGCCTTTGTCGTCAGCGCTTCGGTGTTATCCTCTGTTGACATTCTAATAGTTACGTATTGTGCCCATGGGTGTATGTTCTTGCTTACAATTATTCTCCATGCCGGCAGTAATTTTATTAATATCAACATTCCAGAAGTTGGTCTTGCCTGTTGTGAGGGTATTGCTGGGTTCATTAAGATACTATACCCATCGCATACTACCTCTTCTCTCAGCCAAGTTTCTTGGAGGCAGATAATAGCCAGCTCATACAAGATTAAAGACTGTTTTTCAAGGAGATGTTTATATCCTCTCGTATTCCAAGAGCCTAAAGATGTTTTAGTCTTTTGGAAATCATTAGCATTTTGTTATTATAGGTAAGTTTTCCTTCCACTTTGGTCAACCGTCAAGTTTATTTTCTGCTGTGGGGTCTCACAATAATCACGCCATTAAGTGTGGGTATTTCTTTGGACTTGTGCCTGTGTCTTTGTTCTTGAATCATTTGTATTTAATGCAGCTCCTATCACTTTGTTATGTTCCATATCATTGTTCAATGTCTGTTGCCTGAATAATGCAAGATTCTTTTCTTTTTTGTCAGCCATCATTCTTGAAACAAAGATTTCTTCTATTTCAAAACCCAGTGTTGAAAGCTGATGTCTGGTCGCTAAGACACATTGCATTGTGTCTTGTTTATAAAAGTCAATATGTGCTTCTTCCATATAACATTTATTGGGAAACAATACTACTTCCAGGTCATCAGAATTGATTTTTGCCAATTGAGGAATAGCTTTGAATAATCGTAATATGTTAGATCTGTTCAGTATTTGATGTAATCGGAAATACTGCTATTCTGTGGGCATAGGAAGGCTTCAACAGGTTTTGGAAAATTGGTCTAACTAATACAGAGCTAGGGTGGTCCATAGGGTGTTCGTTGTCATTTTCTTCAGCTTGCATATCTGCTGCTGACCAGGATTTATCGTTGGAAACAGTTGAATATTCAAACGAGAAGTTAATTGAATCATCTTCGTCATCATGTTCGCTTTGAGATTGCTCTCTCACCGAATCTTGGCGTTCGTCAACGATGATCAGAGTGGCATCTTGTGAGTTTAATGAGATTGAGTTACACTCGCTTACATCATCGGCAGTTGATAGATCTATCATTGGTATCGAATTTATCGGAGAGCGTTTGATTGATTGCCTCTAACAGCGCATCCAATGGATAATTCAATGGTTGCTTGTCCACAATAGCAAAATATTTTTGTGGACTTTGCATTTTTATTTTTTGAGTCTGTTGTGCACATTTTTTTTTTTGATTCCCAAGTTCATTATGATTTTTTTTGCCCCTTGTGGTAACATTTTCAGAACTGACTGCATTTTCCTGAGGAAAGCACGAGAACCGTTTTGAGGATTTTTTATAGGTTTCTTGTTTTTCGGTTTGCTTGTAGGTTCTTGAGCTACTATCCCACGTTTTGAAAGACCAAAGATGTCAAACGGCGTGCAAGAAGGTGGTTCAGCATTACCCTGCAATGTCGATATTGTCAAGATACTTGGTACAGCCAAGAATGACTGAATTTCATATTGTGTACTTTGATCTGATTTCATAACATCTGCCTTATTTGAGATCTCAGTTTGTGTTTGATTTGTTATGTATTGCTTTTGGTCTGTCGTTTGTGATTGTTTTTTTGCTTTGTCATCAATCAGTTTTTTGGTAATTGCTGAAACAGTTTCCAAAAGATTCTGTTCATCTACATGATCCACTCTTGCTAGTTCCGCTAATTGCATTTGCCACATCCTCAATGTTTCAGCTTCATGTTTTAGGCGTTCCTGTAAGGTGTTTATAAAAGTTTCTAGGTGAGTTTGTTTCGTCATTATCATCGTTAACAACGTCGCTTGATCTTTAGTGGAGTCCACCATATATTCTTGAATCTTTAGAAATGGTATCATTGCAGTAGATAATACTGCCACTAGTGTGTTTTGTAGGTCAAGCATTGTCGTGGGCAGTCTTTGTTGGGTTTCCACAGAGTCGTTTTGATTTTCAATTTCTATGCTTGAGGACAAGGAATCCATATTTTCCGTTTTAAGTTTGGGTTGCAGCTTATTCAGGGCAGTTATACTTTCATTCATCGGAGAGCAAGATCTTGTTTGTACAATTGGTGTAGATGTCTCGATATTTCTTAATGGGTTTGGCGTAAAAACTCCACTGAATGCATCGTTCCTTTTTTCCTGGGAATTCATTATGGCGCCTATCTCCGTGATATCAAGAGATAGACAAGCAATTCTGACTGCTACAGGTTTGTTATGATCATTATTACGTGAAACATTTGGTAAATATGTTGACTGCCAGTGTAGTTTTGCTGCTTTTGATCGATCTTGCAAGGATGGCGTAGAGCAACTGTCATCTTCTATTGTTTTTTGGGGTAGTTTAGCTACCGCTTGAACTGGCAGTAATATAGCATCAGATGGAATTATGTGGTCCACTGCCTGATTGTCTTGCGTGTTGTTAGGTATTTCCATTTGTTTTCATACCAATATGCAACTGTTTTGGTGGGGTGGAAAATCTTTTGCAGTGATAGTCAGTTTAATAAAATGTGTAGTATTATTTTCACTTGTGTTGATCATTTCTCTTAACTGTTTGGGAATTATGATATCTCGTTTCGATGCAAGACAATCCCGAGATGATAGTACAATAGCTTCTACATTTTTAGATATGATTTCTAAGTTTGGTATTTCTTTATAACCTTCTTTTTATGTTGGTTCAGTGGGGTCAATATCTAATGCAGTGACTTCTCTGGGTGTCATGGTAATGATAGGAATTTTTTTCATTTGGGCTGTAGATTCCTCTAACTTCCCTTGCAGCCTAGTTCTAGGTTTAGACGGTTCCATAGATGCTATTATAGTCAGTGCAAGCAAACAAGTTTTTGGTATATCTAATTTGCGAGAAACACCTTTAACTTTAAAAATCAAGCACTTACTGCCGAAAACAGCCGCAGACAACAGCGCGCCCATATCTCCACGCGGGCTTCACGCCGCAAGGGCCACGCTGTTGTGATTATATGGTAGTCTCAGGGGGAGTGTCCAACGAGGTTCACGTGACTCTGGTCATGTGACAATGTCCGAGGCTCTGATCGAGTACTCGCTCACTTCAACTGCTGTCAGCTGACAGTCTTACGCGAATTGGAGCGGGTGAAGGAATTCAGGCACAGAGTCTCAGGGTAAGCAAAATGAAAGGAAAAAGCAATTTCCCAGCCGCAGCAGCAGACAACAGCGCGCCCTTATCTCCACACGGGCTTCACGCCGCAAGGGTCGCGCTGCTGTGATTATATGGTAGTCTCAGGGGGAGTGTCCAACGAGGTCCACGTGACTCTGGTCACGTGACAATGTCCGAGGCTCTGATCGAGTACTCGCTCACTTCAACTGCTGTCAGCTGACAGTCTTACGCGAATCGGAGCGGGTGATGGAATCCAGGCACAGAGTCTCAGGTTAGGCAAAATTAAAGGAAAAAGCAATTTCCCAGCCGCAGCAGCAGACAACAGCGCGCCCTTATCTCCATGCGGGCTTCACCTATTCTTCAATGCCCATTGACTGAGAGCTGCAAGCCGTGCACACGTCCCAATGGTGGTCGGGCCCGAGGCTCTCAAGCCATAGCACATAAGGGTCCGAGGGTGGGAATGAGCGGTTGCAGGATGCAAATCTTGTCAACCCTCCTGCAGCCGACATGCGCCGGGAGAGGTGAGGCGCCAAAGGGAGGTGAATAAGATTGAAAAACAAAACAATGGGGAGCAAGCGGAAAGTTAAAATCTCTGTGCCTAGCTGCCAGGTCCAACACCGTCAGTGCGGCAAGAGGAAAGAGGGACTGAGGTGAGGCACCAGAGGGTGGGGCCTCAGGAGAAGGGGGGAGTTCCCACACCCATGACCGCAACCCCCTACGCTATAATAAATTGAAAGGGGAAGCTGAATTGTTCGGTGCCAAAGGTTCCGGTACTGTCCCCATGTTGGGGGACCCCCACAAGGATGGAGGTTAGGGTACAGGACATATGAATACTGTAAGAAACCTAAAGGTGTCTCACCCGCTAGTCCCCGGGGATCGGTCATCCAGGTGGCCAGGAAAAGGCCATCGCTTTTGGATCCAGTTCCTGGGGGTGAACCAGTGCGGGAGGATCACCTGGATGATGGGTCTTCGGGGGGAATGTAATTGGTACAACGGATGGCGATATGCGGTATCCCCTCCCCTATAACACCTTTACCCCATCCTACCAGGTAGGATACTTAGGGACTCAACCTCCACCCCCTTTCCGATATGACACTTTTTCACGGACAACTCACTGTGAGGGAAAACAGACTAACACCTGAACCGTATACCTGAAATGTCGAAATACAATGGTCAGGCAGGGTCAGGCAATTACTGATCATTACACACACCTGACTTCCATCAAACCTCCCGACACAGATAAAAGGCGGAGCACGAAAGCGAGGCAAAGCACACAAGGAAGCAGCAGTTCTAAGATGGCAGTTTAATACGAGGCGAAAGACGGCAAGACCGAAGAGGACTCCAAGGAGGGAAGTGCCCCTGACCTTTTCACCGAAAGACCATAACTTTCATGAGCTTTCGAAAATAGGAGACGTAAGACCTGGTATTAAAGCTGAAGAGTCCTGCATTGTGTGTCTGAGGGAACCCGGGGCTCTACCGCATCGATAGTCAAGGCGGGGAGAATCGTTTGCTGCCGTGGTACTGTCCTTGGCTCCTACAACAAAGCAACACCAGTCAAAGACAGCACAGTCGGTGAATTGTGGAGACTGATACCAGCCCAGTCAGTGTGGAAACCAAAGTTGCAAGCTGCAACAGTGTATAAAGGAAATGGAAGAAAACAATGCATGAAGCATATGTGGCAAGTGATGTGAATATAATTAAAGGAGCAGATGAGGGACTGAACTTTGAAACCAAGACAGATACCGTAAACAGAGTGGTCTGGCACCCCGTGGGTGCTCATTCTAAAGTCTCCAACTGAAAGGTGACAAATGTTAAAGGGAAGGAATTGTAAAATCGTAGTGGTCCTGTGATGGGTCAAGCCAAACCATGTGCACATTCAAAAGTCTTTGATACTAGATTGAAATTAGGCCAGGTTTGACTCAGGGAGACTAATTGTGTTAAAAAGGCATCTGAACCTGGCTGAAGGGGATCCGAGGTGGACCGTAAGTCACCCGAAAAGAATATCCTGCGAACATTGTGAAAAAGGGATCTGAGCCCTACTGAGGGGGATCCGGATGAATAATGAATCACCTAAAAGTGAATATTTGTGAAAATCCAGAGAAGAAAAGAACTTTGTTTTGGTTGCATCAGGCCCTCTGAATGACGAGACTTTGAGAAGCAGAGACTTGCGTACAAAAGGCCCTGATGCTAATGTCCCATGCTGAAAACGTAGGGAAGGGAGGCCAACAGCCTGAACATCCTGACATACATTTTTGAACACTTTTCTTTTTTATAAACACTAACCCCCACTCTATTATTTAGAGGGAAAGATTAGCAATAGGTTTTTAGAGTATAGGCCCTTTTATTTTGACAAGACACCACTAGAACTGCGTTATTATTAATTGATGGTCGTAGCTTGCTCCCGTCTGTAGATCTAGGATTATATATTATTAATTACACACGATAGTGACTAACGTACTCCTAGTCCGCAGTCCCCTTTCCTCCATACTGTATGGGTGATTACAACTGAATGCAGCCCTGGGGAGCAGAGTTGCCGCTCTAAGAAAACAAGTTCTTCAAAACTGCCTGGCTAAATGCTGCATCCGACCTGGTGCTGGCATGCAAGCAGTAGTGTTTGCAAAAGGCAGATGGAGAAGCCCAAGTAGCCGCCTTGCTGAACGTCTGCCGTGGGACGTGTCTTTGGAAAGCCACAGTCGTGGCCTTGGCTCTGATGGCGTGGGCATGCATGTTTGCTGGCAAAGGCCTGTGCTGCCCCTCCTATGCCTCTTTAATGGCCAACACCATCCACCTCAACATGGATGCCTTGGAGGCCCGACAGCCTGGTTTTTACCCACCAAACGTGACAAACAAAGCCTCCAATTTACGGAAGGTTTTTGTTCTGTCCAGATAAAATCTTAACGCACGCCTGACATCCAGACAGTGCAGTACTTTCTGCGCCTCATCCTTACGACCTGAAAAGAATGTTGGGAGTACAATCTCCTAGTTGAGGTGAAAGGAGGAAACGATCTTAGGGAGAAAGGCATGGTGTGTCCTAAGCACCACCTTGTCCCGAGGGCCTGAATCTTGCTGATCCGGCGTGCTGACGGAAGGCCAACAAGTAAGGCAGTCTTAATAGGAACCAGTCTGATGTCTGCTGATGCCATGGGATTGGAGGGTTTGTGTGCCAGGGGACCAGTACCACGTTAAGGCCCCAGACCAGACCAGATGTGGGCGCTTGACAAGAGGATGTAATCTGGTGAGCCCTGCCAAGTGCCTTTTAACCATCGGATTAGAGGAGGAGAAAATGTCGTCTCCGAAGTTCTTGTATGCCCCTATGGCTGCCAGATGCGTACGGCAAGTGTCCACCTGCACACCTGAATGGGCCAGATGCGCAGAGAAGGATAGCACATCGTCCAGTGAACATGTCAGCGGGTCAATCTTGTTGGTCTTGGCCCATCAATCTTGCTGGTCTTGGCCCAGTGACAGAACATCGTCCACTTGCTCCTGTAGTGACTCCTGGTGGAGTCACGTCTTGACCCTTGTACGATAGCCAGCTTGTCCTGTGACAAGTGCAGATGTTTCAGAGTGATCTGTTCAGGAACCAAGCTGCCAGGGATAACTCCTGCAAAGCGGGGTGAATCACTGGGTCCCACTTCTAGGAGATTAAGTGGGCTGGGCCCAGTGGGAAGTGAACCAGAGGCTGAACCGCCAGTCGGAGAAGCTCCGAGAACCAAGGTCTTGCAAGCTATCAGGATGAGCCGAAGGTTCTGTGACTCCCTGACCTTGCATATGCATTCATGCTGTTCCACAGAATCTGCAATGCATCCCCACCGATCCCCTGCCTTGCCAAGCCATGAAGCGATCCCCTGCCTTGCCCAGCCATGAAGCGAACTGGTGGCATGTCTTGTTGCTCACTGTCGCCAATAGGTCTACCAGAGGGTGACCCCACCTGTCCAAGATCCCTCTCAGGACCTCCTTGTTCAACTGCCACTTGTAGTTGTCAATCCCCAGCCTGCTGAGCCTGTCCACTTCTAAGTTGAAATCCCCCGGAAGATGGACAGCTGATAGATAAGTGTTGTTCAACAGTGCCCACTCCCAAATGTCAATGGACAGCCTGCAGAGAGGAGGGGACCTGGTACCTCCCAGCTTGTTGATGTAATACATACAGGTGGAGCTGTCTGTATGCATACAGACTTGCTGCTGATAGTGGGGAGGAACATTGAGAGCCAGCCAGATGGCCATCATCTCGAGCCAGTTGATGTGTTCCAACTGTTCCTGTCGTGACCATACTCCATGGACACTGTTTGTCCAGTGTAGCCCCCCCCCTATCCTTCTAGGGACAAGTCTGTGGTAATGGTGATCTCCGGAGAAGGCTGCCTGAACTGTCTGCCCACTACCAGGTTGGTCTCTGCACTCCACCACTCCAGGTCTGGGTGTAGGTACTGTGGTATGTGGACTAGGGCTGCCTGGGAGCCCTTCTCCTGATTCCAAGAGGCTGAGAAATGTAGCTGCAGCCTCCTCAATTTGAGTCTTGTGTGCGGCACCAGCAGGAGACAAGCTGCCATAATGCCGATCAGGTGCTGGTACCACCATGCGGAGGTCACTAGTCAGCTGAGAAAATGCCCTGTGGCCTTCTTGATCGCCATGATCTTGTCTGCTGAGGGGAAGATCCTCTCTGCCCCCATATCCAAAATTGGCCCCAGGAATGGTAAGGACCGAGTGGGGAGTAACTGCAACTTCTTGAGGTTGATAGAGAACCCCAGATCGTATAGCATGTGCATGAGTGCTGAAGCTGTGTGACGTACTGCTTCTGGAGACTCCGCTTGGATAAGCCAGTCGTCGATGTATGGATAAAGGTGGTGGCCATCTGCCCTGAGTAGGACTGATACCAAGTTCATTAACCTTGTAAAGACCCTTGGGGACGAGTTGAGGCCAAAGGGGAGGACCTTGCACTGAAAACGAAAGCCCATGATCCTGAACCTCAGGAAGGAACGATGCGGCTCCCAAATGGGGATGTGCAGGTAAGCATCCTTCAGATCCAGAGAGCACATCCAGTCTCCCCCTCACAGAGTCTCTGCAATAAGCGCCGGAGTAACCATCTTGAACTTTTGAAGGGGTATGGAAAGGTTCAAGGAAGAAAGGTCTAGAACAACTCTCAGACCAGGCTGGTTCTTCTTCTGAATGGCGAATATTATGGAATAGAAGCCCACACCTTGTTGCAAAGCTGGAACCTCCTCCACCGCGTGAATCGTGATGAGCAAGCGGATTTCCGCCAAAGCAGTTGCCATCCCGATCTGTGGGAGTGGACGGGAGGAAGTGGAGGAATTGGCAGGCGGAAGGCCGTGGCGACTACAGAGAGGATGCATGGGTCTGCAAACCTTACCTGCCATGCACAGAAGTGTGCGGCAAGCCTGCCCCCCCCCCCCGCCCCACCTGAGACTCGTGGATCTGGATGACGTTGTCACAACTTCTTAACCTCTGAGGCTGGTGCCTGAGAGGGGGACTGAAAAACACCCCTGTGAGAGGCCGTGTGCTGCTTGCGCCTCTGCTGGCTAGGATACCAGTCTGGTTGTCTGGAGCGTCGCTCCTGAAAGCCCCTGAAGCCACCGAAGTTATGTGCCGTCTTTCCCCTTTAAATTTAGATGTGCGTGGGGCGCGACCCTGGGAGCATGCGCTCCCTTGACTCTCCCCACCGGCGCCACACCTCAGTCCCCTTTGACGCGTCGGGTGTATTATATTGCTTAACAACCCTGCTGATTTTTTTTAGGGAGACAAATAGCAGGATGTATTTGGTAAAGGAGACTATGGACTAGTAGTACGTTAGTCACTACGGTGAGTAACTTGTAATTACTCCTACGTCTCCATCCCTCCATACTGTATGGGTGATAACCACAGAATAAAGCCCCAGGGAGTAGAGGTGTTTATATGGGATACATTACTCACCGTAATCTTATTTCTGATGCTTGTATCTGCTTAGATTCACATGCTGTGCATAGGCCGACATCTAGTGGAAGCTGCAAAGTATTACAGTTTGTTTTTCGAAACTCGAAAATGGGCGTCGACACAGGGCCTGCCAATAATACTATCCCTAATGTGATGTCCACTGTACCCATGATCCCTCACGCGTGTAGGACCCTCAGTTCTCCATCCGATCTAGCAATGGCGTCTACGCAATAATTCTTGCAGAAAGCAGAGGGCTTGACTCAGGTGGCAGATCTGCTGACTACTTGGCATGGGACATGCCTTTGAAAGGCCACTGCCGCTGCCTTGGCTCTCACCGCGTGAGCGTGTAAATTCTGCAGAATCATCCTGCCCTGGCCATTACATGCTTCCCGATTGCTGGTTACCATCCCTCTGGCTATAGAGGCCTTTGAGGCCAGGCCACAAACCACTGAAACTAATAAACAGAACATCTGTCTAGGCAGAATCTCAAAACTCTCCCTAGGTTCAAACAGTGTAGGACTTTTTCCGCGTCATCCTTCGGATCTGGGAAAAATGTTGTGAGGACAATTTCCTTGTTGATGTGAAATGAAGATACCACTTTCGGGACAAAGGCAGGGTGTGTCCGCAGGACCAACTTGTCCTTATGGAAGATTGAAGATGGTTCTGATGCCACAAGTGCCTGAATCTCACTGATCCTGCGCGCCCATGTGAGGCCCACTAGGAGTGCAGTCTTCATCGTAACCAAAACTGATGTGAACAGATGCCATGGGCTCAGGTTGGAGGTGAAGAAAACAGTATTTTCTGCATTTTTTTAAGCTCCTATTGCTGCAAGGTACGTGCAACCTGCACTCCCGACTGGGTCAGGCGCACTGAGAAGGACAACATCTGATCCAGGGGGCATCTTAATGGGTATATGCCTTTTTCATTAGCCCAGAGGTAGAATCTGATCCATTTGCTCCTATATTGATTTCTCGTGGATGAGCTTCTGGCCTTTTGGATGTCGTCTAAGTTTTCCTGCGACAAGCCGAGGTGTAGAAGCACTACGTGCTCAAGAACCAGGCTGCTCCTTCCCCTCTGCAGGGGAAGTGAAGGCTGAGTGGCCAGCTATGTGATCTCAGGGAACCATGGTCTAGCAGACCATGTGGTGCTATTAGAATCAGATGAAGATGAGATAACTCCCTGACCTTGCAGATGTCATGATGCCTGCCTCCAAGGAGCCAAACCAGGCCCGGCACCCTCAGAGACAGACACCATGCATTCAAGGGAAGTCCCAGCAGCCCCAGATGGGGGCCCTTTGGACTCAGTCCTGGCGCCGTTGGCGTCAGGCTCATAGGGGACATCAGTCCTGGCGCCATCAACGCCAGGCTCATACAGAAGTAGGTTGGGAGTAGTGCTTGGTGTAAACTTACCTGTGCAGACCTGATGCAACTTCCAAGACTGGAAGGAACTATTTTTCTAGGGACTACTTGATCTCTAGGGTGTGACCGGTGGAGGAATACATATTTCTGGGGGAAGAATACATACCTGGAACTACTTGAAAGGCTATTTAAGCCACACCCAAGCAGCAGACCACGCTTCGCGTTGTTCTGTACTTAGCAGCTGGACGCTCACCGTGCCTGCTCCTGCCTTGGTCCTCCATCACGCCTGCCAGCATCCTGGGAATACCTAAAGAAGAAAAGGGAAGAGAACAGGTGAAAACAAGAACCTTACCTGATACATCTGCACTCCGGATTCTGCACGCCGACGATCCTGCAAAGAAGGCAAACATTTTAAACGCGCATCGCGTCGCGCGCAGCACGCTGCATTTCACTCACCTGCACGTGGCGTTTTCGAGTCCTGCGACGTCCATCCGGAGCTTCCACCGCCATCCAGCACCTATTGGAAGGAAGGAGAAAGAGAGGTGAGAAGGGAAACACGAATCTAAGTAGAACTTACCTGTGGTTCAATTCCCTCTCCGCCTTTGGGTTTGTGCCATACCTTCAGCATCTCAGCACCCCGGCCCCTAAGGGGAAAAGAAACAGACATAGTATTAGTGAGAGCATGTGAGAACATTAGCAATACGCTCACTCAAGACGTACCCATTTGCAAGAGAGACACAGCAGCTCTTTTCGGGTCGGCGCCTTACCTCCGCATTGCCGTACCCGGCCCCTATGGGGAAAAAGACATTGGACATTAAAGGAGATACTTAAAACTGCAAAGGAATCTCTCATCGGAATTCTTACCAGAATTTGGCTTCATCCAAATCGCCTGCAGCCCGGAATCTTCTCCAGCACCTGCGAAAGAAAAGAATAGATGAGTGAATATAAACCCAAACTTGCCATAAACATTTGCGGTACGACGGGAATGGACAAACTAGTTTAAACTCATTAATCCAGTGAAGTAACTGGAATCACAACGCGCCCCTGCATCAGAAGCAGGATGGAGAGCTCGTCATTTTGGTCCCTAAGTGGGATATTCCTCCGAGCCAGAAAAGCCAGGTTGGGGAATCCAGTCCAGTCCATCTTCCGGGTCTTACGCATCTCTGCAGAGGAGGTCACAGCAGTCCCAGCCACGCCTGCGCCTCCGTGGGAGCCAGGTGAGCGTTACAGCAGATCACTTTGTGGATCAGTGGAGTGGGGCGGGGCGGGAATGCATAGGCCCACATTCTGTCCCACAGAATCTGTAAAGCATCCCCCAGGGAGCCTTTGCCCCTTCCCATCCAGGAAGAAAACAGCCAACACCTCTTGTTGTGGTCGGTGGCAAGCAGGCCTATTTGTGGGTGCCCCTAACTGCTGAATATGCTTGCTAGAACCTCCTCGTTCAGCTGACACTCTTAAATGTCAACCCCCAGCCTGCTTAGCCTGTCTGCTTCCAGATTCGACTCTCCCAGAAGGTGAATGTTGAGATGGATTTCTGAACTCTGTCCTGGAGGGCAGAGGTTCAGAAGGCCAGCCTAGTTTCTTGGAACAGGGTAACCTCTGGACAAGCCAGAACAATCAGGGTAGCTATGGCAGGTGGTTAAGACTAGGTCTCAGGAGGGGTGAGGGTGACTGAAGGACCTCAATGAGCAAACCAAGCAAGGACACTTACAAATTACTCCAGACAGGTGTTATATTAAAAATATAGACATTTATTACAAGGCCTTTGCAACATAGACCATAGCAAAAGAATCACAGTAACACGGAGTAACCCAACACAACACTATCAACACAATGTATTTACAAGACCATTGGGGTCCAAAGGGGTTAAAAGCACGAAATATGTCGACAACCTAGATGGGAAGGAAACAGGCAGTGCAGATAGTCTTTAGGCCCCTTTCGACATCAATAACACACCTAAGAGGCAGTCTAAGCCCTAAGAAGAGAGGAGCCTTATGCTCAATAGTACATGCAATGCAAATGCACACGGTTGTTCCAATGGGCAAAATAGGGTCTCTTCAGGGGTCTCTAGCAGCTCAGGGAGGTGGATGAGGCGATGAACAACAAGTTCCCACTATTCAGGGAGGACCTTCACTTGAAGGCAGAGGCAGTTCCAGAGTGCGGGATGGAGTCGCTAGTTCGCACTAGCAATGGAAACGAGAGGGACCCCAGGGGCCACTTGTGCGTAAAAGGGGCCCTTGGTGCCAGGGGCCACCAGTTAGTGTTCTAAGTACTCACCGGTCCCAGGCACACTTGGACCCAAACTTCGCACGTTCAGTCCACTCGGGTTGCAGGTTCGAATGCGACAAAAATGACATCTGTGCGGCTTTCAGTTTCTGAGATACAGCAATGATTCCCAAATGGGACAGTGGCGATTTCTTCCTCCGGGTGGATGAATCGACCCAGTTTCACTGCAGCAGGCTTCAGGGGCAAGAGGGTCACAAATGCAGCGCCCTTGCAAAAGTCATTGCCGCGGCAGGGCAACACAGTAACCGCGCTTACTCTGGTCTTGGCGCACTCGGCATTCCCAGGTCTGAAGTGAGACAAGTGTACAAAATTCAGGACGACAGCGGGCTTAGGATGCCAAACCTTACAGCGGGTCACCAGCGGTTCCTCAACTCGGCTTCGTAGTTGCAGGATACTTGGATTCCATCCTTTGTTCAGTGAGAACTCAGGAGATCAAAATGGTAGGGGTGTTTTTGGCCTCCTCTTATTCAAAGTTCCTGTTGCGCCAAAACGAAGAGGACCCAATGGGAGATCTGCTCACAAACACACACTCCATACGTGGATCAATCACGGACCATGGTGGTCCCAGTCATTAAGGGCACTCCAGACTCTCTGGCACCCAGGATGTGTATTGGACTCAGACGTTCCAGCCCACATCCTGGAGGCACACACACAAGGCATGCAGAAGCCTGCGAAAGCATTGGGTTTTGCCGGAAAGTGCATGACCAAATAAGGAATGACCCAGGTCGACTCGACCTGGGGAAGGTGAAGGGGCAAGATGGCCAAGGGGCAGGACAAAGAACCTTGTGGCATGGCCATATTGGAGCCAGGCCACCTATTTGTGCAAAACACGGTTAACATGGCAGGAAAGGGTTGAAAAGAATGCGAAAAGATAGCTGCCACCAGTCCTGTCCATGACACATCTGCACAGTTCATAAAAAGTTCAACAAGAGTATCTAGGGCCTTTGGAAAATAACTATAGACCCAAGAGTGCTGTAGGGTAAGATACATTGCACACTTGTTCCATGTCACACAAAAGTTGCAACATGGCAAAAGGACTAAGGAAAACAAAGTCTCCCAGTACTGACTGTCTTAAAGGCATGTCAGATTCCCCATAAAAAGTGAGCGAAAGCCCAGAGGAGTGCAGCTGAAGGCTATGCTTTTCTGGCAAAGTCAGTCAATGGTGTCTAAACAGCAGCAAAAAGTTTGGGGGTGCACACATGGAGGGAAAATTACATACAATTATGAAATCTTTCCTAACAGTGAATAGCTCAGAGCCAAATGTAGTTGGCAATAGCCCACTCCCATATCTCTACTGCCAGATTGCACAGTGGAGGCGAAACGGTGTCCCCCAGCTTTTTGAGGTAGACCATGCAAGTTGAACTGTCCGTCTGGATACAGACCGGGCTGCCCCTAATAGTCAGGAGGAAAGCTTTTAGAGCTAGTCCGATGGCCGTCATCTCAAGCCAATTGATGTGGTTGTCCTGGTCGGCCTTGGACCACAGGACTCAGGATTTAAGATCAACATACAGCTGTAAAGTTTTGGAAAAATGTATTTCCATTTCTTTCGATGAGCACGAAAGTGACACGGACAGGTTTGGTATTCTAACAATGGGGGGAACATCTGTGTACCAACATTTCGACGGTGGAGGTAAAGTTCCCAAAACGGTGCACAAGTGGATACAACAATTAGGTAAAACAGAATTTGAGAGGGTGCTGCCCAGGACTACTTTTAGTCCAGGAGTATTTAACAGACAGTGTACACAACACTATATATAAACATACAACAGGGGTTAAAACAGTTGTGTCACAGATCATCGACACTGTAGTGTTTCGGCCAACGGGGGCTTTTTTTTTAGCACGTTATTGTGGTGGCCTTCATCAGGAGAGACGTGAAGCGTAGTTCCGTCTGTCAGTATTATCTGTGGGGGAAAGTATAGTTGTGAGGATCTCGGACGTTTATTGTTTATTATTTAGAGTTACTTATTAGTGGCTGAGTGGTGCCAAGAATCTACACATTCGTGTGTATTTGAGTACAGCTTACTGTCAACTGAGGGTTCGGCGGTGTGGCTGTGCTTGAGAGTCCCTCATGACATCATGGAGGACTGTGGTGTATTGAATACACTGGAGCGGGTCGACCTGGGGTTCCTGGATCCAAAGATTGCAACAGGAACCACAATGCCTATCAATGGCCCTTTTTAGGTCTCAGATCTGTGTAATGGAAAGTCAGAATGATGTCTAAATATCGTCTCCCATAACAGACTATGATGACAACATGGCATAGAGCTCTGTGGTATACAGGTTAGTTAGTGCCATGAACAGAAAAATCAAAGCATTAGTCGTGCGTGATGGTAATGTCTGATGCTATTGGTGTGCAAGGAGGCCGTGAGGTCTGCCCAAAATGCACGTAATGGTGTATTGGATTACATGTGGTGGTGCTATGACGAGTGGTCGCCATGCCTGAAGGCGGCTCGAGAAACGCGTGATGGTGTTCATAACCTTACACAGGTAAGTCATGGTATTGATAATTATACTTGATGGTGCTACCACAAGTGATAGCCGTGCCCGAGGGAGGCTGGAGAACACGGATTGGTGTTTCTCTCTTTTAAAAGGCACAAAATGGTGCTGAAATGAGTGGCCATGCCTGAGGTGGGCTGGAAATCAGGACATAAAGGGTGCAAGTCACCCATGCACCTCCGGTGAGTGTATGAATTAACTGAGTGTCCGGTGAGGTGCAGGTCCCTGGTGGTAGGATCGGCATCTAGTGTGGCTAGCACTTAACGCCTGGTGCTGTAGACGAAACGATCTCGCTGCGGTCACGGCGTGTGGAGTTCAATGGTTGCCGTGGTGATCAGGGTAAAGAGTGCTAAGCCACGCCCTTGGGTTTACATGGCGTATGGTGAGAGGTCTCGTGGACCAATAGAAATGGAGGTGTGTGTGTCAGATGACGGGTGGCACAAAGAAAAACGAAACCGGGCCTGGTATGCTCAAGGCTCCGCCAATGGGAGTGGGTAAATGCTGTGCCCCGCCTTTGGATGACGTGGGCCAATCTGGGTGGAGGTGTGCGCGTCTGCTGGCGTGCTACCTCAAAACAAGTACGACCCGGCTTGATGGGCTCGTCCTCTGCCAGTGTTCGAAGCGCTGGTGTGCCTGGGACTGGGACAGGTGCCGTGCATCATGGGAAATCTAGTATGCATGGGTGCCACATTTGCACCAGATGTAGCCAATTTATACATGGCTCAATATGAGGAAGATCATATATACCATGACAGCAATCCCTACAAAGACCACATCAGATTATGGCGTCGCTATATCGACGATGTTCTCCTCATTTGGCAAGGCAGCAAGGAGCTACTGATAGCATTCCACCTCTGGCTCAATTTACGAAACACATCAAATTCACCATCGAATGGGATTGCTGCTTATTGCCCTTTGCCATATAGCTCTACCTTCATGGTACTGCTGATCTACTCAAGGTGGTCCTGCACTGCTTTCAAAAGGCGGGGCACACTAAGTGGCAGTGTCTTCTGGAGCCTTTTGCAGCTGGGGGCGACTGGGCACACTCCTCCTCGGGTTCAATGCTCCTGAGGAACAAGGTTTCCTGGTCCCTAATGAGGACTTCAAGTGTAGAGACAATCCAGGGAAGCGGGCAGCTGCCCTGTGGGGTGTAGATCTATCGATGCATGGAGGAGGAGGAGAGCAAATAACACATTGTGGGGCAAGGGGTGTGCGGGCCACCCCCTCAGTGCAGATCAAACCCCTGCTGACCCAAAGACAGGCCCTGGCTCTATGTTGTGGAGAGGTAGGGCCCAGAGCATGCAAATTGATTCCAGTAATTGGGGGCAGTACCAGTGAGGGGGGAGAGGGGCCTCTCACCTCAGGATGGGCTCTATGTTCGGGGCAGACCTCCCTTCAGCAATTTATTTGTATAGGATGCAAGCATGCAAACCTCCTGGGAACGCCCGCCCTGGAGTCTAGTGGCACGTCAGCACAGGCCAGAGCCGGCCCGGCGGGGGTGCCTTCAGGTGCAGCATGCGTTATGTGAACGCACACTCAATTCAGTAAAGGTGAGAGTGTCAACGTACTCTAGGCTTCTGGAGCCCGACCGAGCCTCCGGGGGGAACCCTGTGTCCCTGCCAGGCTAGAACAGCCGTATCTGTAGGGCAGTTGTTGCAGTGCTGGCAGACGACAGTTCTGGACAGTGTTCACAGCGGGGAGCTGGGGCAGCATCAAGGAGGGGGGGGGGCCCAAGGAGGGAGGAGGCAGCCATTCCAAGCAGAGCAGATGTAAGCCAGGGCAGCGTCGGCCCTGGTCTGCTGATGACCCCGGGGAGGGGGGGGAGGGGGGGATAAGTAATTTTGCCTCCAGGCGGGCCGTTAGCGGTCCGCAGATCAGCTGTGTTTCGCCTCTCCCCTCGTCCTAGCTGCCACTGGGAGGTTGGGCCCCGGCAGGGCCGCCAAGGCAATCTCTCTTTGGGGTGGATCTCCGCCCGGCTCCTGATGTCCCTCTCCAACTCTCTCGCCAACGGGCCAGAAGGTCCAGGCCCCCCGAGCTCAACCTCCCCTCACAGCCAAGATATTTCAGGCCACTCCAGTCCTCACCGCCCAGGATTCGCAGGGCCATGCAGCGTTGGATCTCTAATCTTGACGAGCCCGGGCCACTCCGGCAGTGCACACCACGCAGCTCCATCGTCGCTGCCAGGGCACGCTCCGGTCTTTTCAGGAGCCAAGATTCAGGAAGCAGGTGGACAGAGCATAAATGTGCTCCCGTCTCGGGACTCACTAGTTCCTCAGGTGGGTATGGTATTAGCCTCCCCCTGCAGCGTACCATGCGCATAGCTCAACAAGAAGCGGACATCTTGGCTGTGGGCTTTCTAGCACCCCAATATTCTACAATCATGAATACTTTATGTTGCAAAGCCAATAATATGGCCTCGCCAGGAGAATGAGAGGAGAGCAATCCTGAAATTGGGCCCAGGGTCTCCCGCAAGGACCCCAACCCCTGAGGGCACCTGTGACAGTATGTTAGTGTGCAGGCCTGTGCTTCACTCAGCCTTACCTTATAACCCAAGTACAAGTCCAGGATGTTCCTATCGCGCTGGGACAGACCACAAGAAAGAAGGTTAAAACTGTGCAGTACATGCAGCGCAGCGAGAAGGCTAGACCAAACAGCAGAAGGGGAAGCCAACAGCCTTAAGGAATCCCACTTCCAACAACACTGTGCATAACAGAGTGCTGACGGAGGGCCGCTGGCATCCGAGAGGCTGCACGAAGCTGGAGACCGCTGAGGGCGAAATAGAAGCCTGCTCTACAGAGGAACTGCAGGTGCACAGCTGTGCCGGAGGGATGGGAGAGTCATAGAAAAGGGTGGACCAGCGCTCACATATATATGGCAGCCCCCTAGACCACCAAGAATGCCCAATTGGAGCGCCGGCCACAGTGGGGCAGGGGCAAAGAGAGCAGCACACATGTGGTGGCAGCTTTGCCAATGTGAGAAGAGGGGGCAGGGATGAGGAACATGTTGAAACCGGTCACTGAGATATGTGCCTTTTGGGAAAATAGCGAGAAATTATTGGACAGGGCAAGGTGACCAATCTAGAACGGAGGGGGAGGATTTAAGGTAAAGGCAGGAAGTGGGGGTTAGCCATGCAAGGTTAGAGGAGGAGCATGAGGCAGACCAATAGCCACGCAGAAGGAGGAAAGCATTGAATGGTGGTGGGAGTTGCCTTTAAAAAGTGTGGTATTGGTTTGGTGGGATCAACAGCACTGCAGTTTGATTGTGTTTGTATGTGGGGTGAATGAGTAATAGAAGTTAGTGTAGGGGTGACTTAGGAGTGGTAGTACAGAAATGTGCGTTAGGAGGAGTGGTAGTAGTGTGAGACAGAAGATTGGAGGACAGGAGAAGGGGAGAGAAAGAGGCAGGACAACAAGGCAAGGTGAGACAGAGCACGATTGACCTAGACGTTTGCAAATGAACCGAATCCCTACAGAACACCAAGCAGGGATAAAGAGGGAGTTAGTGCTACAATGGTTTTGGGAAAACATTGCAACAATAGAGTCAAGCAAACAGACAGCAGGCGTTATCAAGCCACAGCACTATCCAGGGGGTACGGACGCCTAGGCTAGGGTGGGTAACTGTTAAGAAGGATTTCCATTTCATGTGTAATTGTCCCTCCAGTTGTGCCCCCCCCCCCAACTTTTTGCTGCTGTTATACACCATAGTCTGACTTTGTCAGAGGAGCACAGCCTTCAGCTGCACTCCCCCGGGCTTTTCACTCACTTTATTACGGGAAACAGACATGCCCTTAAAGACAGTCAGTTACTGCAAGACTTTGTTTCCCTTAGTCCTTGTCAATGTTGCAACTTTTCTGCAACATGTTGTAAGTGCACAATGCATCTTCCAGTATAGTGCACTTGGATCTTCCTGTCATTTCGAAAGGCCCTAGATACTCTCAAAGTTTTTTTTAGGAGAAGAGCAGGGCTAGTGGCAGCTTATCTTTTCATGTATTTTTAACCATTTCCTGCCAGGTAAACCGTATTTACTGCGTTTGGCACAAATAGGTGGCTTGGTTCCAAAATGGTCATGCCACGAGGTTCTTTGTCCTGTCCTTTGGCCATCTTGCCCCTTCACCTCCCCCATGCATTCTCCCGCAAAACGGAAAGCTTTCGCAGGCTTCTGCATGCCTTGTGTGTGTGTGCTTTCAGGATGTGGGCTGGACTGTCTAGTTCCAATACACATCCTGGGTGCTAGAGAGTCTGGTTTGGTGTGAGGCCTGGGACCACTGAAGTCCATGATTGGTCCACGTCTGGTGTGCCTGCATGTGAGCAGATCTCCCGTTGGGTCCTCTTTGTTTTGGCGCAAAGGAGATTCTGGATAAGAGAGGGCTCCAAACACCCATACCATGTCGATCTCTAAAGTTCTCACTGAACGAAGGATAGTTATCCAAGTATCCTGAAAATAAGAAGCTGAGTCGAGGAACCGCTGGTGACCCGCTGGAAGGTTTGGCACCCTGAGCCCGCTGTTGTCCCGCTGGACCCCTCTGCATCTGAATGAACTAGGTGGTCTGCATAGACGCTTCGACCCATTGGAATAGTGGGACTAACTATTCTCAGCCCCTTCATGAAACCCTGCAAGTAAGCCTTCTGGGAAGTGTCCCTGCGCAGGATCTTTGCCCCGATACTGCCGCCATTTCGAGGAGGCCCTTGAAACTTGGTATATAGCAAGCTCTGTTTTCATAGCACTCTCACACCGAATTTCGTACACTTGGCATTCCCAGGTCTGGAGTAAAGAGAGAGCGCCCGAACCGGAGTACATGCGGTTACCGTGTCGCCCAGCCGTGGTGACGAACTTTAAAAGTGCATTGCAGCTGTCACCCTCTGTGCCCCGAAGCCTGCTACAGTGACACAGGCCTGATCCATCCACCAGGAGCTGAGAAATCGCAACTGACCCATTTGGGAATCAATGCTGTAATGTGTCCCTGAAAGCCGCAGAGCCGCGAGATTGCTGCATTTGAACCTGCAACCGAATTGTACTCGACTGCCGAAGTTTGGTCCGGAGGGAGCCAGGGGTCGGTGAGAAATTGCAACCCTTACTGGTGGCCCCTAGCACATCCATCAATTTTTCTGCATGAGTGGCCCCTGAGGGCCCCTCTCCTTTCACAGATAGCCTGAGCTATCAAACTATTCCTAACTCCTGGAACCTGTTCTGCCCTCTCGGGGAGACCCTTCACGAATAGTGGGAACCTATTCTGCATCACCTCACCCACCTTCCTGAGCTGCTACAGACCCTACAAGAGACCCCGTTTTCGCCCATCTGCACTACCGCGTGCGCCAGCATTGCAAGTACATTTGAGCAATAGGCATACAATGATCTTTGGGACTGGACTGGACTGTCTTTCAGTTAGGATTGTGATTACTGCAGAACTGCCTAAAGACACTCTGCACTACCTGCTTCCTTCCCTTTTCTAGGTTGTGGACCCATTCTGTGCATTAACCCTTTAGGCCCCCTTGGGTTTTGTATATATGTATCTTAGTAGGATTGTGTTGGTTTAAAAGTGTTACTGTTAATAACTATTGTGTTGAAACTCAAAGGCCTTGTATACATGTATTTGCATTTTTAATATATATACACCTGATTGGGAGTGATTTCTAAGTGTCCTTTACTCTGTGTGCTCATTGAGGTCTTTCAGTCACCCTCATCCCTCCTGAGATCTAGTCTTGACTGCCGCCAATGCTGCCTTGATTGGTCTGGCTTGTCCAGAAGGTTACCCTGTTCCAAGAAACTAGGCTGGCCTTCTGAACCTATGCCCATCTGGTCAGAGTTCAGAAATCCATCTTAACAGTAACCTAAGGTAGACTAGCGAGAGGGGAGGGGCCTTAGTGTCAATTTCCAAAACCATTCAATAACAAATGCTCCAATTAGTCAACCGGGCCGTGATCTCAACCAAGGTCACTGCTTTTGTGTGTTTAATCAAATCTGCTGAATCATTTCAAGGCAGAGTGATTTTTAGTGACGACCACTCCATATTAGCTAGTACTTGCAATGTCGGAATTTGTTTATATGAAAACCAATCTAAAAAATAAAAAAATAAAAACTAACTAATAAAACCTCTGCAATTCAGGGAACAAAAAAGATCTTGAAGTCACTTTATGGTCATGGCACAAGTAAACAAACGTGCCGGCGATAGCTATGGTTTCTAAAGCTACCATAACTACAGCATCATCTTAATAAACAATTATAACTCAGCTACTGCCTTGCACTGCTCAAAATGTCACATATACCAACACAAATGCATGTACATAACAAACTTTGAATCTGATTTTAACACCATAAAAGACATACTAAAAAGAAATGTGATTTGTTTACATTTCAAGTGAGAGACAACACAAAAATAGACTAAGAAATGTAAAAATAAACAGAAGACAATATTTTTCAGTGGAAGTTCATCATGAGCAATGCAGCACAGTGGCTGATTTGTTGTTTTTCAGTGGCCCAGTAATAGTTGCTTTCGAAAACCATAACCATTGATTGTTTTTGTCTTCTTCTGATGCAACAATAATGCCCCTTATATGACATACATTACTCACTGTAATCGTATTTCAGATGATTGTATCTGCTTAGATTAACATGCTGTGGATATAGTCTGACATCTAGTGGTGATAGCATAGTGTTGCATCTTTCTCTCGAAGATCGAAAAGGAACGTTGACATGGGCGTGACTAACACTACCCCTAACATGTTGTGTAGTGTCCCCAACATCCTTCATGTGTAGAGGTCCCACCGGTTCTTTTTGTTCTGCCATGGGGACCCTTGCAAAGTGTGTGAATGAGTATAAAAGAAAGGAGGTGCAAGATATCTATGTTCCTTTAACTCCAAGAGGGGAGGAAGGGTGGGCGCATGTGATTCTAAGCAGATGGTGGTGGGATGTGTGAAGGAACAGTAGCAAAGAGATCTTAGTATCGCTTGTCCTACCTGAGAATCAGACTTAGAGAGAGTGCGTCTCTAGGCAGTAATGTTGAGTGAAGGTTTGAACAGAACGCCAGGTTCGATTTGCTTGGCAAATAGAATCAAGAGGAGCATTTGAAATACAGGCTATGGTAGCTCCTGTGCCTCTAGTAGAGTGAGCTCTAGGTGTAAAGGAAAAGTCTCTTGGCAAGAGAGTAACAGTGAGATGCATTTAACAATTAATTTGGAAATAGCTGATTTAGAGACAGGGTCCCCTTCTCTACCACCTGCCACAGAGAAAGAATTGGCTGGTCTTCCTTAGTGGTTTAGTCTATTCAATATAGTACACTACTGTTCTCCTATTATCTAGTGTATGGAGGCTTCTTTCAGCAGTTAGTTGGATTCTGAAAGAAAGTAGGACTTCGATTGATTGGTTCACGTGGAACTTAGACATGAATTGAGGCGCAAAATGTGGGTGGGTGCGCAGTACCACCTTATCTTTTTGAACAGACACAAATGGGTCTTGAACTGAGAGGGCCTGCAGTTCACTAACCCTCCTTATGAAAGTAATGGCCACTAAAAAGCCTGTCTTATAGGGGAGGGCGTTAAGACTACTCTTATGCAATGGCTCAAAAGGAGGTCACATTAATCTTGTGAGAACAACATTCAAGTCCCATCCGGGAGTTGGGTTAGAAATAGGAGGGTGAAGCCTAATTACTCCTTCGATGAATGGTTTAATTAGAGGAATTTTCCACCATGAAACCTTACTCTGAAATGTGGTATTCGCAAAGGGGGCAGCTAGGTGGACCTTGAGAGAGTTGAAAATAGGTGTATTAGATAAAGGACTATATCTTTAGGTGAACAGTCAATAGGATTGATGTTTTTAGAAGGGAAAAGCATAGGCAAATCTCCTGGAGCATGTAGAGACTGTTCCCTTTGGATCGTTTGAGGCTACCTGGAGGCGTAATCTCGACATTGGGCGATCTCCAGTCGCAAACAAATCTATGTCTGGATGACCCCATTTTATAAAGACGTTGAGTAGAATATGTTCTAGCAAGCGCCACTCCTGTTCTATGGGTAGGTGCAAGTCTCTGCTGAGTCATTCTGCCAGAAGATTGCATTTCCCTGGAACAGGTTGTGATAGTAGGAACATGTGTTTGAGTGCCCACTTCCAAATGTTCTATGACAGTCTGGATAGCCCTGGAGAGAGTGCCCCACTGCTTATTCAGATAGTACATGGCCGTGGTGCCGTCTGTGAGGACTAGAACTGGATTCACTGTAAAAGTGTTTGAAATGCTTTCAGTGCTTTGAACACTGCCAGTAGTTCCAACAGATTGATATGTTTGGAAGCTACTGATGGAGACCACATGCTGTGTGTGGTCTGTTCTAGGGGGTGTGCTCCCCACCCTGACAGGGAGGCATCCATGGTGAGATTGGCTTCTGCTGCGGGGGGTAGTCAAGGTTTTCCTTTGACCACCCCTGCAAAGACTGAACAAGAGCTGTCGAGATAACCCAGTAGATTGTCCTAATGACCGCATGTCTGGCACCAGTGGCTCGAGAGTCACTTCTGCATGGGGAGCATGCGTTGATGGGCGTGTGGAACCAGGAAGATGCATGATGCCATCACCCCAGTAGTCACATGGCTTTGCGTACGGTTATCCGGCGACTAGCTACATACTGAGGGATCTGGAATAACATGTTTTGCACCCTCTCATTGGAAGGGAAGACAAGGCTGTCTTCTGTCCAAATAAGTGCCCCTAGAAACTGTTTGACTTGACTGGGGACCAGACTTGGCTTTCTCATTAATTCAGAATCACGATGGAAAAAGAGATCCGTCGTCTTTTGGGTGTTCTCCAGACACGTTCCGTACGAGTCTCCGGTTATGAGCCAGTCGTCGAGATAAGGATACACTGGGATGCACTGCCTGCGCAGGTGAGCTGCCGCTAGTACCTTTGTAAACACCCTTGGAGCTGAGGCAATGCTGAAGGTGAGCACCTTGAACTGATAGTGAGTGTTCTCCATCTTGAACCTGAGGTACTTTCTATGTGCTGGCAACATTGAAACATTAAAGTGTGCACTTTTCAAGTTCAACGTGGTCCGTTAATCTAAAACCGGGTGCATGGTTAGATCCTTTTTGGGCACAAGAAAATATATTGAATAAATACCCTTGTTTACCTGAAGATAAGGGACGACCTTGATCGCTCCCTTTTCTCGAAGGGCATGGACCTCTTTCAGCAGGATTTGTGGAGGCTCTGCTGATAGTTGTCTGTTCTTGGGTGGATGTTAGTGGGGTGGTTGTAGGAATTCTATACAGTACCTGTGGGCGAAGGGTCTGGGGTAACCACCAATCTGAACTAATCCCATCCCGTGCGTGGTTAAAAGATGTTCGACGTGCCCCGACAGGGGAACCATGGGAGGTGACCCGTACTGCCGAGTTATTAGATGGCTGGGGAGCCTCTGTGAAATGCTCACCTTGTATCCACAGGGATGCCACCCGACCTGGCTGGATTGCTTCAGACTTGGATCCGCTTCCCTCAGGTACCCGTTCAGCCGGGAATCTATTCTGGAAGACAGGAGTTCAGTTTTAGCCTACAATCTCTGTGTCTCGGGGCCCACCACCCAGATGCTCCCAGCGACCCCTCAAAGTCTTCCTCAACATGTGTTTTGGAAAGATGCGCTCTCCGTCCTGCCGTTCTGTGCAGGGGTGCGTTTTGGCTGGGCACCTTGCTGCCAGGTTGCTTCACTGGCGCGGGCCCTGGAGTCCAGACCTGCTGCGACTCCGCCCTTGAAGTAAGTCTATAGTTCTTAATTAGTGCGTGTCCGTAATTGTAATTTTCCTGGTTAATCTCCTCTTTCTCTCGTAGATGCAGAAAAGATGGTGACGACGTTGAGCCGATGGAGAGGGCAGTGCTTGAGATGGTAAGCTAATGCGCAGAGAGCGGCGCTATGTGCCTTTTGTAGTCGGGCTAACCTGTATTGTTCTTCCCTTGCAGGCCGCCGTGATGTCCTGGATGAAGTGCGGTAGGAAGGACGTTTAACGCAGAGTGGAAGGTGTCCGGACCGCCGGCGAGTACCAACAGCGCTTCGCAAGCTAAGTACGATTCCACCAGATGCTGGAAATGGAAGGCGAACACTTACTAATGTTGTCCTCTTCTCTCTTTTTCCCAGGATGTTGCTCTCGGGCAAAGATGAAATCCAGAGAAGAAACTGGAACACTCGAGGAGCTGGATTGCTGAACAGGTAAGTAAGGATGGATAATGGTGTTGTTCTTCATTGCAGGTGCAGGCCTGGAAAGCTGCGGGCAGGTCACGGTGAATGTCATGCTGCGAGTGCAGAGCAACGCGAAGCGCGTGCTGCAGCTCGGGCGTGGCTTAAATAGCCTACAGGTATTCCAGGTGCCTTCAGGGCGGCCCACGCCCAAGATGCTAGACCGCATGGTTCAGTTCCGAACTGAACCCAGTGGGGGCAGCCATGTTGATCCATTCTCCAATGGGAGCTCCATCTGCCATATGAGCCTGGCGCCAAAGGCGCCAGGACTGACTCCAGGAGAGCCGAGAGGGGCATGATTGGGCCCTTGGAGCCCTGTAGGAACATTGTGGTGGGGCCCAGAGACCCAGAGTCCCAAGGCCCGGGGCCATGGTCATGACACTCTGGTTGCAGAGTTTCTCCCTCTACCCTTTCAACGTCAAAATCCCTGCTGTTGTGGGGACTGTAAGCCGATGGAGGTACCTTGCCTGAAAAACCAAGGGGCTCACCATGACCCATAATGCCCCTGGGAGGAATGGGAGAAAGAGTGCCCGCTAAAGGACCGGAGGATAATAAATGCCCCTCGCTGGACAAAGGGTTTGGTCGAGATTTGGTTAAGAGATTTTAGAGTCTCAAGCTCTTTAAGCGGTTTCCAGCGCCTCATCGACTGCCTTACCCAAAAAGAGCACAATCTTCCACCGGTTTATCGATGAGGGAAGCCTGAGTCTCTAGCTTAAATCCTGAATTTTCTAGCCAGATGTGGCACTTCAAAAGCATCCCGTGTGTGTGGACGCATCCTGCTGTCTCAGCCAAATCCAGAGTGTTCTTCAGGATGTTTTGCATTACCTCGCATCCTTCAGCAAACAGTTAAGAGTTGGGTGCGAGCCAAGATGCTGACCCCCCTCACTCACTCTAACAGTTAAGCCTCGAGTGTAGATATTCTGTCCGGCACCCTCAGTTCCTCTGTATATCAGAGGCCACTCAGTCCCAGACTCCCTAGCGTTACAACCATGTGTTTCTTCACTGAGGAGGGGAATAGCCTGGCTGACTGGGGCCTTCAACTTAAGGATATTCTCCACAAAGTCTTAATCAGGTGTACAGCTTCTTGGGTGACGATTTTAAAATGGTTAGACGTCTTCTTGAGAAGGTTGTTAAAAAGCATTTGGTCGTCAACTGGCGACAAATCCCAGGATTGAAAAATGGGAGGAGTGTCCAAGAAGATGTTTTCAGAGTTATGGGTATGGGGTAGTGTGCCAAGTGCCCTGATCATCAGCAGTGACCCAGTCAGGGTATTGAGAGACAGGGTCCTGAGATACCCGACCTGGGTCAGGAACATAGTAGATGTCCTGGTCAGGGTCAACCTGCTCCTCAAGGAACACATCTACAGGAGGTTCCTGTGGATGTTGTTCATCTGGGGCAGCAAATGGTGCACCTGGGAAATGAGCCATGGGGACTTCAGAGGAATAGGACAAGTATCCACAGGCCTATGCCTATTCAAAATATCATCAAACTGGTCCATAAAGTTGACAAACTGGGATGTTTTCTCCATACATGCCTCAACTTTCTCTCTAATCCACCCAGAGGAGCTGGACTCATCAGTGGGAGGGAAGCACTGGGCAGCTGGAACAGGATCCTGATGCAAGGCCTTAGGTAGAGGCTGGAGAATACCCCTCAGGTAAAGGGGAGGCCTTCTTAAGGCCAGAAACAGCGTTTTGGATGGATGTGTGCGTTTTTCAAAGCTATTGCACCGAGGGCCAAAGATTTAATCGGAGCGGCCAACGAAGATGAAGTCATAACGCTGTGTGCAGGCCGCGATGGCTGGTAAGCAGAGGATGCTGAACCATGAGGTTCAGTAGGCCCTGTCAAGCTTTGACGGCCGCAGGCGTCAACGGCTTTCTCAGCTAATCTGTTGAGGTGTGTGTGTGCGCGTGTGTGTGTGTGTGTGTGTGTGCGTGCGTGTGCGTGTCTCTCCTTGGCGCCGGGTTGTGATCTCCCCGTCCAACTGCCAGTGGCATGCTTGTCGGGGACAGGGACACGCAGGTACTTGTAGGTTCCACAATTAAATGTACAGCTTCTGATTCGGAACAGTGGCTGCCGGCAGACTCTTCGTCCAAGGTGATGGCACCAGTGGGGGCGTGACTCTCGGCCTGCATAGCGTAGCCCCTCTCCATCGCTTGGTGCGCCCATTTTAAGGTTTTGGGCCGAAAAAGTTCACAGATCTTGCAACACCCCTCGTCGTGGTCACGAGGGAGGCACCGATTGCACTGGTGATGAGCATCTTTCCAGGGAAATTTGCTGTTTCAAGACGACAGAATTTAGAGGGTGTTCACTCCATAACAGAAACGGCAGCCAGACTAAAGGAAAAAGAAGAAGAGGGGCAAAGAAGAGGCATTCTCCCAGTAATAAACAGGGGCCCCACACTCCCTACTATGAGGCTGGGCCTGAGGGCTAAGGCCGAGAAGAGATCAGTCGCTGAGTCGCCAGCAGAAGAACAGCTGGCGAGGCAGGATCAGTCGTCGAGTAGCCGTTGAGGAAATTAAACGCAGACCGCTTCAATTAAGACAAAGCAATATTAACTGTATACAAGCTCTGCTGTGTGACCGACTAGATGGGTGGAAAAAACCCAATCAGGGTCCTTGACGTACGAAGGATTTTGGGTATACTACACGTCACGGATAGTGTTAAAGTCACGCCTATGTCAATGTCCCTTTTCAATCTTCGAAAGAGCATGCAATTCAAATCAGGTTCGCAAGCATCAGAAAGATATAATAATTTGGATCATGTTTAAATGGATTTTGATCAGCAATGTTTATTTTTTTTATTACAAGAACAGACCAGATGTCCAATAAGTCCAAAAACATGCTAAATCCTTTCAGAAAGTCATCTTTTTGGTTGCTTGAATAAGTACACACTGACGATTTTGTTAGTTTTATCTCCTTTTTATACTGAACATACAAATCAAAAGCTTGCTTTTCATTTTACACATGAACAGACAAAATTTCCATCGCAATGCAAATTACTTTAAATTGAATGCATTACCTGCGTTTGCTTGGAATGACTCCAACTTCTTCGCTTTCTCCAACGGTCGTCACCTGCCGCGCCTGCCACCATTCATCATCCGAAGCATTGACTACATGCAGAATGTCCCCAAAATTAAAGTTCAAGCCCTGGCTGGGAAGACCACTGTCTTTAGTCTTGTCATAGTCAAAAAGGGCTCTGAAAAACAATCAGGTTTACAATTGAAAAACTGGGAAAAGAAAACGCAAGAGCAAAATCAACAACATATACAAATACAAATGTGTGTCAGAATGACAATGGTGGGGGTGGGAGAGCCCAAGATGTTTTTGCTCCAAACTAACATTATAGTGCAAATGTGTTCCTTTGCTGAATGGTCACTTGACACCCTCAGCACCAGCCATGCAGTGGCACAGGGCAGGTTAAAGTGTCACATATGCATTTCTAAACAGCTGCTGGAACAAAAAGGTAACAGCAGGCAGAGGCGGCTTTTTATTTGTCTGCATCTCTGATCCAAATTAGAATTGTGTAACCTAGTCAAGCCCTGCCTGGTTGGTGGCTGCTAGGGTGACAATTATACAGCTACATCAATCGCATATAATACAGTGCCTGCTTTGTGAGCAGGTCCCAGCTATGACAGCAAAATGTGTGTTAGCCATCTGAATTAGATGTCTCCACAACAGCAACATAGGACAATGGCCAAGAAGCTGCCTCTTTAATCCTTCTGCAGGAAGGGTAACATCTTCTTACAGGGGACAGGAATTCTCTGCAGGAGATCTCCTGGGAGTCTGTGCCTCAACAGCAATGATAAAGCCACGCTCTCTCTGAAGTCCGCAGACATGGAAAGGGGGCTGTGTTAGAGTAGCCAGCAGGGGGGCTGAGAGAGGAGTACCACTATCAAGGTTTCTTAAAGGTCTCTACAAAGTCCACTCCCCCCATTTCCTGCAGGGAAAAGCACTCTGGGTAGAACGTCAGGAGGCAAAGGGCACTAATTCCAACAGTCTGGATTGGACTCACTACAGCAGGCTGGTTTGGGACCAATCCCCTCTGACATTTTGCCTTTAAACAGAGAACCCCCTCTTGCTCTGATTCATCTTTGGAGTCGCAAGGAGAGTATTCTCTGGAACTCTGTTGGGAGTACAGACTATTCCAAAGTTCTCTGCCAGGGAAGTGACGACAGGAGGCATTCAAGGTAGAGGCAAGTTCTGCACCCTAACCATCCCCAGTGAAGGACAAACCATTTGCCATTTGTCTTGCCATTTTGAGATTGGAAAGACAAACAATAAGAGTGCAGACCAGAACCCCAGTAGCATATGAGTGCACAATATGCAAGTGTGGTGAAAAGCTTTTACAAACACTGAAACAAACAGATAAACCGAACCACGAACGGTATATGCAGTTTTGGAAATAAAGAAGTACTGCAACACAAGAGGGAAGTCCTTGCAAGAGAAATATACCAGGCAGTTGAAGTCCTGGCAGAAGAGTACACCAGGCAATTGCAAGTGCAAGAGATATCCTGGCAGGGTAGTATACCAGGGAAATTGCAAACCAACAAGAAATGTTAAAGGATGACATTTTTTGTTGACCAAAGAAGGAATTTGTGTTAAAGAAATTATAATACTCCTAGTCCATAGTCCACTTTCCTCCATACTGTATGGGCGTCCCTCGCTAGGGATGGGAAACTAACTTTTTCACCAGAAAAGATGGTCTTCCCCTTTAAATTTAGAAATCGTGCAGGGGCATGATCCTGGGAGCATGCGCTCCCCTGACTCTGCCCACCGGCGCAACTCCTCAGTCCCTTTTGATGCATCGACAATATTAGGATTGCCTAATGACAGTGATTATTACGGGGAGGATGGTAGGACGTGTTCAGGAAAGGGGAGGACTATGAGTACATTAGTCATTAGTCATTAACTCCTACGTCCCGTCCCCTTTCCTCCATACTGTATGGGCGATTACAACTGAATGTAGTGCCAGGGAGGAGAGGAGCCCCTCCTTAAGAACACAGGTTTCTTAGAACCGCCTGCTCGAATGCCGCGTCTGACCTAGAGGCGGCGTCCAAACAGTAGTGTTTACAGAAAATCAAAGGGGTGACCGTCATGGCCACTGGACTGGAACCCCAGCCCTCATCCCCTAAAGGGTCTAGCTGGACCCAGTTCTGGCGCCTTTGGCACCAGACTCGCAAGAAAGTGTGCTCTGCACACCTTTTCCCCTGGGCACGTGCTATTCCATTTCATCTCAGTCAGCCACTTGCATCTGGGCCTGGCGTGGCCATAGGAATCCAAGAAGCTGCACGTGCAGAAGGATTTGGGAGTGGCAGGGTGGAACCATCTAGCAGAGCAAGGGGGCGTTGGCGAGACCAGGCTATTTAAGCCTGCCCCGCCCGCAGGCCTAGGCTTTGCGTTATTCTGCCCAAGCAGCGTAACGCTCACCACCGCCTGAGAAGCACCTTACCTATGTTCCTGTGCAACCATCTCGGAGAAGCATCCTGCCTGTTCTCCTACGACCCAGCTTGGAGAAGCCACTTACCTGTTGTCCAGCAAAACCATCACAGAGAAGCATCTTACCTGCAGAAACAGCAAAACCATCGCGTAGAAGCATCTTACTGTCAGAAACAGCAAAACCATCATGGAAGCACACTTACCCGGTTTTTCTCCATCAGAACCAGCCGAATCATCGCTGAAACGCCTCTTACCTACTCACAGTGACTCCATCCTTGACCGGCCAGTGCGCACTTACCTGGCTCTCGACTCGATCTCCAACTCACTGGTCAGCTTCATCGCAGTCACAGACTTCTTCCACCCGCCGTCAGGTTCGCGCTCTGCAACTCTTCTCAGGACGCTGCCAGATCATCCCTGCAGGAGAAAAGCAGGAATAAAGGTTAGAAACCTGATAGGGACATTATTTAAGGTCGCGCGCCATCGCATCTCGCACTTACCTTAAGATTCCAACTTGTCATCCTCTTTGGGGAAAAGTCTTGGACCGGCGCAACGGGTACGCTGGGTTGCCATCACCTGTAGGAGTGAAAGAGACATTATAAGAGAACAAACTTAAATCATGTGACATGGAATTAATACTCATATGAACAATAATCAACACGAAAACTCTTACCTTCAAAGTGGTTCAGTCACAGCCGGTCTGGTCCACCACATCAACGGCCCAGTGAAGCAACTGGGCCATCAGGAAGCGCCCCTGCTGATGAGAAGCAGGACCGAGAGCTTGCCCTCACTAAATACCAGGTGATCCTATATGGGTAAATGTTTACTCACCTCGTTTTTGCACGAAAGATCCGAAGAGAGTCACGATACCTACACCCCTTTCTTATTACCTCTCGTGTTCCCGCAGGGGCAGTATCAGCATCCAGAATAGTGTACTGGGCAGCAGCTGGGGGTGAGAATCGATCCTGGGGAGTCAAATCCAGGGAGGGCTCCAACGGTGCCTCAACGTCCCCGCCGAGACCAGGTGAGCGTAACAGTGACCAGGAAGCCTCCCTGCTGATGACCTGTCACGGGCACAGCAGTTGGAATGCAATGGCCGTGGCCTTGGCTCTGACCGCATGGGCATGTAAGTTAGCTGGCACTGGTTTGTGCTGCCCCTCATAGGCCGCCTTGATGGCCGCAATCATCCCCTTGCTGAGGCGGCCTTGGATAACCTGGACTTGACCCACCGAAAGTGACAAACAAGGCGTCCGCTACTTCCCCGTTGAGATGGAAGGAGATTACCTTGGGTAGGAAAGCAGGGTACGTCCGCAGGACGACCTTGTTCCTGTGAAAAGTGGTGTATTGTTCTGATGCCACCAGAGCCTGGATCTCGCTGACTCTGCAAGCTGAGGTGAGGCCCACAAGCAGAACTGTCTTTATGGTGACCAGCCTGATGTCCGCAGGCACCCTAGGCTCAACAGGTTTGTGCGCCGAGGCGCCCAACACAACAATAAGGTCCCACACCGGGTGTGCTTATTTATAGGCATGTAAAGCCTGTGGAGGCCCGCCAGATGCACCATTTACTCTTATATTGGCTTCTAGTAGCCTTGCTTCTAGCGCCCTGGATGATCTCTAGGTTGGCCTGAGATAGGCTTAAGTGTATCAGCAGGACCTGCTCAGGAGCCACGCTGCGAGGGCTAGCTTATGAGGCGCAGGGTAGAGTACCCTGCCCCCCTGCTGGGCCCAGAGAGGAGCTGGGCCCAGCAGTAGGTGAATGGGTGGTCTGTCTGAAAGGCTGAGGAGCTCGGAGAATCACGGTCTGGCCGGCCACCAGGGAGCTATCAAAATGATGCGGAGGTGCCAGGATTCCTTTATCTTGCAGCTCACCCTGTGGACTAGGAGTGTGGGCGGGAAGGCATATGCCGTTCTGTTGTTCCATTGGATCTGGAATGCGTCGCCCATGGTGCCGGAGCCCTGCCTCTGCCAGGAGGAGCGCTGTTGGCATTACCTGTTGTCCCGGGAGGCAGAAAGATCCACCTGGGGATGCCCCCATCTGAGGAAGTTCTCTTTTAGTACCAGGTTGTTCAATTGCCACTCGTAATTGTAAGCCCCCAGTCTGTTCAGCCTGTCCGCTTCCTGGTTGGGTTTCCCAGGAGGTGGACAGCGCTGAGGTAAATGTCATTCTCCAGAGCCCATTCCCACATTCCGACTGCTAAGTTGCACAGTGCAGGGGATCTGGTGCCCCCCTGCTTCTTGACATAGTACATGCTGGTGGAGTTGTCTGTCTGGATAAGAACTGACTTGCCCTTGATAACAGGGAGAAAGGCCTTCAGAGCCCACCATATGGCGTTCAAGTACATAGTAACTGTGACCTGAGGGGCTAGCTGCCGGAAGTGCTTGCCCTGCCTCAGGGTGAAGTCTGCGGACCCCCAGTGGAGGTCAGAGAGGGGAAAGGGGGGAATGTTGACTGGCTCCTCTTGGGAGCCCTTCTCCCGATTCCATGAGGCTGCGAAGTGCAGCTGTAATCTCTGCCTCTTGAGTCTTGTATGGGCCACATCCAAAAGGACCACTGCCATAAGCCCCAGTAGGTGTTGGTAACACCAGGCTGAAGACACGGGCCTGGAGAGGAAGTGAGCTGTAGCTCTCTTGATGGGCGCAATCTTGTCCTACGAGGGAAAGACTCTCAAAGAGCTTGCGTCCCAGATGAGGCCCAAGAAGGCAAGGATCTGCGTGGGCTGAAGCTGAGACTTTTTGAGATCGATAGTGAACCCCAGGTCGTGGAGTGTGTTCCTCAGTGCAGAGGCAGTATGCTGAACCGCTTCCGGAGAGGTAGCCCGGGCTAGCCAGTCGTCCAGGTATGGGTAGACGTGGTGGCCCTGGGCAGGGCTGCCACTGCATTCATCAACTTGGTGAATATCCTGGGAGCCGAGTTGAGGCAAAAGGGTAGCACCTTGTATTGGAACTGGAAGCCCCTGATCCTAAAGCGCTGTAAGGAACAATGCAGCTGCCAAATCGGGACGTGTAGGTAAGCATCCTTCAAATCCAGGGAGCACATCCAGTCTCCCCTGTCCAGTATTTCCTCAATAAGAGCTGGAGTAACCATCTTGAATTTTTGCAGAGGGAGGGAGAGATTGAGAGTGGAATGGTCCACCACAACTCTCTGGCCAGCCTGGTTCTTCTTCTGAATGGCGAAAATCCCAGAATAAAAGCCCAAGCTTTGCTGGGAGGTTGGGACTTCTTCCACAGTCTGGCTCTTGCCGTGCGTCCGGATCTCCGCCAGCAGAGTTGCTGTCCCAATCTGTGGGAGAGGCAGGGAGGAGAGGGAAGTACCGGTAGGCGGTATCCCGTGGCGACTACAGAGAGGGGTCCGGAAAATTCTGGTGCCCAAAATTGCACGTGAAAGGCAAACCCCCAACCAGAGACACGTGGACCCGAAGGGACGTGTCATGATTCTTTTCCCTCTGCTGTGGAGGAGGGGGATTGGAAAACCCCCTTGCCCCTTCCCCCCCTTTTGTTGTTTCCTCCGATGCTGACTGAGAACGGTTTGGTTGTCTGGACCTCCGTTCTTGGAGACCTCGGAACCCGCCAAACGCCCTTGTCGGAGCGTTGCTGCAACTGGGTGTAGGCCTTGGGCATGGCCTTTGTAAGAATGAAGACTTTGCGGTTTGTGAGATGTTATTTTTATCCAATTCATCATCCGTGGTGGAGTGAAGAGGTCACTGCCCTTGAAGAGAAGGTCCAATATGGGTTCCTGAACATCGGGATTAAACCTTCTCATGTCCGTGGCAATGCAGATATCGATGTGGGTCACGGTGGACTCCATAATGTCCTGGGCTAACAGCCTGGATTCCCTTAAAGCGCGCTTGGCTCTGTGCCGGAAATTCTGGGAGGAAGTCCGCCATTTCCCACCAGAGCCTTTGGTTGACGGCTGCCAACATGGCAGCTGCGTTGGCCTCCCGCAGGTGCAAGGAGGTGTTGGAGTACAGCTTCTTCCCATACGCCTCCAAGATCTTCTCCTCCTTGCCTAGCAGCATCAAGGACGTGGGGCCGAGGACTGCAGCTTGGAATAGAGTGACACTGCAGCTATCAGCAAAGAGTGCGGTTGAGGATGCGCTGAAAGCAAGAGTGCGTTCCCCACCATCTGCCTGTACTTGGCGTTGAGGCGCAGAGTGACAGGCTGGGCCAAGTGTGGCTACGGCCACCCCTTCTTGACCAGGGCAAATACGTCTTTCTGCATCGGGATCTCCATTTTGGTAGGGGGTCTTAGGGAGAGGACTTCTGCTAAGTCCCCTCCTCGGGCTGCTCTACCTTGGGCTGAGTAAGGCCAAACCTGCAAAGCGTTCCAGGAATGCCCTGGCTGAAGATGGCGTGTCGGGTTCCTCCTCCTCGTTCGTGTCCGCCAGGCTCTGGGGGGTTGGAGCTGGTGGAAGATTGCTGGGGGCCGTGGGCTGCAGAGTGTAGACGGGAGCCGGTGGCTGCTGCAGAGGCTGGTATGGAACTGCCTGTACTGTGGGAGGCAGGGAAGCCGGAATCAGAGGAACCGGCTTGGGCAGTGGCATCTGTGCTGGGGCCTGTGGCACCGGAGCCATTGGAGGAATAACTATGGGTGCCGGTGAGGTGACCTGAGGACACATGGCCCTGTTGCATCCCGGAGGATGGTCACCCTCTGGGGAGTTTGCATCAGCCCTAGGAACCTTTCAAAGAACCTGTCTTCAGAGGCTGCAGAGGTGGCAGGTGATATTAACGGAGTGGCCGAGGGCAGATGGGACCGGGGGCACAATCTGCCTGGGGTGCAAGGGAAACCAGTGCTGCGCTGCTGATGGATATACTGTAGGCCACACACCTGGCTGACACCAGTCCTGCTTTGTGACTCTTTCCTCCACCCGCTCCGCAAGAGGGGTTTATTGGATGAGCCGCAATTTTGTCGGGCGCGGTGGCCATTTTGATGAGCTGCGTGCCACACGCCCAAGTCGAGTTGCCTGGCTCGCTGGAACCAGCCCCGTCCAAGAAGCTTGGTGTTGTAACAGGCCTATCCCGCACCGCAGTCCGTGACCTGGAAGGCATATTGCCCTCAGTGCTGCGTGAAGGCACCCCCTCGGACACGATGCTGGCACTATGGTGTTGCCCCTCGGGAGTAACCCCGGTAAAAGAACCTTGCGGTCCCTCGGCACTGTCACTGGGAGGATCCACTGACCCCTCGGCCTACCGGCCGCTAGCTGACTTCACCTTGGTTCTTGTGCTGGTATGAGAACCTGCGCGGTTCCTACCCCGTGGGCGAGTCCTTGGAGGGAGTCTCCCTTGCGGGGTGCGCTGGAAAAGAGTGGCCCTACCTTGGGCCTGGATCGATGTTCGACGAAGTCCTTCCAGTCCTTTGGAGGCGATGGAAGAGCTCCCTCCGCCTGGCTAGTCTGTCTTCAGAGACCTCAAAGAAAGCGCATAGCACGCGGTACGAGCTCGCCAGCCGTGGTCAGGGCCAAAGCAATGTAGGCAGATGGTGTTGGGATCTTAAGTGGGAAAGAGCCTGTCGCAGGATGGACACCTACTGAACCCTGTAGAAGTCGACATGCGCTGGGGAGGAGCCTAACACCTGAGGGCCGAGTACCTGAATGATAAAAAGACAGAAGAGAAGAAGTATCCGCGCGTGGAATTACATGGCTGAAGCCAAACCCAAGAGCGCTGGTGAATTCAGCGCGTTCCAATGTCGCCGGGGGGCAGAGTCAGGCGAACGCATGCTCCCAGGGCCGCGCGCCTCTAAATTTAAAGGCGAAGAATATTTTTTCTGGTGAAAAAGGTTCCGTCCCCCGTCCCTCGCAACGGGCGCCCATACAGTATGGGGGAAAGGGGATGGGACGTAAGAGTAAAAGGGAGCTACCCTCTGGAACAATGACTTTATCCCAAAATAACTTTTGAGTTAGAGCTACTTATTCCTTCTTCTCTAACACTTTTTCAAAAGGCATCAAAGGTTAAAGACATTTCCCTTTTCACCCTTGTGTTTAGTTTATAGTGGGAGGGTCAGAATAGAACTTTTGGACACAAGGACAGTTTTGATTTTGACATCCTAACACAGACAGATCCTTAGTTTTGGTTTAGTTAGGGAAACTCCTTGTACACAACAGGGTCAGAGAGGCCTTTTCCCAACCCTTTTATTTTTAATAAAAGTCTTTAACCAAAAACATGGCTAACTTGTTTCTGAGTTTCATTCCTGACTCTTAAAACCAGCATAACACCATGCACATCTCCTAGTGACAGAGCTCGCCTGCCATGGCTCGAATTACACTGTCAGATGTATCCAAGCCACACTGGAGAGACCGACACATGGCATCCTTGCCATCTTGTACATGACTTAAGAAGCCTTCTCTCTCCTCCCCTTCCAGGATGTGCTGTGCCGCCAACGCCGCCCCATCCCATAAGGTGCGTGCATACTTGAATGGAGCACAAGTTGCGTTGATGGCCTTCAGGGCCATGCTGTCTGCCGTCTGAAGAGAACACCCTCTTCCTTAAGGTGTCAAACTTTTTATTGTCCCTATCTGGAGGGATAGTTGGATAGGCAGTCGCCTATGAAGTTGACATGGTTGCCTGAACCCCCAAGCTCTCAGTGGTGGGATGTCTCTGCAAGATCCTTAGTGACTGCCAGTGTCATATCTAGCTTCAACCATTTCTCCAGGACCATGGTTCTCAAGGCCGTGTGAAATTGCAATACAGAATCCTTTAGTGTGTCCTTATCCAGGATGTTAGTGAGATCATCCTTCTCAAAGACTGCCATTGGTCTACCCCAACCCAGATATTCTGTGATACAAAAAAGGTAGCAGGCGCCCCTCTCTCGAAAGAACAAGGCATGATAACCTGTTCAGTGGTTATTAACCACACTGAGAGTTCGCAGCCATTGCTTTTTGCTCACTGTACCTTCACAGATGGGAAATATCCATTTGCATATCAGTCTTTGTCCCACCCACGAGGGCAGTCCAGCACCGAAATGCTATGGCAATTCCTCTCTGAACAAGAGTACCATCAGCAACCCCATACACGTGTTTCAGCCTTGTTGGGCATCATCAGTGAGGTGAAGCTGAGCCTCTCTAAGCACAGTGAGAGGGGCGCCCGCTACCTTTGTAAAACAGATATTCTGTGACCTTACCCATGACTGACCTGTGCAGAATCTGGAGTGGCAAAGTCAGTTTCTGAAGAGGTATCCAAGCCACTAGCATCCATCAGAGAATCTACAAGATTTGTCATCTTAGAATCCTTCAATATCAATTCTTTGGGTACATTGGAATTCCCAAACTGTAGGCCAAAAGGGACTTCATCGTCCTCCTTGAAAATTGACCCCATAGACTTAAAGTCTGTCCGGGGTAACGGCTTAAATGCCTTTGAGCATTCTTTTGAAGGTATCAGCGACTTCCATAGCTTCGGTGCTGATGGGACGGCTCCCTCGACTGAGTCAAGAAGGGGGGGGTTTCGGCTTTGATTTCATACGAGACGAAGCCTCCTTTCACACAAGCCCAGGAACCTTACCACCCAGGCTCTTGGGGCGCACGAGTAGTGGTCTCTAAAGACGCCTTCTCGGCCATACCAGGTGTGATAGGGTCATTTTGAAGGGGTGGTTGGAGCTGCCTTCTTAAAAACAACCAGCATCTGGAGGTGGAATTCCTCCCAGTCAGCTCTAGACGCTGACTTACTGGGAAAACATACCCATTTTCTGTCAGACGAAGACTAACATGAACAATGGCATCTCTTCTTTGATTTCTTGTGAGACGATGAGTGTCAAGACCGAGCTAGAGCTCTTCAAGCATTTGGAGAACTTACTAACTTCCGCAGGGACGATATCCCTGGACTCGTCCGACGATCTCTTCTTCGAAGGGGTAGTCAAAGGCGACTTGGATTGGGGCCTAACTAGAGCAAGCTTCTCTTTCGTCTCCTTCAAGGCCTTCACCATGATCGAATGGCACGAGCCACAGTAGTAGACTTTGTGACCCCCTGAATACCAAAGACATATCCGATGTGGGTCTGTAATGTACATTTTAGCTCCACAATCCGAACAGCTCTTAAATAAGGTTTTCGGAGTAGACCTTTTAAAAAAAGTATTGAGAAAAAAAAAACGCTGAAGCGACGAACTGTCTGAAGCATTCGGCACATGCGGAAAAACGGAACTGAGGAAACAGGCACAGAGCAAGCTACTTATACCATTGTCAACATCACAGCCAAGAGCAGGACGGAGGCCGTCAAGGGCCACGAGTCGACTACGCACGGCACCCTCTACTATGAAAAATGTTTCCGGAGCTGCAAGCAAATTTACGAATATATCAAAGATGATGAATCTGTCGGAGGACACTATCCATTAGAACTGCTTTGCAACAGCCCTGGTTAAGTCTCTGTGCATTCTTCTCAACCCTTTTAGTACACAGAGTTGGCCCTTAAGCATATGAGCAAGGAGGCCGCCTTAAAACTGGTCGTTATTGGGTAAGGTATGGATCGCTGAGGGGGACAATGTCTGCAAGGTTAATTTGTGGGATGCGATGAGAGATGCACTATCCTTGCCTTGGTTCAGACAGTCTACTAGGTTAATTTCGCCTTGCCTAGTTATGGGACTCCCCAAATTTGAATGTCAAGGCCAATATTAAGATAATCAAAATGAGTTCTAAGGAGATGATGGCTCTAACCTACCATGCCCTCTACTCCTATACTAAAGCTGTATTAAAGTTTTGGTGCCATGATGAGATGGAGCACTACCTAGACAATATCTCGTTCCAAGAGCTAACATTGCATTAGGTATTTTGCCCTTAAGCTTGATTCCGATCAGAAGGAATTGGCCCGAACCGCACAAATGTTTTTGCACTTGTGGAAGAGACCAGGAAACAGTAGCCCATTTACTCTTCTCTCTATACTATGCTTAGACCTATTTTAAGGGCGGCCAAGAATCATTAGTGTGGGCTTTCTCCACCACAAGTGAAGTTGTGGTTGTTGCCACCCAACTTTTATATGGAAAGCATGAAGGCAGTGTAAACTCCTTTTGGGTGCCCACTGCCAACATTTAGAGAAGGGGGGCTGTGAGGACAGTCTATTTATTGGTCCTCTTTCCACTACTTTTACCTATTTTGCCTTAAATCATTTTTAGATGAGTTTCTCCATTTTAAACTTTTATAAGTTACAGCAGAATCAAAGTTCTTGGTTATTTAAATCTTTTACGTGGTTGCAAGGATGGAAAACTATTTAACTCCTTGTTAGTGACTTTCATTGCATTTTAAATGTTTATTATAATAGTATTAGCATTATTGACTGTGACTGAATGTGCAGAGAGCTGAAGGTAGATGAGACGAAGGAGGGGCACAGAGAGCTCAGGGTGGAGGAGGTGTAGAGAGACCCAAAGGTGTGGGAGGAGAGAGCTAATGGGCTGGAGGAGGAGCAGCAGAAAGGCAGTACGGAAAAAAGATGAGGCTGCAGCAGGAGGGAGAGGACAGAAGAACGTGAAAAGATCATCAAGAAGAGGGAGATCCAGAAGAGGTTAGAGGTTGAGAACCCGAGGAGAAGGGGAAGGCTCAGAGTCAGTTAACAGAGAGGATTAGGAAGGTAGGAGGAGACAGAAGCACAGGTAGATGTTGAGTCGATGTTGAGATGTTCCTTGTAGGCACAGAGCCAGCTACAGCCAAAAAATAAGACAATACCAGTTTAATCCTTGTTGTAAGGGTTTGGGAGAAGAAACAACATTGTGGGAGAACAGCAAAGAGATTTTATGACGGAGCCCAAGGGTCAGAGCTGACACCTAGGAAGAGGCCCACAGGGATGAGTGTTGGTATGGTGAGGAGGAAAGGTTGCCCAACCTGCAGCCGCAGGTAAAGACCCACTGGGGAACAGGACATTATACAAACAAACTGCTTACAAGGCAGTGCAAAACTGGGGAGTGACCCAAAGAAAGAGACCTGGGAAATCATTTCTGAGGTAAGACGTTTTAGTTTTGTTTTCCTGACCCTTCCTGTTTAATTGCCTAACTTTAGTGCACAATTCAAAATAAAGAATGCTCGCCTCTCGGAAGGATAGCTCAGGGGGCAACGCGCTCGCATTGGAAGCAAGACCATGCGGAGAAACACAGGTTCGGTCCCCGGGTCCATGCTTAGAAACCTCTGGATATTAAGCATGTTATAAATAACCAATTATAATTATATTTGAAATACATTTATGAGGTCTGTCCTCTGTGGAGTCCACTGTGACATTAGTGAATTATAAACCGGCTGAAAATGGGAATAATTCCATTCTAAAGTGATAGATTGAAGCTGATTTGGGAAGTGCCTTAGCAGAAAAGGTTTCAAAAGGCTCAATATCGTTATATTTCATACATACAGTCTCTGTTATAAAAAGTGTGACTTTAGTCACTATTGTTCATGGTATTTGTATTTGTGTTTATTTTTGTTTATATAGCGCTGTACATTATAACAACAGGATACATAAGATAATAACATTACAACAGTAACAGTAGAAGCAATTCACAAATTGAGAATCAGGTCAACAAAACAATAAGTAGAGCAATTAACTGGAGGAGAGAAGGAGAGAAGTGCAGTAGAATTGAGAGGGAGAGGGGGAGAGGGGAAGAGGGGGAAGGGAAAGGAAGGGGAGGGGAGAGATGGGGAGGGAGAAGATCAAGGAGATAAGGCAAGGAGGGAGGGGAGAAGGAAGGGGGAGGGGTTTCAAGGCAGGGAATGGAGGAGGAGAGATTTGAGGGAAGTTCGGAATGAGGAAAAGGTGGAAATAGAGCGGAGTGAGAGAGGTAAGGAGTTCTAGTGTAGGGGGGCTAGCAGATGGAAGGAGCGGAAACGGGATGAGGCACAAGGGGAAGGAGGAACAGTGAGAAGGAAGTGAAGGGAGCGGGAGGGAGTGTAGAACGAGGGGAGGGATAAGGAGGAGCAAGACCGTGGAGAGATTTAAAGACTAGGCAGAGAAATTGAAATTTGAGATGGGAGTGAAAGGGAAGCCAGCCAAGGGAAGAAAGGGAAGCAGAGATGGAGTCACGGGGGGAGAGGAGACAGAGGGTGCGGACGGCACAGTGGTAGATAGATTTAAGGGGGGCAAGATGAGAAGTAGGAAGTCCAAAGAGTAAGGAGGAGCAGTAGAAGAGGCGAGAGAAGATAAGGGAGGAGATTAAGAGTTTAGTAGCATGGAAAGTGAGAGAGGGGCGGACTTTACGAATATTAAAGAGGTGGAAGCGACAGGCACGAGACGCGAGAGAGATGTGATGGGAAAAGGTGAGAGAGGAGTCAAAATGGATGCCTAGGTTGCGAGCGTGGCCCGAGATAGGGAGATTAGGAGGGGGAAAATGAATGAAAGGGGGAGGAGAGTTGGAGGGGAAGAAAAGAACTTCAGTTTTATCAGTGTTAAGGGAAAGGAAGCGAGAAGACATCCAATGTTTTATAGCAGTAAGACAGGAGGAGAGTTTAAGATGGAGGTCAGTAGAGAAGGAAGAGAAGGAGAGGAAGAGTTGAGTATCATCGGCGTAGAAATGGTGAGAAATGCCAAATGAGGAGATAACTGGGGCGAGGAGGGAGGAATAGAGTGAGAAAGGGAAAGGACCAAGTACCGAACATTGGGGTACTCCATATACCAGAGGCTGGGAAGGAGAGGAGCGACCTCCCCAGGAAACAGTAAATGAGCGGAAGGAGAGGTAAGAGGAAAGCCAGTTAAGAACAGAGCCTTTGAACCCAAAGGAAGAGAGTATTGAGAAGAAGGGGGTGATCGACAGTGTCAAAGGCAGCAGAGAGGTCTAGAAGAATAAGGACAGAGGATTGCTTGGAGTGTCGAGCAGAGAGGAGGGAGTTAAGGATGTAAATGAGGGCAGTTTCAGGAGACTGTTTAGGATGGAAGCCGGATTGGGAGGGAGGAAGGAGAGAGAGATTAGTGACCAAGGTTGAGAGTTGTGAGTAGGCAAGGCGCTCGAGAAGTTTAGAGAGGAATGGGAGAAGTGATATAGGACGGTAGTTGGAGGTGAGCAGAGGGTACGCAGGGGGTTTCTTTAGAATAGGAATGATAGTGCCATGTTTAAAAGCAGAGGGAAAGATAGCAGAGGAAAGGGAGGTGTTGAAGAATGAAGTTAAGTAGGGAATAAGAAGAGGGTAGATTTTAGGTATAAGGAGGGAAGGGAAAGGGTCAGTAGGGGCAGAAGAGGGGTGGGCTTTGGAGACGAGGGTGGAAATGTCAGAAGGGGAGACAGGGGAGAAGTCAGTCATGCAGGTAGAGGGGGAGAAGGGAGAAGATGGGAGTTAGAGGAGCAATTATTTTTTTGCTGAATGGCAAGGATCTTGGAGGAGAAGAAGTTTGCAAAGTCAGAGGGAGAAAGGTTGGAAGAGGCTGATGGATCGGGGGTGGGAGGAGAGAGAAGACGAGAGAGAGTTTGGAAGATGCGGCAGGGGTGGGAGGCTTGGGATTGGAGAAGGTTGGAGTAGTAGGAGCGTTTTGCAGAGGAGAGGCAAGAGTCATAAAGAGAGTGGTAAGAAAAATAAGAGGTTTGGTTGGAAAGCGAAGGGGATTTGAGCCAGAGTCTCTCAAGACGTCAGAGAAGACGCCGCATGGAGAGAAGTTGCGGAGAGAGCCAAGGTTGAGAGGGTTTCCGGGTTGGTCGGAAGAAGGAGAGGGGGTGAAGTCGATCAAAAGAGTAGGAAATAGAAGAGGAGAGGGTAGAGAGTGCATCATTGGCTGATAGTGAGGAGAAATCATGGAGAGAGGGGAGAGAAGAAGAGCAAGTGTCAAGGAAAGGGGAGGGATCAAAGTTGGGAAGGTCACGTCGTGAAAAAATGGAAGGGGAAGGCTTGTGAGAAGAAGGGTTGGGAAGGGGAGTAAGAGAGAAGGAGAGTAAAGCATGATCAGTGAGATAAATTGGAAGTATGGAGACAGTAGAAGAGAGGTAGGAAGAGTTGAAGATAAGGTCAAGAGTGGAGCCAGAGGAGTGAGTAGGAGAGGATGGAAGAGGGGAGAGAAGGTAGGAGTCAAGGATGGCTGAAAGGGGAGAGGAATGAGGGGGAGAAGGGAGGTGAAGATTAAAGTCGCCAAGTACAGTGAGAGGAGAGGGAGAGATGAGAGAAAGGAGATGATCAAGGTCATCATAGAAGGAAGAAAGAGGGCCAGGGGGACGGTAAATGATTAGAAAGGATATGGGGTGGGGAGATGAAAAGGATTTGTAAAGAAATTCGAAGGAAGGGAAAGAAGGAAGAGATGGAGGGGAGGAAGAGGGAAGATATTTAGGATGGAAGAGGAGGCCGATTGTATGGTAAGAAGGAACATTGAACATTTCTCTGTAATTTACAAAACACATTTTCTTGGGAATTCGGATTAGAAGACTTTTCTTTAGATAGGCGTGCCAAGCACAGAAAAGTGCAAAATGCTGTGCCATTTCCATAAGGGTCTAATCAGAGTTGCACAGCATATAAGAGTGTGGATAGTTTTAACATTTCCCCAGAATTACTATCTCTTAATTTTTCCTGCCAGAGCCTGGGGAGTCCATCTCTGTGCAAGTGTACAGTAAAATATCTAACCACGGTTCTCGTTTGTGTGTGGTCATTATACTGGAAAACTGCTTCAATGAGGTCCGGAGTAACTCAAACTGGACCCAGGCATTCCAGGTCATTTCTCTCATCTCCCCTGCTGAGATTAGAGACCCGACACTAAACCAGACTTCTAGGCTGAGCGGTTACTGAACTGACAGAACATTATTTAACCATGTGATTTCAAGTAGTAAAGCAGAATGTGACATTTTCTAAATGCCTTTGGGTGATGTTTGCGATCCCAGATGTGATCATCTTGGGGCAATACATTAACGTTTCAAAAGAATTTCAATTGACAAAAAGGGAAGCCCCAAATACCAACGTGTTATTTCTTCTGATGTTGACTACAGCAAACATCTAAAAATAAGTGGGTCTCAGCGGCCTATATTTCTTATTCTTTTCCTAAACCCCAAATGGTAGCTGTATATAGAGCGATTGGGCATGATTTTGGTTTATAAACCAACAGTGGGCATTGCATTGCATGGGAGACTAAACTCTTAGTGAAAGGTATGAATGTGTTGTTTCTTTAACCACTGTTTTTGTATGTGAGGTACCAAGTAAAGTAAAGCAGGGAATCTAACACCTGAGTAATCCTAGGTTTTAACTATTTCCAGAACGTTATGCAATACATGAAACAATTACTTACAGGATTTCTTCTGTCCTATGTGACAACGTCAAACCTCTGACTTTGGCCCATGGCACGGTGGAGGCTGTGCGGCCTTATGAAGCCAGCCAACTATAGGGCAAACTAGTCAGAGTAGTGATGTACCTAGAGGTGGTACACAGTGGGAGCTTCATCAATCTTCAGGGACATACCCAGACTTGCGTGATGGAATGCAACATTTTCAAGAGAGTTTATAGCTGCGTTATGTGGTCAATATCCCATATGTAAGGGTGCAGAAGTAATGCTCAGACACAACTGTGCTATGATTTTGGTTATAAACATTTATTAACCAGTAAAGGGTTGGGAAAATGCCCCTCTGTCCGTAAAGCTAAGAGGGGTTTCCCTGCCTCAAAGAAAACTAGTGAATATGACAGGATGTCAAAATAAAAAGTATCTTACTGTTGTGTCCCAAAATGTCTACTTCTGTCGTAACACCAACAACCAAAAACAACTGTGCGAGGATGACCTCTTCCCAAAGTAAAGTGTTCATGATAGATCTGCCCAACAGAAAAGTTCCCAATGTCTCGGGTGATCAAAAGGACAAAAGAAATGCTCCAGAATGTATCACTCCAAGGATTCGAATTTTGCTCCTTTCCCCTGTATTCCGTTTGGTTCTACGTTCCTCTCTTTGGATTCCAGACCCTGTATCTTCTTGGGTAAAGGTCACTGTACTTTTATATTTTCACAAGGATGCGAGTCCCAGATTCGTAGTTATTTATCATACAAGCGTTGTATACTTCCCTGCCAAGCATGGGTTTTCTTCTGGTCAGTCTCTTTTACTTCCAGTGCTCTTGACCCACTTATTCTCAAACTCTCATGTGGGTGCAAGTCCCAGACTTGCAATGGGTGATTGCAATAGCGTGGTTTACTCTCCTGCCAAGCGGGTGTCCTCCACGGACTATCTCAGTTTCTGTCAGGGTCCCAGACCCTCTTATATATGGCTCTTATGTGTGTGGGTCCCAAGACTCACAATGCTTTGCTGCAATTACATGGTTTACTCTCCTGCCAACCATATGCTCCCATGTTTAGTCTCTGCTTCTTTCAGAGTCACAGACCCTCTTGTTCTTGTTCTACGGTTTCTCGCTGAGACCTCCTGGACCTCCAGCACCTGTCGCTCTGCCCTTGTACCTGCTTCTATAGTGCGCACCTTCCAGGTAGCGGTGCTTCCCTCTGAGGAAGCATTCAGGCATTCTCTGCGGTCAGCAGCGTCCCCCCCCAATCAATCTTCATTCAGTTATCCCTTCTCGTTGGCGGCAAGTTCGCCATTCCCTTCTACTTTCTCGGGATGGGGCTACACTCTCTGGGGGGGGGGGGGGTCGGACTTGGGCACGCCCAGTGGTTTGTTCAGGCAGCTTGCAAAGGAGCTCCTCCTCATTTGACTTCTTTCTCACTCCTGTTCGCCTCCATGCTCGGCGTCCCCTGCTGCAGTTCCCTGCACATTGTATCGGCATCTCCCGGACTTCCTCACTGGAAGATGGCGCTCTCTCTTTTGACTTCCCTTTGCAGTTCTGTATTTCCATGGGCCAATCAAGGGGAGATTAGAAAGCTCACTCTGGTTCTAGGGAGTGATCATCTTGTTCCTGGTCATCATCTTCACAGTACTTATAGTAGAGCTATATGGGAAGCATTTGTTCTTTCCAGGGCTGCTGGTCAGCTCTGACACATTAGGTTGGTTAGTGTCACAATAGCAGATATTAATACTGTCTGGAACAGTGAAGGAGACTTTGGTCTGGGGAAGGAGGGAGGGTGTGCCAAATCATTGGAATAGCCTTTCTCTGGGTATGTTTGTCCCTAATCCCATAAGGGGCTTCCTCTCACATGTGATCCTCCCCCGGTGCACCACCTCCAGGGGGCCCATTGTACTGCAGCCCCATGGGAAAGGTCTTCTCCTAGGGAAGGGACAACCTCCTCAGAATTGTCACCATTTATAGAGCTTATACACAGAAGCACAGACCACCACCACAGAGCTACCAGCAGGAAACGGAGATCCATCTGATAATGCAACCTGCGCAGGTTGAAGAGCAAAGATTAACATTTCCCAGCATTATCACCACCTATTGGGAACTGTAATCTCTATATATAAAGCTGAATTATGTTTGTCCGGTTATACAAATCCACACCGTTGAACACATCTACCAAATTTTGCATGTATTCCTTTTTTATCTGGGGCAAGATCGTAGTTATGTTTGGATGCAAAAAATGTACTCTGTAGACACCCTCATTTACTCATGCTCAACCCGATTCACTACAGTAGGTACTAGAAGGAGGCAACATTTGGAAAAGTGTCTGAAGCAAAATGTTCGATATGTTGGATAAATTGAGTTACAGGTAAGAAACTAGCCCCTTCTCAAGCATTGGATCTTACATGGATTCACATGCTGTGAATAGACTATATAGCAGTAAAATAACCTGGGGGTGCATAACAGGCAAACAAGACCCATGCCTCAGGCATCCACAAACCAACCATAGAGAAACATACATTTTCAGCAATTCAGACTGAAAGCATTAGTAAAACCAACCCCCGGAAGCTGCGGGGCTTACCTTATTGGAAGAGGCGTTTGAGGACCACACGCCCCACCTGTACATCCTCCGAATGCTGTTGACCCAGACAGTGTCTGGTGAAGGTATGCAGCACCGCCCGGGTTGCTGCTTGGCAAATGTCACTGAGTGGCATGCCTGCCCACAGTGCTGCCGACAACGCTGTGGACCTCGTCGAATGGGCCCTGGGAGTCGACTGCAACGGCTTACCAGCCTTTTTGTGGCAAAAGGAAATGGTAGATGATACCAAACGGGAAAGGCCCTGCTTCGAAATCGGCTTCCCCTTATTGGAGGGGCCGAAAGCCACAAAAAGCTGTCTCAAATCCTGAAGGAGTGAGTCCCGTCGAGGTAAAACTTCAAAGTCCTCTTGACATCCAAGGAATTTAGCGCTTTCTCTTCCGGAGTGGACACCTTCAGATAAAGGTAGGTAAAGCTAAAAAGCATTCTTATGAAACTCTTTCGGAAAGTTAGGAATAAAGTGAGGATTAGTAGCTAGGAGAACCTTGTCCCTCATGAACCTCAGATACGGCGGGTCGATAACCAGAGCCTGAAGTTCGGAAATCTGCCTGGCAGACGTAATGGCCACCCTAAAAGCAACGTGAGAAACTTCACTGCCGCCGTGGACATGGGTTCAAACAGAGGTTTCATGAGGGGCGAGAGCCCCAAGTTGAGACTCCAGAATGGAAAAAATATCTTCGGGGGAAACGTCCTGAACAGGCCCTTGAGGAAATGCTTAATCTATCGCTGAACAGAGGTGTAGAGTTGCGCTGTCTCATGAACCTGGAGATGGCAGCCAAGTGTACCTTGATCGATGACAACGCCAGACCCCCCCCCCCCCTTTGCCAATTGCAGAAGATAGGGCAGGAGTTGTGGGGGCGTAACCTGCAACGGCTGTAAGTCTGGTTGCTGTGAGCACCAGACACAGAACATTTTCCACTTTCGGCTGTAAGACACGTTGGTAGACGACGCCCTTGCAGCTACCAAGATGCGGCAACAGTCCCAGGGAATACTCAGGTGTCCAAATTCGGAGTGTTCAGGAGCCACGCTGCAAGGCTGAGGGAGCCGGGGTTGTGATGCCACACCTTTCCTTCGTTCTGGGACAGAAGATCCGGCTCTGACCCCAGATGAAGAGGGTCGTCCACTGTTGGAGGAAGAAGGTCCGAGAACCAGGTCTGTCGGGGCCAAAATAGGGCCAACAGGATCACTTTGTATGGCACTTTGCACGCCATCTGGATCGTTTTCCGGATCAGAGGAAATGGAGGGAATGCGTATGCAACCAGGCCCGTCCACGGGAATGAGAACGTGCCCCCCTCAAGTCTGGATGAGCCACCGTGCTGCCTGTTTTCTGGGCTGGCGAACAGGCCCAGCTGGGGAGTCCCCCATTTCCTGAATATCCTCGTCACGTGGTCTTCCTTTAGCCGCCATTCGTGCATTTTAATTGATTGTCTGCTGAGAGCATCCGCCTGCTCGTTCTGAACCCCTGGCAAATAGTAAGCCACAAGGTGAATTTTGTGTGCTATGGCCCAACGGCTGAGCCTGCATGGACGGGGCTGAAAATGCGTGCCTCCCTGCTTGCGAAGATGAAACATAGTTGTGGTGTTGTCCATCAGAACCCATACCAGAGAGCCCTGAATGAGGGGCAGGATAGACTTCAGTGCCTAGTATACTGCCCTCGACTCCAGAACTTTGATGTGCAACGAAGCCTCCCTGCGGACGATAGGCCTTGGATCTGAAACTGGTCGAGGTGGGCTCCCCAACCCACCTGGGAAGCGTCTGTCAAAATCGTGAAAAATCTGGCTCCATCAGGGGCATACTGCTCACAATGTTGTCAGAGCGAGTCCACCACAGCAGGGCGTCTGTCAGCGCCCAGGATATGACAACCTTGTCGGACCAGGAACCGAGGACCTGTCACCATCTTGAAGCGAGAACCTCCTGCACTGGCCGCATGAACGGCCAACAATTCGGGATGAGTGGGATGAAGGATGCCATGGTGCAGAGAAGCCCACCCGACCAGCCTCCAATGAGTCCATACATTAATAGACTCTTACGTTTCATTTAGCGGCCCAGACCATTTAGACAAGCATGACCCCAACACTAATGTATAATGCATGAAAAGGTTTTGGTTTAATTCAGTTGTTCCAATATGCATGTTATATTGACCAGGCGTGTCCTTATGTTCAGCCATTCTTCTATTTAGGAGTGCTCGATGTGATGCATGAAAATGTCTGGGTAATATTCAGTGGTTTCTATGTGACCAGGCGGGTACTCCTGTTCAGCCATTTCCTCATGTAGGATTACCCGACTATGATTTATGCAACTGCTTACATACCTGGTTCCCCTCCAGTAATCTTGTCATCCTTATATAGGATTGCTTCCCGTGCTATCCAAGACATGCATTTGTATCAGACTGCTGTAAGTCCGGTTACTGCACTCACTCGACTACATTTCCCATGATTACCAGGGTTCCCTGTAGTCCGTGCCTCCACGTAGGACACTCCGCCTCCCTTCCATTTCACGAGGCGGCCGTTTTCACTTTCGTTTCCCGGCCCGTCCACGATTGGTTACTTCTATGTATCATGTGGACATTGGTGATTGGACCAGGCATACTCCTCTCGACCTGACACTCACACCCTTCACCCCATTGGCTCCTTAGTCGTTTGTGGGTGTCTTATTACCAGGTCGTACGTCCGGACTCGCACAGCAACCAGTTCATGCTGTTGATGCCTTGGTGACGCCTGAACCTTCTCATTTCACTGTAGGTTTTTCTGCAGCCTTGTGCTCTGTAGTGCAACTCTCCAGTAGGATGCTCACCTCTTGGGACGACCACACCATTCTATGCACTATGTATGTGTTACCTTCACGTAGGCAGTCATTTTAAATTTCACTTTCACTATTACGATTTGTCATGTAGGTGCGCTCTGCACGGCTTGTTATACTCCTTGCCATTACTGGTTACCGTTCTCACTCCTGGTAAACACCACCCAGAGCCCCTCAACACATGCGAGTCCTAGCACTCGAGCTGTGACTTTCACCACTCTAGTCACCGGATAACAGCGCCACTGTTTTTCCTCCAGACACACACACACCGCCCACACAAGCACAATCCATGGCAGTTACTAACACCACGGTGAGGTAAAACCTGCATTAGCAGCATCCAAGGGTGCAGTCCTCTCTCCCACAGCTGATCACCCCTTAGAGTGGGCCCCCAAACAATGCTACTTAGGGTCACAACACCCTCGATGTCCGTGCTCCATACCACCACGAGTACTTACCATCGCCACTAAGAAACTTGTCAAGTGGGCAAGTCTAACCTCTTTTGGTTCCCCCCATTTGACAACACCTACCTAGGTCACTGGAACACTCACCAATGTTACCAGTAGCATGTTCTAGTGTTGGGCGAAACTTACATTTTGTGGTCCCCCTTCACCCGTAGATTTGGGACCTACATAGGCCCTCTTCCAGCCACCCGGATCCTGAGACAAGTTTACCCATCAGGAACCCACGGCTACCCCAGAGTGCTACATGCACCCACAATCCAGCAACCAATAAAGGATTGTCTACACACAGCATCACCACTGCTATACCAACAGAAGGTAAGCTGTATACTGATACACCTTTTGATATATCATCATGGCACCATTGAGCCATTTTAATTAATTCTTAAATTACTGAAATACCCTGAGAGCCTTACAGCACCTATCTCTCCCACAGATATAACGGAAAGTACTACACCTTGCGTTCATCCTGATGAAGGCCAACACTATGACGGGCTTGAATCCAGCCCTCCATGGCCGAAACACTCCTGTGTCGATCACCTTTGACAACTGTCTAAACCCCTTTGTGTATGTTCTGTAGATAGCGTTGTTTACACTTTTGTGTTAATCACCCCCTGGACCATTTTCCGTCCCGGGTGCACCTTGTTCAACTGTAGGTCTACCCTATTGTCATTTGTGCCTGTGCCCTTGTGTGGAGTTTTTACCTCGACATTATAGAGGTTCATACTTACCTGTATTTCCACTGTATATAATTATTCCTGTCCGCTGTCACTTTCGTGCTTATCGAAAGTTTTGTAAATTAATAGAGAATTCATCTTCAAAAAAATCTTGTGTTTTGAAATAAATGTACATTTTCAGAACCACGCAGCTGTCTGTAGGATCTCTCATCCTGATTTTTTGATATTTATACTTGTACCCACCTGGGTATATCAGGACCCCACCAGGCGCCCTAAAAATTAACTTGGTGCAGAGAAGAGACATGTATACTAGGACCATGATCGACGTTCCTGGCAGAAAGGAACCCGACAGGGACAACACCTTCTCTATCCTTTCCACAGATGGCTTCACCAGATTGAGCTGCTTATGAAAATGGGCACCCAAAAAAACCAAGTACCTGGAGGGCGTCAGACAAGATTTGGCAAAGTTGACTGCAAAGCCCAGACACAACAGGAGCATAGCCGCATGGAAAGACTGATGCCCGCGGACGAGTCGCCCCCCTGACCAACCAGTCTTCCAGGTACGGATAAACATGGTGTCCCTCCCTACGGAGGTAAGCTGCCACCGGAGCCAGGCACTTGGTGAAAGTTCTGGGAGCCGACTTGAGGCTAAAGGGGAGAACCGAAAACTGGTAATGCTCATCGTCGCCAACAAACCGTAGACACTTGCGATGTTTGGGGTGCATGGGGATGTGGAAATAAGCATCTTCTAGATCCAATGACGCCAGAAACTCCCCCGGCTGCACTGTCCAAATAACGTTTTGCAATCTTAGCATCCTGAACTTTTGGCGTATCACTTATTATTTTTTTTTTTTTTGAGGCCTTAGGTCCAGAATGGGCCTTCATTTTCCGTGCAGGTTTTTGATGACAAAAAAAACGGGAATAGGTTCCTTATCCTCTTTCCGACTTCGGGACCTTTTCTATAGCCCCTTTCTCCAGCATCCGGCCGCAAGACCGGTGGCTGCGATACCTTCACCGGTGGAATAGCTTTGGATCAGATGGAAAAGAAAGCTAAAGAAAGTGAGGAAAAAGGCCCAGGAAAGTGGCCAAGAAACGTGAGAGTCCAGAGCTCACTGCAGGATCATGCAGAACTACCAAGTGGCCGGAAAATCCACCCAGCACAAAGATGCCAGCAAGGGAGCTGAGAGAAGTGGAGTAGACCAGGGGAAGTGGATTGTCCCCGCTGGCACTTGTAGACCGGTCTAAGTGGAAGGAAACCATCCCCTCTACCCCTCAGGATAAGGAACCCTGTCAATGATTTGTGGAACATTTTGGAACACAGATTTTGCTGTTCATTGGAACTTTCTTTACTGGAATTGAAAAAGGCTGCAAGAAAGCAGCCAAAGAATACTTTATTTCCCGTTTTGTAGAACTTATAGGCTTTGGACAGAGGACAGTGAATATTAATTTGGATACCTTCACAACAACTCTCTCATTAGTTGGTTTGGTTGAGGGAGGGAAAACACTCAGTTAGGGCTAGTAAGGCCTTTTCCAACCGCTTTTATTAGCTGGATAAAAGCAACTGGCACCCTTGTGTCTGTCTCTCAACTCTGACCCCTCAAAAGACCTTAGAGTTAACACCTAGAAAGGTAATTGGTATACAACATTGGGGATCCCTTAAATATAAAGGAACAAGGGGTTCCTACATATAACTGTCTGGTACCCTATTTGTAGATGCAATTGCATAAAATACTTGGGTCAGAACAGGAACCAATATTTGTATACTGGGTTTAAGTTTGCTGAAATAAAGTCCTGCATGGCAGACTTGTTGCATTTTCTGTGCTGAAAAACTAACTTAATTTACTGTAAAACTAGGGCAGGCAGTCCAGAGTGGCAACCAAAGTCTCCATAGTCCCACTTTGACTTTCTAGCTATGGAGAACTATAAGATCGAAAAGTTACTTCATGACTAATCAATTTTCTCTGGTGCCAAGTTCAACGTCTGGCTACCATCTCCCTGAAGGTTGGACTAGCCTTTAGTTCTATAGCTTCTAGGAGATCAACATTTCACCAAAAAAACATCATTCTTTGTTTTTAGTACATCCGGTAAGTGAATCGAAGCACTCCTGGAATGCAGGACTGGGTGTCATTTTCTTTTTTAGTCATCCCACGGTAGACTATTCAGCTTTTTGAGTCCTGTTAACATAATTCATTGGCTTCCTATCCCTGGAGATTGACAGACAAGTGGTCAAAGTATCTTAGGCCAATATCATCTCTTGATTCTCATGTGACTGATCCAGAATGATTTCTAACTGGGGAAGAATTGCTGCAATGATGCAGTCATACATTAATTCTGTGTCTTGCTTTCTCAAGCAAACAGTTTAGAAAGGGTTTTCTGCAGAGCTAAATCTTACCATGCTGCAGCTTCAGATACCAAATATCCGTTACTCATGTGAGCAGTTGCAGATCTATCCAAGGTGCGGTTTGAAATGGATTGTCAATCTAACTCACAGCTACACCTTGGCTTGTTCATTTCATACCCCAACACAGTAATACATTCAATTACGATACATGTTTTGTGTTTATGGTGTTGACAATATGCAGCGTTTGAAATAACACCTTGTTAATAAATAAAAAGTATAATTCACTAGCAAGAATAACACTCAAAGAAGATGCTGCACCTTTAAAATTGATATAGTTCATGTTGTAAACGGGTCTAGTAGAGCAATATCTTCCATGTGTGACATTATGCCGTAAAGATACGTTATCAGCATACTGGATAAAATATTTTTGGGAAACATCTGAGTGGTGGCTAAACAGTGTTTGATCTTCTTTACGATAAGGATATATGGCCGAGTATCAACCGTATCCACACCTATCCAGGTTTATAGCAGCCATCGTACTGCAAGGCTGATCTAGGAGAACCAGAATAAAACCAAGCTCGGTCATGTGTCATGCCATTAAGCAGAACACTTTACTAACCTGCACCTGTTTATACTGGTAGCAGTGCATTCTAGATAATGAAATGCTGGATAAAAAAAGAGGGTGAGAGAGTGACCATAAACAGAACGGCGGGCAAGGTTATCTGGCACCAGTGGATCTGGATAACCAAGCTTTTACTGTGTCATTGCTATATATTTGTACTGAATTACATTTTTGAACAAAGTATTTCTAACTGTATTGAACAAAAAATTGATATGAATTGGCACTCTAACAATAAACAAAGTCCTTGTAATAACAGTTAGCACATGGCCCGCCTCTCAACCCATCAGAATGTTCAGAATGCAGTCAATAACTACTGGTATTGACTGCATTCTGAATATTCTGACCTGAAAAGCAGACAGGGAAACCACAATGCAATTTCCAGGCAACATTTCTTACAATAAGACACTTCCACCGCAACATCCTTTTAACACACCAGAGAGAAAGCTACAACAGGGGAATATGCTTTCACGTTCTTATAAACCGAGTACTTTTATATGGCGCCTAATGCATACTCATGTAAACCCAATTAAAATACCTAACTTATGAAGACAACCTTTTTATTTAAATGCTAAATAATGAAACCACATTTAATTTACTGAGTTTGCCCATTTACTTTGCTCACTATTAAAGTAACATTTTTACTTAACCAACAAAACTCAAACATGTATTTCCACTACCGCTTTGCGCTAATAGCCTTATAAACCTCGGGAGGGGTCACTATTGCTTGGAGTAATGACTGTTCCCAAGCAAATGGCCCTCGACCTCGCCTCAAGCCATACTTGGTGTTGGATCATTATCCTGCAATAATGATCCCTCCCTGAGTCTTTAAGGCGGAATTAAACATAGGGTTTGAATGTCATATCTTGGTTTACAAGAACAGCAGGTCGTTGACTAACAAATAAGGCTCTTCTGAAAAAAACTTTAAAGTGAACAGTTACAGTGCTGTGTGGAGCAATTCTCAATTGAATAAAGCCCAGCTCTAGCCACTATTTATATTTATGTACACTGTTCATATCCTCTCACATGCAATTAGATTGTAAATTACCCAACCCTACCCTTCCAAAGTGTATGCATACAGACACACGTCTGAATAAACGTGTCCCATTTTGCCTATGGACGTAGGTTTGTGTGTACAAATACATGCCAACATTATCCATTCCATCAATGTCCAGTCTGATTTTGGGGCTACTTGTAGTGCTGGATAAGTTAAACCCAGTACTGGAGTAGTGTCTCCAGTATTAATGTTGTTATGCAATTCTAGCTCACCACTGTATAGGGGGTAAAGTTTAGGTTACTTACCTGTAACTAATGTACTCAAGCATGAGTCCGGGATGGATTCACATGCTCATGAATATTCCCTGTCGTCAGCTGAGAATCCTCCGTAAAAGAAAAAAAAGTTTCACTTTCACTTACAAACTGTATTTCTCCTCTAAACCAGTCACTGTCGTCTGGGTCATACAGCCCGCATCCAATGAGTCCTCTCCCTAAGCCGCCCCTCTGGCAGCCATCTTCAGATTTGGTAAGCATGTAAAGTGGCAGTATGACCAAGAAGAAACGCAGAGGGGTCGGAGGGAGGGTTTGCGTTTGAATCCATGCCAGACCCATGATGGAGAAGAACAAGTTACTTTCTTACCTGGTAACGTTCTTTCGATGGGATGGTCCGACGACGTATTCCATATCTATGACATGTAATCACCACAGCTGTGCTGCTTCGGAAACTTTTTTTTTCGGCGTCTGCGTCCTGCGTCGATGACGTCGATGCGCCGTCGTCGAGGGCCTCCTCCGACGTCCGACGTCATCCGATGTGATAAGTAGGACGTACGACGCCAGTAGCCTCAGTTGTAGTTTTTTCCCCCAGAACGTGTGACACTAGCCAACTGCCAGTCAGACACAAAGCCTTGCGGAACGTAAGCTGCAATCGCAAAAGAAATTCTGCAGCGGGGAAGGCAGGGCGGGAGCGATATGGAATACGTCGTCGGACCATCCCATCGAAAGAACGTTACCAGGTAAGAAAGTAACTTGTTCTTCGAGGGGATTGGGTCCTCCGACGTATTCCATATCTATGATAGACTCCCAAAGCAGTACCAGAGCAAGGAGGAGGGAAAGAATTTAGAATCAAGATTTAGAATAGCCAATCAAATAGCAGAGCAAAGGACCGCCTTGCCAAATGCCAGATCCTGTGCTCGGATGGAATCGAGGGAATAGGGACGTACAAATGTATGTACTGAAGCCCAGGTGGCTGCATCACAGATGTTGCGAATAGGAACACCCCTCTGCAGGGCAGTAGACGCAGCCATACCCCTGGTAGAATGGGCCCACAAGCCAGCCGGTGGGTCCTTACCCGCCAAGCGGTAGCACTCCGAGATGGCCAAAATAATCCAGCAAGACAAAGTCTGTTTCGTCACAGCTTGACCCAAACGCTTTCCAGCGTAACCAATAAAGAGTTGATCATCCACTCTGACCCGGGACATGCGTGAAACATAAAAGCTTAAAGCTCTCCTAGGATCAAGCCTATGGAGTCTCTCCTCTTCCTTACCAGGATGCGGAGGAGGATAGAATGCCGGAAGAACAACCTTCTGGGCCAAATGAAATTCCGTCACTACCTTCGGAAGAAAAGAAGGACGAACTCTAAGGACAACCCTGTCCTTGTGAAATACAGTGAAGGGAGGCTTAACTGAAAGTGCCTGTAACTCACTCACTCTGCGAGCGGAAGTAACCGCAACTAAAAACACAGTTTTCAGAGTTAACAGCCTCAAAGGGCAAGAATGTAAAGGCTCAAACGGAGCACCCATAAGAAACTTAAGAACAAGGTTTAAATCCCAACCGGGCACCAGGAAAGGTGACGGAGGGAACACATTAGTGAGCCCTTTCAGGAACTGTGAAATCAAAGGGATTTTAAAGTAAGAACACTCTTCAGACGAGCGCTTAAAGATGGACAGCGCCGCCAGGTAACCCTTAACGGTACCCACTTGCAAGCCCCTGTGGGCCAAAGAAAGTAAAAAGGACAGAACCATGGGGATGTCACATGCAAAAGGATCCACATTCTGAACTCTGCACCAGTCGCAGAACTTACGCCAACGGCAACGGTACAGAGACTTTGTTGCTGGCCTTCGGGCCGAAAGCAACACCTCCATCACGTCCTGAGGGAGGTCCCAATCCTTATACCTCAACCTTTCAGAAGCCAAGCGTGAAGGTTGAGGGATCTGACCTCTGGATGGAGAACCTGACCCCCCTCCCGTGAGAGCAGATCGTCTCGGTAGGGAAGACGACGTGGAGGGCAGATGGATAAGTCGAGAAGGTCCGGGTACCACGTCCTCCGAGCCCACGCCGGGGCAATGAGGATCATCCGGGAACCGAACTTCCGTAACCTCTGCAGCACTTGCGGGATGACTGGGACTGGAGGAAACGCGTACAGCAGCGGGAAGGACCACTCCACCACAAACGCGTCTCCTAAGGCTCCTTTTGGAGGAAATTCCCACGAGCAAAACCTTTCGCACTTCCGGTTGACACTGGAGGCGAAGAGATCCACTTGAGGGGTCCCCCAAAGGGCGAAGATCTCCAGGAGAATCTCCTGAGCCAACTCCCACTCGTGAGAGATCGCGCTCTGCCTGCTCCGAGCTTCCGCCGTCACGTTTTCGGCTCCGGCCAGATGAACTGCCGAGATCGAAACTTCCTGCTGGATGGCCCAGAACTCGAGCTGCATCGCCTCCCTGCACAGAGGAAGTGACCCCGCCCCCCCCTTTTTGTTGAGGTAGTGCATGGCGACTGTGTTGTCCGTCAGGATCAGGACATTCTTCCCTCGCACAGACGGCAGAAAAGCCTTCAGGGCTAGCCTGACGGCCCTCAGCTCCAACAGATTGATATGGAGTCTGGACTCCGACGGAGACCAACGACCGCTGACTGTCAGCCCGTTGGCATGAGCTCCCCATCCCGTGAGGGATGCATCCGTCACGATCGTCACCTCCGGCCAGGGAAGCCAAAATGGAGCCCCCTTCATCAAGTTGCCTTCGACGGCCCACCACAGAAGGTCCCGGGCGACCGAGGACGGCACCTGAATCGAGTCCGACATCCTGCCGGAGGACTGCGACCATTGCGTCTTGAGTGCCCACTGCAAAGATCTCATCCGCAGGCGAGCCTCTGGCACCAGAAGAATGCAGGATGCCATGAGGCCGAGCAACCTCAAGAACTCGAACGCTGGGAGCGTCTGGGCATGCTGAAACTTGTGCACCATCTGCTGAATGTGAAGAGCCCTCACCTGGGGAGGAAAACACTGCCCCAGGGAAGTGTCGAGCACTGCTCCGATGTACTGGAGCCGCTGTGTTGGCGTCAAATGGGACTTCTTTAAATTGAGGGAGAAGCCCAGCCTGTGAAGGGAGCGACAGGTGACCGATAGATGATCCAGGACTTGCTCGGGAGAGCTCCCCCTGATCAACCAATCGTCCAGGTAGGGGTAGACGTGAATCCCCCCCTTGCCTGAGATGCGCTGCCACCACCACCATGAGCTTGGTGAAAACCCTCGGGGCGGAGGTCAATCCGAACGGCAGGACCCGAAACTGAAAGTGCGAGTCGCCAACCGCGAACCTCAGGTACTTCTTGTGCTTGGGATGGATCGGCACATGGAAGTAAGCATCCTTGAGGTCGAGTGACACCAACCAGTCCTGAAGCTGAAGGGCCTGGAGGACTTGAGAGAGAGTAACCATCTTGAACTTGTCCTTCCTGAGGAGTTCGTTCAAACTGCGCAAGTCCATGATGGGTCTCAATCCCCCGTCTTTCTTCGAAATCAAAAAATAAGGGGAATACCATCCCTTGTTCCTCTCCGCCACAGGCACCAGTTCTATGGCGCCTTTCTCCAGCAGGGCTTGAATTTCCTGCGCAAGGAGCGGATCCGGACCCTGCAAAGAGAGGTTCCCCGGTGGATTGTCGCGAGGCCTGTGCCGAAAGGGAAGACAGTAGCCGTGGGTTATGATCTCCAGAACCCACACATCTGAAGTAATGGCTTGCCACTCTACAAGATGCTGCGCCAGCCTTCCCCCAACCGGCGAACCATGGGACATGGCCTCACGACTGAGTGGGAGCGGCTGCGGCGTTACCCGAGGGCAAAGAGGCAACTGCCCGAGCGGCCTTGGCACCACGGGTACCCTGTCGTCCACCTCTGGTACCCCTGCGTTGGCCTCTTTGACTGCCAGCTCCTCTCGCTTTACTGAAGGATGAGTAATAGCGAAAGGAACCACCCCTCCACTGCTGTCCCCTAGGACGAAAAGGCGGAGGTTGGCGAACTGCAGCGCCCAACGACTTCGCTGCAGCTTTTGAGGTCTGCAACCTCTCAAGGCTCTCGTCAGCCTTGCTGCCAAAAAGGTGTTCACCGTCAAAGGGCATGTTGAGGAGCCGGGACTGCACATCAGGAGCAAACCCCGACTTCCGCAACCACGCAAACCTGCGTATCACGGTGCTCGCCGCCATGGACCTACTGACGCATTCAGCTAAGTCCAAACCCGACTGAACGGACTCACACATGGCATCCTTACCATCCTGGACCATAGCAAGGAAACCGTCCCCTTCGGGAATATGTTCAGCCGCTAACGCAACACAGTTCCACAGAGTGTGCGTGAAACGCGACAAGGCACAAATGGAGTTGGCCGCCTGAAGCGCCATACCACCAGAAGAAAACACTTTCTTCGCCCAGCCATCAAAACGTTTGTCGTCCCTATCAGGAGGGATGGTAGGGTACGACGCATGCTTCGCCGGGGCCGTGGCCGCCTGCACCACCAAACTCTCCGGAGTGGGGTGCCTGGTCAAGTAGCAGGGGTCGCCACTGGCTGGACGGTATTTTCGCGACAAGGATCTGCCCACCGCCGGGAGACTCTCCGGAGCAGTCCAAGCCGCCGCCACCCTTCTCTGTAAAGCCATATGGAACGGCAGAACCGGGTCAGTTGGGGGACCAACATCAAGGATGTCCGTCAGATCATCCTGCACAAACTCCCCTGGGGGAGCAGACCATCCCAAGTACTCCGAAACCCTAGCCATAAGGCGTTGGTACGAGGAATCAGCATGAGAGCCAGGCTCAGGCCTACAAAACTCCACCTCCGGAGAGGTGTCCAGACCACTGGCATCATGCAGTGACTGTCTCAACTCGTCAAACTGACTATGGCCCGAGACAATGTCATCCGGAACCTGACTAGGAACCAGGCCATCAGAATCCTCATCCGCCTTTGAAATATAGTCCAGGCGGCGAAAAGAAGGCACCCTAGAGTGCTTGCTCTTAACCAGAGCCTTCCTAGGGGGTCCACCCGTGCCCCGGGGTACCTCCGTCACGAAAGGCGTCGATCGAATCGGCGCCAGCGTCGAGAGAACCGGCACCGGCGCCGAGAGGATCGGCGTCGACGTCAGATGCAGCGCCTCCAGAATCGGCGGCGTCGACACAGCCCTCGAGGCCGGAGCCCCGAGCGTGTCCCTCGACGACCCGAGCGTCGACGGCCTCGACGACTTCCTCGAAGCCGGAGCCTCGAGAAAGCCTGTCGACGCCCTCGACGCCTCAGACGTCGATGTCTTCCTCGAAGACTTCACAGGTGCACACGGTCTCGAACGCGTCGAGGACCGGGACCTGGAACGGGTACGGCGAGAACGAGTCTCCTTGTCCGAACGGGACCTCTCCCGCGACTCGTGCCGACCACTCATGCGAGCGGTGTCTCTCGACCTCACACGACCGACCCCACTCGGGGGCGCCGACGGCTTAGTACCCTGCGACTCAAGAATCGCCAGCATTTTCTTCCCGAAGGAAGCCCATTCCTCCGGCGTCGCACGGCTGGTGGGGTAAGCGACGTGCCGGGCAGAGTCCTCCGAGGAGGACCTGGAAGACGACCGGTGTCGGCGCTTCCGAGAACGCCTCGAAGAGGCAGAGGAGTGGCGAGACCGACTCCTAGAAGGAGACCCACAAGACTTCTGACGATGACGCGGAGAGTCACCCCTCGAATCATCCGTCGAAAGCCCCGCAGACTTCGACTTCCTGGGCTTGGACACCCGACCTACCGACAACTTCTTCTTACGTTCGCGTAAGGCTTTGGACGTGAGCGACTGGCAATCGATACAGTCATCCGTGTCATGGGCCTCCCCGAGGCACCAGAGGCAGGCGTCGTGCGAGTCCGTCACCGACATCTTGGACCCACACTCCCCGCACTTCTTGAAGCCCGGACGCGGGGTCGAAGACGAAGTAGCAGACATCCTCACACGAAGGATTTGCACAAAACGAAACGGTTCGAAGAACCGAGAAGAACAGAACTCCAAAGAGTTGAGGCGTGAACCGAGAATCACGAAGCAACACGTTCGCGGAAAAAACGGAACTGAGGCTACGGGCGTCGTGCGTCCTACTTATCACATCGGATGACGTCGGAGGAGGCCCTCGACGACGGCGCATCGACGTCATCGACGCAGGACGCAGACGCCGAAAAAAAAAGTTTCCGAAGCAGCACAGCTGTGGTGATTACATGTCAGATATTCTGGCATGGATTCACAAGCTCATGAATAACGAATACATAGCAGTACAACATTACACAACCATGGGTGGTGGCAAGGCTCAACAGATGCAATTCAATCTTACCTCTGGAACAAGCTCACCTCAAGCGAACAGGTTGCGTAGCACTGCTTGGCCGATTCTGGACTCCTCCCTGGAATCCCTGTCGATGCAGTATAACTTCGTGAAGGTGTGCATGGACCTCCACGTAGCAGCCCTGCACATGTCCAGCAGGGGCACACCAGACAGGAACACCATTGTCACAGCGATTGCTCTGGAGGAAAGGGCTCTCTGATGGCTGGGCAGCGGTCGGTTCACCAACTGATGACAGTGCGTGATGCAGCCCGAGAGTCACCATCAAATGGAAGCCTTGGACAAGGCCTTCCGATGGTTCACAGGACCAAAGTTCACGAACAGTTGTGAAGTCTTACGAAAACTCTGTGTGTGTCGCGTAGAACTTCAGGGACGAGCAATGTCCAACGAGTGCAAGGCCCTTTCCGCTAGTGAAAGGTTTTGGGGAGAAAAAAAAAACAGGTAACACTAAAGGCTCGTAGAGGTGAATTCTGACGGAACCTTTGGCACGAAGGAGTGCTGCGTACGCAGCACCACCCTCGACTCGTGGAAAGTCAGGTACGGTTGCTTACAGGACCTGGATCTCACCTACCCTTCTGGCAGAGGTGATGACCACAAGGATAGCTAGTTTCCACGAGAGAAACTGGAGAGGGGCCTAATGTATAGGCTGGAAGGGGACCCGCTTGAGCCTCATCAGAACCATGTTGAGTTCCCACGCAAGGGCAAGAGCCTTCCCCGGTGGAAAAGTTCAGAATAGTCCTTTGAGAAATTACTTCACAGGTCGGTGGGACCGAAGTGAAGATCTTCCTGGGGACCTGGTGTAGCAGGGGATAGCCACCAGATGTATTTTGATGGATGAGTGAGCCAGTCCAGCCTTGGCCAAGGATAGCAATAACTGAAGGATCTGGGGGGCCGTGACCCTCAGAGGGGTAATCTTCTGAGACCGGCACTGCCTAGCGAAACGCTTCCACTTGTGACTGTAGAACTTCAAGGTTGACGATGCGCTGGCCTTGGCGAGGACCTCCCTGCAGTCTGCTAGTATCTCATACCCTCCAAACCCTAGGGCTGCAGGAGCCAAGCCCTCAGGTTCAGCGATCCTTGGGTTGTAATGGAGGATTGCGCCACGGGTAGCTTAACCAGAGGCAATGCTGACAGGCTGAAAAGGTCCAGATACCAAATCTGCCTCGGCCACGCCAGAGCAATGAGTATCATATCTTGCATTTACACTGAGTGTGCTGATGACTCAGCAGGAGTGGAAACTGAGGAAAAGCGTACAGAAATAGCCCTTCCCATGGGAAGGAGAACGCGTCCCCCAGGCTCCTCGGCAGGTGAAATCTGCTGGAAAACTTCCGGCCTTTGGAGTTTGCCGCTGTCGCAAACAGATAGATCTGGGGTCTGCCCCATTTGACAAACAGGCGGTCCACCTGATACTGACAAAGCTCCTACTCGTGGCAGGAGCGCAGTTCGCTACTGAGGGAGTCTGCGATGGTGCTATTGACTCCCGGCAAGGGACGAGGAACATCCCTGGTCGACGGCCCAGCACCACAAGACCTGCGCTTCCTTGGAGAGTGTCGGGATCGAGTACCCCTTTGCTTCCTGATGCAAAACATGGTGGTGGTGTTGTCCGTGAAGATCCCCCACCACCCTGCATTTCAGAGACGGGAGGAATGACCTGAGGGACCAGAACACTGACCGTAGCTCCAGGATGTTGATATGAAGATCCCTCTTCTCTGGAAACAACAGGCCTCTGGCGTGCAGATGTCCGGTGTGCACTCCCAAACCCTCCAGTGAGGTATCCGTCTCCTGGTATAGGGGATTTTAAAACCCTGTGCTTGGGCGATGTTGGAGCGGACGCCCCACCATCATAATGCCCGACGGAACTCTTTGTTGAGAGATCTTGCCCGTGAAGCTTCCGGACACCTGCATCCAGTGGGCACCCAGGAATTTCTGTAGGGGTTGCATTTGCGAGGCAGATACAGGATGACATGTCCAGCAACGACTTGATGGCCCGCACCATGGCTGTCTTCGTTGACGACAGCCGTTCCACCTTTCCTTGAATGGCTGCTAGCATCTCCTCCGAGGGCGACGCCAGGCAAGACACCATATTGAGTCTGGTGCCTAGGATCAGTGCATTCTGCAATGGAGTTAAGCCGGACTGGTGTGTCCTTTGGCGAAAGTGTCCAGCACCCATCGGTCAGTGGTGATCTTTCTCCACTCACTGCCGAATCTAGTCAGCTGGCCTCCCACGGGGGACACGAGTGGGGGCCAGACATCCCAGACAGTTCAGGCTTGCTTCAGCGGGGCCGGCATGCCCTGCGTGCGACTGACACTGCCCTCTGCTACAGTAGGCCTGGGAACGACCTCTGTAGGCTTCTTGCACTGAGGATCTGCAAGGCTATCGGTACGATGTGGAGAACCCTTTTGAAGACCTGCTCGACTTTCCCCTGGAGGAGTGAAAAGATGATGAGCGGTGCTGCTGGAGAGTGCCCAGGGAACGGGCCATCTCTGTATCCGTCTTGATGGCCTGGATGGACTCGTCAACGGCCTTCCTAAACAGATTCTCTCCGAAGGGCATATCCAGCACCTTAGCTTGGACCTCTTGATGGAAATTAACAGCTTTCATCCAAACTTGTCGACAAAGCAGACAAAGTTCCCCCTTTTTCCACATCCCTGTGTCGGTGACGTCCTAAGCCACTGTGTCATACCCCATGTCCCACGCACTCCTGACAATCATATCTCCCCTGCCCGAGACCTTGGAATCCCAGTTGCTCGCCCCTCTCCGCCCATTCCATCACTTTCCCCTTTCACGCTCCGGGACTCACATGTGCTCTCCGCTGCACCGCCTGCACGATCGCGCCTCATGGGAAACAGAACACTTTCCAAGTTACGCGCTTTCTTACACTGGCAACTTCCTTGGCGTCTGGCAGCCCGGAGAATCCGCGTTGGACTTCCGTGTCCCGTGACAGCCGTCGCTCACTCACATGACCCGATAGGCCAGACACGTGACACGACGACGCGTCACGTGACACAGGGTAACGTCAGTACCGCGAGTATTTAAACACGGATTTCCGTATACTCGCTGCTTCACAGCTGTTACTCGTAACCTGTTTGGCGTCACGTGTTTCAACTTGTTGGACTTTGGATACCTTGGTTTTTCGACTCGGCTTTGTTACACAGACTATCCTTGGAATTCCCTTTTGGCATCAACTTACCCTGGATGATCACCGACCACGGATTGTTTATTGGACTGCCACACGGAACTTCCCTTTGCATCTGGTAACCTGGACTTCATGTTTTGGAACCTCATTGCCTGGTTACGTTCTTGACATCAGGTGGACACTACACTATACCACTCCTGGATGCTCCAACCTGAGTGGTGCTGCATAGTGAGTCCTGGAACCCTTACCTCCTAGGTTTACAGCCCTTCTTCAGTCATCCCTGGTAAGCCCATGTCACGTTGTTTGGTTTTGCTGCTTACTTGATTGTTTGGTACTTAACCATTGTTTTCTTGCAGCGGATCGGGTTCTTCAGAGGTTCGTGGTTCCGGAGTGACATCTCCACCTGTGGCCTCAAGGGCTGCACAGGGAGTGATTTTGGTCCTCGCTGTGCGGCACTTGGGGACGGAGGTCTCTTCTGCCTACACGACACTCAAGATCACAACACACTGTGATGGCATGATCCGACGCCACGTCCCCTTCCTGGAAGAGAGCGATGGCCTCCATCATCTTAACGTCGGGGAGGAACACCAGGATCGGTGTCCCAGCTTGTACCACAATTCACTGTCGTACCTGGCCAGGAAGCCAATGCGGTAGCCGCCTTGATAGTGGACACTGCGGTGTAAATCATCTTTCCCATGGTGTTCATCTTTTGCCCCTCGCTGCCCGGAGAGACCAAGGAAGAAGAGGACGGGTTGGCCAACAGTTTCCTCATGGCCGCTGACACCAGCGAATCTGGGGATGGCTGCGACCTGAGGCACTTGGGTGCGGAGTCCGGCACCCTGTATTTCTTCTCCAGCCTATCCTGTTTGTCTGGAGCTGTGCAAGGGTTCTTAATGAGTGCCAGGCCCTCCTCCCAAACATTGTCCAGAAAAGGCACTGCCATGATCGTATGCCTCTCAGCCTTGCGCCTTTGATACAAGAAGCCCTGCTTCTTGGTTTCCTCGGGCAACAGCTGGAATAGCTTAGACGCCCGGGCGATCATGGAGTGGAATGATCCCACCTCATCCGGTAGGGACACCGTATGTGGAGCATCCAAATGTGGCGATTCACCGTTTGCTGTGACGATGTCTTCGTCATCATCCGTCGCCGTGTCCGTATCCGTTGCCGTACCCGTGTCTGAGGCCGCCAGGAGAAAAGGGGTGGAGGAGGTTGATACGGGGGCGTCGGATGACGCTTCCTCTTCTTCGATAGAGGCTGATCGGGGACATGGGGAACCAAAAGGTACCGGAGGCATCCTCACCTGGATCTCTGACACTAAGGTGTGTAGAGTCGACAGAATATCCAAGGAAATGTCCCTCGGCTAAGAAGGCAAAACAGGTAAACTAGGCCCTGAGCTGTTGTCACCACCATCCTCCTCTTCAACGTTCTTGTGCACCAAATGTAAAGACTCTTGGATCTTTGTTGTCCGTAGATGAGACCTCCATGGTTTGTGCAACGGCTTAAGAGGGCTGTTTTGGAGCCTCCTCGCACCCCGCTTCTTCCCCCCCCTGTCCCCCCCCCTCCCCCGAGGGTCTTGAACCTTCCTCTTTACCCCCTGAGAGTCTTGAACCAGGGCATGGGCCGGTTTCACGCCTTCTGGTGTGCCTGCAGACTTTGCCAAAGTCACTGCGGCGGCGTCACGCCTTGGGGGCTGGGACACTTTCTGAGCCATGGGAGCTACCCTCGTAGGAGGAGCACCCGTAGCTGTAGTTATCGAAGAAGTTGCCGACATGGCTTTAGCATGTGCCGGTTGAGCCTGCTTGGGCTACCCGCTTTCTTCTCCTCCGTCAGCGGCTTCTCGGATTTCTCACGCAGTTTAACCAGGGTAGATGACTTCCTCTTTGAAGAGGAGCTTGATGGTAGGCTTGCAATGCAGGTGGAAGGTGATGCTGATTGCGCCCCATTCCCTTTGGGACCCACTTCCGCAGCAAACCCGGTGGGCTCGAATTTGCGGGTCTTGGCCTCATCGGATTGAGGTGCCCTCAAAGGACTTAGAAGACGGCGCCTCGGACCGGCCGGTCCTGGGTGAGGCATGACCCGGCTCGCAGCACCAGTCAGAGGCCTTGGCGTTAAGCAATGCTGTTAGGGAGAATTCTCTGTTAAGGATAATTTCCCAAAACTAGTGAGTCCCCCAGCAGCTTTGCTGGATTTATGGGGTTTATTTTTTTCTCCTGCTAAGAGTGAGACTCTTTTTCTCCCACTCTTAGACATGATTTGAGATATCCTTTGACTTTGTAATGTGTTTTATGGGGTCTTTTACTCCATAGGGTTTCATGTGGTTTTTTGGTAAGTGTGTTACACAGCACCCTCAGTGCAGTAACACAGGGGTGTCATAGTGACCCCCAACCATAGACTCCATACCCTGGGACTGACTACTGTCTCCCAGGGCATGTAAAGTCACCATTGACTTTACTGGTCTCAAATTGGGAACAGAACCAGTACAAACCATCATATTGTGGAAGTACTGGTAGGGGTAATTCGATTACCCTTGAGTCTGTTTTTCAAGGGGGCACTGTGCAGTCCCACCTCGTCGAGTTTCTAGCTGGTGGCAGTGGTTACCACGCGAAATATTACTTAAGAATATTTACTATGGGATTTTCCCATTCATTTTAAACGCACCACTTTTTGGTGCAATGTTAAAGATACCGCTGGGTTATTTATTTAATATTTATTCCCCGGTTGGGTCTTTTCGCCAGGACTCGGTTTTAAAACGGCATTTGTGTTCGCCTCCTTGACTCCAACCCAAGTCGAGCCCTTTGTTCCACTTTTTGGCGGGCTTCTACACAGAAGCCTCCAAAAGTGGTGCCACTCTGGGTCTACAGGATGTGTGGGAGGGGGGTTTAGGCATCCTGCACTGAGTTGCCTCGGCAACTCAAGTTGCACTCTTGTGTGATTGGCCCAGTGGTGAGCCGCCCGGGTCACCACTTAGCATGTTCGAGTGACAGCTAGGACTGATGAATGGGGGTTTTCTGCATAAAAGCAGGGCTTTGGGGACTGGAACTGCAGACGTCGCCACAGGACCAAAGAATCCGAAGAGGGAGAAGCTGAGCCGACCTGCAACAACGACACCACCGGTGGAGCCCTGCTGAACCGACTCACCACTTCTTCCAACGACAGAGGAGATCTTCATCCTGAAGAGTCTTCTTCCTTTGACTGGTGGGGATAACCAGTTTGCCCGCCTTTTTGCCTTCCCGGATCATCTCGTGGCCGCCTTGCCTGTGCCAATCACCCCGGCAACCGGGATACCACGTTTTACCACTACCGTGAATAAAAGGGTAGTACCTCCGCGGCTGGTTTCTTCCCTGGCAGTGCAACGACCTTCAGAGGAAGAGAAGATCTCGACGTGGAGGAGAGCTGGACGACGCCACGACTTGCACCCACTGCCAGGAACAACTGCCCCCGCTGGAGGATTCTCTCCACTTTCAAGGTACTGTGTCCGCCTGGCCTCCCTCGCAACGGTCTGTGTGGGGTGTCTAGTAAATCCTCAACTTACCACTTGGGTTGGCCCTAGGCTGGCTAACTGAACTTTTCTGAGCTGAACTAATTCCCTTTCAAACTCTCTGCAAGACTTTTCAAGCCTTTTAAACTGTGTGATCTTGGGCGCATTGGTGTTCTACTCTCTCTAAGAAGGAGCCGGGTCTCTGAACTTTTTGCTCACAAGTAGACTGACTTTCCTGCCTTGCTGGGTGCTTCTAAAGTATTGTGTACTTTTCTAATTTCTGCCTTTTCCCTCCCTTTTTTGATAACTTATTGGAGTGCCATCTTTAGTTAAGCGCTCACCTCTGTCTGAAAATAAGTGGTGTTAACTAAGACTTGTCTAATAAGGAATAAGGGATGTATATATATTAATAGTGACTGTTTTTTGAACTTGCTTACAATAATAGTGCTGGAGTGTTTCCAAGTGTGTCTTTAAATAAATAATTATATACTTTGATACCAAAGCTCTGGTCAGTTGTTGCTTGCGATACTGTATTTTGGTACCTATCTTGTATACTGTATATACTGTCTAACTCTTCTTGAGATAAGTCTGGCTGCTCAGCCACAGCTACCAGGTAAATCTGGGTGGTACAGACTGCTACCAATTGGGTTTACTGCCAACACCTGTAGTCTTAAGCTTTTTGCAGTGGTCCCTAAGGGAGCTTTGTCTCGGGAGGATAGCTCAGCGGCAATGTGCTCGCCTTGGAAGCAAGATGACACAGAGCAACACGGGTTCGATCCCCGGGTCCGCGCTTAGAAACCTCTTGGTATTAAGCGCGTTATAAATAACCTATCATATCATTATAAATAAATAACCTATCATAACTGCACAGGTTTCTGCCTAACACATGCCGCCAGCCTATTACGCCTGTCTTTCGTTGTCTTGGATAAACCGAGGCATATCACGCACTCTACTTCCTTGTGGTTTGGGCGAAGTAGGCCCAAGAGGCCAAGTAGAATCTTCGATGGATCTTCGCCCTTGAGGGGAGTGGCACTTCACTGACAACTGGTCCCCGCTGTCGGCAGATGAAGAAAAGAGCACAAAGGCCTTTGAAACAAAACCCGTTTTTTCCCGTCGAGAAAACAAAAAAAGTATTAATAGCTCGGAGAGCAAACTCGAGGACTCCCAACACTGAAGCCTGCGGTAAAAATCTGGAGATGGCTGCCAGAGGAGGGCTTAGGGAAAGGACTGTCATTGGATGGGGCAATACGACCCAGTGGACAGTGATTGATTTAAAGGAGAAATACAGTTTATAAGTGAAAGTGAAAGGATTACCAAGCCTGATGGGGAATATTCATGAGCATGTGAATCCATACCAAAACCCATGCGGTGGGGGGAGGAGAGAGGGAGGGCGGCGGTGGGAGGAGAAGGAGAGAGGGAGGGAAAGAGAGGGAGGGGAGAGAGAAAGCGGGAGGGGGAGAGAGATGGAGGGAGAGGGGAGAAAGAGAGAGGGAGAGAGAGACTCACTTCCATTGGGAATCATGTAATTCTCGGGAGACTGGAACAATGGGAGATTGTGGGGTACTTAAACGGTTAACTGGTGAATTTGGATGGTTTTAAATTTTCACACATAAACATAACATTTAGATTGCAGGAGAAAACACGTTTAAGCATTTGAATATAGTCTATCTATTTCTTAGTGTCTTGAAAATGCCTGGATTGCCTGTTGCCTTCATCTCCTCACCCGCCTTTTCAATATATTGCCACCGGAACATCTAAGAAACAAGAAGTTGCGAGGAACCAGATGCATAATGAATATTTCAGTGCCTAATCCTTAACTAAGGGATACCAACAAGGACAAAGGGAATGGGAACCATGTAAGCTGATGCTGATGAAGCATTTTCCTAACTTGTGTTTCCCAAACGCTCTCATATAACTTGTCTTGTCGGATGCAGATCACTGGGGCCCCCTATGACTACTCATGGAAAATACTGCATAGCGAGAGTCAATGCAGTGCACAATCAATACATAGCATAGCACAGCGCTTTTTCTTAGTCTGGAAAATATATGTCAAACCCGGTGATGTCTTTATGAATTACCTTATGAATGCATCAGTAAAATTCACTCTAGAAGCCTCATAACCATCAAAGTGCAATTACGAGTATTTCATGTGCAATACATGTATATCTTTGGTTTGTAGTGTACTATTAGTGCACAGCTCTTAACCCATCAATTAGTATTAGCACTTTCTGTAACATGTTCACACTTCCAGTGACCTAATGTTCCTTTTTCCGTTTTCAGACGTACAAGAACGCTAAAATAAACACTGACACTGCATGCTATGAAAGTGAAGACAGTTGATCATAGGCTGCCAGAAAGCAGTACATGTGAGATGCAAATGAAATGGCTTCTGCTCACCTGACATAAAGCGATCGCTTTTGGCTGGTCCGCAGAGACCCTGACCCCGAGCTGATACTACTGTTCATCATCTGCTCCCTTAAATCATGGATCTTGGCTTCGAAACGACTGTATTCTGAAAAAGACAAGGGAATAAAAAAACAGCAACTAAGGTTTACAAGTTATGATGTGCGGTTACAGTCCTCTAGAAAGGCAGCACTCGTTAGAGACAAATGCCTTTATCAAACTGAATTTGATCAATATATTTATGATTTTCAAAGTACTGCCACACAAAATTATCATTCTGCTCGGTGTGCTACAATACCAATAAATCATTATTTAATTTGGCTTCTTTCAGACCAGCAGGGATATAAATATCTGATGTAGAAAAGAACATCAAGTTAATTCTGCTGTGTAGGGTCAAGTTTTAATTCTAGGTCATTAAAAAAAAACACACACACACAGGAAATGCATATAAACGGTGCTTATGCCCATTTTGGCAAAAACACTGAATTATAAAAACGCCCCAACAACAAGTCACCTACAAACAATGGGCGGATTTAGGCTTTCACGAATGCAAGACTCCCAGGAGGTTTGCAGTTCCGGTAAATGCACCTTGCAGAGTGTTATCGATTTTGTACAGTAGGTATTTAAAGGCAGCTGATTTTCCGGTTATTCTGAAAGCATTCTTCACAAGTACCCGTAAACAATTTTCTATGCGTCTCTCGTATCCATTATTTAATAGCAACCTGCCCCAACACGTCGGCTCTAAATTTGACATAATATTCGATTATCATTGGACATTTTTAAGAGCAAAAACGAGCGTACGCAGTGTTCGAAAAACAAGCAAGCGCGGCATGCAGATGAAGACGATTTCAATCAAAGAAACAATGCAAGTACCATACTTACAGCGACGATCGTTCAAGAGAAGCCCAGAGGCAATTCCCATTCAGCGCACCAATCTGAACGGCATCGTGTCTACACATCCACTACTGCTAATGATACCCCTCGCTTGTCAAGAAAAAGGAGGTGTTTGGCACTGGCAAGCACTACTCCCAAAGGCCCGTGAGAGAAATATGAGCAGCGTATCAGTGAGAGCAAATGGTAAAGCGACCATACTGGACATAACAGATCACACCTCGCTTCCTCCAGCAGTTGGAAGACACGCTGGTTCTCCTTTGCATTGCTGCTTTCAGTGGAAAGGGTATGTCGAAGGAAATGAACGTACTTGTCACAGAGTCCCCCCTTCTCACCTGAGCCCGATCTTTGCTGGATTTCTTGGTCGATGCCTTGTTGCGGACGGATCGGGTCTTGAATAAGGCTGCACGAGTCTATTCCGACTCCAGCGTGCGTTCAAAGTTCCGGGATGCCACGATCCAGGAATCCGGGAAATGAAGTGCACTACTCAGCACACAAGTCCAGGAAGTAAGAAAGAAAGGAGGGGGACTAGGAATGGAGTTAGTAGGTACAGAATCAGGGAAGCAATACCGCGCGAGCTACGGAGCACACGTCTGGTCGTTACTTTGCAATAGCATTGTGACGCGCAGAGCAGCGGGGGGGCGTGGTCTATTAATAGAAAACGCTACGTCCAACGTGTAGAGCGAGGAAGGTGTTTCACGCTGGACGGCCATGTTGGGAGTACTAGGCAGTGCAAGCCCCGTTGAGACAAGGAAGTCCAAAAAGGGGGGGGGGCGTTCTGTAGGTCATGACAGTACTAATGAAAGGAACACCCCTCCCTAATTTACACAAGTTGCCAACCTTTCCCAAACGTATAGAGTGGCAAGTTACCACGACTTCACTTGCAAGGGAAGCCTTGTACTTCTGAAGGAATGTACCATACCATGTGTTGGGAGTTCACAACTTCTCACATTTGGTACAGTAGGGATTCATGCCTTCAATTTTTTTTTTTGCTGATAGTGAAGCAAAACATTATGGTAATGTATGGGTGTGCAGGGCACCTGAAGTGTCCTGTCCTGTTTCTATGACCATGTACTAGGCATGGGTCAAGACAGGGAAGAGTTGGTTAGAAAGAAGAATACATTATAAGTTACCATAGTGACTAACGTACTCCTAGTCCATAGTTGCCTTTCCTCTATACTGTATGGGCGTGCCTCGCTACGGACAGTAGAGGGGACGTTTTTCCACCAGAAAAATAATCTTCCCCTTTAAATTTAGATGCATGCGGGGGCGTGGTCCTGGGAGCATGTGCTCCCCTGACTCCGCCCACCGGCACCACTCCTCAGTCCCCTTTGACGCATCGACAATATTACCATTTCCTAATGACACCAGTTTTATTAGGGGGGAGGATGGTGGGACATATGGAGGATGGTGTGACATATGGAGGAAAGGGGACTATGGACTAGGAGTATGTTAGTCACTATGGTGAGTAACTTATAATTACACCTACGTTACGTCCCCTTTCCTCCATACTGTATGGGCCATTACAACTGAAGGTAGCCCCAGGGTGGAGCGTTGCCTCTCTTAAGAAAACGAGTTCCTTAACACTGCTTGACCAAATGCTGTGTCCGACCTGGAGCCGGCATCCAAGCAGTAGTGCTTTCAAAAGGCTGAGGGCATAGCCCATGTCGCCGCCTTGCTGATAACCTGCCATAGCACTTGCCTTTGGAACGCAACTGCTGTGGCCCTAGCTCTGATTGCATGGGCATGCATGTTTGCTGGTAAAGGTTTGTGCTGCCCCTCGTACGCCTCCTTAATGGTCATAACCATCCACTTTGCTATGGAAGCCTGACAGCCCAGCTTTGACCCCCACGAATGTGACAAAGAGCAGGTGATTTGCACAAACTCTTAATTCTTTCCAGGTAGAATTTTAGAGCACGTCTGACATCTAGACAGTGCAGTACCCTCCAAGCGTCATCTTTAGGGTCCGTGAAGAAAGTTGGTAGCACTATCTCCTCATGTAGGTGAAAAGAGGAGACAACCTTAGGTAAGAATGCAAGGTGAGTTCCAAGCACCACCTTGTCCTTATGAAAATTAGTATAAGGCTCTGAGGCCACTAGGGCCTGGATTTCACTGATCCGGCATGCCAAGATGAGGCCCACCAGGAAGGCCATCTTAACAGTGACTAACCTGATGTCCACGGACACCATAGGTTCGAATGGCTTATGCGCCAAGTCGCCCAAGACCACGTTGAGGTGCCACATAGGGTGTAGCTTCTTGATGGGCGGGTAAAGCCTAGTCAGGCCCACCAAGTGTCTTTTAACCACCGGATTGGAGGATGAAAACACCTCCTCCTCCGAGTTCCTGTAGGCGCCAATGGCAGCCAGATAGGTGCAGAATGTGTCTACCTGTCATGAACCCCAGGATCCCAGCCAGTAACATTGGTGGCATTTGGTCCAGGAGAGTAGCCGCATGGCGCAAGTATAAGACTGCTGCCATTGTTTATAGGAATTGCCCCTTCCAAAATGGCCCCCGGGTTGGACCACTCAGCAAATTCCAATATGGCCCCTAGAGGGCCTGCTGCAGAAGTATCCATGGTGGCCTAGTGGTGCTGGGAGAGCCCAGGGCTATATAAACCCCGCCCTGGGCCACACCCAGCGCTTAGAGTTCTCTCCGGCACTGTAGCAGCGTGACGCTTTGCCTGCTACAGCCCGATCCGGCTACCAGGGTTTGGGAGCTTCTGCCTCTCTGCTACCCGCCGCAAGCCTCTTGGAACCGCTCCTCAAACATTGCGAGCCCCAGCACCAGCTGTTTTCCTCACGGACACCTTCAGCACGGCGCTCGCGAGCCTCCCCTTCACGGCCCCAGCAGCAGCTGATCACCCGAGGGCTGCCTGTCATCGCGAAACCCATCAGCTGTTCACACGCGAACCTGCTCGTTAGGGAGAATTCTCTGTTTAGGCTGAATTTCCTAACCTAGTGAGTCCCCCAGCAGCTTTTCTGGATTTTAGGGGTTTATTTTTTTCTCCTGCCAAGAGTGAGCCTCTTTTACCCTCACTCTTGGACATGATTTGAGTGTGTTTCTTTGAATCTAGATGTGTTAATGGGCTATGGGGTCTTTTACTCCATAAGGTTTCATGTGGTTTTGTGATGTGTGTTACACAGCACCCTCCGTGCAGTAACATGCCCTGGGACTGACTACTGTCTCCCAGGGCATGTAAAGTCACCATTGACTTTACTAGTCTTAAATTCTGAACAGAACCAGTACAAAGCATCATATTGTGGACGTACTGGCTGGGGCAATTCGATTGCCCCAGGGTCTGTTAGTCGAGGGGGCACGTCTCAGTCCCCCCTGATCGAGTTTTGGCTGGTGGCAGTTGATACTACTTTTTATATTCAACCGTAAATATTTTCCTATGGGATTTCCCATTGTTTTAGGCTACTATCTTTATTTAATTATTTAAGGTAGCCTCGAACATACCGCCGGTTTATTTAATTAATATTAATTCTCCGGTTGGTATTTTTTGCCAAAACTTGATTCTAAAATGGCGTTTGTGTTCTCTTCTGTGACTCCAACCCAAGTCGAGCCCTTTGTTCCACATTTTGGCGGGCTTCTCCACAGAAGCCCTCCAAAGTGGTGCCACTATGTCTGGGGTACTTAGGAGGGGTGGAGGGGAATTTAGGCACCCTGGACTGAGTTGCCTAGGCAACTCAAGTCGCACTCCGTCCTGATTGGCCCAAGTGGTGAGCCGGCCGGCTCACCACTTAGCATGTTTGAGTGACAGCTAGGCTGAGTGAATGGGGGTTTGCTGCATAAAAGCAGGGCTTTGGGGACTGGAACTTCAGAAGTCGCCACAGGACCTAAGAATCCGACGAGGGAGAAGCTGAGCCGACCTGCCACAACACCACGACCGGTGGAGCCCTGCAGGACCGTCTCACCACTTTTCCCAACGACAGACGAGATCTCCCGCCGGAGAGTCTTCTTCCTTTGACTGGTGGGGATAACCAGTTTCACAGTCTTTTCGCTTTCCCGACGTATCTCGTGGCCGCCTTGCCCGTGCTAAGCACCCCGGCAACCGGGATACCACGTTTTACCACGACCGCGAGATAAAGGTACCACCTTTTACCGGAAAACTCAGCGGCTGGGTTCTGCCCCGGTAGTGCAACGACCTGCATCTTTCCTCCACGTCAAGATCTGCTCTTCCCCTGGACGACGACGCAACTTGCAACCACTACCAGGAACAACTGCCACCGCTGGAGGATCCTTCCCACTTAAGGTACCGTGTCCCACCTGGCTTCCCTTGCAACCGACTGTATGGGGTAGATTTAGCCCCCGGCTTTCGAACCTGGGTTAGCCTGGGACACCTTGGCTAAACTTTTCTAAGCCTCTCTAAACTCTTTTCTGAACCCTCTGCAAGACTTTCTAAGCCTAGTGTAACTGTGTGATCTTGGGCGCATTTGTGCTCTGCTCTCTCTAAGAGTGGGCCCAGCCTTTGGACTTTGGCTCACCAATGACTTTTTGCTCTCTGCCTTAGTGTTCCGGAATCGTAGAGTGGTGTAACCCTGCATATTCTGTCTTTTTCCCTCCCTTTTTCACAACCTTAGTAGAGTGCAATCTAGTTAAGCGCTCGCCTCTGTATGAAAATAAGTGGTGTCTTACTGTGATTTTCTAATAAGGGAAAAAGGGGTGTATATATCATAATACTAACTGTGTTTAGAATATTTCACAATAAGAGTGCTGGAGTGTTTCAACTGTGTGTTTATAAATAAATAATTATATACTTTGATACCCAAGCTCTGGTCAGTGTTTGCTTGTATTATTGTATCTGAGTGCCTATTGAGTATACTTTGCATACTGCCTAACTCTTCTTGAGGGAAGTCTGACTGCTCAGCCACAGCTACCAGGTAAATCTGGGTGGTACAGAATGCTACCAAGTGGGTTTACTGCTAACACCTGTAGTCTTAAATCTTTTGCAGTGGTCCCTAAGGGAACTGCACAGGTTTCTGCCTAACACTGCTATTCATCATGGACACTTGCAGCACGGCACTCGCGAGCCTCCCCTTCACAGCGACTCCAGCAGCTGATCTTCTAGCCTCCCCTTCACAGCGACTCCAGCAGCTGATGTTCTACGGACCTAACAGCTGACCCCTCGTTCACTTGTCAGCACCGTTGCTCTGCATACCTATCCAGTCATTGACACCTGCAAAGGAGCAAAACACACGGAGGGTAAGTCCATGGAAAGTCACCTCTGGCCCACTCATCTCCTTCAGACTCCTAAGGCTACCACAGAGTACAGTACTCCATTAAGCAAGAGGCTACCCCAAGTCAGTTTGGGTCACTGAACCTGCCTCAGACTATTGCTACAGCCCAGCTCAAACCTGCGCAGATCCGCGCTCCCCAGTGAGGACATACTAAAGGCAGTTGGGTGTGCTGCAGCAGGCCTGGGCCACCCGGACTCGGTGAAGGAACCGGGCCGGAACTATTGAACCATCCACAAGAACCCAGTGAAGGAACTGGGAGAGACACTGAAGGACTAAGCTACTTTAGCTCATACCCAGGGATCCAGCAGCTCCAAGGGACCTGGGACCTACCTTAACAACCCAAATAACTCGCTCACATTCTGATCACTGGGTTTTAAGCCGGTAGTGAGCAGAGTGGTGAGGAGTGTTCTAGACAACCAGCAAATCAAAGACCGGACCAGCACTCGCCGACAGACTAGACCAGGCACTCCTGCAGGGCCCCAGAGGTAAGCGTTACACTACCTGCACCCCGAGTGTGTGAGCTGTGCAGAGATGGACACCACATTGTCCAACTTGCAGGTCAAGAGATCAACCACCTTTGATTTTGCCCAGTGACAAAACCTGGTCCACTTGCTTTTGTATTGGCGCCTGGTAGCATCGCTCCTAGCCCCTCGTATACTCTTTAGGTTGGCTTGCGACAACTGCAGATGCCTCAGTGTGACCTGCTCAGGAACCACGCTGCAAAGGCTAACCTCTTGTGGGCGGGGTGGATGACGGTCCCTGCGAGAGTAGGTGTGCCTGATCCAGTGGAAGGTGTTCTGGGCCTGATCCGAAAGGCTGAGTAGTTCAGAGAACGATGGTCTTGCAGACCACCACTGAGCTATCAGGATGATACGGATGTGCCAGGCCCCCCTGATCTTGCAGATTATCTGTGAACCACGGGGGTCAGAGGGAAGGCATATGCATTGAAGTCGTTCCACTGGATCTGCATTGTGTCGGCCATGGAGCCCCGGCTCTGTCCCTGCCAGGATGCAAACTGTTGTACAAGGTGGCAAAGAGGTCCACTTGAAGATGACCCCACCTGTCAAAAATCCCCTGAAGGACCTGCTTGTTCAACTGCCATTCGTAGTTGTCCGCACCCAGCCTGCTGAGCCTGTCTGCCTCCAGGTTGGATTCCCCCGGGAGGTGTTTTGCTGTAAGGTGTATGTTGTTTAGCTGAGCTCACTCCCAAATGTCGACTGCTAGAGTGCAGAGGGAAGGGGGCCAAGTGCCACCCTGCTTGTTGATGTAATACATGCTGGTGGAGCTGTTGGTCTGAATAAGGATCACCGTGAACTTGATGATCGGGAGGAAGGCTTTGAGAGCGAGCCAGATGGCCATCAACTCAAGCCAGTTGATGTGGGCCACCTGCTCCTGACAGGACCAAACCCCATGGACGCTGTGGCTGCGCAAGGTAGCTCTCTAGCCCCCTAGGGAAGAGGCAGCGGTGATGGTGATCTGAGGCGCTGGTTGACGGAAGGGCCTGCCTATCCGCAGGTTGCCGTCCATGGTGGAGATGATGCAGGATGCTGACCATCTCTGCATGGGAACCCTTGTCCTGGCTCCAGGAGGTTGAGAAGTTTAACTGCAAGCGCCTCATCCTGAGCCCCGTATGGGGCACAGCGAAGAGACATGCCACCATGATGTCCAGTAGGTGTTGGTACCACCACGCCAAGGTCACTGCTCTGCTGAGAAAATGCCCCATGGCCCTCTTGATGGCTATGATCTTGTCCTCTGAGGGGAAAATCCTCTGAGCTTGCATTCCAGATGAGGCCCAGCAACGTTAGACTCTGCGTGGGCTTCAGCTGTGACTTCTTGAGGTTGATGGAATATCCCAGCTCGTGTAGTGAACTCATGAGGGTGGAGGCGGTGTGGTGGACTGCCTCTGGAGACCTTGTCCTGACGAGCCAGTCGTCTAGGTATGGATAGACATGGTGACCCTGGGCGCTGATCAGGGCTGCCACTGCGTTCATCAGTATTGTAAAGACCCTGGTGCCGTATTGAGGCCAAAGGGTAGAACCTTGTATTGGAAATGGAAACCCATGATCCTCAACCTCAGAAAGCACCGATGGGGCTTCCAGATCGGGGCGTGTAGGTAGGCATCCTTCAGATCCAGGGAGCCCATCCAGTCTCCCGCACACAATGTTTCCACTGTAAACTCAGGGGTAGCCATCTTGAACTTTTGAAGAGGAAGAGAAAGGTTCAAGGTGGAAAGGTCCAACACAACTCTCAGGCCAACCTGATGATTCTTGTGTATGGTAAAATCTGTTGATAGAAGCCCAGACCCCGCTGGGAGGCTGGGACTTGCTCCACTGCCCGACTCTCTACGAGCCAGTGAATTTTTGCCAACAAAGTTGCCGTTCCAATCTGTGGGAGCGGAGGGGAGGAGAGAGGAGAAGGAAGGATAGGCAGCCAGAAGCCTGTGGATACTACTGAAAGGATCCATGGGTCCATGAACCTTGTTCGCCAGCGTTGAGTGAAGGGCAAGCCTGCCCCCTATTGGAGACTTGTGGATCAGGATGGCTGTGTCATGCCTTTTTTGCCCTCTGCGGCTGGGGCTGGTGACTGGGAAAAGCCCTTGTGCGCCGCCTTGTGTTGCTTGCGCCCGTGCTGGCTCGGGGATCTATCCGGTTGCCTGAACCGTCTCTCCTGGAAGCCCCTGAAACTTCTGAAAGACTGATCTTTGTGTGAGCGCTGGTGCATCTGGCTGTATGCCTTGTGTGTGGCCTTAGTGAGGATCGATAAGGATTTGGCAGTCTAAACTGTTCTTATCAAGTTCCTCGTCCGTAGTGTAATGGAACAGATCGCCACCCTCAAAAGGAAGGTCCAGTATACGCTCTTGGACATCAGGGTTGAACTTCGTCACCGTAGCCAGGCCGTCCTTCTCATGTCAGTAGCAATACATATGGCATGCCGTGAGGTGTCAATGTGAGCCACCGTGGACTCCATTATATCCTATGCTACAATTTTGGCTTCAGCCAGCCTTGAAGCATGCCTAGTTCTGCACCAGGAGTTCAGGAAGGTAATCGGCGATCTCTTGCCAGAGCCTCCGGTTGACAGCAGCCAGCATGGCGTCAGCATTGGACTAACGAAGATGCAGAGAAGCATTGGAATAGATCTTCTTTCCGTAGAGTGAAGCTGCAACGATCACTGAGGGGTGTGGCTGGGGGTGTGCCAACAGCAAGAGGGGGTCCCCCTCCATTTGCATAAACCTGGCGTTGAGGCGCCTGTTTATAGGCTGTGTAGAATGAGGTTTGAGCCATCCTTTTTTGGCAAGCGCCACCACGTCCTTTTGCATTGGTATCCCTGTTCTAGCCGTGGGGCATAGAGTGAGGACCTATGCTAAGACACCCGTCTCTGGTTGTTCCACCTCAGGCTGTGGGAGCCCCAAGTACTCCATCCAGACCGATATACTGTGCACTCCTATTCAGTGTGTATGGTTCGGCTGGTTCTGGGTATTTCAAAAAGATTGTAGTAATTTTGTTTGAGGTGCAGAGGAGAAAATGGTCAACCGTGGCATATGGGCTCCGACAAATGGAACAAACTAACAGAGCTCCCGAATGGGGGAACTCCCGTCCGTCTCCTGCACACTATTCTAAGCTCAGATAAATGAGCCAAACTTTTAGGAAACAAGCTGACCCAAAGCATGGGCAGCAGTTACAATCTTTGGTTAAAATTACAGTTCTTCATCATCTGGGGTAATTGAATACTGTATATATTCAAGAAAACAACTTGGTGTTTTAATACAAGCATTCCATTGTTATGGCCCAATGCGTTTCGAGATATTCACTCTCTATATCAGGGGCACAAATCAAATTCTACAAAAAATATCAAATGATAAAGTTTTAGTCATAATGTACATTATAATTCAATTTCATAGTGTCATACAATCCAAATCTCAATATGCATAATCTTGCTGTAATAATCTGACAAGTTCTATAGTTTTGATGTTATCTGAATGTTCAATAATACTTATTACTTCTGTGGTGATCACAATTCAACTGTGTCATGAATCCATATGGCAGTAATGTTCTCAATAACTTTGTAGCTATGAGAAGATCAAATAAAGCTCGTTAGGAAATTCAAAATGGCCGCCTGTTATACTCGCGTGACGGTGTTGATTTATATAACCATGGGCTCACCAGAGACATTATATTGAACATTACAGGAATAATTGACCTTAGAATGGGTGTGTAGAACATGAGCTAACGGGAGACAGTAGCAATCAAGGATACTAACTGGCTGGTCACTACCAACATCCAAGTCTCATCTCACATACATTTATATCTTTTCATGAATAGGATCACTGTATTTTGAGACCTTGCACATGCATTATTTATATTCTAAGAAAAATGTGGATACACTAGAAGCTTATCGTTTTATGAATGAGAATTGGTTTATTGCTATAGGTACCATGTGACATTTGAACAGATCAGTAAGCCTAGGTGAATGTACACATACTCGTTTTGCAGTCAGATGTGTTTTACATAAGATTACCAACGTCTTTATTATACTTATTTCAGTAATACGATCCACCCCTTCATTGAAAAATATTGTTTAATGAGATTCATATAGAACATTATGAATTACGCTCCATCGTGTTGAGCATGGCAATGTTTACATCTAGAACGTCATGGACGTCAAACGTGATGACGTCACTGTGATGCCATCACGCGAGTATAACATGCAGCCATTTTGAATTTCCTAACCAGCGTCTCTGTTCTGGATCCTCAGTGATCAGAAAATCTGAGTACGTAAACCCTTAACTTAAGGGATTTTCACAATTTTTTCATGAAATATCCCATAGGAGTACATTCCCTAATACCCACCATCAGATCTTTTTTTCCATATCTACAGATTATAATCACCAAATGGAATTTCCTTTTTAATACCGCACACAGTGATGTAAGGCAGCAGGGTGAGCCTTTTAAAGATTTTAAGTTTGCATTTGCCATGGCCTCATTTATGGGATACATTACTCACCGTAATCTTATTTCTGATGCTTGTATCTGCTTAGATTCATATGCTGTGCATAGGCCGACATCTAGTGGAAGCTGCAGAGTATTAGTTTGTTTTTCGAAACTCGAAAATGGGCGTCGACACAGGGCGTGCCAGTAATACTATCCCTAGTGTGACGTCCACTGTACCCAAGATCCCTCACGCGTCTAGGATCCTCAAATTTTTTAGTTTTTTTCCACCATACTGGTCGGAAGCATTTTGCGGAGTCCCCTGGCCTTAGCCATACTTTTGCTAAATATTGATTAATTACATCCTTTCCCCATCCCAACGTCGAACTTCGACACCCGACGCCGGCTTGGAGAAGAAATCGACCGTCGGCTGCTGCAAGACGGATTTGGGCCTCGGAAGGCCTCTGGCCTCGGCCCGGGCCTTGGAAGGCATCTGGCCTCAGCCCTGCAAGTAGGGAGAGTGGGGGGTTGCACATACTCTACACTCTTGGTATATAGGTACACCTTATACATTTCCTACACTTACCAGCCCGCTGCCTCAAGGTGCGTATGGAGGGTACCCCTTTTCAATTCTGCCACAAGTGCAATCGCAAATACCCTTGGGTCGACAGGCACGCTATGTGCAATCTCTGCTTTTTGTTCCTTTTACCTCGGAAAGGCACTGACAAATGTTGGTCTCTGGACTTCCTAAAGGTTCGCAAATTCCCATCCTACTTTGTTAGCTTAACACCTAGTGTGAACCAATACTTGGCAACTCGCGCCCACTGCATTGCCATGTTCTGCTCAAATTTCCAGTGTTACGCTGACGAGACAACTTATTTTCGGGCTTCCCTCGGCCACCTCCTCTCCCTCTCTCATCTCCCATTGCCTTACTGCCATTCAAAATTGTTGTGCCGCCAGTTATCTTTGTCTGAATGCCAGCAAGACAGAGATCCTCCTCATCGGCACACCTTCACCATCTTTTCCCCTCAATCTCTGGCCGGCCTCCCTTGGCCCTCCTCCTAACCCCACCTGCAAGGCTAAGAACCTTGGGGTCATCTTTGACTCCACACTTTCCTTCTCCGCCCACATCTGAGGTCTCTAAAAAGTGACACTTCCTACTGCACCTCCTCAGAGGTACTCTGCCTTTCCCCTCCTTCCCCCAGAAGCTTACTGTCTCCCAAGCTCTAGTTCTCTCTAGGCTGGACTATTGCAACAGCCTGATTCTAAATCTACCTGCCTCTACTCTCCGCCCTCTGCAACTAATCCAGAACAGGACTGCAAGACTTGTCCTTGGCCTCAAGCCCTGGGATCGAATCTCTCCAGCTCTGAAATCTCTCCATTGGCTCCCAGTGGTTGCAAGGATTAAATTCAAAACCATCTGCATTGTCCACAAGGCTTTCTGGGGCCTGGGTCCAAAATACCTTCAGCTATCCCTCCGCAAATACCTCCCGTCTCGAGCTCTTCGCTCCTCTAACTCCCTCAGGGTCAGTCGTTTTTCAAAGAAACAAGCTGGGGGTAGATCTCTGTCTTCAGCTGGGGCATCCCTCTGGAATAGCCTCCCTGCCACTCTAACACTTGAGGAGAACCATCTCTGGTTCCGGAAGCACCTCAAGACCTTCCTCCTGTCTTCTGCCTTCTCTCCCCCTCTCTCTTGCTGATCTGCTCTCTTGGCACTGTGCACCTGGCCACCCTCTGTCCCCTGGGCCCAGGTACCTGCTCACCCTGCTGTGGGATGTATTGACCCACTCCGCTATGCTATGCGGCATCACCCTGCCAGTTATGGGGAAAGAAACAGCAACGATGGCGGCAAAACCCTTGTGCGTGCCAAAAAACAACAACCGTGTGCTTCAGCACACAAAAAGAGGGATGCACAACCTGCCACCGATGGTGCATGTGCAGTGGAATAGAGCACACCCTGCAGAAATGTGCCAGTGGATCCCATGACCAGCAAACAGTGCAGAGAGAAAAGCAGCACTTTGCAGGTGAAACCCAAAAATGTGCCTACAAATGATATTTGCTTTGTTACCAAAAACTCCAAAATGCCTATAACACAACAGTGTTCAACATTCACAATCTTGCCTGGTGTTAAAATCCATGTATCAAATGAAACATAGTGAAACATACAAAGCATGAAAACTAACAGCCTCTATGCCAAAATCTGGGTGCAGTACCCAGGGCTGCCTGAATGACGGCTGTCAGAGGAGGACTGAGAAAGCCTTAAAATGAGCTAAAACTCAAAAGTCTGCTGAATTAGCAAACAAACAGGATTGTTGCCAAAAAGGAATACAGATTTTAGTTGTGTTTTTGATTCCACTGATTTTAAGGCCAAGAAAGAAATGTATTGTATGTGCTGCAACAAATGTGGTTTTTGCCAAGTGTAAAAGTTAATAAGCTTGGCTGAAGCTGCAAAGAACTGGAAAATCAGGTTTTTCTCCCAGAAGGAGGGCATTCCCCTCAGCAGAAACTCACAGGGAGGTGTTAATTGCAGGTTGGGCCAGAATCTGGTCTACAGAGAGCAAAGGAACAATGACAAGGCTGCAGCCTAGGAAATTGGAAGTGTGAACAGGGGTCGTAAATGGCCTCTGGAAGGAGCAAGCAAGGAGGGGGATGCCTTGGACTGCAGGGAGACAAAAAGAGGCAGAGTCAAGCGACCATCTGTTGCTAAACATCAACAAAGAACACATTTTAAAATACTTATAACTTGCTATTAAAAAATGATGAAAAATATAAAAATGACAGTTGTTAATTTAATTTCTGGCTGCACGTGTAAAGAGGTGGCAGAGCTGTGTGACATGTTCTGGACAGGAATGGCAAGATATGTGATTTTACTCAAAATGTATTACTGTTAGAATTGTGAAAATTTACATGCATGTCCCCATGTTAAACACGCAAATTTGTGGAAATTTGCAGAAAAATTGGAAAGTGTGTTCATAGCGAAAAGGGCAGAATTCTGTAGAAAGGGGAGACAAGATCACACCAATGCGGGGTTTTGAGGAATAGCTGCTATGAAAAATATGGCATCTTTGTGTGTAAATTGTATAAAAGGTGACCAATGTAGAAATGTACATTTAATATAAAATCAGATTTTGAGACCAGTGGATAAGGGGAGGTCTCAGAGGATGGTAAAGCAAATCACAAAACATGACATCACCCAGCCTTGATCCAATTACTCAAATTGCAAGGCGGAGATGAAGTGTGGTCCAATCCCAGCTCACAGGGGCAAGCTTAGCTAAGCCGGCCCACACACCCCCTTTGTGATGTCATTTTTAGGCATAAATAGAGACAGCAGACAACACATACAGACTCTCAGATCAAACCACCTTCCTGATTCCGACGAAGCATTCTGATCCAGCTTTCTACATCCAGCTTTAAATATTCTTCCAGATCCAGATGCCAAATCTCTTGCCAGCAATAGAGACTATTGATTTCCAGCAAGGCCCCAAATCCTCAAATTATTCTCTCCACTCAGTAAAGCGCTGTGTGGTGCGAGAAGGCCTTTTGAACCAGTATCCAAAAATTCTCTGGCTTGCCACCACTAGGCTTGTGTGAGGAACTCGCCAACACCAAAACTATAGAACTTGTCAGATGATTACAGCAAGAATATGCATATTGAGATTTGGATTGTATAACACTATGACATTGAATTATATTGTACATTAGGAATAAAACTATCGTTTGATATTTTTTGTAGAACGTATTTGAAATCATTCCCCTGATGAAGAGAGTGACCATCTCGAAATGTGTTGGGCCATAAGAATAAAACGTTTTGTATTAAAACACCAAATTGTTTTCTTGAACATATATGGTGTTAAATTACCACAGATAAAGAAGAACTGTAATTTACTCAAATATTGTAACTGCTGTCCATGTTTTGGGTCAGTTTGCTTCCTAAAAGTTTGGCTTATTTATATGAGCCTAAGATAGTGTGCAGGGCACGGGAGTTCCGCCATTTGGGTACTTTTGTTAGTTTAGTCCCAAGTACTCTGCCAGGCCCGCAAGTCATCCATGAAAGGCCTTGGCCGATGAGGGCATGTCGGGGTCATCGTCGTCCTCAGCCATGCCCACCAGTGTGTACTGTTGGTCTGGTGCCGCTGGAGGAGTGCTGGACGTAGGTGGCTGTGGTGCACTGACAGGTGCCGGAGGCTGCTGCAGTAGCAGATACAGGGCTGCTTTGACTGGCAGATGCATTGGATATGGTGTTGTGGGGATTGGCACAGGCAACTGGGGCTGCACTGGACCTGGAGGCGCTGGACCCAAGGGCGGGATGGCCGTGAATGCTAGCGGCGGTACCAGAGGGAGCATGTCTCTGATACCATCCTTGAGGATGACGCCCAGCTGTAGAGACCTCATGAGAGGCAAGAATTGTTCTGAAAACCTGTCTTCACAGGCCGGTGGAGCGCTTGATGGGCCCTGAGGTTGCTTAGACCTGGGCACACACTGTCCTTCTGTATGCAGGGTGTATCTGCCCTGCGACGCTGAAGGATATGCTGTGGGCCACGTGCCAGGGGATGACAAGTCCCACCTGGAAACTTGTTCCCCTACCTGGTCCCCAAAGGGGGATGGTGTCAAGCGAGCCGCCATTCTGTCTGGCCCGTCGGCCATTTTGTCGGGCTGTGGCGCTTGCTGCGCTAGGCCCGGCCTCTTCCTGGACTCTTGGTGGTGGAGGTTTAGGCCCACCCTGCACCTGGTAGGCGGAGTGCCCTCAGCTGTGGTGCCGGTAGTGCTGCGTACATGCGCCCCCTCAGACATCTGTCCGGTATTAGGGCGTAGCCCCTCAGGTTGACGCGCAGTAATAGTACCTTGCAGTCCCTCAGCAGAGCCACCGGTAGGACGTCCCGACCCCTCGGCCTGGTGGCCGCTAGCTGAAGCAGCCTTGGGACCTGCACTGGTACTAGGACCTGATAGGTCATTCCCGCTAATGCACTTCCTGGGGAAAGAGTCGCCTCTGCGCGGTGCGGATGAAAACAGTGCTCCTACCTTGGGCCGGGTCTTGTGCTTTAAGTCCTCTGGAAGCGACATCGCGAAAAGCTCCCTCACATGGCTAGTGTGTTCTTAAGAGCACATGCTGTCAAAGCGTCGCACACGGTGCAGCCCTCCCAGCCGTGGTCGGGGCCAAGGCAGCGGAGGCATAGAGCGTGGGGGTCAGATGTAGGGAAGATAACCTCGCAGGCTGGACACCTGCTGAAGCCCGCTGACATCGACATGAAAAGACAAGAAAAAAGAAGACAAAAGTACTTCTACGGGGAAGAGCGTGTGGAATTACTATGCCCGAGGCCTAACCGAGGAGCGCTGGTGAAAGCGTTCCGTTCTCGCCGATGCAGAAAAGAGGAATGGGAAGTGGCACCAGTGGGCGGAATCAGAGGAGCACATGCTCCCAGGGCCGCGCCACCGCGTGCACCTAAATTTAAAGGGGAAGATGATTTTTTGCATTAAAAGGGTTGTGTCTCCCGTCCCTAGCGAGGGACGACCATACAGTATGGAAGAAAGGGGACGGGATGTATGAGTAATTATAAGTTACTCACCGTAGTGATTAACGTACTCTTAGACCATACTGTATAGGCATCCCTTCCAAGTGATGGGAGACAGAACCTTTTTCACCAGAAAAAAACCTTCCACAGTAGATTTACAGGCACACAGGGGCGTGGCCCAGGGAGCATGCGCGCCCCTGAAGCCGCCCTCCAGCACCACACCTCAGTCCCTATTGATGCGCCGACAGGAGATTTAACATTGCTAAATGACACCAGTATTGTTAGGGGGGGAGGTTGGTGGGACGTATGGAGGAAAGGGGACTATGGACTAAGAGTAAGTTAGTCACTATAATGAGTAACTTATAATCACTCTTACGTCCCGTCCCCTTTCCTCATTACTGTATGGGCGATTACAACTGATTGAAGCCCCAGGGTGGAGAGGAGACCCTCCTTAAGCAAATAGGTTCCTGAGAACCGCCTGTCCGAAAGCAGCATCCGATCTAGAGCCATCCTCCAAACAGTAATGCTTGCAGAAAGTCGAGGGAGAGGCCCAAGTGGCTGCCCTGCTTATGACTTGCCAAGGGACAAGGCGCTGGAATGCGATGGCCATTGCCTTGGCCATGACTGCGTGGGCATGCATGTTGGCCGGGAGCGGCTTGTGCTGGCCCTCATACGCTTCCTTGATGTCAGAGACCATCCAGCGGGATATGGAAGCCTTAGAGGCCTGGTAGCCTGGTCTTGAGCCTCCGAAAGTGACGAACAGGGCATCTGATTTGCGGAAGCTCTTGGTCCTGTCCAAGTAGAATTCCAGGGCATGCCTGACATCCAGGCAGTGCAGCACTCTCTGTGCTTCGTCCATGGGATCAGGAAAAAACAAAGGAAGTACTATTTCCTCTTTCAAGTGGAAAGCAGACGTAACTTTGGGCAGAAATGCCGGGTTTCCCCGCAGGACTACTTTGTCCTTGTGTAAGTTAGATGTCGCTGAATCTACGAGCCGAGGCCGACTAGTAAGGCCGTCTTGATGGTGACCAGCCTGATGTCCATGGACGCCATTGGCTGAAACGGTTTGTGCGCCAGAGCACCCAAGACTATGTTAAGTTCCCACACAGTGACGGTCTCTTGACGGGCGGATAGAGCCTTGCAAGTCCCGTCAGGTGTTTCTTGCCGATAAGATTGGAGGAGGAGAAGATGCATTCCTCCGAGTTCCTGTAAGTCCCAATGGCTGCGAGGTATGTGCGGCAGGTGTCCACCTGCACGCTTGAGTGGGCGAGGTGCGCCGAGAAGGAGAGCACGTCGGCCAAGATGCACGCCAGTGGGTCGATTCCCTTGGAGTCTGCCCAGTGGCAGAATATGGCCCATTTGCTTTTGTACTAGGCCCTGGTAGCCTTGGTCCTGGCGCCCTATATGATCTCCAGATTGGCCTGTGAGAGGATGAGGTGCCGCAGCATTACCTGCTCAGGTACCAAGCTGTGAGGGCTAGTTTCCCTGGCGCAGGGTGGATTACTCTGCCCCCCTGCTGTGCCAGATGATGTGCTGGGCCCGTCGGGAGGTGAATCAGGGGCACTTCGAGAGACTGAGCAGCTCTGAAAAACCATAGCCTGTCCGGCCACCATGGAGCTATGTTAGGCAGAATCCTGTGCAGTGCCCTTAGGGACCACTACACCTGATTAAGACCACAGGTGGCAATACAAGTTTTACCTTTGGTACAAGCCTGTACTACTAAGTTATAGTGGTAGCAGTAGCAGAGCAGCCAAGCTTATCTCAAGAGTATATGAGCAGTAGCAGAGATTACACAAAGGGACCACAATTACTGTGACTCAAGCAAACACTGACTCAAGGTTTCAGGTAAAAAATAGAAGTACATTTATTTTTAAACCATCAGTTATAAACACACCACCTCCATTAAACTTTAAACAAAACCACACGTTAAATATACTACAACTAACCAATTCACTTCGTACAGTAAGTCTCGAGGTAAGTACCCTGTGTTTGAATGAACCGGCTTTATGAACAAAACACGATACCGCGGATACAGTTGCGATCACTTTTTGACAGTTCGGTCTACTAAATAAACGCGTATCCGTGACATGAAATGCTACCTGGGCAAAAACACACTTAGCACCTGAGATACTCAGAGGGAGTTGGAGGCAAAAATCACAGGCAATATTTAGGTTAGGCAGACAGTATCGAGAAACACTCAGAAACAGGAGTTCCAAAGTCAAAGGGTCGGAGCCAGGTTTAAGTGACACCGGAGAGCTGTGCCGAAGATCACACCGTTAGACAGTTCACGATTCAGTGTAGCCAAAAGGTACTTGGATATTGTCAATGTTCGGAAGCAAAAGTTATTAGAAGGAGGTAAAACGAGGACGAGCCTTGAGGATGAAGAAAAGGGATTCACCCAGTTTCCTCGAGTAGAACACAGTACCTTATTCCAACGATGCAGCTGGTGCCCTGGCAGTTGTTCCTGTTGGTTTCCCGCAGACCCGTCCTCCTTCGTTGTGAAGGACGACGTCTGAAGGGTCTGCACTACACAGGGATGAAGCCGGCAGCAGCGACAACGCAAAAGGTCTGCTCCTTAAATACAGGAGAGGCTCAGCATGTGGCTATCCGGACCACTACAGCAGTGTGCAGAGATTTCGACCACAGCAAAGAACTCTGGCTGAAGAAGATGAGCTGGTTATCCCCAGCAGGCTCAAGGGAAGAAGACTCGGGACTGGATCTTCTATTAGTCGTCAAAGGGAAGATAGCTCAGGACTGCAGCAGGGCTTCACCGGGATGGGGTAGTTGCAGCAGCTGTCGTTCTCTCCTCTTCGGTTCCTTATAGTTTGAGGCGACTGACTTCTAGCCAAAGAGACCTGCCTTTTATGCGCAAAACCCCCATTCACACAGCCTGGCTGTCAGTCACGCAGCAGGGGGGTTGTCCAGCCGGGACAACCACCTCAGCCAATCATGGCAAAGTGAGACTGGGGTTTCCTAGGATACCCTGTGCAGGGGGGTGACTACACCCCTTCCCCACATTCAGTCTACATAGACACCCAGGCGCCAAGAGGGCTTCTCTGCAGAAGCCTGCCAAAAGGCGGTGAACAAAGAAGGCGAATCTAGTTTGCAGCGCAAAGTAAAACACAAGAAGGACTTTAACAAAAAGAAATGGCGAATAAACCCAACCGGAGCCAAAAGAAAGACGATTTGGTCAAATGGGTTTATGTTCGAGGCTAATATAATAGCCAAGAACAGTACCACGTTTATCTAATATAATCACAGTAGAAAAGTTAGGGTAGATACCACTGCCACCAGCCAAGTCTAAATGTTAAAAGAGCAAAACAATGGTCAGGGAGGTACAGACAGAAAAGGTGTACAGATTAGCCCTTTCCAGTACTCCATGTAAGATGGGGTGTACTGGGTCTGTGGTAAAAATGACTATGTAAAGTAAATGGCAACTTTACCTTTCTCTGGGGGACAGTAGTCATCCCCAGCGAAAATGGAGTCAGAGGGAAGTCTAAAAGACAACCCTGGGTCACTACACTAAAGGTGCTGTGTAACCCATACAAGAACAGGGGCACTTGGAGTGATGTGCTCCAGTGCCCAAGATCACACACTGAGTAAAAACACATAGGCCAAAACACATGTAAGAGTGGAAAAGGATGTACACTCTTACCAGTTGGAAAAAATAAACTCCAGAAATCCAGCAAAGCTGCTGGGGGACTCACTAGGTGAGGGAAATTAGCCCTAGAAGGAGAATTCTCCCTAACACTCTATTAGAATGATGAGGAGTTGGCGACACTCCTTGATTTTGCAAATTACTCAGTGAATCAGAGGCGTGGGCGGAAAGGCGTAGGCTTTCATGCCGGTCCACTGGAGGTGAAATGCGTCACCCAGAGAGCCGGGGCCCGGATCTTGCCAGGATGCGAACTTGGGACACTTCTTGTTGTGCCATGTGGCAAAGCGATCCACCTGGAGGTGACCCCACCTATTGAAGATCTCCTGAATAACGAGGTTGTTTAGCTGCCACTCGTAATTGTCTGCTCCCAACCTGCTGAGCCTGTCCGCCTCCAGGTTGGATTCCCCTGGGAGGTGGACTGCAGTGAGGTAAATTTAATTTTCAAGGGCCCACTCCCACATGATGATCGCATGTCTGCACAGAGGAGGGGACATGGTGCCTCCCTGCTTGTTGACCTAGTACATGCTGGTCGAGTTGTCCGCCTGGATGAGGACAAGCTTACCCCTGAGAAGTGGTAGGAATAACCTGAGCGCCAGCCAGATGGCGTTCAGCTCTGGCCAATTGATGTGGTCCAGGTGCCGTGGACAGAGATCGTCCAGGGTGGCTTCTCAGCCCTCGAGAGAAGAATCTGTGATGACGGTGGCCTGCAGAGTGGACGTTTGAAAGGGCTTGACCATCCGTAGGTTGCAGACTCTGTCCCACCAAATTAGGTCTGGGTGGAGAGATGGAGGAACGTTGATCATCTCGGATTGAGAGCCCCGCTCCTGGTTCCATGAGGCCGCGAAGTGCAGCTGAATCCTCCTCATCCTTCGTCTCGTTTGCGGGACGGCTAATAGGACCGCTGCCATTAGTCCCAGAAGATGTTGTTACCACCATGACGAGGTCAATTCTCTGTTGAGGAAGTGGGTGGTGGCCCTCTTGATAGCCAAGATTTTGTCCTCCGAAGGAAATCCCTTCTGGGAGCCTGTGTCCCAGATGAGGCCCAAAAATGTCCGGAGATTTAGCCCTGATGAGCCAGTCGTCGAGGCATGGGTAGATGTGGGGGCCCTGCGCTCTGAGGAGGGCTGCTACCGCGTTCATGAGCCTGGGGAAGACCCTGGGGGCCGAGTTAAAGCCAAACGGAAGGATCTTGTACTGAAAATGGTAGCCCAAGATCTTGAACCGAAGGAAAGAACGATAGGGCTGCCCAATCGGGATGTGCAGGTATACGTCCTTCAGGTACAGGGAGCACATCCAGTCACCCTTGTCCAATGTCTGCGCTATAAAAGCTGGCGTAACCATCTTGAATTTTTGCAGGGGTAAGGAGAGGTTGAGGGTGGAAAAGTCGAGCACAACTCAGGCCCGCCTGGTTCTTCTTCTGAATGGCGATAATCCTGGAGTAAAAGCCAAAGCCCCGCTAGGAGGCTGGAACTTCCTCACTGCCTGGCTCTCTACGAGCGACCGGATCTCAGCCAAAAGCGTTGCTGTCCCAACCTGTGGGAGGGGAGGAGAGAGGAGAGGCTGGGATAGGGAGGCGGTAGCCCATGGATAATACGGAGAGGGACGAGGGGTCAGCAAAATTCTGGCAGCAGAAATGTGCATGGAGAGCAAGCCTGCCCCAACCAGAGACACGCGTACCTGAAGAGGTGTGTCATGCCTTCTTTCCCTTGGAGGCTGTCGCGGAGGAGGGGGACTGGAAAAAGCCCTTACTTCCCCTCCCCTTTTTGTTTTTGTTGCTTGCGCCGGCTATGAGACAGAGAGCGGTCTGGCGGCCTGGATCTACACTCCTGGAAGCCTCGGAACCCTCCGTACGTACAACCCCTATCGGAGCGCTGCTGCGATTGGGTGTATGATTTGGGTGTGGTCTTTGTAAGGATGGATAAAGATTTGGCCGTTTGTGAGACGTTTTTCTTTTTGTCCAGCTCATCGTCCATGGAGGAGTGGAAAAGGTTCCCGCCCCCTCAAATGGTAGATCTAATATGCGTTCCTGGATGTCCGGGTTGAACTTTGTTGCCCGGAGCCAGGCTGTCCTTCTCATGTCCGTGACGATACAGAGGACACAGCCAGGAGTGTCAATATGGGCTTCCCACGGTCGATTCCATGAGATCATGCGCCACCAGCTTGCCTGGGCTAGCCCCTCCTTAAAGTGCGATTGGCTCTGGGTGCAGAGTTCCGGGAGGAAGTCCGCAATTTCCTGCCATAATCTTTGGTTGGCGGCAGCCAGCATGGCATCTGCGTTGGCCTTACAAAGATGTAAGGACGCGTTGGAAAAAGGTTTCTTGCCGTATGCTACAAGATAGTCTCCTCCTTGCCTAGCAGCGCCACAGAGGAGAAGGCTGAGGACGACAGGCTTGGAGTATAGTGATGCTGCAGCGATCACCGAGGAGTGTGGCTGAGGATGGCCCGAGAGCAAGAGTGTATATCCCCCTCCATCTGCCTGTACTTGGCGTCCAGGTGTCGATTGGCCGGCTGGGCTGAGTGGGATTTGAGCCAGCCCATCTTGGCAGGGAGACTACATCGGCCTGCAGAGGAATCCCCGATTTGGCAGAGGGGCATCGTGTGAGGACTTCTGCCAGAACCCCGTCTGCCGGCTGCTCGACCTCGGGTTGGGGTTGGGTAGGTCCCAGATACTCCCCCAGCCCAGCAAGACGTTGGTGAAAGGCCCTGGCTGAGGATGGCACGTCCGGATCCTCCTCCTCATCCGGATCCTGTGGAGGAAGAAGAGGAGCAGTAGTAATTGGCGCCGGAGGCTTGGGTACAGGGACCGCGGCCGGAGGCAGCGGAGGCTGGTACGGAGCCGCCTAAATAGTCGGCTGGGAGCCAGAGGAGGCGGCTGCGCCAGGGCCTGGGGCGACGGCGGAGGCGTCTGTGGTGCCGCTAGCATTGCAGGAAGGACTTCCCAGATGGCGTCTTTGAGGATAACCCCCATCCAAGGGGACTTTATGAGGCCGAGGAACCTCTCGAAGACCTCTTCACTGGCCGAGGAGGTGGCAGGGAGTGCTGACGGGGTAGCGGGGAGCTGCTGGAGCCGCTGAGCCTGGCCTCGTCCAAGACTCTTGGCTTGTGGAACACGAGGCCTACCCTGCTCCTCGGATCTAGGCCCGGTAGGTGTGGCACCCTTGACCTGGGGGTTGGTAGGGTGCGTTTAGGAACCCCCCCTAGGACGTATTGCCGGTATTAGAGCATAGCCCCTCAGCCATGGTGCTGGTACAAGGGCAGAGCCCCTCGGGTGAAGTCCCGGCAAAAGAACCTTCCGGTCCCTCAACACTGTCACCAGGAGGATCCGAGGATCCCTCGGCCCGGAGGCCGGTAGCTGCAGCAGCCTCGGTGCACGTGCTGGTAGAAGGACCTGGCTAGTCTGTTCTTCAGCGCTTTCGAGGACAGAAAGCCACATTCTGAACAACCTTGCCAACCGTAGTCTGGGCCAAGGCAACATAGGCAGAGGGCGTGGGGGTCTGAAGTTGGGAAGAGCCCACTGCAGGCTAGACACCTGCAGAACCCTGTAGAAGACGACATGCGCCGGGGAGGGGCGTGACGCCTGAGGACTGAGTACCTGAATGAAAAAAAGACAAAAAAGAAGACAAAGAGAAGAAGTATCCACGCATTGAATTACATGGCTGAGGCCAAACCCAGGAGCACGGGTGAATTTGTCTGGTTCCCGTCTATGCAGAGAAGGGGACTGAGGTGTGGCGCTGGAGGGCTGTTAGGCAGAATCCTGGGCAGTGCCCTTAGGGACCACTACACAAGATTAAGAATACAGGTGGTAGTACAATTTCACTTTTGGTACGAGCCCGTACTACACAGAGTGGTAGCAGTAGCGGAGCAGCCAGACTTATCTCAAGAGCAAATGAGCAGTAGTAGAGATTACACAAAGGACTACAATCACTGTGACTCAAGCAAACACTGACTCAAGGTTTCTGGTTAAAAAGTAAAACTACATTTATTTTAAACCAGCTGTTCACAAAACACTTCAATTCTATTAAATGGAAACCACACTTCAAATACACTACACACAACCAATTCACCTTGTGCAGAACAATTCAAGATAAGTACCTTTGGATTTGATAAACCGGTGTTGTGAAACAAAGACTTTACCGGGGGTTGTTACGTGATCACTTTTTGACAGTAATGACAGTTCGGTTTTACGAAAGAGAAGCGTAGCTGCGAGCAGAAATGTTACCGTAGTCAAACACACTTAGCACATGAATTAACACAAGAGAGTTGGGGACAAAAATCATAGGCAATACTTTTGTCAAGGCAGATAGAATCAAGAGACACTTTCTAAAACGTAGATAGAAGTCGATAGGCCTGCGCCGGTGTCAATGGGACAGGGGTCCTGTGTCGAGGATCATAAAGTTAGAACAGTTCACGATACGAGGTTGCCAGGAGTACTTCGATATTGTCAAAAGGGAAGCAAAAGTTATAAGAGGTAAGGAAGATAGGACAAGCCTTTGGTGAGGAGAAAAGGGGTCCACCCTAGTTCCTTGAAGTCGAACACAGTACCTTATTCATATGAAGACGAGCTGGTGCCACGGCAGTTGTTCCTGGTAGTTCCTGCAGACTCACGGTTCCTGGAGCTTCAGTCGTGGGGACAAGAAGGACGACGTCTGGAGCGATCTGCACTACCCTGGGATAAAGCCAGCAGCAGCAAAAGCAACAGTGAATAAAAGGTGCGCTCCTTTAAAACAGGACTAGGCTCTTCAGATGGCCATCTGGACCACTACAGCTGTGTGCAGCAATTTCGACCAAGAAGAGCATCCTCTGCCTGTGGAAGGTGAGCTGGTTGATCCCACCAGGCTCAAGGGAAGAAGACTCCAGACTGGATCTTCTCTTGTCGTTGAAGGGTAGATAGCTCAGGACTGCAGCAGGGCTTCACCGGGACTCGGAAGTTGCAGCAGCCGTCTTTTTCTCTGCTTCTCTTCGGTTCCTTGCAGTTCCAGTGGCGACTGACTTCCAGCCCAAGAGACCTGCCTTTTATGCCAAAATCCCCCATTCACACAGCCTGGCTGTCAATCACTAAGCAGGGGGGGGGGGGTTGTCCGGCCCGGACAACCACCTCAGCCAATCAATACAAAGTGCGACTCGGGTCTTCAAGGAGACCCTGTGCAGGGGGTGACTAAACCCCTCCCTCACATTCAGCCCACCTAGACACCAAGACGCCAAAGGAGGTCTTCTGGACAGAAGCCCGCCAAAGGTCGGCGAACAAAGGAGGCAAACCTGGTTTGCCGCTCAAAGTAAAACACAAGGACTTTAACAAAAAGAAATGGCGATAAAACCGAACCGTAGCCGAAATAAAAAGTATTTGGTCAAGCGGATTTAAGTTCGAGGTTAATATAATAGCCTAAAACAGTACCACGTTTATATAGTATAATCACTGAAGAAATGTTAGGGTAGGTACCACTGCCACCAGCCAAGTCTTAGTGTTAAGAGAGCAAAATAAAGCTCAGAGAGGCACAGACAAAAAGGGACAGGAATTAGCCCTTTCCAGTACTCCATGTAAGATGGGGTGTACTGGGTCTGTAGTTTAAAGTGACTATATAAAGTTATGGGCAACTTTACATGTTTCTGGGGGACAGTAGTCAGCCCCAGAAAAATTGAGTCGGTCGGAAGTCTCAAAGACAACCCTGTGTCACTGCACTGAAGGTGCTGTGTAACACAGAAAAAGTGGGGGCTCATGGAGTGGTGTAGCTCCAGAGCCCAAGATCACAAACAGTAAAAATATACATGGCAAAACACATGTAAGAGTGGGAAAAAGGCTCACACTCTTACCAGGTGGAAAAAAATAAACCCCAGAAATCCAGCAAAGCTGCTGAGGGACTCACTAGGTGAGGGAAATTAGCCATAAATGAGAATTCTCCCTAACACTGTACCCTGTCAGAATTGCCCACACTGCGCGTATGTGATCAGAGGGAATAGCATTACGCATCCACACTCTGGGAAACCTATATGGTTGAACACTCTTGTACCTGCGATGTCATTTATGGAGTAAAGTGCTCCTCTGGACTCTACTATGTAGGAATGACAACCAGGAAAGCGAAGATGCTGTGGTCGGAGCACAAGTCCAACATCCGTACTAATAACCAAAACTCTCCAGTAGCTACCCATTTTCACCAGGCAAGACATACTGTTGCGCAGCTTAAGTGTGTCATACTTGAGCAAATTAGATTGGGTTCCCGTGGGGAGGACCTACATAGGAAGCTCCTCCAAAGAGAAATATTGTGGATTGATCTGCTGGACTCGCTTAGCCGAAGGGGTATGAATGTGGATTTTGATTTGATGTGCTTCATCTAAACAATGAATGGTCTCCTTTGAAGGAGGCGCCTCCTAATGAGCTATACAATCGGTTTCTTTTTTGACCGTTTGAGCTGGTTAACTTATAGCTAAATGATATGTTGATGTACTTTGCATTGTTGTTAATTTACTGTACATAGTTACTGATTTGGCTATTAGAATGTGAGTGGGCTGTTCCCGAAACATAGGGTCCACTTTACGGTGTGGAATGTTCGTGCTACTCAGCCAGTACAGGCTTATATTGATCTACAGATTCTGGAACCTTTTTCTTTTACAGGATGGACAGTAGGATGGATCAAGATCGACACTCTTTTCTATCTGTGGTCTGGAGGTGACCTATTAGTTATGTAGGGTTTCGGTTATGAGCTAGGACTCAGTTATTTGTGTTCTATCACTCTCATGTATTATTATTATGACACTGTGAAAGTATGGGGTTCTCGTTGAATATTGTTAACACTGTTGCTTACTGAATTGTGGCTAACCATCCAGACTGTGAGCAGGATTATCCTGAGAGATGATGGCTTTTCGGGTGACTTCGGGAATTAGTTTTACCTTGACACACCAATTGTTATTAGGCGTGTTCATGACTAATCAGAGCCCGAGTATACAGGGGATTGAGACTGGATTTGAGACATAGGAATGGGGGCATATTTGCAATTAAGACTTTTATTTAAGTTTGCCTTTATCATTAATTTTTGTTTCCAATAGCATGACAGTTGGATTCATAGGCATGCTTAAATCATTGGTGCACCTTCCAGTCGGTAGGGGGGCCAGCGCAGAGTTTCGTCTGCACTTCCCCCTTGCCTGTCCTTACGCTGGATTGAGCTTATGCATCTTGGTGTGCTAGTTGGCACCCCACCGGTGAATGGAAGAGATAGTGTATGTGGCCATCAAGGGGTCCTGAGCTGAATTTGTTCTGCGCTTTCCCCATTTCTGGCCCTTGTATTCTGCTCTACATGCATATCAATCCCCTCTGGGATTGGTACATCTGTTAGAGGGCAGAAGCACTTGCCCTTGCCAAGTAGCTTTGATACTCTATTTACTGGTGCAAAACAGTAGTCCTGCTCTCCATCGTTATGTCTATTTACTTACTGGCACAGCGTTTGCCCCCCCGGCACTACAGTGTCGGCTGGGCCCAACACTGTTGACAGATTAGGCGCACACCAAGATGGCGCCCATGCCGGTCCAGCAATGGTGCGCATGCGTGGGGTTGCCACGACAACCTATTTAGCTTTCCGAAGACCGGCTGCACGTTTACTTGCAGGCCGGTTGTGTCCATTGGAGCTTCTTCATGCCGTGAATCGAGTAAGTCTTTACAGCAGAGACGGGTGTCTGCTGCATTGAGTCTGTTAAAATGTGTACATTTTGATATTGACTAGTCCGCTGCAGGCGTGGGGACAGGTTATCTCTGACAGTGCCCGGGCTTTGCATTGTTACATCACCCTTAGATCTACTTTGGCAATGACTAGTATTTCGTTAGTATTTACGGCTTGATTTTTGCTCCTTCTGTGGTCTTTTCCAGTTCTGTCCAGTTGTTACCAACCGTCTTACTACTCTACATTCCCTACACTAGTGTGGATTTACTTCCCCTACTGGGTGAGTATACTTGCAGAACCCAATTTAGTCTCTATATTGTCTGAGCAAATGTTTGCTTTAAGCCTTTGGTGATTAGCTTTATTTTAGAGTAGTTTGTACAGCATGGTGTAAGAAGTACTTCCTTCAAGATGTACCTTTGGTAGCCTTTGGGCTCTTTATGTGGTTTCTAGTCATTAGTGAATAGTTGTAGTTAACATCAGTTCTTTCCTTTTATTAACAGGGGCTTCCCATCAATTGATTATGGTATATGAAGCATGAAGGTTAGTGCCTCTCTATCTTTGAATTAGACTACAGCTAGCTTTAGATTGAAGAGCACGTTCATTGATATACATTTATCTATACATGTTTTTAGGTATGCGCATAGCTTTCCCTGACCTGAGGATGGATTTTGTATAATCCGAAACGCGTTGGCTATGTACTAACTTCAAAGGAGCCATTGAAACTGTTAACAAATATTGTCCACTGAGTATCCAGCTAAGGGTACCATAAATACATTGGGAGCTCTTGCGAATTTTGCAGACAGTGAATACAGGGATAATATGTATTCCCCTGAGACTTAGCTGTGTTATAAAAATGAATTTGAGTTACATGTGGTTGCTATTTTGACTGTGATTGTTTACACACTGTAACTCTGATTATTTATGTTTGAATCCAGATGCTGATAAAATTTTCTTTTTTCTTTAAAAAGAATTTCTAACAAAATTGTTCTTGAATTTTTGACTCTAAAAATACTTTGTTTGACCTTAAATGCTCATGTTGTGATTCTGCATATGAATATGGTCCACATTGAAATGTCTTATTTATGAGAGTTACATACTAAATATTGGTTGCAGTCTGCTTCAATGACCCATTAGTTCTGGCTGGGCACTTGACAATCTTATCGAATTTGGGTTTTGTTAGAGCCCTTAGGAGTGCATATGGGTGTCACCACACGGCAATGTATGGTTTTTGTTCCCTTCAGCCGGAGAAGGCATGCCACAGCATTAACTTTGTGAAGGCACGAGGGGCCGAGTTCAGACCGAAGGGCAGCACTTCCTATTGGAAGTGATATGACCTAATCGTGAACAGCAGAAACTTTTGATGCTGTTGATATATGGGTACATGCAGGTACGCATCGAAGTCACACAGTCGGCTATCTGCGCGGGAGTAATCATCTTGACAGGTTTAGAAACGACAGGTCCAGGACTACCCTCAGGCCAGCCTGGTTGTTCTTGGGTACCGTAAAATACCTGAAATAGTAACCAAAGCCCCTCTCTGCAAGAGGAATGTTTTCTATCGTCTGCATCTCCAATAGAGACAGGATCTCCCGTAAAAGAGCCAGGGACCCGATCTGACGAAGAGGAGGAGAGGATGGTAGAGGCAAAGGAAGAGGTAGACTGAAGCCCATGGAGACTACGGATAGGAGCCACGGGTTGCTGAAAAGATGCTTCCAAGTGTCCTGGAGCAGAGCCAAACGGCCACCCCATAGGCAAGCTGTGTTCCCCGACCCAGACATCACTGCTTCTTGGCGTCAAGAGGCGGGGGCAGAGGAGGGGGGAGTGGAAAACCAGCACAACGTCCTCTGCCGCTTCCTTCTGCTGTCGCTGGGTGACCAGTCAGGCCTCCGCGTACCACGGTCTCTGAACCCCTTGAAGCTGGAGAACGTTCAAGCTTTGAACTCGGTACGACCCAGGGATTGAGTGAAGGATTTCTGGCCTAGGACTTGGGTTTGAGTGCATGTTTTCTTCTTTGTCAATTTTTCATCGGTGGACGAATAAAAAGGTCCACGCCGTCGAAGGGCAGATGGTCCTGCGCAATGTCCCGGGCTTCTGCCAGACCGGCCTTGAAGGAGGCTTGCTTGTCCGAAGGGAGGTCAGGCAGAATTTCCCTGAGCTCATGCCCTAGCTTCTGGATTGCCGCAGCCAAGATGGCGTCCACGTTGGCCTGCTACAGATGTAGTCCTGAGATGAAGCAACAGCGCTTTGCCAAGGACTTTGTCCTCCTTGGAGAGGCAACTAGAGGAAGACGACAAAAACTCTGGTTTAGAACATAGCGAGGCCGCGGCCACCATTGCGGATTGAGGCTGGTGGTGAAAGGCAAGGAAGATTTGCTCCATGTCCATCAGCCTAAACCTGCTGTTCATTTTCTTGTTCATCTGGGCGTTGGCCCTGGACTTCTCCCAGACCTTCCACACCACCTGCAGCACATTACTCTGAAGGGGGATGCCAGACCGGACCATGGTGCACTTCCCAAAGACATTTGCGAGCACCGCGGATGCCTGGTGGGCTACCTCAGGAAGAAGGGGGACCCCCAAGAACTCTGTCAGCCCCTGAAGGTGGTCATGAAAGACCTGAACATATGCTGAGGGCTCGTCCTGGGCATCATCGTCGTCCCCATCATCATTGCCCCCCCTTTTTCACAGGCTGAGGGGAATCTGAGCCCTGGGACACAGGTGCCGGAAGCCCCCCCTCCCACTCAGGTTGGGAGCTGCAGACAAGTTCAACGGCTGTGGAGGAGGAGGAGGAGTTAGTGGTACAGGATGAGGTGCAGTGGTCGGAGGGCCTGAACCAGTGGAGGGACCGGTGCCGGAAGCACTGGGGGGGAACGAGAGGAGAACCCAGGGGAGGGGGCCGAGGCGGCACCGTCTGGGGGATGATCTCCACAATGTCCTTCAGGAGGCCCTTCATTTGAGGGGAACGCATGAGGAAGAGGAAGCGTTCGAAGAAGCACTCCTCACTAGCTGCCAGGTCCCTAGGGGCCCTGCCCTCCGAGGCGCTGGGCCCCTGCTCCCGGTCAAAGCACTGAGGCGCCTGGTGCGTGTTACTGTACGTCTGTGATGGGTAGATGTACCCCTAAGAGGACCAAAAACCTGCAACATAAACCCTGCTCCCGCTTCCAGAGTGAAGGGGTCTGGAATTATCCTGCAAAGCCCACGTGATGGGCAAAAGCAATGGAGGACCCTGAGCTGGATCCAAGATGGCCACCTGCCTGGCAGGCTCTGCCACGTGCCGCTCTGCCATTTTGAAACCTTGCCCCACGCCCTAGGAGGGCAGGCGCGGAGGCTCTGAGCCAGGAGAGGCCTCAGACATGGGAGGATATAGCTTGTGTCTTGCATCGGAAGCAGACGCATCGACCTCAGAGAGCCCTCTGGTAGGCGCTAAGCCCTCAGCCAGATGCCTGGTAGTCAAAACGCCCTGGGTGACTCCCTTGAAGCGAGCTCCGGTAGGCTGGGAGCCCTCCGCACCTGTGCCAGTAGACGTGCTGGATCTAGCCGAGGAACAACTCTTGAAAGTGGCACTCAAAGATCCCTTACCCCCTGGGGTAGAAGAGGACAAGCCAGGTTATCTGGCCGATCTTAGGAGCCGGTAGCCTCAGAGGCCTCAGGCCTGCTAGACCCCGAATGCCAGGAACCCAGATACGTTGGAACGCCGGGGAAGGAGTCTCCGCACTGTGGAGCCATGCTGTACAGAGGGCCTTCCTTGTCTTGATAAGAGGTCCCGGAGATTAAGTCCTTAAGGTGGGTGGAGGAGAAGTATGGAAGATCTCCCTCCACCGCGACAAACTATTCTTCAATGCCATGTGACCAAGAGCGCTGCAGGCTGCACATGAGTCCCAGCAAAGGTCCGGCCCAAAACACTCAAGACGGAGTTCATGGGGTCCGAGGCCGGGAACATGCGGTCGCAACAGGCACCTCGTATAAATCCTCTTGCGGCCGACATGATTTACCGGTTCCCGACTTCCCGGGAACACAGGGAGATTACAAGCTCGTCAGTCTGGGGAGCTGGGGAGTCAGGCGCCAGCAAATGATAAGTCCCCATTTCCATTGGACTCTATGGGAATGGGGTCCACGGAAGCACCAGCACCATTAATAATGGTGCTGGTGCTTCCATGAAAACTCTGCGTGTGGGTGTCGTTCCGCCTGGTAGGTGTGGTCTAACCTGCCGGGCGGGATAGCAACCACCCGCAGAGCTGCAATATGCCGGTCCGGAGACAACGGTGCCGGTAAACCTACCGGCACCATTGTTTCCGGACCATCATAGTTGTAATGAGGCCCAATTTTTTGGTAAGTATTAGGGCTCCCCTCAACCCCATGACGTGTGTGTGTGTGAGTGTATGGTGAAAGGCTGTACAATTAAATGTATAGGTGTGTGAGTGTATGGTGAAAGGGTGCACACTTTAATGTACGGGTGGCTGCATGGGTGTGCCTGTATGGTGAAAGGGTGCAAATTTAAATGTATGGATAGCTGCTTGGATGTCCCTGCATGGTGAAAGAATGCACACTTAAATATATGGATTGCTGGGTGCGCGTGTGTATATATGGTGAATGGTGTGTGTGTGTGTGTGCTTGCGTTCAGGTGCTCAACAAATCTACATTTCGGGGGGCTAACCCTTCAAATGTTGGGAGAGGCGCCAACTTCATGGGCGGTGAGGGAGGGGCAAACTTATTTGTTTGGGGCATCTCATTTCTTTACGCATTTTAATGAGACTATTCTAGTGCAGCTTCAATGTTACAAGCAGTTAACTCTCTCCTTTAAGTTTGAAAGCACCCACTTATGGACTGCTGTGAGAAAGAGCAGTCTCCTGCTGCCTTCTTACTCTTCCAATCACTCCGCTAGCATGCAAGTATTAAACCTACATCACGATTTCAATTGCCTGAATGCAGGTGCTAACAGTGAAATGCTTTATGTTAGTAATTGCTGGGCTCTTGTTAACAGAAAATCCCAGGTGCCATTTAAGATCTCTGTACTGTTCTGTCTGGCAACTGCTGTGAAGGTCGACCAGGTTGAGTCATCATAGCCCAAAATTTCAGGGGGAGGGGGGAGGGGGAGGGAGTGCTGAATCCCAGTCAACTCAATGGTGTTGCACCAATACTTGCGTTTAATGCCTTGATTACTCATTACTCCTAGCCCTATTCTTCCTCGTCCCAGTGTGTATGAGACCAGCACTTGTGTAAGAGGCAGAGTGCCTTATACACAAGTACTGGGATGAGGTAGAGGTACATTGAGGTAATGCCTGACTTAACTACCTGTAATCATCTTTACTCCTAGTCCCACTTTTCCTCATCCCAGTACTTACCTATGAGGCAAAGAGCCTCATCCATAAGCTCTGGGACAAGGAAGAGGGACGTGGAGGTAATTCTGGGCACAGAAGCTGAGTTTGGAGGTTGGGGTAGGGTTGGGAGGGAGAAGGGATGTGTGGGAGGTGCAGGCTTGTGCAACAAATCATAAAGGCTGTTCATGTCCAGGCTAATCAGGCATGATATGTGGTATTAGTGGCTAGAGAGGCATTTTGGTGTAGCCAGTCTAGTCATTCCTCAGTCTGGTATGACATTTTTTAAACTGGGCATTTCTAATAAAGCAGTCCTGCTAAGAGAATTACCTGGCTAGACTGCCATTTGGGTGCTGCCAGTCTAGCCGCTTCTTACTGCGGCTTTGTATATTTTTCTGGGCATCTGTGATCAAATGATATGATATAAGTAATTTATAACGCGCCTGTACACAAGTGTTTCTGGGCGCAACAAGAAAAGGGCAGGAAAATAGAGGGAGGACAAGACAAAAAATCTTACTAGGCCTTGTGTCATTCAGATCATCAAGTGCAAGAATGAGAAGTGCAAGGGGAAGGCGAGGGGGGGGGAGTCCAAGGGAGAGGAGAGGGAAAAACAGGGCAGCAATGCTCTGAGTAAGTGCAGCGCGGCTGTGGGTAGTGCAAGGAGAACAAGGGACTGTAGGGTTACAGTTAAAGTCCCCAAGTTCGTGGTAGGCCCACAGGCAGTTGAAGGGCGACTGTCAAGAAAGAGTCTGGACTCAGTGAGACTCTGAGGGTAGCCAAGCAACCAGTCGGTACAGCAGACAGATAGGTCAGGTAGGCCAGCAGGGGAGGGAGAGAGAGAAAGTAGAAGAGAAGAGGAAAGGTTTGAGCTGCTTCCGGAACTTCATGTGGTCCGGCTCAAGTTTGAGAGGTGCAGGGAGGCTATTCCAGAGGGAGGTGCTTGCAGAGGAGAGTGATCTACCACTTACTCTCTGCCTGGAAAAGTGTTTAACCCTTAGAGAGTTGTAGGTAACAGAGGAAAGGGCTTATGAAGGAGGATATTTTGGAAGAGAGTGTTGGATGTAGTGTGGGCCCTAGGCCCAGAAAGCCTTGTGGACAATGCAAAGGGTCTTGAACTTGATCCTTGCAGCAACTGGGAGCCAGTGGAGAGATTTCAGGGCTGGAGGGATACGATTCCCTGGGCTCGAGTCCTGTTCTGGATTAGTTGCAGATGGTAGAGAGTAGAGGAAGTCAGATTGAGAAAGAGGCTGTTGCAGTAGACCAGCCTAGAGAGAACCAAGGCTCTGGAGACCGTGAGCTTCTGGGGGAAAGTGCGAAAGGGAAGAGTACCTTTGAGGAGGAGCAGCTGGTAGTGGGACTTCCTGGTGACGTCCGAGATGTGAGGAGATAATGAGAGAGTGGAGTCAAAGATGACACCAAGGTTGTTTGCCTCACAGAATGTCGAAGGAAGAGGGCCCAAGTCGGGCGGCCAGAGAGAGAGGGAAAGCAGGGGCAGGAGTCCAAATGAGAAAGATCTCCATCTTACTCACATTAAGGCAGAGATCATTAGAGGCACACCAATCCCGAATCGCAGACAGACAGTCGGGAATGAGCGAGAGAGGAGAGGAGTCTGAGGGGAGCCTGAAGGAAAGCGGAGTGTCATCCGTATAACACTGAAAGTTAGAGGCGAAGGTAGAGATCAGGTGGGCCAAAGGGGGAAAGTAGAGGTTGAAAAACCAGGGTGAGAGGATGGAGCAGAGAGAAAGGGACCAAGTTGGACCTGGGAGGGGCTGTCCAAGAGGAAGAAGGGCAGCCACTCAAGGGCCTGATCCGTGATGCCCATGTTCTCATGGAGTCGATTGATCAAGATTGATCAGGATGGGGTGGTTGACCGTGTCGAAAGCAGAGGAAAGATCAAGGAGGACGAGGACAGAAGGAATGCTGGAATCAAGGTTAGAGAGCAGATCTTCACAGGTGTTCAGGAGAGCAGTTTCCGTGACTCTGGCAGCTCTGAAGCCAGACTGAAGGTCATGCAGCACAACCAACAGATTCCATGTGGAGAGTAAGCTGGGAGATGGACAGCTTTTCCAACAGTTTGCCCAGGAAAGGGGTGATGGAGATTGAGCGATAGATTGCCAGGCAGGCAGGATCGGCAGACAGCTTCTTGAGGAGCGGATGCATAAGGGAGTGCTTAAGGGCAGAGGGGAATGTGCCAGTGGTGAAAGTGTGATTACAGAAATCGGCCAAGGCTGGAGCGAGGGCGTGTGCATTAAAACACATATTTATATCGTTCTGCTAGTGCAGTGTGCAGCATATACCTTCAGCAGCACATTCGTGGGTATTGCACAAGCGTGATGATTTATGGCGGCCCAGAGTGCGGTGTGACCAGTGATTTGTTGCTGAGTTGGGAGGGCCCCCTCAGCATGGCTCGCCGGGGGGCCCCCACATTTTGTGTTACGCCACTGGACGGGACGCCCGAGTACTTCAATTACTCATACGTCCCATCCCCTTTGCGCCATCCTCATGGGCGATTCCACCGATAAAGACCATAGGGTGGAGCCGTGACAACCTGCCTTATGTCTAGGACAAAGCAAAAAGGTTATTGAGAACCCCCTGACCAAACTCTGCATCACGCCTTGAGCTGGAATCTAGGGAGTAGTGCTTACAGAAAGCCGACTGAGTGGGCCAAGTAACTGCCTTGCTGATAACATCCCAAGAAGCATGCCTCTATAATGTGACAGCCGTGACGTTAGTTCTGACCGCATTGGCATGAATCCCCTCTGGAACTGGTTTGCCCATGACTGTATACGCCTCTGAAATGGCCTGGACCACTAACGGGCAATAGAAGATTTGGAAGCCTCAGTGCCGGGAGACAAGCTCCCAAAGGTGATGAAAAATGCCTCAGAGTTCCTGAAGGATTTTGTTAGAGGGAGGTAGAACTTGAGGACCCACTTGAGGTCCAAAGAAAGCAGAGTCCCCTGTGCATCCGATTGCAGGTTGGGAAACACCGGCAAGCAGATTTCCTCATTTAAATGGAACAGAGAAATCATCTTGGGCAAGAAGTTTGGATGGGTGCGCAAGATTACCTTGTGTTAGGCAGAATTATATGCAGTACCCTTTGGGAACACCACACACATTTAAGACTACAAGTGACAGTACAAATTCACCTTTGGTACAAGCCCGTACTACACAGTTAAAGTGGTAGCGATGGCTGAGCAGCCAAACTTATCTCAAGAGTAAGTGAGCAGTATCAAATAGTTACACAAAGGACAGCAATTACAATGATTCAAGCAAACACTGACTCAAGGTTTTCAAGTAAAAGAATATACATTTATTTTACTCTTCAGTTGTACATTTCACTTTTATTAAAGCAGTTTAAAAATCACACTCTTAATACACCACACCACTCCCAATAAGTCCCGGACAAGTTGAGCTAACAAAATGAAGGGGGAGCAAAATGGCACTGCAGCAATTTAAAAGGGAGGGAAAGACAAAGTTAATAAACATTGAACCACACCAACAGTTAAGTACTCGGGGCAATTGAGCAAGAGGAACTACAATGATAGAATCAGGTAAAAAAAGGCTTGGGGCCAAAGTCACTAGGTCAAAAGTCTTTTGCTCAAGATCACACAGTTCAGGGTAGTTTGCGGTAAAGTTCGTGCCACGGGTTCCGGACGAGGTTGGTTGTCAGAAAAGTTAGTTCAAAGAGAAGAGAAGGACAAGGCCTCCGTTTGGAGAAAGATTTCAAACACTTTCACCGCAGCTGAACGAAACGAACAACCGGATTTGTACAGTACCTTAAAACGGAGAGGAAGCTGTAGCTGAGGTGGACGTTCCTGGTAGTTCCTGCAGGCTGACGGTTCATGAAGCGACTGTCGGACTGACAAGAAGTAGGAAGACTGGAGGGTCCTGCACTACCCAGGTAAGAAACCAGCAGCAGAGCAAAGCAACGAATAAAAGGTGCGCTCCTTAAAACCCAAGCAGGGTCCGACCTTCCTGGCTATCCGGCCCACTGTAGCTCTGTACAGGGAATTCAACCAGAGGAGGGGTCCTGGCTTGAAGTTTGGGCGAACTGGTTGGTCCCACCAGCTCAAGGGAAGAAGTTTCCTGGAGGATCTTCTCTGTCGTCGGATTCTGAAGATTCGGACCTGCACCAGAGTTTCACCGGGCGGTTCAGTCGTTGTAGGGGTCCTCTTCTGTCAGCTCCTCGTTGGTTCTTTCGTTCCAGTGGCGACTCTGCCTTTCCACTCCCAGAGACCTGCTTTTTATGCAGTTTTCCACCATTCATACAGCCTGGCTGTCAATCACACAGCAGGGTGGCTGTCCTGGCAAGGACAGTCCCCCAGCCAATCAAACAGGAGTGCGACTTGGGTTACCAAGGGAACCTATGGCAGGGGTCCTAAGACCCCTCCCTCACATACTGCCTACCCAGACTTTCAGGTGCCTTACGGAGGGCTTCTGTGTAGAAGCCCGCAAAAAGACGGTGAACAAAGGAACCAAACCTGGTTTGGCACGTAGAGTAAAATACGAGAAAGACTAACAAAAAGAAATAGCGAATGAACCGAGCCGGAGCCGAAATAAAATATATTTTGTCAAGCGGGTTTCTGTTCGAGGCTAACACAATAGCCTAAAACAATACCATGGTTATTTAAGATAACCGCGGTAGAAAAAATAGGGTAGTTACCACTGCCACCAGCCAATTCCTGATGAAAAGGGAGCGAAACAGTGCTCCAAGAGAAACAGACAAAAAGGGATAAGAATTAACCCTTTCCAATACTCCATGTAAAATGGGGTGTACTGGATCTGTGGTTTAAAGAGACTACATAAAGTTAATGGCAACTTTACATGTTTCTGGGAGACAGTAGTCAGTCCCAGAAAAATGGAGTCAGTGGGAAGTCTAAGAGACAACCCTGTGTCACTGCACTGAAGGTGCAGAGTAACACACACAAAGGATGCTCATGGAGTAGGTGAGGCTCGAGAGCCCAAGATCACACAAATTGAAAAAAATACACACAGCAAAACACATGTAAGAGTGGGAAAAAGGTTCACACTCTTACCAGGTGAAAAAAATAAACCCTAGAAATCCAGCAAAGCTGCTGAGGGACTCATTAGGTAAGGGAAATCAGCCATTTATGAGAATTCTCCCTAACACCTTGTCATTGTGAAACATGGTGAAGGGTTTGCATAATGACACAGCTTGCAGATTGCTGACACTGCGCGCAGAGGTAAGCGCCAACAATAGCATCGTCTTCAGTGTCACCAGCCAGATGTCCACCGAGGCCATCGGCTCAAAGAGCTTACGCTACAAGGTCACAAGAACCAAAATGAGGTCAAAGATCGGATGTGGCCTATGCACTGGAGCAAAGAGCCTGGACAACACCTTGAGGTGAGCCTTAAGCACTGGGTTAGCAGCTGAAAAAACGTGGTCGGGGGGATTCTTGTAAGCCCCAACAGCCACCAAATAGGTGCGGCAGGTATCAACCTGACTGCCAGAACAAATGAAATGAGGAAAAACGCCAGAACATCATCCAGGGAGCAGGTTAGGGGGTCCAGCCCCTTGTCACAAGCCCAGTGGCAGAATCTTGTCCACGGCCTCCTGTATGATGTCCCAGTTGTCCTCTGATAACTGAGCATGCTGCAACCTCAGCTGGTCAGGAACCAGGCTGCAAGGGCTAGCCTGGCTGGGTCTGGGTGCTCGACTGCCCAGCGCTGCTGCATCTGGAAGCCCCTGCTGGAGACCAGAAGATGGACAGGCCCCTGGGAGTGCAATAGCAGGTGGTCAGAGAGCAACACCCTCGACGGCTAGTACGTGGTGAACAGGATGAGGCTGCAGCCCAACAAAGTCTGGAATTTGCAGAGTCCGAGGTAGCAATAGTGCAGAAGGAAATGCATACCACCTGCGGCAGGGACCCCTGAACTGCAAGACGCAAAGTGGGGGCACTTGGAATTCTGAGGAGAGGCAAACCAGTCCAGATCCAGAAACCCCCTTCCCATCTCTGGAACAGGGGCAACAAGGAGTTGATGTATAACTCCCACTTGTAGGTGTTGAAACCCAAGCGGCTCAGCTGGTCCGCCTCCTCGTTGCTGTCCCCCAGGAGGTGGACTGCGGATCTCTGAATCCTTTCCGGAAAGGCACATTCCCATATTGCCACCGCCTCCAAGCATAGGAGGGGGCTGGGTGACCTGCTTTTTCAGGTAAACATTGTCATGGAGTTGTCTGCCCTGACCAGAACCGTAGAGCCCCTGACTAGAGGCAGACAAGCCTTGAGAGCCAGGACCACTGCCCTGAGCTCGAGCAGACTGATGTGCAGGAGGGCCTCTGCCCTGGACCATGCATCATGAATGGAGTAGCCCTCCAGAGGAGACCCCCCAGCCTGACTGCAGGTAATCCGTCGTCACACCAGTGTGCGCTCTGGTCAGGAAAAGAGGGCTCCCACTGCCACATTGCAGTCCATCAGCCACCAACGAAGATCCAGGGTGAGGAGCGGTGTGATTGGGATCCTGTCCGTGAGAACCCGTCTGATGGTCCCACCTGGCTGCCAGGTAGATCTGGAAGCGTCTCATCTTCGTGCACTGCGAAGTACAGCCAAGTACTGTTTGCTGACTGTTGACAGCCTCCTGTTGGAACGTTGTGGCTCGCCGCCTCATTGCAGCTTTACGGAGCCCGGAGCAGTCTTGGTGTCGTGTAATTGACCTAGCTTTGGAGGACGTCTTTTCCGGTGACACTCGGCTTGCCTGGCCTTTCCCAGAGGAAGTAGGAGGTGACTGTGTGCTCCCATTGCTGCTCATATTGGAGCCCATTGAAGCTGTGTGCTCCCTATGTTAGTATACTAGAGGGAATCATACGAAGCTGTGTGTCTAAAACCCCTTCTCTATTTTTCCTAAGGTGTTCTTGTGAATGGTGGCTCCGCCCCCCCCTGCCGCGTGAGGCCCCTCCAACCACCTTAAATACCTATATCCCGGCGCACCTGCGTCGCGCACTACGAAGTACAGCCAAGTACTGTTTGCTGTTCGCAGTGCGTGGTGTGGGGCGCTGGACATTCAACTCACAGCCTTAGTGGCCTATAGGCCCTCTTTGTGGGATGTCTTGGGATGGTCTGGGCCTGAGGGACGTGCCCAAATTGGTTTACGATCTTTATTATCCACTGGTAGTAAAGGGCACTCGTGCTACTGAGAACTCGATCTCCGGTGACCCCCTACTGAGCGAGTACCTGGTTCTTGTGTATGAATGTCTGCAGGCCAACGGTCTCCTGAACTTGGATTAAACGTATAGCCCTTTGCAAAGGTTTGGTATAGGCATCTTCAAAAGTGGGCTGGGGTAGGGCTCGGTGCTGCTAAGCCTTGATGCTGGTAAGTACCAGATTCTCTTCTAAGGCTATTGCGGGCTGTGTACACTCGAACCTTGGAGAATAGGTGTGCACAGGTGCGCTAAGAGCCCAAGTCCAATGGTGTATTGTATTGGATTTGTCATCTCTACAGTTAGCGTCTTTTTTTTTGACAATGTTTGACAACAACTATTGAGAAATTACTCCCTGTCTTTCACAAGCCTGTCAGGAAGCGTGGTGTGGGCAAAGGCCACCACTGAGTAGTTGAGCTAATCGTCTTACCTCCCCTCCCTTGTATAGCTATCACTTGATGGTTGAGTTTGCTGTACCTTGTGCCATTATTCCGACACTACCACAGGATCTTAATTTATGAGTGGGATTGGCCCTGGGTTCAAATAGTGGAAAGTTGGTTGTTCTGGCTTGTAAAGGAACCAGGGTACAGCTTGTCTAGCTCTCGCCCGCTGGTCTCTGCTTTGGTGTCGGCCTTGTTCACGTCTGCTGACACGAATTAGACAATGAGCCGGGCGTTGAGAAGTGGAACCAAGCTGGAAATTCAGCAAAAGTAATTGGGAAGACTTCAGTGTCACTCAACAGTACATTATCACTGTTGCCCCCCTGTAAAAAATCATTATTGTCGATGTTGATTTCCACCTGTAATGAGCCGCTTGGGTCACTTGACCAAGTGGAGGCTCTGATCCCACTTTCTCCGCCAGGTCCGGTTCTCGGAATGGAGTTGTCACCAAATGTGGCATCCACAGCCCGAGGCCAATCGTCATTCTCTGTCCGAGATGCTAATGAGAATGACGGGCAGATAGCTTGTGTGTACCCCAAGGGTCTTGGTTGTAACTGTACTCCAAAGGAAGCCATGGAGGGCTTTGAGCATATTTAAGATACATCAATGTTAGCACCAACCATTATGAGTGAGTTAGGGAAAACGGGTACGCCCTTCACTTGGCCCCTCCTCATCTGCTTCGAGGTCCTACCCGTTTCGTGAACAAGTGCATTTTCATCTTACCGTAGACCTTAGTCCCAAAGAAATTGGAGAACGGAGAAGTGAATCCCGTGATGCTCCATCTCAGGGCTTGGGGGGCAGCGCAAATTTGGGTGCTGGTGTCAACAGCAGTAGATATGTAGAGGATATGGGGTCCTTTATGCCTCCCCAGATGGAATCCTTCATATCATGGAAAGATGGTGCTGGTTATGTTGCTCCAAAAGAAGAGGCAAGAGCATCATCGACCCCTGAGGATTCTCCCTCTGGTATTTTTCCACAGGCCAACCACTTCAACTTCCCTGTGATTGAGAATATTCAACTTGCTCGATAAGGGCCATGAATTAACTCACTGCTCCTTAAGGGAAATGCAGGGCTCTTCATCGTTTATGAAAGAAAGAATTGCTAAACTTGAAGGCTTTATATTGGCTGAGGAGAAATCTAAAGCATTTTACTTTTCTCAATTTGAAAGAATGATAGCAAGTATTGCTCCAGTCATAAAACCTGCTGTACCAACCCTGTTAACTAAGTCTCAGGAAACCCAAACAGACCATGTGGTAAGCTTTGCTTACCCTCCCGAAAGATCCTTCTCACAAGTGCTGCAAGGAGTAAACATGTCTCAAACAGAGCAGGGTAGTAACGAGTCAATCGATCTTTTGGAGGTGGCTAAACTCCATCATGATCGCCTGCTCCAAGTATAACTTTTGTTCAATGCAGTCACTAAATCTCAATCTATTGGGAGCACAGAGCCCCTCTGTGAGGAAATGGGGACTAACATTGAGTCTTCCTCTTCCCCAGACAGCCCTTCTGCCCTGACTGAACCAAAAGTATCCCCATTGCTAAAGGAGCAAGATGGGGACTCTACAGCACAAGGGGGGAGGCAGTTTATATCACATAAGGGGACGAGGTCCTTCCTGAGAGCGCTAAAACGGCTAAACCTCGCCAAATCCAACCAATAGAAGGCGCAAATGATAGGCACGATAGAAACGCCGTTGCGTAATTCTAAGGAAGTGGTGATTGACCCAAACGTGAAAATGGGCGTCAACACGGATGACCTTGTACTAAATCTTCTGGAATTGAACGATGAAAGTAAAAAGCACCTACAGATCAAGGCACTGAAAAGTGGCAATGTGCAGGTGCAGCCGGCTAAATTGTCTGAGACACATTCTGAGAACTTCCAATCTCAAATGCACAGCTTCTTTCCCAGTATTACTGCATGGTATGAACAGGATGGGATTTGCCATGTACCAGAAATTTTATTGTTACAGGAAACGATGGCCTTGCATGCCATTGCGTTAGAAGGTTATGTATCTTTTAGTGCTCCTGCAAAGCGGAACACATCAAGCAGACAGAGTGGTGGAACCGCCATCCTTATCAGGAATAATTTAAATGTGACGACGTGTCTTCTGGCCACATCCGACACCCACACTATGGTAGAAATGTCATTGAATGGCAGTAAACTGAAGGCACTTATATTGCTCTCAATTTATTGGAATCCACATGCTGTCCCATTGGACTCCGCTTTAGCCGAGCTAAATCACACCTTATATAATGTGTCGCTGCTTTTTCCGAAGCACGAAATTCTAATTGGCGGTGATTTGAATTCCAGTTTGGGATTAGATGGTTACAGACCTTGTCTTATAACTTGTACTCCTACGCACAGCAGTCTTGTAGGAGAGGAAAGGTATGGGCTGAGTTTTTTGAAGCATGGGGCATTTACCCAATCCCACTGGTGTCCCGTAGTGGAAACGTCGCTTGGCAGCGTGGAAACTCCACCTCATTAATCAACTATGTGCTTGCATCGGCGGCATGTTCTGGATTGCTTGATCCTATTACAATATCGAATGGGGGCTTGAGTGATCACAGAATGTTATCCACAAGGCTACACATTACGGCCAAGCCTCACAAACTCATGTTGTCTACTGTGCCAGTGGAAAGCGCCAGGCATACTCTGTCAGTAAAATGGCACCCCAGGTCATGTCGAAAAAAATGGTGTTTTTAGTAAACAGGGATTTAGTAGTGTACCCTGAGGGAGAGATGTCCTTGGGTGCTATGGAAAAAGTGAATGAGGACAACTTGCAGATGTTCAGTGGACATCCAACAGGTCTAGCAATGGAATTTTCACGTAAAGAGGTACCTAACACCGCTCGTATACATTCTCCAGATGTAGCCACTTTAAAAAACTGGAAAAATCACGTGCTTCGGTTGGCCAGACGCTCGCATGTCAATGCAGCCTCATACAAGTCAGCAAAAACCCAAATTGTGTCATGTTATAAGAAAAAGGTGAAGGAGGTGAGATATAAGGTTCACAACCTTGCGAACCAACGCATGATTGAACATCTGTGCAAAGGAAATATCAGGGAAATGTGGATTATCCTAAGAAACCCGGTTGGTAAGGCTGATAATCGCATGGTTGTGACCATATCTGGTGCCCAATGGCAGTCCTTCTTTGGAAAGAAATACGAGATACCTGCCCAACATCTTAGGCTGGAGTCTATCCCCCTTCAGCTGCAACTTCCTGACACATGCCCTTGGGAACTTAAGGATGAAATCTGGGCAATTGCGCAGATGAAATTTTCTAAAGCTGCAGGCCCGGATGGGCTTCCGCCTTGCGTCTTTAAGGATGACCCGCACTTCTGGGCTAGGTTTTTGCTCTCACGTTACTAACTGATTTATAAAACAGGTGAAATACTTCCCTCTCGGCTGACGGCTTATGATCCTGGTAACTTTAGTCCAATTGCCCTAATTGACATTGCAGCAAAAAATGTTGCTCGCTTGGTGCTGTGTGAATTGGAGAAATTCATTTTGGGCGCTGGTATTCTATCTAAAACCCAAGTGGGGTTTTGCAGGGCTATGGGCACACAGCTGAATGCATCAATTCTTGCTCACCTGCTGGCTTCATCTCGCAGTATGAACAGTAGCTCGATTTACATGTCATCTTTAGATTTATCAGCTGCATTTGACAGCGTCTTGAGAAATCTCCTTTGGGGAAAAATGCTGTCTTATGGAATTCCGCCCCACCTGGTAGCTACAATTGCCGCACTCCACCAAAATACCTCATAGGGTCCGTATCAATGCAGGGGGCCTTCTACCTGAATGCATTTCTATGGGTATCGGCGTGAAGCAGGGATGCAACTTGGCCACGGTAGTCTTTAATCTCCATCTGGCCGACAGAGAGGAAATATGGGAAGGGGGGGGGGGGACATCTTCCCGGTTAGTCTGGGCAAATTGCACCTGAATTGGTTAGCATTTGCCGACGACGTCATCTTGTTTGACAGGGTACCCTTTAGGCTCCAAAATAAATTGAATATTTTTCAAGATTATTGTCAGTTGAACAACTTGACTATTAATTCGGCCAAATCCAACATCATAGTCTTCTCGGCAAATAAGAAAAAAAAGGGGTTCTCATATACCGTGAACTCCAAAAACATTAACATCACAAGTGAGATTATATATCTGGGGTACCATGTCTCAGATGGCATGTCTGTCGGTAAATGGCGAGCAATGCTAGATACCAAGCTAACCCACCTGACTGTGCAGATGAGAATTATTTTCTCTAGGCACTGCAAATACTCCCTCATACCTCCGATACATTTTTACACAATGAAGGTGGAGTCTATTCTATTATATAGCCTGGATGTCTGTTTATTGAATATGGGTCCTACTTTGAACATCATGCAGGGAAAGCTTTGGAAAAAGGTGTTGGCTCTCCCAAGATATCTCCCAAATGCCATTTTGATACACGATTTAGGTCTCTATCCCTTAGCCGACAAGCATGAATAGCGTATGATGAATACTTTTATGAAAATGTTGTCCCCTCCTAAGAATTCCCTCTATGAGGACTTCAAGTTAATGCTACACGTGAACTACCCTTCATCGATATCTGCATTTCACAAATGCATGACTGTTGCCCAAAGCCTCATAAATATGTCAGCACAAGAGCGAATAGATTCTCCGGGGGCAGCTAAACTGCGATTCTTTAGGAATGCATGCGCACGCAACTCAGATCAAATAGCGGGCTATCCTTCATTTAGTGTGTATGCTATATTTAGGCATGCTGTCATTCCACATATGTAATATATTTTGTGTTTTCCTGATAAGCACGCCAGAAGGACCTATATGAGATTTCGGATGGACATGATCCATACGGGCTCTCGTATTAGGAACTGGTCTGGTTATAAAGAGCTCGGGTTATGGGACCATTGCAGGTTTTGTGCTTTAGCAAATGCGTCTGAAATGCTAGAACACCTATTTATGTATTGTTCGTATTTTGAATTGCAAAGGCTCATCTGTTTAGGAGCCTTTTTGGGGTCCAAATCTTGTTTTGAGCGTAATCTAGTTTGGTTGCGTTGTATGTGGGGACAGCATAAGGCGATTATTTTGGCAACAGTTAGATTGGTGAACATAATTGAGAAATATCTGCAGTTATTGAATAGTCCTTTGTATATTAGGCAAAATGAAGGGTTGGTAAAATTATGAATCCTTTTCATCTTGTATTTACCTAATAAGAACGAACTTGTAATGATGTGATAGCTCTACGTTCATATCTATGCTTGGCCCATATGACCTGTTCCTTTAATGTGTTTGTTTGCTTGTATTGAAATGGGTGAACGATGTTAGGAAGTGATTTAAGATTGTTTTGTTTATGTATCATGCAATGTATTACGATAAGAATTGTAACATTTGTTCTATGTTCTGTCATGGTTTTAAAACTACGAGTCATTCAAGGATTATTGAGAGTTTTATATATATATCCCAATTATGTATTTGAAAACTTTTTTTGTAAAGGTATAAATTAATTTTTACTACCAAAAACAAAATAAAAAGTAAAAAAAATAAAAATAAACAAAAAGCGCCTCATCTTGAGGCAGGCGTGCTGGACATTGAGCATGCAAGACACCATTAGTCCCAGAAGGTGCTGGAACTACCATGCTGAGGTGGTCGAGTTGGCCAGAAAGTGCCCCATTGCCTTGCGGAGAGATAGGAGCCTCACGGGTGTGGGGAATACCCGCTGCACCGCCTTGTCTCAGCACACTCTGAGGAACACCGGATCCTGGGCTGGAGTCAGCTGCAACTTCTGCCGGTTGAGGGAAAAGCCCAGCTGGTGAAGAACGTCTGCCAGCCGTTGGAAGGAGTGCACCGCCCACTCTGGGGAGCTGGCCCTGACCAGCCAGTCGTCCATATAAGGGTATAAGTGGTGGCCCTCCAAGCGAAGAAGACCAGTCCCCTGCATTCATCAGTTTTGTGAACACCTGAGCGGCCGAATTGAGGTTGAAAGGCAGCCCCTTGTACTTGAAATGGTAGGAGAAACCTTAACAGCAGAAACTTCTGCTGCGGCTTGTAAATGGGGACATGAAGGTACGCATCCTTGAGGTCTAGGGAACACATCCAGTTTCCTGCAAACAGAGTCTGCTATGTGCGCGGGAGAAATACTCCTTGAAGCGTTCGAGCGGTAAAGACAGGTTGAGGATAGATAGGCCAAAGAGTACCCTCAGGCTAGCCTGGTTGTTCTTGGGTACCACAAAAATCCTGGAGTAGAAACAGGAGCCCCTGTCTGACTGAGGAACCGGTTCCACCGCCTGCATCTCCAAAAGAGAAAGGATCTCCCGAAAAACAGCCAGGGACCCCATCCGATGTAGCGGAGGAGAGGATGGTAGAGGAAGAGGTAGACTGAAGCTTGTGGCGACTATAAAAAGGATCCAGGGACCCTTGAAATAATGCTTCCAGCTGTCCTGAAAAAAGAGCCAGTCGGCCCCCTACAGAGGAGCTGTGTTCCCAGACCTTGACGTCACTGCTTAGGCGTCAGTGTCAGGGGCAGAGAAGGGGGTGGAGAAAAACCCAAGCAACGTCCTGTGCTGCTTACTCCTGTTGTCGCTGGGCAACCAGTCAGGCCTCTGCGTACAGCGGTCCCGAAACCCCTTGAAGCCGGTGAAAGCGCAGGGTTTGAATTCAGTCTTGCCCTGAGACTGAGGGAAGGGCCTCTGCCCTGGATGTCAGAATGGCCAAGGACTTGGCTTTTTGAGTGGTGGTTTTCTTCTTTGCCAACTCATTGGTTGACGAATAAAAGAGGCCAACGCTCTCAAAGGGCAGATCTAGGACTCCCTCTTGCACATCAGACAAAAATGTAGTGGCACCGTCCTTCTCATCTCGACACCCAAGCACAGCCCTCTGCTGGCTGTGTCGATGCGGGAAACTGAAGACTCCATGAGGTCTTGCGCAACGGCCCAGGCATCTGCCAGACTGGCCTTGATATGGCATAGCAGCGTTTGCCCAAAGACTCAAGGACCTGGTCTTCCTTGGATAGACAACTGGAGGTGGCTCCTGAGGAGGAAGGTGACTAACAATGGTTTAGAATAGAGAGAGGCCGCAGCCACCACTGAAAAATGCGGCTGAGAATGGGAGGCCAGGAGGACTGGCTCCCCCGTCCGTCAGCCTGAACCTGCTGTCCAATTTCCTGTTCATCAGGGCATTGGCCCAGGGCTTCTTCCAGAACTTTTTTGCCACCTGCAGGACATCTTTCTTTAGAGGGATGCCAGAACATATGGTGGTGCGCTTGCCCAAAACCTCTGCTAGCACTCCTGGGGGGCTTCCTCGGACAGAGGGACCCCCAAGGCCTCCGTGAGGCCCTGAAGGAAGTCATGAAAGGCATTAACAGATGCTGAGGGTCCATTGTCCTGGGTGTTATCGTCGTCATCAACCCCCTGGGATCACCTCCTTCACCATGTCCTTGAGGAGCCCAGTCATCTGCTGGGAACGCATGAGGAGGAGGAAGCACTCGAAGAGCCAGTAGTCGCTAGCTGTCAGGTCCCTGGAGGCCAGCCCTCTGAAGCGCTGGGTCTCAGCTCCTGGTCAAAGCGCTCAGGTGCGTGAGGCATGTAGCCGTAAGGTTGCGATTGGTAGGTTTATCACAGAGGAGACCAGATGCCTGTACCATACAGTCCACCGCCGCTTCCAAAGGGAAGGGAAGGGGACTGGAACCTTCTGCAAGGCCCATTCAATGTGCGAGAGCACGGACGGGCCCCGAGTCGAATCCAAGATGGCCACCAGCCTAGCAGACTTTGCCATGCTCCTATCCACCATTTTGCAGCCTTATGCGCCATGCCCTGGGCGGGAGGGCACAAACGCCCCTAGCCGCATGCAGGCTCAGACATGGCAGGACACACCTCGAGTTCTGAACCCAAAACAGAAGCATCGACCTCAGAGATCACTCTAGTAGGCGCTGAGCCCTCAGCTGGCTGGCCGGTAGTCAAATCGCCTCATGGTAGGCTGTGTACCCTCGGCACCTGCGCCGGTAATCGTGCTGAGGACGGACTCTTGGTGATCGAAACTGATGATCCTTTACCCCTTGGGGTCAAAGAAGAGGGCGATCTTGATCGTCCTTCTGAGGACAGCCCGGTAGGGCCCCTGTGCCCCTCTGCTTGTGAGCCGCTAGCCTTAGAGGACTCTGGCCTGCCAGAACCTTAATCCATGGAGCCCTTGTCTGTGGGAAGCCCTGGGAAGGAGTCACCGCGAGGAGGAGCCGCACTAAACAAAGGGCCTACCTTGTCTTGATGAGAGGTCCTGGAGATCAAATCTTTTAAGGTGCGCGGGAGGAGAAATGTGGAAGATCACCCTCCAACACAACTGATTCTTCAATGCCGGGTGTCCAAGAGGGCTGCAAGCCGCGCATGTGGGTCTGAGACCGGGAACGAGCGGTCGCATGAGGCACATCTCATGAATCCTCCAGCAGCCGACATGCGCTGGGGAAGGCGAGGCACCAAAGGGAGGTGAACAAGAATCAAAAACAAAAGAGCAGGGAGCAAACAAAGTTAAAAAGTCTCTGCACATAGCTGCCAGGTCTGACACCGTCCGTGCGGAAAAAGGGACTGAGGTGAGGCGCCAGAGGGTGGGGCCTCACAGGGCTTTCCCACAACCGGAGCCACGCCCCTGTGAGCTATACAAAATTTTAAGGGGAAGCTCAATTTTACACTGCCAAAGTTTCCTGTACCGTCCCCCTGTTGGGGGACGCCCACAAGGATGGAGGAAATGGGACGGGACATACGAGTATAACACTTTGCCCAACTCTATTGAAATGTCTTTACAAGTTAAAAGGCAGGCAAAATAAAGCTACACATCACTGGTGACATCAAACAAATAGTGCAACATTACAGGGGCATTGCTCTCAACATACAATCACAAGTGGAGGATGAAGGCATATATACCTTAATCATATTTCTGAGGCGTGTATCTGCTTAGATTCACATGCTTTGCATGGGTCAACATTTAGTGGCAAGTGGCTAGTATTGCACAGCTTGTTTTCGAAGTTAGAAAAGGGACATCGCCGGGGCATGTTTGTAATACTATCCGTAGTGTGGCATGTACTGTACCCGTGATCCCTTACGTATCGAGGTCCCTCAGATTGTTCTGCTTCTGACAGGAGGGAGCATGAAGCATATGTGTGGGTATTGAATAGCTATGATTTGTCCATGTACATTCAACTCCAAGAGTGGGCAAAAAAAAAGTTTATCTAAGCAGCTACAAGCCTCAGAAATACAATTACGTTAAGTAATGCATGCCTTCTGAAGCTTGTGAGTCTGCTTAGAATCACATGCTTTGCATAGATTAGCGAGCAGTACTTGGAGAAGGTGTTGTGTTGTTTGATGGAACAGCAGAAAAATGATGTTTTAACCCTGCTTGACCCACCTGTGTGTCACCTCTTGAAGGTGTATCTAGACAGTAGTGTAGTGAAAAGGTGTGAATGGAACTCCAAGTAGCAGCTTTGCAGATGGAATCTATTGGCATATTTGTAATGAAAGCTAGAGTAGCCCCTGTGCCCCGAGTTGAGTGTGGTCTGGGTATGAAAGTGCTCTTGGCAAGAAAATAACATAGTTGAATGCATCTGACAATCCATTTAGAGATTGGGTCTCCTCTCCCTGCGGCTAGAGAGACAACAAAACAGTCTGTTTTTCTGAGTGGCTTTGTCTTTTGTAGGTAATACATTACAGCACTTCTGACTTAATTTATGCAGGCTCTTTTCTGATGAATTTTTCTGGTTTTGGAAGAAAGCAGGAAGTTCTACAGACAGGTTGACATGAGAAATTTAGGAGAAAAGCAAGGATGTGGATGCAATATCACTTTGTCTTTGTGAATAATGACAAAAGGAACTTTAACAGAGCACTTTTCTTGTATCCATTACATTAATAAAAAGTCTTATAAGTGAGATGTTTAAGACTGGCTTTGAGCATCGGCTCGAAGGGGGCTCCCATGAGTTTTGCAAGTACAACATTTAAGTGCTAGCCGGGAATTGGATTTGAAACTGTGTGAAAATCATGTCTGATGTGCCAACTTAGGGGCTATCGGGATCATGTTGACATGTTCTTGGTGTGATTTGTGGACTATCCTGTTGAGAAGTAGAGTTGGGGGGGAAAGCATACACAAATGTCCCTAACCAGTTCATCAACGGTGTGTTCCCCTTGGACTGTTTGGGGATACCTGGATGCAAAGTTTTGACATTGTGCATTTATTTTAGCATTTGTTGCAGCGCACTGTACCCTTTGATATCCAGGCGCTAGTTACTTTGGGTGAGGAGACATGTAAAGTACAGTGGGGAGGGGAAAAAAGGGGTCAAAATGTACCAATTAACATGTGTACAAGTAAAGGTGGCGGTTGTGATCGTTTGGGGAAGTTGCAGGAGCAAAGTGTCTTGGAGCAGGGTGCTTTAGGTCAAAACCCAGGTTTTCAGGTTTTTCCTAAAGGTCCAGTAAGACGTTTCTTTTCTCAGGGCGATTAATTTGTTCCAGAGCTTTGAGTCAATGACAGGAAAGCTCAATTTTCCTGCATTCTTTCGAGTGAAGTTAGGAACTCTTAGGAAGTGTCAGTATGTGGATCCCACACTATGCATGCATCTCCAAGTAGACAAAACCGAAAACATCCCAAGGTTCTGAGGAACATGCTTCACTTTCTGCTCTATCCATCCTTTGATTCTTATATAGATGGCCGTGGTGCAGCAGCTTCAATTTAAGAAGTTAGTGTGCTACCTGTTTCAAGATAGAGGGTTGACTCATAATTGATTTGAGCAATTAACAGATAAGTCGGAGAAAACAAGTAGTCAAATCATTATCTTACCATTCAGTGTTTAATACAGTTTTCAGGAAAAGAATAAATGCAGACTTTTTCCAAGACCAATTTGTTAATATTCCACATTATGGTGGCGAGCAGCACGAAGACCAAGCACACTGTAATGTACGGGTCAATTATGAATTGAAGGTTGTTCCTCATATATCAGCCCACTGTTTGGCTTAATTCCTTTGATAGGTAATAGGCATTTCAGAGGTTTTATAACCAAAGACATTTGGTAGCCTGATGTGGACTATTTCAGCTGAATGTAGTATATATAATTTAACAGCAGTTGAGGTCAAAGAAATACCTTCAACAACTAATGACAGAATAGCAGACTGAGAAGAGATATTACCTACCTTCTGGACGATATTGGGCAACAATTGTTACTGCTTGGCCTGCATTCTTCAAGGCTGTTGCTGCTTGTTCATGTGTGGCGGCTCTTAAGTCTACACCATTCACCTGCAATGTAAAGGTAGCTGTAACCATCAAGACCACGCAACTCCTTATTCACTCCTTAAGTAAATAACATTGAAGGCACCACTCAGATTATATGGACTAATATGGAAGCTATTTTGTTGTTAAAGTGAGGAAACAACTTCATTTAACAACAAAAGCCTTCAACATGCAACACTCTCATTGATGGCCATTATTTCTGAAATAAGAACTTGCAATATTAATTAATGCAACAAAAAAAACAGTATCGAACATCATAGGAAACACAATGTTTGACTCGTATGACGGATTTGGCTGAAATTATGCAGCCAAAAAATGCACGTACAGGCCCCCTCAGACTGGACATTGTGGGAAAGATTTGTTAAAAAAAAAAAAGTTATTAAGACAACAAAAAAATGCAGTTTCGGCCTAGTCCCCATTAATTTTCCCATAGAGGAAAAATTCAAATAATTGCTCGAGCGCATAGCCCAAACCGCTGGATGGAACTGGACCAGGTACGAAACAACTTGGGCGCGAAGCGTTGACTAGATTTCTGGGGGTGGGGAAAAAGGAGTGGGTCATTGATTCCAGTATATTTTTAAATATTTTATGGAGCAGGGGATGCCCCTTCTCGCAAAATTATAGTGATAACTCGCATGGTGCATTGCAGCAGAGAGGCTTTTCAGAAATTAAAAAGCTGCTTTTTTTGATCGATGCGAGAGATGACCGTGGTTATACCCATGTCTACCCGAAAACAAAAAGGTAGAAAATGCCATTTGGAAGGGGGGGGGGGCGCTGTGGTGCACCGACAAAGATGGGCGCTTGAGTGTCGAGCTCTGCATTCCAAAAACCATTTCAGTAACATCCTGCAGAATAAATTAACCTCTACAGAAGATGAGCACAGATTATGAATAAACAACACTGTGGGCATCTCCGGAGGTGAAAAATTGATTTTTTTATTTAAATGTTTTATTAGTTTAAAAAATGACAGATTAAATAAAACCTTTAACATATAATATACCCTAATCAAATTAACTTTCATATATCGCTCCAAATCATACAGATATATAATCAGGCCATCACAAAATGGAAAAGGAAAAAAAAAAAGATGAAGATGAACACAAATTGATCCGAAACAGGGTTGTTTACACCCTCCTGCTCTAATTCCTTCCCTTTGTTTAACACAAATTCCACCATCTTTATCGCCGCAATCACCAAACCGATCTTTTCCCCCAAAAGAACCCATTCCCATCATTCACACAGACTCAAAGTTCCAGCAGCAACCACATGCCCCTCCAGAAATGTGCTTCTCACTTCTCTCAATGACTCACAGGCAGTTACCAAATGAAGTAGTGTTTCTATGGAGCCATTTGCCTTACAGAACCGACATTGGCCATTTGTGATCCCCAGCATTTTCCTCGCCCATTGTACCTCTCGTGTGCTAAGAATATTTAGTCGGCTTCTATGGAGAAGATCCTGAAGTATCGGTGAAGGACATTTTTGCAGATATAGTGGGAGGGAATTCAAACCTTTTTTCCGCATTCAAAGGCTGTCTCCATTTATTTAGCTCCCATTGCTCTACAGTATTAATCCAATCCATAGCTTGTAGCTGGCAATCAGTTTGCCTATTTCTATCCCACTCTGCTCCAAGATCCTCTACACCTTCATCCTCCACTGGGTAAGATGCCTGTTCTGCCCCTCTTTCTGGAAATCGAGGATTCCAAACGGGATCACCGATGGTTCACCGACACATTTTCTATAGAAGTCCAGTGTTTTCCACAAAACCATGATTTGAGCGATTGCAACTTCAGTTCTTGCCTAATTGAACTGATTGGCAACGCATTTGGAAGTCGCAATACTCTCCGTAAGAACCAACCTTCCAGCGTTTCCCAAGTTTTCCATGATAGTTGTAGGATTGCCTCTGCTCCATATATTAAGATTCGAGCTACCTTGTTTGTAAAAGGAAATGGGAACCATCGAAAACTTCCCACATCTCTGATGGAAGGCCATTCCCTGATTAAAGAGACTAGCCTAGACTTTAGATGCATCTAATGACCTTTTTCGTTCATGCTCCTATTCATCACTACTCCCAGGTATAACATGGATTCTACTATTTCCAAGGAATTTTCTCCCACTCTCCATGTAAACCCCCCAATTTATTTTTATACGCTTACTTCATGGGTCAATATTTTAGATTTGGCCACGTTGATATTCATACCATTTTCAGTCAAAAAGTTTGTCAATGTTTTAACCCTCCTCTGGAGGCCAATGGGAGTCAGATCTAGGAAAACGAAATCATCCGCAAATAATATCCATGGCACATCCATACGATACATTTTTTGGGGAAAGGCAATCACATTTTTGTGACTCGGCTAAGTCAGCAATATAAAAGACAAAATAATAGGGGGGCCAGAGCACACCCCTGTTTAAAGCCTTGATAGGTGGCATTTTTTTCCAACAGATGTCCTTTAGTTGATAGTCGAATCCAAACTGAGGTATCAGTATAGAGGGCCTCTATGGCTACAAGGTCGGCGGGGCATTGCCAGGCTTTAGCCCAAAGTTTTTCCCTAATAACTCTGTCGAACGCCTGCTTGAGATCCATAAATGCTAGGTAAAGGCAGGATTTTGTTTAAGGCCCTCTCTTTCAGTAGGTTAATTAAAAAGATTGAGGGTGGTCCCTACACCCTTGACAAACCTTGTTTATCTCGGGTCTAAAATACCACTCCTCTCCGCACATAGTTTTAGGTCCCTCAATAACACTGTAGCGAAAAGGTTACCCACTGAGTTCAGGAGCGCAATGGGTTGGTAGTTTTTAGGCTCCGCCCTATCCCCTTTCTTGAAAATCGGGACAATGTTTGCCTCCGTCCAAGTAGATAGAATCTCTTTGTTCTGCATAATCTGGGCAAACATAACCACCAAAATCTTTCCTCATTGCTCTTTATTTCTTTTCAATTCTTGATTGGAGAGACCATCCGGCCCGCCGCCTGAGATTAGCTTAGATTTCCTAGCATCATCTCGGCATCGGTCACATCAAATGCGAAATTCCAGTGGGGGAGAGACCAATCCTCCTCCATTGCTCACTCCCCAACCAGGATCTGCAAATGGAGAGGTAGAATAGGAAACCCAAGCCTTTTCTGGCACCAAGCTGAGTTAGCAGGCCGAAAAGTTCCTCCATTATTAATCAACTCCAAGAGATTCCGGGAGTTTTTAGCACATACTTCTTTGAGCATATGCTCAGTATCATTCTGAGCTCTCATTATTTTAGAGCCAATTCGCCAGTTTTGGTATTTTTGTCTGGCTTTACGGATGTTTTCACTCTTAAAATGATCCCCATCTCTCCCGATCTTTTTAATGGACATTCGCATTTGCCTTCTCATCTTTACCAATTCCAAATCCTACAAATGTTTCTGGACCCATTCCCCTTGATCTTTATTACCCCCTTTCTGCACATTCCCAAATACTCTACTCCGGTAGGATCCTCATGAACCAAGGCCCTGTACCGACCAGCTATTTGTGTCACCTAAAACTGGTCGCAACCTTAAACGATTTTTACCCCATTCCCATTCCATCTCCCGCATTTTCTCTAAACATTTCCCCAATTCCCGCTCTGGTATAGAGATTGCCAACAGGTCATGATCACTAGAATCCTGTTGCATTATCTCAAATCTCTCTACCTTCTCTAAAGTTGTCCGACGCAAAGCAATAGTCGATACATGATTTCAGCTCCCCACATTTCCACGTACAACTCCTTGGATTGTCTTCCAAGTTTTGGGCATTGAGCATATGCATATCTCTCGATTTCATACTATGCACTCACTTAAATGCTCTTTCACTCCATTCTACCTCTTTCAACGGATAGCCATCTTTGTCAAGCAGTCTAATATTTAGATCTCCACATATTACAATCCTAGCATTATTCCATTCCCGCATTATTTCCTCCACCACCCTAGTTATTGACTATTAGCTTGGTTTCTTTCAACATATTTATTCTCCAATAAATGTGAATTACGAGTAACGGTATTTGTTGGTCGTCCCTCCGCTTTAGTAGAGACAGAATCTGGACATTCTACACATTACATTCCAACCCAACTCTATCTTAATGAGGCTTAGGCGACCTGAGAAGGGACGTCCAGTTAGACCTTTTGGAGCAGGGTTCAAGAAGGTAGTATATCCTTCACAAAGTGGCATCACTTCACCACGTCTCTTGGAAGCACAACACATCAAATTTCTATAGACATGGGGTACTTTCCATAAACAGAGCTTGAAAGCCTCTGGTGTTCCAAGAAGCAATTCTGAGGGGTTGCAGTTCTGCAGATCCTTGAATCTTTTCCCCCTTTGCGGTTCCGAGCGCCCCTGCCAACCAGTTCCATGATCGATCCTCCACTCTAGTCTTCCACCCTCTTTCTCACCATAGCCAAACCTTTTTTCTGATTCGCCACCTTAAACTTCAGTGGAATCAGATCTTTTTTTGTGAATGAGGAGGGTTTGTCATCTGTCATGGACTGGGTCCTCTTGGCTTCTCTTTCTCCCTGTTTCTGGATCGCTGCAGTTACAACCGTTTGTACCGTTGCCTCGCTCCAATTAGCTCGAATTCCCACCTGATAGTCACTCACTTTGTAGCCTAAAGGCAAAAAAAAACACTTTAAATGCAAGTAATGTATCCTTCTTGGCCTGTGAGTTTAGGTGCAATATAACCCAATCAGCCCTTTTTTTTAGCACAAGTTCAAGGATTTGAAAGTCCCCTGAGGATATCTGGCGAGCAGGAAGGATACAGTTAAACAATCATGAGACATTCCACCTATTTAACACTAGCTCACTCGGGCCTGTAACAATGAATTCAAGATAGATTTTGGGGCTGGCCCGTAGGCTAGATCTAGTTCGGGCTCTATGATTGCTTTTTTCCCTTCTCGGCGGATGGCCCTGCACTTCTACTTCTCTTTCGATCTCCTCGCTTCCTCATCTCGGGGTATTTCAGAATTATTATTATTTTTTTTAATTAATTTATTTTCAAGATTTTCAAAAAACAAAACAAATATCACCAAATGTTCAAACAGAGTATTAAACATAACACTCACTCTGTGTTTCATAGGTGCAGAAGCAATAAAAGTCTAAATCATGGATAAAAATTGAAACATTTCATATAATACAAGACACATTTTGTACCATTCTCAAAATAAAATATCTAATCTCAAAAGAATTTAATTTAAAAAAAAGGCAACATAGAACATTCCAAAAACATAAAGACGACACACAGACTACATAACACAGAACAAAAACAAAACAGGGGAGAATCCTCAACTGATGCACATAAATAATATCGGATAGTCGGATCCAATAGAAACAACTAATCCTCAGATACACAATCACCATATAGATCTGTAAATGGTTTCCAAAGATCTTCATACTTATTTTCCTTACCTTGTCTCACAAACATCACCCGCTCAAAGTTTGACAATACCAACAAATCATTAATCCAATTCTCCGCTCTGGGCTTCTTCCTCGCCTTCCACACCATCAGTATTTGTTTCACTGCAACCACAAGTGCTTTATCCACCAATTGTCCATACTGACAAGCAACCGCACAACACCCCCTACCCGACAATAGCAACACCTGCATAGGCATCCTGGGAAAACGTATGGACAAGATCGCCTCCAGCCTATCTAACATTTCCACCCAAAATTCTAACACTGGAGGACAATACCATAACATATGGATCAACGTTCCCTTCTCTATCCCACACCCCCAACACAGGTCATCAGCAATTAATCCTAACTTATACATACGCAATGGGGTCCAATACAGATGCTCTAACACTTTCAAATGAATGAATCTCAACCTGAGATCCAACCTACTTCTATATCCTACATTCCACATAAATTCCCACTCCTTTTCCGTAATGTCACAGCTCAACTCCTGTTTCCACCTCTCCAATGCTCTCCTGTCAGCATCAACATCCTTCGAACATATCGGCATCAAGCTGGTATAAGTGCATACCATTCGCGGCGATGACATAAGAATCTGACCACCCGCCGATACCACCTCCAAGGGACCTGACAGCATTGCCAATCTTTCACTCAATAGAGCTTTCAATCTCACAAACCTATTCATTTCTCTCCCTGCCAAATGAAACGTCCTCTGCAACTCCTCGAATGATAATATACGACCATCACGCACCACATCTCTGATACATAAAATCCATTTCGAGACCCAACTTCTCCAACAAAAGGTTTTATTGGCAAACTGTAAACTCGGATTAAGCCAAATAGACGCTCCATAGTGTAATTACAAGTTCCCTTGAAAGAGATTCAACCACCACACCAAAACCTCTTTAGTCACCGCAATAGTCGGAAGTCGACTACCCCTCCCAGGTAGACATCCCATCGAGGTGACAGCATGCAACGGAAAACCATTCAATTTATACCTTTCAATAAGCACCCACAAGGGTTCCGGTCCATTCCTCACTGAAAAATAATATGCAGCCTTTTTCAAAATAAACCCTCTATAGTAGCGTTCCAAATCCGGGTATCCAAAACCCCAATTTTTAGTACTACGTGTCAAAATAAACTTAGGAATTTTAGGTCTCTTTTTATCCCCCAACAGAAAGTTCTGAAGAACACTGTCTATACTAGCCAGCATCTTTTTTGAAAATTTCATAGGCAAAGATTGCACAACAAAGTATCTTTGGCAAAAAGAGTCATCTTAATAGCAGTGACTTTAGCCCAAATTCCCATCGGCAATATTTCCCATCTTCTAATATCCTTACTCAAGGCAGCCACCAATTTACCTACATTAAATTCTACCATTTTCTTTTCATCCTTAGTCAGATAAACACCCAAATATTTCATATGGGACGTAGTCCATCTACAATGCCAATCCAAAAAGAAACCACGCACACAAGTACTAGCAACTGGAAATACCTCCGCTTTGTCCCAATTAATTTTAAGCCCCGACAACCCACTCATCCTATCAAAGATATCTTTCAGTACTACACTACCTCGCTCATGATCCGCAAGAACCACCACCATGTCATCCGCATACGAAAGGACTTTAACTTCCATATTACCAAATTCCCGGCCCCTAATTCTTCACTCCCCACATATATATGCCAACAATGGCTCCAAACAAGATTAAACAAGTAGGGTGACAACTGGCATCCCTGCCTAGTTCCCCTAGTCAATCCAAAAGCTTCAGACAAATCAACATTTACCCAAATCCTAACCTTGGCACCACTCTGAAGACAACTGATTATCCCTAGAAATCCACTCCCAAATCCCATCTGCCTCATTGTAAACAGCAATAATCTCCAACTCACCCTATCAAACGCTTTCTCAGCATCCATAAAAATCAATGCCGCATCCGATACATCTTCCTGTTTCAAACTCATGATATCAATCAAAGTTCTGATATTATCATAACCAAATCTATCCCGCAAAAACCCCACTTGGGATGTATGAATCAATTTCCCCATACATTTTTCCCAATCTATTAGCCATGATCTTAGCAAATGTCTTCACATCCACATTTAGTAATGAGATGGGATGATAATTGCTACAACTCTTCCGGTAATAAGGTAATCATTGCTTCACACATCGACTGGCACAGATCACCTTCATGTATATTCAGATTAAACAACCTACATAAGACAGGAGCCAAATAAGTCTCAAATTTCCTGTAAAATTCCACAGGAATACCATCCATTCCCGGAGATTAACCCACTCCTAGTTGCTTAATAGCCATTAAAACATCATCCACCTCAATATCCGTTTCTAAATCCCTGCTTTCCTCCAACGACAACCTAGGAAGATCCAAATTCACAAAAACTTTCTAATTCCACCTGAGATGGGAACACATCCTCTGAATACAATTTCTCATAAAAACTTTTAAAACATTTACAAATATCAACATTTTTCATTACCACATCACCATGTTCATCAACAAGACTTTGAAGAAAAGGCTTCTCCGTCATACCCTTCAACCTACTAGGAAGCATTTTCCCACTCTTATCTCCATATTCCCAGAAATGTTGTTTCGTATAGAAAATACCCATCTCAGTCAATAGGTCAATCTTACTAGCCAACAATCTCTGAGCCTGTAACATCTCCTCTTTATCCTTAACCATCCTTGATTGTGCATATATTTGTTGCAAATCCGAAAGCCTATTTTCCATATATTTCAATTAATTCAAATGCTTAATCTCCAAGTGTGCAATTTTTACTTATAAATTCCCTTCTTAATACAGCCTTAAAACTATCCCACACCATCCTTAAGTCTGTCGACCCTTCATTCTCTTCAAAATATCTCTCCATAACCATCTGGATGCTTTCACAAACCTCCCTATATTGCAAAACCCCTACTTTAAGACGCCACCAAATAAATGTGAGTACCTCCCGATCCATATCCACCTGCAAGTCCAGAAGAGCATGATCTGATATCTCTCTTTCCCTAATGTTCACAGCAATCGTTTTATCCAACAATTAATCAGACACCAAAATACAATCTATCCTAGAAAACGTATCATGCACTGGAGAATAGAATGTAAATTCCCTTGAAGACGGATGAACTTCCCTCCAGATGTCCACTAACCCAAACTTCTGCAGGAAGAAATCAAATTCCTTACAAATACCAAAATTAGTGTACCTACATCGACTAGTTGATGACTTCCTTCTGACTCCATTTCCCTGGGGCTGACTACTGTCTCCCAGAGAAAGGTAAAGTTGCCATTTACTTACATGGTCATTTTTACCACAGTCCCAGTACACCCCATCTTACATGGAGTACTGGAAAGGGCTAATATGTACCCATTTTCTGTCTGTACCTCCCTCAGCATTGTTTTGCTCTTTTAACAATTAGACTTGGCTGGTGGCAGTGGTATCTACCCTAACTTTTCTATCGCAATTATATTAGATAAACGTGGTATTGTTCTTGGCTATTATATTAGCCTCAAACATAAATCTGCTTGACCAAATCGTCTTTCTTTTGGCTCCGGTTGGGTTTATTCTCCATTTCTTTTTGTTAAAGTCCGTCTTGTGTTTTACTTTGCGTGGCAATCTAGGTTTGCCTTCTTTGTTCAACTTCTTTTGGCAGGCTTCTGCAGAGAAGCCCTTCTCTTAGCGCTTGGGTGTCTAGGTAGACTGAATGTGGGGAAGGGGTGTAGTCACCCCCTGCACAGGGTATCCTTGGAAACCCGAGTCGCACAATGCCACGATTGGCTGAGGTGGTTGTCCCGGCTGGGCAACCCCCTTGCTGCATGATTGACAGCCAGGCTGTGTGAATGGGGGTTTTGCGCATAAAAGGCAGATCTCTTGGGCTAGAAGCCAGAGTCGCCTCTGGAACTACAAGGAACCGAAGAGAAGCGGAAATAACGACGACTGCTGCAACTACCCCGTCCCGGTGAAGCCCTGCTGCAGTCCTGAGCTATCATCCCTTCAACAACTAAGAGGAGATCCAGTCCGGAGTCTTTTTCCCTTGAGTCTGGTGGGGATAACCAGCTCACCTTCTTCAGCCAGAGATCTTTGCTGTGGTCGAAATCGCTGCACACTGCTGTAGTGGTCCGGATAGCCACCTGCTGAGCCTCTCCTGTTTTTAAGGAGCACACCGTTTTTGTTGTCGCTGCTGCCGGCTTCAACCCTGTGTGGTGCAGACTCCCTTCAGACGTCCCCCTTCACGACGAAGCTCCAGGAATCGTGGGTCTGCGGGAAACCAACAGGAACAACTGCCAGGGCACCAGCTGCATCGTTGGAATAAGGTACTGTGTTCTACTCGAGGAAACTGGGTGAATCCCTTTTTCTTCATCTTCAAGGCTCGTCCTTGTCTTCCCTCCTTCTTATAACTTTTGCTTCCAAACATTGACAATATCCAAGTACTTTTTGGCTACACTGAATCGTGCAATGTCTAACGGTGTGATCTTCGGCACAGGTCTCCGGCGTCACCTAACCCTGGCTCCGACCCTTTGACTTTTGAACTCCTGTTTCTGAGTGTTTCGCGATACTGTCTGCCTAACCTAAATATTGCCTGTGATTTTTGTCTCCAAACCCCTCTGGGTATCTCAGGTGCGAAGTGTGTTTTTGCCCTGGTAGCATTTCATGTCACGGATACCCGTTTATTTAGTAGACCGAACTGTCAAAAAGTGATTGCAACCGTTTCCGCGGTATCGTGTTTTGTTCATAACACCGGTTCATTCCAACACAGGGTACTTACCTTGAGACTTACTGTACAAAGTGAATTGGTTAGTTGTAGTATATTTAACATGTGGTTTTGTTTAAAGTTTAATGGAGGTGGTGTGTTTATAACTGATGGTTTAAAAATAAATGTACTTCTATTTTTTACCTGAAACCTTGAGTCAGTGTTTGCTTGAGTCAAAGTAATTGTGGTCCCTTTGTGTAATCTCTGCTACTGCTCATATACTCTTGAGATAAGCTTGGCTGCTCTGCTACTGCTACCACTATAACTAAGTAGTACAGGCTTGTACCAAAGGTAAAACTTGTATTGCCACCTGTGGTCTTAATCAGGTGTAGTGGTCCCTAAGGGCACTGCACAGGATTCTGCCTAACATCCATCACCACGCATTGCTCTGCCATCTTTGAACCTTCTCCACAGTTCCTAGTGATATTCTCAGAGTCCCAATCTGCCACTACTGCAAGACAGAGGGGAGACAACATCCATAGCTCTAAAGTCCCCCCGCTCCCCACTCGAGGGTATAAGCAGGTTAACACACTCCCCCCATCCAACACACACAGGCAAAGTGATAGGAACAACAGCAGCAAGCAAGAACGCAATATATACTACCACAAAAGGACATGACATGAGGTATTAAGGGAGGCAAGAAGGGCCCCATGGATGCTTACAAAAGTGCGAATACCACGGAGGAGACCGGAGGAACCCAACCGGCTACCCCGGAAACCAGCCAAGCCCACACAGAATCAAACATGGACTCATACATGGCGGTACTACAGTCAGGCATTTCAACAGTAAACAAACTGGACGAAATTGGCAGTAACATCGTCTCAATTAGAGCCGCCTTGCAGAAGGTGAATGTCAGAGTCACTGAGGCAGAGACTAGGGGGAGTGCGCTGGAGGACACAGCTGTTACACACAGCAAAGACATTGAGATAATTAAAGAGATTCCAATGGGGGTGTGGGTCAAGTGCGAGGACCTGGAATCCAGGTCACACCGCAACATATCCGAGTGGTGGGTATGGCCGAGAGGCCCATACATGTTCCAATGGAGGTGTTCCTGGAGGAGGCACTCTGCAAGATGTTCCCAGATGAGCAATTTTCGCAGCAATTCCTCGTGGAGAGGGCCCACAGATCTCTGGCCCCACCTCCCAAACTGGGTGCCCCCTCCGCGCACCATCATCGTTCGCCTACTACATTACTGTGACCCGGACCCGATACTCTGCTTGTCACGAGAAAAGGGATCCTTGTCATACGACTCAACCCGGATCCACAGTTACCCTGACTTTTCGAATAGGGTGCAGGTGGCCCGACGCACATATGACCACATCAAGAACGTACTCAGATACTAAAGTACCATAAACCATGCGGTTTCCAGCTAAGCTCTTTTTTCAACATGCGGGCAAGGCCCATTTATTCAAAACACAGAAGGAAGCCCTGACGTACATTGAACAGAACATTCCGGAGTCACCGAATAACAGCTGACATCTGCTCCTACCCGATACACTAATTGCAAAGTTCAACAATGTATAGCCCCCGGGGCAAATACAACATGAGATTCTCCCATTCCGCTCGAGCCATACGATGCGGCTCTTGTAAGCGGTATGCTTTGGTGTTACCTGTTGTGGCCACACAGAGCCACCAACTGTTTCAGACACAGAAGTTGGGGCATGGGGATGCACTGTCCAGTTGGAGGGATGGTGAGGGTGGGGGCTAGGGGTTGGTTGGTTAAATGTAAAAACGAACTGTTGTGAAGAATATAAATCTTGCAGAGTGTTTATTGGGATAGGTCAATATGCATATACAGTCATGAGATGGCAGCGGCTGGGTTGAACAGTAGAATTAAACTCCTTACCTGGAACATCAGAGGGCTGGCTAATCCCATCAAAGCACAGAAAATTCTGGCGTTTGCTAAGAGGCATACGATTGATATCCTGCTGCTACAGGAAACACATGTCACACGTAAAGTAGTAGAGGCATTTGCCCGGGAGTGGGGCACCTCGCGAGTGGGAAAAGAATACTCCGTACAGTCCAGGGGGGTGCTGACCCTCATTCACCAGCGTACAGGGTTCAAACTCACTAGATCCATGGTGGACCCGGGGGGACGCTTCGTAACTATATGGGGCTCACTGCGAAACCAGGAGATAATATTGATCAATAAATACGGCCCAAATACAGACAAACCTGTTTTTTACCTCCACATCATCTCACAGATATCACCGGTGGGCGACACCAAAGGCATATGGGGGTTGGGGGTCAGGGGAGGGAATTTGAACACTATCCTGAACATCGAGAAACTCCAGAGCGCACACCAAAGCAGCGTCGCCAATACTTCAGGGCATGTCCGTAACTGCCTCTCATGGATGCATGGAGAGAGCTACATCCCAACCAGGAGGAGTACACTTTCCACTCCCCGGTGCATAATTTAAGCTCACATTTAGACTACTGTCTATGCTCCCCAGAATATATACCCCAGATGAAGGAATGTGACATACTCCTACAGACGTTACCCCACCACTCACCAGTACTGTTGGAATGAACTACGGCTGACCAAGTGCAGGGCCCACGGCCGTGGGGGATGCCTCCGGCCTTGTTAGGTGTCGAGGCCAAAATTGAGCCCCTGAGGGTGGACATCACAGAATACTTTGACCAAAACATGGGATCAGTGGATTCTGTGGCCACCGTATGGGAATCTCTGTGGCCACCGTAAGGGAATCTTTTAAGGTCTGGATACGAATGCAACTATTGACACAGGCTCATGGCATGCTGCAGGATATAGGAAATTAACTACATCACACGGAACTCACCCTTTGTTCCCTTGAAAAAGCACACAGATACCGGGGGCTGAGACTCTTAAGCCTTTACAAGAGCAGCTAGAGAAATTCAGGGACCCCGCTGAGCAACAAATGTTCTACACCACACGTCCAATGAGGGCCAGGCAATATGGTGAGGGCAACAAGACCATGGCCACTCTAATCAGGCTAGAACATGGTTTTAAACCAATTGCGAGTGTCGTGGGGTCAGACGGGTTTGTTTGTACGATGCCGAAAAGATTAATAGTTTTCTTACACTTCTACACAACAATATAAGCATACTCGGACTAGGTGACGTTAAACGAGCTAGAACAGTACATGGATTAATTCCCTCTCCCCACACTAGAACAAGAGAAAAGAGAAATATTGAAACTCCCCTTCACACAAGAGGAAATTGGTCAGGCAATAAAGGACCTGGTAGCTGGGAAAACCTCCGGACCCGATGGCTTTTCGGTAGACCTATACAAATGTTACATGGCAGAACTGGGCCCTAGATGAATAGAGGTTTGGGAGGAGGCCCTAGCAGTCGGCACACTACCTATGTCCATGAGGGAAGCAATCATCACAGTCCTGCACAAGCCACATAAGCCCCCGCACAAACCCACATTCTACCGCCCCCGATCATTGATAAACCCAGACACCAAAATATTTGCAAAAGCCAATGCGAACAGATTGTTACCCCACATGAATAAACTAGTACACCCTGATCAGTCAGGTTTCATCTCCTCAAGATCCACCTCTCTAAATTTACACAGGCTGTTTGCCATAATATTGCACCTAGACCCCAAAGCTAAGGTGATAACGATTTCACTCGATGCTGAAAAAGCTTTTGATTCGGTTTCCTGGAGATATATGTATGCAACGCTTGGGCGACTGGGGTTCGGGCCAGGGTTCCTAGGCTTCATTCATTTACTATACAAACACCCCAGAGCCAGAATAAGAACAAATCGCACCATATGGCCTGGGTTCGGACTACACTGAGACACAAAACAGGGTTGCAAGCTGTCCACCCCCCCCCTCATCTTTGCCCTCATCATAGAGGGTATGGCAGCTTTCCTGCAATAGAGACACATGCCGAGGTGTGCAGATCCGTGCCCCCTCGCCCAATTAATTTCACTCTACGCAGATGACACCCTATTATACATTAGAAACCCAGAAATGAACCTGGCCCCGGTAATGCGAGACGTGAAAGAATTTTCTAAATACTCCAGGTACAAAATCGACCAGACTAAGTCTAAAATCATCCCACTGACTCCGGGGACTGTACGATCCGACGTCACAGCAGACTTTTGTTGGTCCCCATGCTCAGCTTGATACCTGGTGGTCATAGTGGACACTGACAGACATACTCTGTATACCACCAATTACGAACCATACATGGCGCAACTCGAGACCAAACTTATATAATGTAACAAACTCCTGATATCAATGTATGGCCGCATTGCCCTGCTGAAGCTGGTCATAGTACTGAAGCTCCAAAATCTGTTTAGTAACATCCCGATATGGCCTGGACGTACGTTCTTTGTCAGGCTGCAGAAGCTCATTTCTAACATTGTGTGGGATGGAGTTGGGTGGGGCGGGCTGTAAGAACGAATTGGTCCAAATGATGTGAAAAATACAACCCGGGCAGCTTAGCTGCCCCTGGTTTTGAAATGTATTACCATTCTGCTCAAGAACACTTCATAAAATAATGGTTCCAGAACAGAGAAAACTATGCCCAAATACAGGTGGAGAAATACCCTGCCGCCCCTATTGACTTATGCTCTATGATATTCACAAAGATGCGTAGGGGCGCTAGGGAGGTCGACCCAGTGGCCTGAACGGTGAACATGCAGTCCCAACTCCACACTCTGGCACTACCCCGACATCACCCCCACATTGGACACAATGATGCAAAGAGAATGGGACCCCACAAAGATACTGACCATAGGTGATCTGTTCCTGGGTGGCACATTTGTAAAACTGGAGAACTTTCAGGGAAAAGTTGGGTCTGGACTACAATACCACTGCCTTAAAGCAGCATGCAAACAGAGATGGCCCTCATTCCCGGCCAAACCGGACCCCCATCCGTACACACTTCCCATCATGACACAAGAAGGGCTCAAGGGGGACATATCCATGATATATAGTACGATGCAAACCCACTCTCCCTCCATGAATCCGATGAAAACAAAATGGGAAAGGGATATGATAATTGATGACATTCAATTGGCTAAATATGGTCAGCTTACTAAATCTATCTCCCTCAATGCTAATTTCAGGTTAGTTCAATTCAAAATCTTAAAATCACCTACACATCACCCCAGGGAAAGTTGGGAAATTCGATCAATCCAAGCAGGTACTCTACCCCAAGTGTAAAACCCGGGACGACAACTCCATAATATGTACTGGCATTGCCCTACCATACGTCAATTCTGGGAAGAGGTAGCCACCACACTTAGCGATATATTGGATATCAAAATTCCTGTCACCCCACTGAAATATCTACTAGGGGATATAGGAAAAATACCCATCAAAAAGCGTAGGTGTTAAGCAGAAACCTGTGCAGTTCCCTTGGGGAACACTGCAAAAGATTTAAGACTACAGGTAGAGCAGTAAACCCCTTTGGTAGCAGTCTGTACCACCCAGATTTACCTGGTAGCTGTGGCTGAGCAGTCAGACTTCTCTCAAGAAGAGTTAGGCAGTATGCAAAGTATACACAATATGTACCAAAACACAATAGCACAAGCAAACACTGACCAGAGCTTGGTTTCAAAAGAATATTGTTATTTATTTAAAAACACACATAAGTAAAAACACTCTAGCAAAATAGGGTAAAAACACTTCAACACAGTTATAATGAAAGTAGATTCAATCCTTTCTCCTATCTAGACAACTCTAGGTTAACACCACTTAATTAAAACAGAGGTGAGTGCTTAACGTTAGATGACACTCTAGTAGTTTCCAAGAAAGGGAGAGAAAAAGCAGAAATGGGTTAAACACACCACTCTAAGGTCCAGAACACTTGCAATAGGCTCAAAGAAGCACAAAGTCACAGGTGAGCAAAAGTCACTAGGCAGGGCCCACTCTTAGAGTAGCCGGAGCAAAAATGTGCCCAAGATCACACTGTTAGTTAGAGATTCAAAGTCTTGCAAAGAGTCAAAAAGAGTTTAGAGTGGCTCAGAAAGTTTAGCCAAAGTGTCCCAGGCACTCCCAGGTTCGAAAGCCGGGGACTAAATCTACCCCGTACAGTCGGTGGCAAGGGAAGCCAGGCGGAACACAGTACCTTAAGCGGAAAGGATCCTCCAGCGGGGGCAGTTGTTCCAGGCAGCGACAGCAAGGCTCGACGTCGGTCAGGGGAGAAGAATATCTCGCTGAAGAGCAGAAGAGAAAGGTCGTTGCACTGCCCGGGAAGAAACCAGCCGCGGAGTCCTCCGGTTAAAGGGTTGGTACCGACTTTCGCGGTAGGGGGGTAAAGTGTGGTATTCCGGTTGCCGGGGTGCTTGGCACAGGCAAGGCGGCCACGAGATACCTCAAAGAACGGAAAGAAGGCGAAAACTGGTTGTCCCCACCAGTTAAGGGAAGGAGCCACTCCGTTAAGAGTTCTCCTCGGTCGTCGGGAAAAAGTGGTGAGACGGTTCAGCAGGGCTCCACCGGGTGGTGTCGTCGAAGCAGGTCGGCTCAGCTCTTCCCTCGTCGGATTCTTGGTCCTGTGGCGACTTCTGAAGTCCCAGTCCCCAAAGCCCTGCTTTTATGCAGCAAGCCCCCATTCACCCAGCCTAGCTGTCACTCAAACATGCTAAGTGGTGAGCCGGGCGGCTCACCACTTGGGCCAATCAGGACGGAGTGCGACTTGAGTTACCAAGGTAACTCAGTCCAGGGGGCCTAAATCCCCCTCCACCCCTCCTAAGTACCCCAGACAGAGTGGCACCACTTTGGAGGGCTTCTGTGGAGAAGCCCGCCAAAAGTGGAACAAAGGGCTCCACTTTGGGTCAGAGTTACAGAGGCGAACACCAACGCCATTTTAGAATCAAGTTTTGGCAAAAAGTCCCAACCGGAGTTATAAAAAGAAATATATAAACCGGCGGGATGTTTAAGGCTACCGTAAATAAATAATTAAATGTGTTAGCCTAAAACAATGGGAAATCCCATAGGGAAATATTCGCGGTCGAATATAAAAAGTAGTTTCCACTGCCACCAGCCAAAACTCGATCAGGGGGGACGGAGACGTGCCCCCTCGACTAACAGACCCTGGGGCAATCGAATTGCCCCAGCCAGTACGTCCACAATATGATGGTTTGTACTGGTTCTGTTCAGGATTCAAGACTAGCAAAGTCTTTGGTGACTTTACATGCCCTGGGAGACAGTAGTCAGTCCCAGGGTATGGAGTCTATGTTGGGGAGTCCCTAGGACACTCCTGGGTCACGGCACAGAGGGTGCTGTGTAACCCACATCACAAAAATACATGAGGCCCTATGGAGTAAAAGACCCCATAGCCCATTCAACACAAGGTTTAACCAAGATAACACAGTTCAATATGTCCAAGAGTGAGGGTAAAAGAGTCTCACTCTTGGCAGGAGAAAAAAAATAAACTCCAGAAATCCAGCAAAGCTGCTGGGGGACTCACTAGGTAGGGAAATTCAGCCTAAACAGAGAATTCTCCCTAACACTCGCCCCCCCCAGACTAAGGGACAGGAGGATTTAATCCACTCCTGGATGAACCTCATACCTCTAGTCGATGATATACATCCTAGAGAGTCCATCAGCATTTTGATGGTGACACCTCGACCTATGTTCAATGGAGAACTCAAAGGTTTTCTTTTGCAAGCTAACGGACCTACAGACCCTTTGAGGAACATCAGTCTTTTTGTTATAGGGGATCTGGTTGACCAGTCCCTCAGAAGTTGGTACAACTTCTGAACCTATGTTAGGCTTTTTGAAGGGGTCCTTATAAAGGATTCCCTTAGATCTAGAGGGGCCTCCAAGGTTCCTCACCACCTCTCTTGTGGGAGCAGGTTGGGTCTTAGGCCTCTTGGTTGGAGGGGTTGGGGTTAGGCAATGTACCTGCTTCCCCTTCCTCTTAGATCTACCTTTACCTATTTTAGGAGTTTCCCCCCTAATATTAGGATTGGAGTTGGGGTCTTCAGTAGAAGGTCCAACAGTCCGAAGGTTTTTGGCCTTAGACTTTTCTTTTCTGGTTTTCCACCAGCACTGAGAATTACCAGTTCTCTCAGGTCCAGATAGGGGCCTAGTTGGTCTATCCACCTCTTCCTCAGAAGCAGGGGGGGTCAGAGACTCGGAAACTAGGGGAACAAGGGTGGAGCTTGGTTGGGGCTCCCATGTTCCTAGCATACTATCCTGAAATGTGCCTGGGTTAGAGGTCAACTTACTAACACCAGGGCTTGTAGTGGGGTTCTCAGTAGAGGGTCCCACAGGCTTAGAAGGGTCCTTCAAGGTAGCCTGTCTAGCCAATTTGGTTAAGTTCTGCTTCTCCATACTGGGAGGCCTGGGGGTATGTGACACTACTCCTAGAGTTCTTAGGTCATTCCCCAACAGGACCTTCCCAGGTACCTCAGTCTGAACACTGACAGGGATCCTCACTGTCATGTTGTTACACTGAATGAGGGCTGGTAGAATAGGAACCATTTGGGCAGGGCCTCCAGACATTTTAGTGGGACCTTTGGGTGCTTTGGCCACATCCTCAGGTTGAAAGAAGCTTTCATCCACTACTGTTCTGCTGGCCCCAGTGTCTCTCCTGGCAGGAGTATCCTGGCCATTGACAAGAACACTGTCCACATAATACACCTTAGAGTTAACAGGTAGGGAGTTATACACAACCCTATTCTGGGGACTAACCAGACCCATAGGCTCTAAGTTTACAGTTGCTTGAAGACCCAAGGGTTCTTCAGCAAAGAGTTCAAAGTGGGCACTAGCCATCTGTACTTCATCCTCAGGAGTGAAGGCTAAGGAGACTGTGCTGATCCCTGCAGGTTTACCCTTGCACTTGGGATCTCCTTTGATATGGTCAGTACCCTGACAGACATAGCATTGTCCAAATGCTCTCTGGAAGGGTGGCTTGTTCTGACCTCCTTCTGGCTTGTGGCCAGAAGGTACAGTAGCCTGACTAGGTTTCCCATGTGGCTTACCCTGGTTATTTTGTGGGTTGGGGCCCTCTTTGGGATAGGAATTATTAGAATTCTCTTTGGAGTCTTTTTTAGGCTGTTTCTCCCCATCCTTCTTCTGAGTTACCCCAGAATCCTTGTGAGTGGCCCTGTTGGCAACCCACAAGTCAGCAGCCTTAGCTAGTTTCCGGGAATCTAATTCCCTGGAATCAGCCAAGTGTTGTCTGAGCTCAGGAGAGCAGGCATCATAAATAGTCTCCAACATAAACAAATTCTTCATACCTTCATAAGTGTTCACCTTGTAACCCTTAATCCATCCCTCTAAGTTTTTCAAACATTCACTCACCCAGGTAGCCCAAGGGGTACCATCATGCTTTTTGAGGCTCCTAAACCTCTTAAGATACTGGGAAGGGGTCTTCCCAAACCTAGCTATCAAAGCTAGTTTCACACATTCATAGTCCTTCCTATCCTCCTCCCCCATCTCCATTACCACATCAGTTGCAACAGGGGGGAGCCTAGAGAACAACCAGGTGAGTAAGTCATTTCCTGTGATGTTCTGGAGCCCATGATTATATTCAAACAGAGACAACCAATCCAACACATCCAACTTAGGCTCATACATACCAACCAATTCTTTAGGCATCCGGGGTCTTTTAGGACTGGAACTTCTAGAGGAGCCAGAGAGAGAAACATTCTCAACAGATAATTTCTTCATTTCTAAGTCATACTTGAGCTCCATTTCCCTTAGCCTTAGTTCTTTGTCAGTTTGAGCATTAAGTTTCTTATACTCCAATTCTAGCTTCATTTTCTCCAGTTCAAAGTACTGAGGACTAAATGTGGGACCTGGTAAAGGTCCAGTAGGCACAGCAGGTAGAGCAGGCAGAGGCCTAGGGGGGACAGTTACAACAGCCTCACCCTCCTCTTCTGACTCTTCCTCAGAATCATCAACATTTTGCTCCATGTTAACTTCAACACTGTCATCTACAGTTGCTGGAGTGGTGGGTTCCTCTGAACCATCACCCAGACTTTGGTTAGCTAACAATCTTTCAATCAGCTCCATTTTCTTGCCCTTAGTCAGGAGATCCTTATGTTTACAGAGCACTCTTAAACAATCAGCAGTTTTGGCTGCAAGGGACTCTTGACTATAGCTTTCTATAACTGACATGTTAGAGGTTTTACTTTTTCAGTGCTAAGCTTTGTGGTTAGTTGCACTAAGGTATCTAAAGCACAATAAAGTGTATACTCAATACAAATCCCACCGCTGTACACCAGTGTTAAGCAGAAACCTGTGCAGTTCCCTTGGGGAACACTGCAAAAGATTTAAGACTACAGGTAGAGCAGTAAACCCCTTTGGTAGCAGTCTGTACCACCCAGATTTACCTGGTAGCTGTGGCTGAGCAGTCAGACTTCTCTCAAGAAGAGTTAGGCAGTATGCAAAGTATACACAATATGTACCAAAACACAATAGCACAAGCAAACACTGACCAGAGCTTGGTTTCAAAAGAATATTGTTATTTATTTAAAAACACACATAAGTAAAAACACTCTAGCAAAATAGGGTAAAAACACTTCAACACAGTTATAATGAAAGTAGATTCAATCCTTTCTCCTATCTAGACAACTCTAGGTTAACACCACTTAATTAAAACAGAGGTGAGTGCTTAACGTTAGATGACACTCTAGTAGTTTCCAAGAAAGGGAGAGAAAAAGCAGAAATGGGTTAAACACACCACTCTAAGGTCCAGAACACTTGCAATAGGCTCAAAGAAGCACAAAGTCACAGGTGAGCAAAAGTCACTAGGCAGGGCCCACTCTTAGAGTAGCCGGAGCAAAAATGTGCCCAAGATCACACTGTTAGTTAGAGATTCAAAGTCTTGCAAAGAGTCAAAAAGAGTTTAGAGTGGCTCAGAAAGTTTAGCCAAAGTGTCCCAGGCACTCCCAGGTTCGAAAGCCGGGGACTAAATCTACCCCGTACAGTCGGTGGCAAGGGAAGCCAGGCGGAACACAGTACCTTAAGCGGAAAGGATCCTCCAGCGGGGGCAGTTGTTCCAGGCAGCGACAGCAAGGCTCGACGTCGGTCAGGGGAGAAGAATATCTCGCTGAAGAGCAGAAGAGAAAGGTCGTTGCACTGCCCGGGAAGAAACCAGCCGCGGAGTCCTCCGGTTAAAGGGTTGGTACCGACTTTCGCGGTAGGGGGGTAAAGTGTGGTATTCCGGTTGCCGGGGTGCTTGGCACAGGCAAGGCGGCCACGAGATACCTCAAAGAACGGAAAGAAGGCGAAAACTGGTTGTCCCCACCAGTTAAGGGAAGGAGCCACTCCGTTAAGAGTTCTCCTCGGTCGTCGGGAAAAAGTGGTGAGACGGTTCAGCAGGGCTCCACCGGGTGGTGTCGTCGAAGCAGGTCGGCTCAGCTCTTCCCTCGTCGGATTCTTGGTCCTGTGGCGACTTCTGAAGTCCCAGTCCCCAAAGCCCTGCTTTTATGCAGCAAGCCCCCATTCACCCAGCCTAGCTGTCACTCAAACATGCTAAGTGGTGAGCCGGGCGGCTCACCACTTGGGCCAATCAGGACGGAGTGCGACTTGAGTTACCAAGGTAACTCAGTCCAGGGGGCCTAAATCCCCCTCCACCCCTCCTAAGTACCCCAGACAGAGTGGCACCACTTTGGAGGGCTTCTGTGGAGAAGCCCGCCAAAAGTGGAACAAAGGGCTCCACTTTGGGTCAGAGTTACAGAGGCGAACACCAACGCCATTTTAGAATCAAGTTTTGGCAAAAAGTCCCAACCGGAGTTATAAAAAGAAATATATAAACCGGCGGGATGTTTAAGGCTACCGTAAATAAATAATTAAATGTGTTAGCCTAAAACAATGGGAAATCCCATAGGGAAATATTCGCGGTCGAATATAAAAAGTAGTTTCCACTGCCACCAGCCAAAACTCGATCAGGGGGGACGGAGACGTGCCCCCTCGACTAACAGACCCTGGGGCAATCGAATTGCCCCAGCCAGTACGTCCACAATATGATGGTTTGTACTGGTTCTGTTCAGGATTCAAGACTAGCAAAGTCTTTGGTGACTTTACATGCCCTGGGAGACAGTAGTCAGTCCCAGGGTATGGAGTCTATGTTGGGGAGTCCCTAGGACACTCCTGGGTCACGGCACAGAGGGTGCTGTGTAACCCACATCACAAAAATACATGAGGCCCTATGGAGTAAAAGACCCCATAGCCCATTCAACACAAGGTTTAACCAAGATAACACAGTTCAATATGTCCAAGAGTGAGGGTAAAAGAGTCTCACTCTTGGCAGGAGAAAAAAAATAAACTCCAGAAATCCAGCAAAGCTGCTGGGGGACTCACTAGGTAGGGAAATTCAGCCTAAACAGAGAATTCTCCCTAACAGTAGGCTTTTCTCTGTGGCCGGGGCAGAGGCTAAACAGAATATCCTTAGACGCTGGAAGGCGAGAAAGGCACCCACAGCCCATGCTTGGCTTAAAGATTTAATGTATGTTTACGAATGTTAAGAAAGCTTTGTTTTGGGGGTTGGCCCCACGTGTAGGCCAAAGGACATATGGTCCCCATTCTGCCACTATTTAGCGGACATCCATGAAGAACCCTCGGCCGAGACAGGATCCGAAGAACTGGATATGTGCCAATGAAACCATCCACAATACTGTATCTGAATACCATTGTAATGCACTCTGTAAATGGTTGTACGCAATGTGCACTAATATGTTGTAACCGTCAGCAAAAAAAGGTTTTTAAAAAAATGATAAGTTACTCACCGTAGTGACTAATGTACTCTTAGTCCATAGTCCCCTTTCCTCCATACTGCACGGGCGTCCTTTCCAAGGGACGGGAGACAGAACCTTTTTCACGAGAAAAAACCTTCTTCCCCATGCGCTGACTTGGCTCCACCCTCCGGTGCCACCCCTCAGTCCCCATTGAAGCGTCGACAATAGAATATTGCCTAATGACACTAGTATTATTAGGAGGGCGGCTGGTGGGACCTATGGAGGAAAAGGGACTTTGGGGTAAGAGTATGGGTATCAGGTAATAATATCGCCATATATATGGTCGCCGTAAATAATATCGCCGGGAAAATGTCGTGGCGATATTATTTGTATTTGGGTGACCATATATATGGGGACAGGGGCCAAAAAAATCTTTTAAAAAAAAAAAAAACAAAAAAAAAAAAGTTTGGGGGTTTCGGGGGTGTCTCCCGCATGTTCCATGCAATAATGTCGCCACAAAAAACGGCCATTTTTCAGCAATATTTTTGCATGGCGAGATTTTTGTGGCGACATTATTACATTGAACCAGAGTATGTTAGTCACTACAGTGAGGAACTTATAATTACTCTTATGTCCCGTCCCCTTTCCTCGATACTGCATGGGCGATTACAACTGAATGTAGCCCCAGGGTGGAGAGGAAATCCTCCTTAAGCAAATAGGTTCCTGAGAACTGCCTGTCCGAAAGCCGCGTCAGATCTAGAGCTGCGTCAGATCTAGAGCCAGCATCCAAACAGTAATGCTTACAGAAAGCCGAGGGAGTGGTCCAAGTGGTCGGAAATCGGCGGCAACTCCGAGAGGCTGAGCAGCTCCGAAAAACCATGGCCTGCCCGCCACCATGGAGCTATTAGAATGATGTTGAGTTGGCAAGACTCCTAGATCTTGCACATCACTCGGAATCAGCGGTGTGGGTGGGAAGGTGTAAGCCTTCATGCCGTTCTACTGAAGCCGAAATGCGTCGTCCAGCGAGCCAGGGCCCTGTTCCGGCCAGGAGGCAAACTGAGGGCATTTTTTGTTGTGCCAGGTGGCAAATGGATCCACCTGGGGATGACCCCACCTGTTGAAGATCTCCTGAATAATGAAGTTGTTTAGCTGCCAATCGTAATTATCGTTTCCCAACCTGCTGAGCCTGTCCGCCTCCAGGTTGGATTCCCCCCAGGAGGTGGACTGCCGTGAGGTGGCTGTCGTTTTCCAGGGCCCACTCCCACATGCTGATGGCCAGTTTGCACAGAGGAGGGGATCTGGTGCCTCCCTGCTTGTTGACGTAGTACATGCTGGTCGAGTTGTCTGTCTGGATGAGGACAACATTGCCCCTGAGAAGTGGTAGGAATGGCCTGAGCGCTAGCCAGATGGCGTTCAGCTCCAACCAATTGATGTGGTATTCCTGTCGAGTCCAGGTGCCGTGGACCAAGAGATTATCCAGGGGGGCACCCCAGCCCTCGAGCAAGGAGTCTATGGTGACGGTGGCCTGCGGGGAGGGCGGCTGAAACGGCTTGCCCGTCTGTAGGTTGCAGTCCCTGGACCACCATGTTAGGTCCGGATGGAGGAACGTTGATCCTCTCAGATTTAGAGCCCCGCTCCTGATTCCATAAGGCCGAAGTGCAGCTGAATCCTCATCCTCAATCTCGTGTCGGGAATGGCTAATAGGACCGCTGCCAAGAGACCCAGGAGATGCTGGTACCACCATGCCGAGGTCACTTCTCTGCTGCAGAAGTGGGTGGCGGCCCACTTGATGGCCAAGATTTTGTCTCCCGACGGAAAACCTTCTCGGAGCACATGTCCCAGATGAGGCCCAAGAATGTCAAACTGCCTGGGCTGCAGCTGCGACTTCTTGAGATTGAGCGAGAAGCTCAGATCGTGCAGAGTGTTCATAAGAGCATGGGAAGAGTGGTGAACCGCTTCTGGAGATGTAGCCCTGACGAGCCAGTCATCGAGGTATGGGTAGATGTGGAGGCCCTGCGCTCTGAGGAAGGCAGCCACCATATTCATAAGCCTGGTAAAGACCCTGGGGGCCGAATTGAGGCCTAAAGGAAGGACCTTGTACTGAAAATGGTAGCCAATGATCCTGAAGCGTAGGAAAGAACGATGGGGCTGCCAAATCGGGACGTGTAGGTACGCATCCTTCAGATCCAGGGAGCACATGCAGTCTCCCTTGAACAATGTCTCTGCTATAAAAGCTGGCGTAACCATCTTGAATTTCTGAAGGGGTAAGGAGCGGTTAAGGATGGAAAGGTCCAGCACAACTATCAGCACCGCCTGGTTCTTTTTCTGAATGGGGAAAATCCTGGAGTAAAAGCCCAAGCCTCGCTGGAAGGCTCGGACTTTCTCCACTGCCTGGCTCTCTACGAGCGACCGGATCTCCGGAAGAAGAGTTGCTGGTCCAACTTGAGGGAGACAAGGGGAGGGGAGCCTGGGGTGGGGAGGCAGTAACCCCGTGGAGACTCCAGAGAGGATCCAGGGGTCCGTGAAATTCTGGCACCAATAAAGTGCATGGAGAGTGAGCCTGCCCCCCCCCCCCCCCACTGGAGACATGTGGACCAGAAGGGGCGTGTTATGCCTCCTTTCTCGCGGAGGTTGTCGCGGAGAAGGGGGACTGGAAAAAGCCCTTACTCCCCCAACCCCCCTTATACTTGCTTGCGCCGATTCTGAGACGGTGAGTGGTCCGGCTGTATGGATCTACGTTCCTCGAAGCCGCGGAACCCTCCATACGTACGCCCCCTGTCTGAGCGCTGCTGTGACTGGGTGTACGACTTGGGCGTGGTCTTTGTCAAGATGGATAAAGATTTGGCCGTTTGTGAGCCGTTTTTTTGTCTTGTCCAGCTTCTCATCCGTGGTGGAGTGGAAGAGGTCCCCCTCCCACCCCCATCGAAAAGTAGATCTAATATGCGTTCCTGGACATCAGGGTTGAATTTCGTTGCCCGGAGCCAGGCTGTCCTTCTCATGTCCGTGGCGATACAGATGGCACGGCCAGAGGTGTCAATATGGGACACAGTGGATTCCATGAGGTCCTGCACCACCAGCTTGCCCTCAGCGGGCCCCGCCTTAAAACGTGATTGCCTCTGCGTAGGGAGTTCCGGGAGGAAGTCAACAATTTCCCGCCATAACCTTTGGTTACCGGCCGCCAGCATGGCGTCTGCAGTGGCCTGACAAAGATGCAAGGACGCGCTGGAATAGAGTTTCTTGCCGTACGACTCCAAGATCTTCTCTCCTTGCCTAGCAGCGCTGCAGAGGTGGCAGCTGAGGACGACTGAAGCCTGGTGTATAGTGATGCCGCAGCAATCACTGAGGAGTGTGGTTGAGGATGGGCCAAGAGCAAGAGTGTATCCCCCCCCCTCCATCTGCCTGTACTTGGCGTCCAGGCGTCGATTGACCGGCTGGGCCGAGTGGGGCTTAAGCCAGCCCTCCTTGGCCCGGAGACTACATCGGTCTGCAGTGGAATCCCTGTCCTGGCAAAAAGGGAGTCGCGTGAGGACTTCAGCCAGAACCCCCTCTGCCGGCTGCTTGACCTCGCTCTGGGGTTGACCCAGGTATTCCACCAGCCCAGCAAGACATTCATGGAAGGCCCTGCCTGGCTGAGGATGGAGTGTCCAGATCCTCCTCATCGTCTGTGTCCTGCGGATCAGGAGGATCCTGCGGAGGTGGAGGAGTAGTTGGAGCCGGAGGCTGGGGCACAGGAACCACTCCTGGGGGATGAGGCGGCGGTGGAGGCTGGTACGGAACCGCCGGGACCAGCGGCTGTGCCGGGGGCGCCGGTGGAGGTGCTTGCGGTGCAGCTAGCATAGTCTGGAGGACTTCCCTGATGGCGTCCTTGAGGATAACCCCCATACGAGGTGACTTCATGAGACCGAAGAACCTCTCGAAGAACCCTTCTTCACAGGCCATAGAGGTGGCAGAGGGTAATGACGGGGTAGGCAGGAGCTGCTGGAGCCGCTGCATACCCTGCCCATATGGACGCAGTGGGAAGCTTGAACTAATAGTGCTTGGCTTTTATCATGAACCTTAGGTATTTTCTGTGCGCTGGCAACATTGAAATATGAAAGTATGCATCTTTCATGTCCAATGTTGCCATATAATTCCACTGTAGTAGCAGTGGAATTACTTCCTGCAATGTGGTCATTCTGAACTTTTGTGGCTTGAAAAACCTGTTTGCTGGGGCGCATGGAGAGGTCCTTTAAGTACACTGAATAAATACCCTTGTTTACCTGTAGAATGGGGACGACTTCTATGGCTCCCTTTTCTTGAAGGATCTCCACCTCTTGCAGCTGAATTGTCAGGTGTTCTGGAGATAGGCGTCTGGATGTTAGTGGTCGGTATCGAGGTGGCCGGCTCAACTCGATACAATAACCGTGGGCAACGGTCTTGAGCACCGACTGGTCTCAAGTGACCCCCTCCCATGCATGAAGGAAAGATGTTATTCGTCCCCCAAACGGGGGAGCACGAGAGGGGACCTGGACTGGCGAGTCTCTTTTGAGTGGAGGCCGGGAGCCTCTTGGGGTGGAGTTCCTACCCCTGCCTTTGCCTCTATGTTGACCCCTTTGTTGGTATTGTCCTATGGCAGTTGCTCTCTGTCCGGAGGACCATTGTACACTCCCTGTCCCATACTAGTTGTGGGGGGGAATGGGAGAAGTAATGCCCCCGAAAGGAAAGGCGAGAGTTACCTCCTTGCTGTTGATAGGGTCTTCCTATAATTTGATTCAGAGACTTAAATGCTCCTCCTTTGCTGTTTCTAAAGCATTATCTAGTGTTTTCCCAAACAAATTAGTGTCCTCCACTGGCTTGGTTATAAGGGATACCTGTGTCTCTGCCTTAAAGCCTCAATTCTTGAGCTAGGTGTGCCTTTTGAGAAGGATTCCCTGTGTCAGGGCCCAGCCTGCAGGTTCAGCTTCATCGAAGATGATCTTCTGGACAGTTTGGTTGACCTGGCTCCCTACTGACACAACCGCCCGCAGGCGTGTTGGTACCGGTTCCGGGACTTCTTTTAGGCCCTCCTGAAGTAAGTTCCATTGGACGTCATTATTACTTGCCAGCAGTATAGTGTTGTTGGCAATCCTGGCAGAATATGTGGCTGACTTAGTGATGCGCTTTGTGAGGGCGTATAACTTTTTACAATCCTTGGCTGGTGGTTCCTCTGCCATGGACAACGGCACTCCGGCCCTCTTTCTGGTAGTAGTGACTACAAGGGAGTCCGGATTGGCATGGCCCCGGATGTAAAGCAAGTCTGAAGGGGAGGGGCGATAAAGCTTTTCTACTCGAGGGTTGACCGCCCTTGTAAGGGATGAGGACAACAATGAGGGTGCAAGGCGCTTCTTGATAGAGTTTAGCAATGGTATCGCCTGACTTGTGGGGGGGTGGAGGGGGGTTCCTTTAAGGTATCTTCCACAAAGTCTGTGTCCTGTACTTCCTCTTGTGTGACAATTTCAAAATGGTCTGCCGCCCTCTTTAGGATTGCGTTGAAGGCCATTTGCTCGTAAATGGGTGAGGCTTGCCTCTGAGGAGGCAAGGAGAGAGGGTCTAGACAAAGGGTGTCTGGATCTGGAGTTGTAGTGGGGGAAAGCCATGGTGCTCCGCTGCTGGCTGTTCCTGACCCCAGTCAGGGCACTGGTCTAGTGTCTCTTCAAAAGGATTTTCTTCCTGACCATAGGGGTCCTCAGAGTTCTTCAGGTTCTGTGAATTCTATAACCTCTTCCTGGGGGAATGTACTAGTTTTTGTACCTTTGAAAGAGAAGGGAAGGAATCCTCCTCCCTTGCTCTTTTTGGGGTAATACATTTCTCCGAGAAGTCAACAAACTTTGAAAGTTTGTTGATATATTTATTTATTTATTCGGATTTGTAGAGAGCACGCCAGCCCGGGGGCATCATGGCGCTTGTTGCAGACATTTCTTGGTTACAAATAATACAATACAGACAATACAATATTATAAAGGATACATTATTTACAGTGGGAAATATGATATTTGTACAAATAGTGGTGCAGCATATTTACATGGGTTCGCGAGGGTAGCAGATTATTGAAGCACCTCAACACCTTCCTCTTTGCCTCCGCTTTCTTTCCCTCTCACCCCTGCTAAAATCACTGAACCTGCACTGAATCTGCAACTGGCCACTCACCGATCTCGGTCCTTGGCCCTGCCACTCTTTCCTGCACTGCCTACCTGCACTACGGGACTGTCTCTGTATCCTACAGCCCCTTCTCCCGGCACTTACCTTGCACTTGCCACCAGCTGGCCCTATTATTTATCTTGTATTCTACTAACCATGTACTGCACTCTCCTTGCACTTGCCACCAGCTGGCCCTATTACTTATCTTGTATTCTACTAACGTACTGCACTTCCCCTCTCCCCTTCCCCTTGCACTTTTCCCAGTCTCCCTACCCTTGCACTTGCGCGATCTGAATGACACCTGGCCTAGTAGGATCTTTGTCTGTTCTCCCCTTGTTCCCCCCCTGCCTCGTTGCGCCTTGAAACACTTGTGTATAGGCGCGTTACAAATGCCATATCATATCATTTTACAAGGAAAGAGTTCTTCAGTTTCCTACGAAAGATAGGGAGCGAGTTTTCTGCTCTAATGTCTGCAGGAAGAGCGTTCCAGGTCTTGGTGGCAATGTAGGAGAATCTTAGGCCACCGGCTTTGGCTTTTTTGATGCGTGGGATGCAGAGTAGGTTGATGTATTGCGTCCTGGTGGGACGGGCGGAGGAGGGTTTGGAGATAGTCTCTCAAAGTTAAGACGGGGCGGAGAGAGAGAGGCATTTGTGAGTGAGGGTGAGGATTTTGAGTGCGATCCATTCTTTAACCGGGAGCCATTAGGCTGAAAGTCTGGCATGAGAGATATGCTCTCTTCTTGGGATGCTGAGAGCGGCCCGGAGAGCATTGTTCTGTGTGACTTGGAGTCTGTTTAGGTTTTTTGCTGATGTGACCGCTAGGAGGGCATTGCAATAGTCCAGTTTGGCTCCAATGGTTGCTCTGGCTATGGAGAGGCAGTTGGGTTTGGAGAGGTAAGGCTTGATGAGGTGTATGAGTTTAGTGGTATGGGCAGAAGAGGAGGTGATTGCGCTGACTTGTCTGTTCATGGATAGAGAGGAGTCCAAGTATACTCCCAGTGTCTTAACCGCTGTGGAGATGGGGATGATGGAGTTGTCAATGGAGAAGTTAGCGTACAATATGTCCAGTTTGTCTAGGGTGCTCTGCTGACCTAATATGATTTCCATCTTGTCTCCATTTAGGCAGAGGCCATTTACTGCCATCCATGCCTGGATGATGGCATAGATAGAGTGGAGTGCCTTTGCGTTGTCTTTGTATGAACCCGAGAGGGGAAGAAGTACTTAAGTGTCGTCCGCGTAGTTCGTGTATGTGATGCCGTAGGAGTCGAGTTTGTCAAAGAGCGGTTTAGTGAACAGGTTGTAGAGTGTGGGTGCAGTGCAAGAACCTTGGGGGACTCCGCAGTGAATTGTCGTGGGAGTGGCGTTGGCGATGTCCGCGAAGACTTTCATGGCTCTTCCCTCTAGGAAGGAGGTGACCCATTGAGCTGATTCTTTAGAAAAGTTGGCGGAATGTGTGAGGTGAGGGTCTTGTGATCAACTAGATCGAAGGCGGCTGAGAGATCTAGAAGGAGCAGAAGAGCTGGCTTGCCCTTGTCCAAGATTTGGGTGATCTGATTCTTTAGGTCCACCAGTGCCGTGTCCTTTCCGGAAGCCTGATTGCCTAGTTCCAAGGATGGAGTGGGTTTCCAGAAAGTGCTAGATTTGGCAATGTGCTGCTTTGTCCAGTAGTTTTAGGAGGAATGGCACTGTGGTTATTGATCTATAATTGTTGGGTTGTAGGGGGTAGGTTTTTTTTTTTTTGTTTTTTTTTTTAGGAGGGGCCGGACCAATAGGGATAATGCCCGTTTTGAACGAATCGTTAATGAAAGCCGTAAAGAGCGACGCAAAGCAATCTGCACAGTCTTTGATGAGTTTTGGTGGGCAGATATCGTCTTTGCAGGGGGAGGGTTTGAGATTTTTTAGTAGATTGATAACTTCTGTTTCAGTGACGTCCCTGAATGAGGAGTCAGGTATGGTGGGCTTGGGCGGGGAGGGAGAGGTGTTAGGAAGCTTGGTGCCTGTCTGTTGAGGTAGTGCTTTGCAGTGGTCTTTGATTTTCTTTTGGTCAATTTTGTGTAGCATGGCCGTTTGAATGCTGGCACACCACGCTTCATCTTTGATTATTTTTCATCTGGTGTATTGGGTGGGGGGGTATGAGCTTGTTGAAGATGGCGAAGATCTCTTTAGTGCGCGATTTGGCATTAGTAATTTGTGCGTTGAATGCGTTGACTTTAGCAACAGTGATAGCTGATTTGTATTGGTTGGAGATTAAGTTGAAATCATTTTTGGTGCTGCTGCATGGGTTGGATTGACAGTTTTTTAGGGCTGCTCTTTTGTGGGAACGCATTGAGTGCAGTTCTTCAGTGAACCAGGAGTTCGTGTGTAGTGATTTCTTTTCTCTTTTCCATTCGAGTGGTGCTATTTCATTGATAGCTTTAGTGACGACATCTTTGTAGATGTCTGCCAGAGCATTGGGGTCGTTGGCGAAAGGGGGTGCTAGTTTGGGGGTGTTGAGGTAGGGGCGCAAGTTGTCCTCTGAGTTTTTTTGAACTTCTGACTTGTGCAGCGATAGCAGGGGTCAGTGTTTTGTGATTTTTGATGATAGGAATTGAGAATTCGATGCAGTTGTGGTCGGTCCATGGCAGTGCTGAGATCGAGGTGATAGCGGAGAGACAATTATGGTCTGCGACCCAGTCTAGGATGCGGCCTTTGGCGTCAGTGGGTTTTTCTACTTTTTGGGTGAAGTCTAGGTCACTAAGCATCATTAAATCCCAGATTGAAGGGTTTTGGTAGAGCTTTTGATATTGTTGCTGAGGATGTGGATGATGCTTTCCTGAGAGTCAGGGGTGAGACCTGGGGGGGCGATATGGCAAGTGAATGTTGATGGTGCTGTTGGGTGACAGTGTGAGTTTGGTCGATAGGAGGTCAGAGTTGTTGGTCGAGGAGTGGCAAACATATCGGAGTGGGAGATTCTCCTTGTAGATGAAGGCTACTCCGCCTCCTGTTTGTTCAGGTCTGTCTTGTCTGAGTATTGTGAAGCCCGGTGGTAGTGCAAGAGTGATGGCTGGGCCTGATGCTTCGTGAAGCCAAGTTTCTGTGATGGCTAGTAGGTCAATGTTGTTGTTAGTTATGAGGTCATGAATATCAGATGCGTGGGCTGGGAGGGAGCGTACATTGAGGAGGGCACATTTGATATGAGGTGTGTGGGGTATGTTTGTGGAGGTAAGGGTGGTGGACGTGACTGGTGTGTTATGCGTGGTGATGTAGAGGGGTGTGTCTGGGGGGTGCGGGAGCTCAATCTGAGGTTTCTGAATTCAATGGGTGGGGGTTGTGTGCTGAATATAGTGGTTTGTGTGCGTGCTCCGAGTCTATCCAGTCTATACATTCTAGCGCTGCACGGTGCAGGCGGTGTGTATGTGCGATGTGAATGGGTTTGTGAGGTATCCGGGGCAGCGGGTTGTATTAAGATTGGATGGTGGGCTGTGTGGCTTGAGTGCGAAGGGGCGGATTGAAGTGTGGGGTTGGTGAGCAGTGAGTGTAGCAAGGAGAGCGAGCAGTGTGGTGGTGGTGTCGGCAAGCTTGCAGATGGCTATGGGCATGATTGTGTGGTAGGTGTGGCACAGGGAGATGGCAGGTGGTCAATGAGCAACCATAAGGCGCAGCAGAATTGCAGGGTAGTCAATAGGCGACCATAAGGCACAAAAAAATTGCAGGGTGGTCAATACTCGACCATAAGGCACACCTAGATTGCAAGGTGATCAGTAGGCGACCATAAGGCACAGCAAAATTGCAGGGTGGTCAGTAGATGACCATACGGTACAACTAGATTGCAAGGTGGTCAGTAGGCGACCATAAGGCACAACAAAATATAACCTTCAAACCTAACTCTGGTCCATAGAGATGAACCAGAAGGGTCTGGAGGGGGTTGCGGATGGCTCTTCTGGAGGACAGGGCTCCCTAGACGGTATAGATTTGTCAGTCATAGCCTTAGAGAGGGGCAGTGAACCTTCTAAATACCGCTCTTGATGTTTGGACAGGTCTTTAGGTTTGTTTGCCGCCAAAACAATGGGCGCGAGACTCTTGTGTAGCATAGCTCTGGCGGATCGGGGAGAGTTTTCGACGTGCCTGGTCGGCTTTGTTGAGGTTTGCAGTGCCGCCTTAACCCTTGGCGTTGACGCGCTCTTATGAGGCACCTCTGCGCTCTTGTGCTGTTTGGTGAGAACACCCTTATGGGTTAGGACGCATGCTGTATTGACTGTTGCAGGAGGGTGGCCCATCATGACGATCGGTGGGTGGCGTCTAAACCTTCGACGGGCCCGTTGCTGCCTGTAGCTTCATCAACTAATCCGTCGAGGGAGCTTGTGGGGCTATGTGCTTTTCTTTTGATGGTGCGGGTGTGCCCCTGTCGCCGGAATGCTGTCTCCCCATAGCAGCACCAGTGGCCTGCCTGTCGGGCCGGGCACTTGGGAAGCTGATGGTTCCGTGGAGGGTGGTTTATGGCCTCCACATCGGAGCCATGGCTGCCGCTTGAACCCTCGTCACTCAAGGCACCAGCACCGACGGGGGAACCACTTTCGGCCTGCATGGTGTAGACCATCCACCGCTTCATCCGCCGATCTTTTCGCGTCTTTGGACGTAAAAGTTGGCAAGACTTGCAGGATTGCTCGTCGTGATCATGAGGCAGACACTTGTTACACCTACGGTGAGTGTCCTTTCACAGGTATTTGCCGTTGCAGGACGGGCAAAACTTAAAAGGAGTCCTCTCCATAGCTGTGGTGAGAAGCGCCAGCAAAACCAGAAGGGGAAAGAGGGGGAGAAAAGGAACTGCATTCTACAAAGAATTAAAACCCCGGGGCCCCACTTTCCCTACTATATAGGCCAGTCGCTGAAATCCACAGGCATCTTCGGCGCAGGATGCAGAAGGAGTCGTCAGACTAAACGACCAACGGTCGTGGGCGAAGATGTTATAATTTTACAATGTACGAGCAGCGCATAAGGCAACCAGCTAGCTGGGTGGAAAAAAAGAATCTGAGGGAGCTAGATGCGTAAGGGATTTTGGGTACACGTCACGTTAGGGATAGTGTTACAAGCACGCCCATGTCGACGTCTCTCTGTCGATCCTCGAAAGACTATGCAATTCTCTGTGATTACCACTAGATGTCAGACTATATGCACAGCATGTGATTCTAAGCATATTAACAAGCATCAGAAAAATAAAATATACAACTCCTAGCCCAGTCCCTGGGCTCTCCTCAACCCACAACGACCCTGGGCTCTCCCCCCACCACAGACCCTGGGCTCACCCCACCCTTCTCCCATCACTATTCCCATGGCCCCCACACCCCCATCCTGCTCCCACCACAGTGCCTGGGGTCACCCCCGCCCTGCTCCAAGCACAGTCTTAGGACCAGCGGCAGCTGGTGAATTTTGTAAGTGGAGGGGCATACATATTTCCCCTAGATATGCCACAGCTAAGCCATAGCGACTGGGCGTAGTGAGGGAGGCTGAACCAATCAAGGGGGGCTGTGGGGATTCGGGGGAAGGTGGGGGTTCTTCCCTCAGGAATTTTTAAAATGGGTTAAAATGCTGCATTTTAGAGCAAATTATTTTCATTAGCCCTGTTTACCACTCTTACCTCTCATCCCTAAAGCTTATTAACAAGGCCTTCTAGAACAAGAGTTATCGTGTGAGGCAGTAGAAGGAAAGAAGAAGCAACATGTGTACACATCTATTTGTAGGTGTCAGGGTGGATGTTTCCTTACTTGGGCTCACTTGTTTTGGACCTGCAATGATGGAACTCTTTCAGTATCTGCACACTCACTGTTGGACTGTCAAGTCACTGGAAGTCACTACCATTTCAATACCGAAATGGTACCTTTACTGTAGGGCTAATGCAAATGTGTTTCCTGTGTCAGGCACACTTGTCTCACTCTTGCAATGACCGACATAGTTCATTACTTTAGTGATGGCGCCCTGTCCTGAGGGGGGTATGTTTTTCACACCATACTGTAATGAAGGCATGGTATCATTAGTAAGATGGACACAAGTGACCACAGTTCAAGGGTGTTTATTGAACTTCAACAATGGTATGATAAACACCTATCTAATCCCAAACCTACAGATGCGAGCAAGCTATGACCATCAAATAATAATAATGCAGTCCTAGTGGAGTCTCGTCAAAATAAAAGGGCCTATACTGAAACAATCTATTGCTAATCCTTACCTCTAAATACAAATAGTGTGGGGTAGTGTTCATGAAAATGAAAGAAGTGTTCACAAAAATATGTCAGGATGTTCAGGCCGTTGGCCTCATCACGTTTTCAGCACGGGACAAGGCGGTTCACTCGAGCATAGCGCACACTCGGGTTTCATCAGCACGAGGACACAGCTCCATTTACCAGCATCAGGGCCTTCTCCGCCGAGGTCTCTTAAATTATCAAAGTCTTTTGATTCAGAGGGACTGAGGTACCAAAAAGTTCCTTTCCTTTAACAAGTGCAGTGCTCAATTCAGGTGATTCACTCTTCACCCGGGATCCTGCTCAGCCGGGCTCAGATCCCTTTTTACACCACAATGGTTACTGCGGATCCCCCTCTTCCAGGCTCAGATCCCCTTCTCCGATGTTCAGAGAGTATTCTTTATCGGGTGACTAACGGTTCACCCCGGATCCCTCTCAGCCGGGCTCAGATCCTTCCTCTTACACAATTAGGCTCCCTCAGCCGGGCTCGGACCAATTGCAGTTCGTATTAGCCATCGAAGACTTTCGAATGTGCACAGGATTTAGATTAACTCGTTGCAGGACCAATTCGATTTCACAATTTACGTTTGCCACCTCTCAGTTGGTTACCTAATAGAGACCTTCAAATGAGCACCCACGTGTTGCCGGACCACTCTATATATGGTATCTATCATGGCTTTAAAAGTTCAGTCACTTCTTTGATGTTCAATTAATTGGCATTGCTCATCACATACGCTTCACACACTGTTCTCTCTTCAGATCACATCATACAACGTTGCCGCTTGCAACCTTGGTTCTAACACAGACCAGCCAGGCACCCTGACTGTGTCGACTTTACTAGCGCTGCTTTTTTGCAAGGACAGTACCACGGTGGCAACCGCTTCTCCCAGCCTTGGCTATCGACCCGGGAGAGCGCTGGGTACCTCAGACACACAAAGCACCTTTCTTCAGCTTTAATTCCAGGTCTTCCGTTTCTTATTCTTGGAGGCTCGTGAAAGAAGCAATTTTTCTCCGAGCAGGTCAAGGGCACTTCCTTCCTTGTAACCCTCTCTGGTCTTGCCGTCTTTCTCCTCGTATAAAACTGCCATCTTGGAACTGCTGCTTCCTCATGTGCTTTGCCTGGCTCAGTATGTGCTTTCATGCTCTGCCTTTTATCCGTGTGGGGAAGGGTGATGGAAGTCAGTTGTGTGTAATGATCAGTAATTGCCTGATTCTGCCTGACCATTGTGTTGGGACATGTCAGGTATACGACTCGGGTGCAAGTCTGTTTTCTCTCACAGTGAGCTGTCCGTGGGAAAGTGTTTGTGTTGGGAAAGGGGGCTGTGGGAGTTGAGCTCCCAAGTATCCTACCTAGGTGTTACAGGGAGGGGGATACCGTGCCTCACCATCTGGAGTCCCACTCCCCGAAGACTCTCATCCAGGTGATCCTCCCGCACTGGTCCAGCCCCAGGAACTGGATCAAACTATGGCCGTGTCCTGGCCACCTGGATGACTGATCCCTGGGGACTAGCGGGTGAGACACCTTCTTATTTCAATCCTTCAGTGATAGTTGCTATTCAGTATTTTATTGTTCATGTCATGTTCTGGCTGAGGTATCTGTGGGACCCTTTTACCTACACCCTCTCCTGTATTGAGGTGCACTTGTTTTAGTCTTGCATCCATGGTCACATTTCAATTTTGCAATGCTAGTGTCCTTTGTGAGGTGAATTGATTGTAGTCATGTAATTGGTGTCACCATAGAGCATTGCAGTGATGGTGTCCCATCTGGTACAAGCCACACTTGTTTCAGTACCACCCCCCACAATGAAGATTGCACTGGTGTGAGTTGAAATAATTTTTCTTCAGCAAAAGGCACCTGATGAATAGTGGTGCGTCTGAGCAGGTTTGCCCTTTGAAATGGAGTAATTAAAGTTGCACCTAATTGTGATCAAGAGTGCTCCCTGAATTCCAATGGAAAAAGCACCACTAAACCTATTGTGCACATATGACACCTAGGGAGCAAGTGCCCTGTGCTATGAAATAAACCCTTGGTAGCATATGCTCCTTATAAATGACCTATATATAAAGCAACATTCTGTGGCGACATCAAGGTACAATATAAAATTCACCAATATTTGAACTGAATGAATAATTTGATAAAAGTCTCACTCTTTCCTTTACAATGCACTAACATGCAGTCTTTACGAACCTAAGCTGACATGATTTAACAAGTAGTGATAAGTGCACAGTTTTGGTATGTGTGTGGAAAGGAGATAGGTCTTTGCAGGCACTACCTTAACAGTGTTATCTGTCCATGAAATGGCGACAGCTGGTGAATCGTGCGAGTACATGAGCATATGCATGGCACTGGTTGGCAAACTATCGAATAGCTATAAAAGAGCCAACAGTAGCTTTGCTAAAGCTTGTTTTGTTTGCCCTTCTTTTGATGAAAATAAAGCAGATCTCATTTTTTTAAAGCTTTGAAAAAATATCAGCCAGAGAATAAAAAAATAAAAAAGAACACAGTAAACAGGAAACCCGAAATATGTTTGATCAAGCATATCAAGGTGGCTATCCTGCAGAAAGATCTATCACAGATGCAAATCCCTTAGCTTGCTCAGCAATCACCCTCTTTTTTATGGTGCTCCTCAAATCGTCTGCATTTTAAATATCACACTTTAATATCATGGTTTAAGATCCAATGCCCAATAGTGTAAGAGCTGCAATACTGTATGTTGTGGCCATTACACTGCGATACCATAGAAGTAGCCAAATCCAATGTTTGAGGAAGAAGTACTGAATTGTTTTTTTTTAACCAAAATAAAATCTTTTAAAATAAAATGTATGTGGGGGTTGGGTAAGGGATATTAATAAAGCTAGGGGGACGAAGGGGGCTGCGGGGCATCTCCCCCCACAATAAAAAATTAAATAAAATGTCACTTCCCTCTTTCGAATATATGGATTTGGTCAAATCACCTACATCCATTATACAATATGCTAAATCTGGCCTTCAGCATGCAATGAATATTGTGTGCAATGGCACCATTTATCTGCATACGGCTATCATTGCCCTACATTTCTTTCTGTATAGAAATGTAGTGTAATTATAGCTGTATGCAAGTACACACAGTATTCATTGCATGCTGAAGACAAGATTTTTTTTTTGTGTCTAAATTCTAGATTCCCCAAAAATTGCATTAAAAAAAAAACACAGTAGTGGCCGTGTAGTTCTGGTTAAGTTGCTGTTTCCATAGGAAGAGCACTTTTTGGGCGGCTTATAACTCCGCTCCCCCTGGAAGAATCATCACCAAACTTTTCAGAAAAAGTATATGCGCCACTCTGAATGTTTGCAAAGTTTGGTGATGTTTGGTCCAGGGGTGAAAAAGTTATAGGCGGGGGTCCCAAAACGTCTTTTTTCCCATAGACTGAATGGGGGAGAACTTTGCGCACGGCTACAGGCCAAACCGCTGGACGGATTTCAACCAAATTTGCGGCAGTGGCAGGGGCTTGGTCGCGAAAGCGTGCTTTTGTAAATTTTGTGACAATGCATCCAGTAGTTCCCTTAAAAACGATCAAAAAGTATGTCTCTACAAATTAGTGATATCTATGTCCGCTCTGCGGTCACACTTCCCTGTTCGCTCCGTGGAGAAGATTGCAATTGGCTATTCCATGGCATGCAGGCCGCGACCATGTTGCGCTTTCACTGATTAGTTGTGGCACAGCGTGAAGTGCGTCTTAATCTTTCGGTACATCCGCCATGTTTACTTCGTTTTCTGTTGAACGCGGACATCGCCGCTAATATACTTAAACGAAGAAGACACCAATGCACTGGTTACACTTATGGAACACTGTTTTGAAGTGTGAGCATTAATGAGACTTGGTAGTAGAAAGTGAAACATTGAAGTATTCTTGTTAGCACTGTCGTACGGTATAGTGAAACCTGCTACTCATTGTACAAAATGAACTTACTGCGTCCATTTTACAATACATAAACATTACTGCGGTCAGACTGCTGAGAATCTGAGGCAGCCACCTGCTCTATTTCGTACTCGCAGCAGTTTCGCACGTGTACGGGAGTAGCGGTTCTCATGAATAGTCGCTGATATGTTGTTGCAAAATGAGAATGTATTTGCATTCGCAGTGAAGGCCACTTGATTTTCTGTTTGAAATACGAGCTCAGTACGGCCGCATGTTTGTCGACAGCCATAACGGTCAACTGTTTTTTAACCTTGACGGTCCAGGGAAAGAGCAGAAAGAATGTAGGGAGTAGCAGTTAGAAAAACATATTGTTTGATAAGGTTATGCTTCAAAAACGTTTGCACCAACCATGAAATATTAGTTACACTATTGTCTGACTGCAGCTAACACAGTGGAGCCGGTCCACATCATGCAAGTGATTTTTTCCCGCCTATATACCGAATTGACATTACATTTTTACTTTGGGGAAAAAAAATATTTTTTCCTAATGCATTACAAGGTTTACGTGCCGTTGAATTTTTTTCTCCCCATTATGGACATTGCACATTGTTGCCGTTTGTAGGGTACCAGTCCGTTTCCCCAAATTAAAATATTATTTAGTAGTAAAAGTATGTGTTAAAACTTTGTTTTGTGCAGAGGTTGCGTATTGATAAACGTTTTATTTACGCTTTTCACCTCAGATGCTTCCTTCCCTATTGTGATTGTCACGCATTACAGCTGCCGAGTGACACCTTTTTTAACCGTCAAATGCATCTGTTCATTACCGGTTGTCTGTGCGTCATCATTCAGTGGGATGATCGTGTTGGACCTCTATTTCCTTACGCTGCTGTCGCAATAAGCAGTAACATTCCATCCTTTCTGTGGTGTAGATCACAGCCGTTGACGTCGTCTTGCACATCAATGTGGGAGGAAAACGACTACTGTGGCCGCCATGCTTACTTTCTGTGTGTGAAAGAAACCAACGTGCTCATTACCATTTCCATTGTCGACGAAAGACAGAAACGTACTACTTGTATGGAAATGCGCATAGGACAATCATTTCTCATAGTTCATTGTGAAACACAACTACTTTACTAATTACTCAGGGCGATGATTTCGCTCAGCTTATTGTGAAATAAAACTACTGTACTACTTTTTAAATGTCAGTGTTTTTTTTTTTTACAAATTTACTCTTTGTTTTCACAATGTGGCATGCTACGTTGCACGTTGTAATGTGTTCTTTTGTAGGTGCTCCATCACGGCACGTATGTCAATATGGACGCATTTGTTTAAGCTGCCAAGGAACGTTATGGAGAAAGGTACTGCATCCCCATTTGCTTTGGATACAGGAGGGTCAGGCCCATTTCATAACCTTTAGTGCCATCAGACAAATTTCTGTCACCCAGATGCCCTATTAACCAACATTAGTTCAGAATAATTACTATCTTCTTAAAAGCGGGAAAATGAGGTAAGGTGCACTGAAAGTGTTTGGTGCACAGAAATGTTTGTAGAATAATACATGGTTACACCCTCCCAATACACATCTTCACACCTTTCGACCTGTGTCACTTATGAAATTATGTGTCGAACGGTGAGTGGTAATGGTGTTGCTTCCAGTATTTCTAACGTCATTGCGCTTCCCATCATAGAGTTTCTTTCAGATTTTATGTAAACGTAAGTAGACTATTCCTCTGCATTTTTTAAGCACATTTTTACAGAAAAAAAATTACTACATGTACAACACATGTATGTAAAGGTCATTGACAACAGCCGAAAAGGTTTATGTTGTGCATGTGATTGTGTTTTGATATTTAACAAGTGTACTCATGTACATAACAAATCAACGGTACAGCTTCCGTCTCTGAGGGGTAGCCTCTATGTATGGTTAGTGGCCATAATGACGGGTATATGGCTACTGGCAATTACTGGAAGGGACAAAACATTGCATTGAGGTTGCCATGTCCACCAGGGACTGCCTTTCTGGTAAAGGTGTTGCTAATAACCATACATTTCTCAAGGAACACATATGTGATGCTGCCTTTACGGTCACAGTTTCATTTTTGCTTTCTGTAGCCTGCAATGGAAAGCGAAGAAGGGTTTCTATCCAACACCTGTCTTCCCTTTCTATGGTGGCCATCTTGAAAAAGGATTTGTTTTCTTCAGCCGGGAACGCCGGAGGCGTTCCGGTTGAAGACAAAAAGTCCTCTTTCTTGGTAGGACGGGTTACTGCTGTCAAATCTCAATTGCTTATGGCATTCATCCCCCAATCTTTGGGGAGGAATGGGGGTTAATGATCCAGATATGTCGGTATGCACTATTGCTTATATTGTGTTGCACACTTGCCTTGTAGAGTTCTGTGCCGGAAATTTTCCATTTTCACGTTTGTACAAGAATTTACAATGTACTTCCCCACTATCACCCAGTTACACATGTCATTGTGAAGTGCGTATGACTTTTCGAACACGCCCTCATGCTGTGCGCCAGCATATGATAATGTGGAATTCTTCGGAAGGTGGGTAGTTACTTCAAATGTTCCTTTACAGTAGTATGCTTATGTGTTCCTATTAGAACACTTATAAATGTAGTACAACATTTTTGTTAACGTACTGTTATGATGTATTTACACTACCAAAAACCTATGGCATTCAGTTAAAAAAACTTTGTTAAAGGGACGTTATGGTTACGTTGCCCTCCCAAAAACCTGTAAAATTCACTACAAAAAAAACTTTGTTGAAGGGACGTTATGGTTAAATTGCCCTACAAAAAACCTGTGCACTTCACTAAAAAAGAAAATAATGATCTCCCTCCCCATAATGGTTCAAATTAAAACCGAAAAACCCCGGAAATTCGCCAGTTATGGCAGACTGAGCCCCCATACTTGCCATCACCACTGTGCACTGCTAACAGTCACACCCAGAACATGAAAAATGTCATCTCAAATGTAACTGATGACATCACTGACGACATCACATGTTTAGCCCCTTTGCTTTCGTTCCCCGATATATATATATATACACACATTCAGTAAAACAAACTTTGTTAAAGGGATGTTACACTTCACAGTGAAACCAAAAAACACTGCACATTCCCCCATTATGGTAAGCTCAGCAACCATAACTCGCAGCATCTACGTCCATTGCTAAAACGAACACCCAGGACATCAAAGATGACATCACAAATATCATTGATGACATCACTGATGAAATCACATGTGAAAATAATGTTGACGAAAAGTCCCTACCTACAAGGGGATCTTTCTATTATGTTGGTAGCAAGATGTCAGGGGTGATTGTGTAATGTTAAATATATAATAACTAGCTAACAATTCAAGACTTAATACACACTTGTGCTAGTACAAACAATACATAAGAAGACCCAATGCATACAAATCAAAGGCACATACAGGGAAACTCAAGTAAGGAAGAAAGAAACAGCATCGCCACAAAGTTTATCTTCCTGTATACAAATTAATTGTGAGTTTGAGGCCTGCTATTGCCCCATGCATATGCATCATGAGCTCAGACCAGACCCTAAGGAAAGTACTTTAAGAAAACACAACAAGGTTACAGTTTTTATATACAGCACCTTTTCAATTTTTATATTGCGATTGTCAGTGAATAAAACCACCTGGCCTAGATTTTTCAATGCACCAAAATAAGTGCAGACATGTGATGTCATCAGTGATGTCATCAATGATATTTGTGATGTCATCTTTGATGTCCTGGGTGTTAGTCTTAGCAATGGACCTAGATGCTGCGAGTTATGGTTGCTGAGCTTACATGTCGGGGTCCTGTTCTTGAAACGATGGGGAAATCAGTATTCTTAAGCCGCATGGAATTCTCCAGACGTCCACGCAGTTTTGCAATGAGTGTTCCTCCCACCACTTGCTGATTTCTTTTTTCTGATTTTTTTCACGTTCTTTTAGCAAGTTTAATTCATTTTTTTCTTTTGGCCCAATATTAGGTTGTATGGAGCTCTTATCAATTACATTGACTGGTTGTGTTTCGCTAAACAGAGATTGTGCTTGCTCTCAACAAGCGTTCTCCTTATCAGATAGATATATATATATATATATTTTTTTTTAACATTTCAGACTGTGGGTGTGCGACTACCTGGACATGAGGCCGCGGCACCCCATGGGGTCGCGCCCCACAGTTTGAATACTGCTTAAGTACACTGTAGTTGCTGAGAGTGGCTCCCCACCAGTCCAGGGAGAAGTCTGTTGTGATGGTATGAGTAGGTAGGGGCTGTCTAAACGGTCCGCCCAAAATAGGATTGGTCTCTTGCCTCGACCATACCAAATCCAGGTGGAGTTCCGCCGGAATGGTGACTGAAGCTGCCTGGGAGCCTGGCTGCGAGGTGCAACTGAACCCTCCTCATTTTGAGCCTTGTACCACCAGACTGAAGTGGTCGACCTGCTGAGAAAATGTCCAGTAGCCGCCTACAGCACTCCCACCCTCTCAGTCATCGGGAAGATCCTCTGCTACTTGGTATCCCACTTCAGACCAAGGAAGATCAAGGCTTGGGTCGGCTGGAGCAGAGACTTTGTGGTTGATGGAGAACCCCAGATCGTAAAGGATGTCCATCAGTCCGGAGGCCGTATTCCGAACCTCCCCAGGAGATTCCGCCACCACGTCCAGTCTCCTCCACACAGAGAATCCGCTATCAGAGCTGGCATAACCATCTTGAACTTTTAGAGGGGTAGTGAGAGGTTTAAGGAGGACAGATTGAGAACCATTCGCAGGGCTGACTGGGGGTTCCTCTGTATTGCAAACATTCACAAATAAAACCCCCAAGCCTCTCAGAGAGGGGGCATTCTTCTACTGCCCCACTTATTACAAGGAGAGCTGGTGTCCCGATCTGAAGGAGGGGGTGGTGAGAACGGGGTGGGGGGGGGGGGGGTTGGAGTGGGAGGCAGAACCCATGTGAGAAAACACCGATAGGATCTATGGATCCACAAAGAAAGTCTGCCAGGACTGAATATGAAGAGCAAACCTGCCCCGCACTGGAGATTTGTGGACATGATGACAGCATCACTGCTTTTTTCCTCTCCAAGGCTGGTGCCTGGGAGGGGGACTGGAAGAAGCCATTGTGGGAGGTTCTTTGTTGCTTGCGCCCGTCTAGACTGGGGGACCCATCAGGCTGCCTAGCTCTCTGCTCCTGGAAGCCCCTGAATCCACCAAACTTTCTTCCCCGGACTGATCGGGCTTGCCCCGGACCGTACAGCTTAGATGCAGGCTTTGTGAGTATAGCCAATGACTTTATGGTTTGAGAACTGTTCTTTTTCTTGTTACGTTCCTATTCTGCGGATGAATGGAACAATTCCCCCCCCACCCCCTTCGAAAGGGAGCTCTAGGATACGGTCTTGAACATCCGGGTTAAACCTGGTAGCTTTGAGCCACGCTGTCGTCTTATCAGTGACCACACAAATGGCCCTGCTGTGCGTATCAATATGGGCCACTGACGATTCCATTATGACCTGTGCCACGAGCATGACTTCGAACAGTCCTGCCTTGAAGGACGCTTACCTGTGAACTGGCAGATATGGAAGGAAGTCTGCAATTTCCCTCCAAAGTCTCTGATTAGCTGCAGCCAGCACTACGTCTGCGTTTGCATGCCGTAGCTGGAGGCTGGTGTTGCAATACATTTTCTTTCCATAGGCCTCCAGAGTTTTCGTCTACTTACTCAAAAATTGCATGGTAGAGGACAAAAATGCAGACGCCTGCTTTGGCATGCATGGAAGCCACAGTCATCATCGAGGAATGTGGCTGAGGGTGAACCGATAGCAAGAGAGTATCTCTGTCAGCCTGCCTATATTTGGCATTAAAAAGCTAGTTGGTGGACTGTGTTGAGTGGTGCTTGGACCAGCCCTTTTTTGCCAGAGCTTCAACTTCCACATCTTTTGGGAGAGGAATGCCTGATCTGGTAGCCAATTTGGTGGTCAGAACTTCAGCTAGGACCCCTGCCTCGAGTTGTTCCTTCTGAGGCTGAGGGATGCCCAGATATTCCAGCCAATCTCGCTAGCCTGTTGTGGAAGGGCCTTGCTAAAGACGAGGTGTCTGGATCCTCCTCCTCCTGCTCCTCCTCCTTTTCTGTGTCCCCCTGGTCTGTGGTCCCTTCGGAGTCGCTGGTGGGCCTACCGTGGCCTTAGGCGCCGCAGGCTGGGGAGACAACGCTGTGATGCTAGGCTGGGCAGGGCAGGAGTCGCGGCCGGTGCAGATGTTGAGAGCACCGGGACTAAGGGTGGAGCCAGCCCCAGCTGAACTGGAGCCTAAGGCAGTGGAGGTGTAGGTCCAATCATCTCTTCAATAATCCCTTTCAGGATGCTCCCCTATTGAGGAGACTTCAAAGTAAGACATTTCTCGAAGAATTGTTCCTTGCACGCTGGGGATGCACGCTCCGGCACAGGTGCAGTCAGCGTAACAGACGTAGAAGGCCGAGTTCTTCCTGTGCCATGTCTGCCCTGCGAGTATCTCGCCTTGGTGTAACGCACCGACAATGAGGGCACTCGGTAGGCTGTGCATCATGGTATCTGTGGCGTGAGCATGGGGGACCATACCACCCTTGGAGCGAAGTCCTGCCCTTGGGGCTCATTTGATTGGCGCAGGTCCGCATGCAACTTCATTTTGTCAGCCAGAGCCACCATTTTGTACTGGACCGACGAGTGCAGGATCTGGCCTTTACCAGTTTGCTCGACAGTGTAGGTTGCGGCTTTCTCTGCACCTCAGGTGTGGCCCCGGTAGTGCTGCTGCGTGCAGGTGCCCACCCGGGCCTAGGCCCGGTACTAGTGTGGATCCCCTCAGGAGATTTCACGCTACAAGAGTCTTCTGGCCCCTGAGCGGTGGGACCAGGAGGATCCATGGATACCTCAGCCGTTGGGTCGGTAGCTCGATGATCCTCGGTACCCTGACTGGTGACAGCACCTCAGCGGCTCCTCCTGCTTCCCAGGGAAGGAATCAACTTTGAGGGGTGCTTTTGAAAATAGAACACTTACCATGGCCTTCGTTTTTCTGTGCACGTACTCCTTGATCTGCTCCGTTGGAGATCTGGCGAACAGCAACCGCCACCTCGCAAGCTGTTTTTTTGAGTGACCGGAGAGTAAAGGCGTTGCACGCTGAACAGCCGCCCCAGCCAGGATCTTCGCTGAGACAGTGAAGGCAGTGCACATGCGGGTCCAACGCCGGAAACGATCCGCAGCAGGAAACGCACCTACTGAAGTGTGCCGGGGAGGGGCAAGGCACCAGAGGTCGATTTACAACAAAGTTCATAGGAATATGACAATATGCGAAAAAATAGTGGGACAAGGTTGGCCTGGGGTAGAAGAACAAGTTACTCTCTTACCTGGTAACGTTCTTTCGATGGGATGGTCCGACGACGTATTCCATATCTATGACATGTAATCACCACAGCTGTGCTGCTTCGGAAAACCGTCTGCGTCCTGCGTCGATGACGTTGATACGCCGCTCTCGAGGACCTCCTCCGACAGCCGACGTCGCTGGGTGTTATAAGTAGGACGCACGACACCCGTAGCCTCAGTTGTAGTTTTTTCCCCAGAACGTGTGGCACCAGTCTTCTGCCAGTCTGACACACAAAGCCTTGCGGAAACGGAAGCTGCAATCGCATAAGAAATTCTGTAGCGGGGAAGGCAGGGAGGGAGCGATATGGAATACGTCGTCGGACCATCCCATCGAAAGAACGTTACCAGGTAAGAGAGTAACTTGTTCTTTGAGGGGATTGGGTCCTCCGACGTATTCCATATCTATGACAGGCTCCCAAAGCAGTACCAATGCAAGGAGGTGGGAAAACTAATTTAGAAAACAGAAATTTAGAATGCCCAATCAAATTGCGGAGTAAAGGACCGCCTTACCAAAGGCCAGATCCTGCCCACGGATGGAATCGAGGGAGAAGTGATGTACAAAAGTACCTGGTGGCTGCATCACAGATGTTACGAATAGGAACACCCCTCTGTAGGGCAGTAGAGGCAGACATACCCCTGGTAGAATGGGCCCGCAAGCCGACCGGTGGGTCCTTACCTGCCAAGCGGTAGCACTCAGAGATAGCCAAAATAATCCAGCGAGACAAAGTCTGTTTCGTCACAGCTTGTCCCAAACGCTTTCCAGCGTAACCAATGAAGAGTTGATCGTCCACTCTGACCCGGGACATGCGTGAAATATAAATGCTTAACGCTCTCCTAGGATCAAGCCTAAGGAGCCTCTCCTCTTCCTTACCAGGATGTGGAGGAGGATAAAACGCCAGAAGAACAACCTTCTGGCCTAAATGAAATTCCGACACCACCTTCGGAAGAAAGGAAGGACGAACTCTAAGGACACCCCTGTCCTTATGAAACACAATGAGGGTTGGCTTAACTGAAAGTGCCTGTAACTCACTCACTCTGCGAGCGGAAGTGACCGCAACCAAAAATACAGTTTTAAGAGTTAACAGTCTCAAAGGGCATGAATGCAAAGGCTCAAACGGAGCACCCATCAGAAACTTAAGAACAAGGTTCAAATCCCAACCGGAAAGGTGACAGAGGGAACACATTAGTGAGCCCTTTCAGAAACGGAGAAATTAAAGGAATTTTAAAATAGGAACACTCTTCAGACGAGCCCTTAAATATGGACAGCGCCGCCAGGTAACCTTATACGGTACCTACTAGCAAGCCCCTGTGGGCCAAAGAAAGCAAAAAAGACAGAACCATTGGGATGTCACAAGCAAAAGGATCCACATTCTGAACCCTGCACCAGTCGCGGAATTTACGCTAATGGCAATGGTACAGAGACTTTGTTGCGGGCCGTCTGGCCGAGAGCAACACCTCCATCAAGTCTTCAGGGAGGTCCCACTCCTTATACCTCAACCTTTCAGAAACCAAGCGTGAAGGTTGAGGGATCTGACCTCTGGATGGAGAACCTGACCCCCCTCCCGTGAGAGCAGAACGTCTCGATAGGGAAGATGATGTGGAGGGCAGATGGACAAGTCGAGAAGGTCCGGGTACCACGTCCTCCGGGCCCACGCCGGAGCAATGAGGATCATCCGGGAACCGAACCTCCGTAACCTCCGCAGTACTTGCGGGATGACGGGGACTGGAGGAAATGCGTACAGCAGTGGGAATGACCACTCCACCACAAAAGCGTCTCCTAAGGCTCCTTTTGGAGGAAATTCCCGCGAGCAGAACCTCTCGCACTTCCGGTTGACACTGGAGGCGAAGAGATCCACTTGAGGGGTCCCCCAAAGGGCGAAGATCTCCAGGAGAATCTCCTGAGCCAACTCCCACTGGTGAGAGATCGCGCTCTGCCTGCTCAGAGCGTCCGCCGTCTCGTTTTCGTCTCCAGCCAGATGAACTGCCGAGATCGAAACTTCCTGCTGGATTGCCCAGAACCAGAGCTGCATCTCCTCCCTACACAGAGGAAGTGACCCTGACCCCCCCCCCCTTTTTTGTTGAGGTAGTGCATGGCCACCGTGTTCTCCGTCAGGATCAGAACATTATTCCCTCGCACAGTCGGCAGAAAAGCCTTCAGGGCTAGCCTGACGGCCCTCAGCTCCAACAGATTGATATGGAGTCTGGACTCCGACGGAGACCAACGACCGCGGACTGTCAACTCGTTGGCATGAGCTCCCCATCCCGTGAGGGATCCGTCCGTCACGATCGTCACATCCGGCCAGGGTAGCCAAAATGGAGCCCCCTTCATCAGATTGTCTTCGACGGCCCACCACAGAAGGTCCTGGGCGATCGAGGACGGCACCTGAACAGGGTCTGACAACCTGCTGGAGGACTGAGACACTGGAGCTTAAGTGCCCATTGCAAATATCTCATCTGCAACCTGGCCTCTGGCACCAGAAGAATGCAGGATGACTTGAGGCCGAGCAACCTCAAGAACTCTAACGCTGTGAGACTCTGGGCAAGCTGAAACGTGTGCACCATCTGCTGAATGTGATGAGCCCTCACCTGGGGAGGAAAACACTGCCCCAGGGACGTGTCGAGCACTGCTCCGATGTACTGGAGCCTCTGAGTTGGTGTCAAATGGGACTTCTTTAAGTTGAGGGAGAAGCCCATCTTGTGGAGGGAGTGGCAGGTGACTGCCAGATGATCCAGGACTTGCTCGGGAGAGCGCCCCCTGATCAACCAATCGTCCAGGTAGGGGTAGACGTGAATCCCCCTTTCCTGAGGTGCGCTGCCACCACAACCATGAGCTTGGTGAAGACCCTCAGGGTGGAGGTCAATCCGAACGGCAGGACCCGAAACTGAAAGTGCGAGTCGCCAACCGCGAACCTCAGGTACTTCTTGTGCTTTGGATGGATCAGCACATGAAAATAAGCGTCTTTGAGGTTGAGAGACACCAACCAGTCCTGAAGTTGAAGGGCCTGGAGGACTTGAGAGAGAGAGTAACCATCTTGAACTTGTCCTTCCTGCAGAGTTTGTTCAAACCGCGCAAGTCCATGATGGGTCTCAATCCCCCGTCTTTCTTGGAAATCAACAAATAAGGGGAATACCATCCCTTGTTCCTCTCCGCTACAGGCACCAGTTCTATGGCGCCTTTCTCCAGCAGGAATTGAATTTCCTGCCCAAGGAGCGGATCCAGACTCTTCAAAGAGAGATTCCCCGGTGGATTGTCTTGAAGCCTCTGCCAGAAAGGAAGACAGTAGCCATGGGTTATGATCTCCAGAACCCACACATATGAATTCATGGTGCGCCACTCTGCAAGATGCTGTGCCAGCCTTCCGCCAACCGGCGAACCATGGAACATGGCCTCATGACTGAGCTGAAGCAGCTGTGGCGTTGCCTGAGGGCAAAGAGGCAACAGCCCGAGCGGCCTTGGCACCTCGAGTACCCTGTTTTCCACCTCTGGCACTCCTACGGTGGCCCCTTTGACTGGCAGCTCCTCTCGCTTTACCAAAGGATAAGTAATAACGAAAGGAACCTCCCCTCCACTGCTGTCCCCTAGGACGAAAAGGCGGAGGTTGGCGAACTGCAGCGCCAAACGACTTTGCTGCAGCTTTGGAGGTCTGCAACCTCTCAAGGCTCTCGTCAGCCTTGCTGCCAAAAAGATGTTCCCCGTCAAAGGGCATGTTGAGGAGCCAGGCCTGCACATCAGGAGCAAACCCCGACTTCTGCAACCACGCAAACCTGTGTATCACGGTGCTCGCCGCCATGGACCGGCTGACGCAATCTGCCATGTCCAAACCCGACTGAACGGCCTCGCACATGGCATCCTTGCCATCCTGAACCATGGCAAGGAAACCATCCCGTTTGTCCCCTTTGGGAATATGTTCAGCCGCTAGGGAAACACAGTTCCACAGAGTGTGCGTGAAACGTGACAAGGCACATACGGAGTTGGCCGTCTGAAGCGCCATACCCCCTGAAGAAAACACTTTCTTCGCCCAGCTGTCAAAACGCTTGTCGTCCCTATCAGGAGGGATGGTAGGCTACGACACCTGCTTTGCCGGGGCCGTAGCCGCCTGCACCACCAAACTCTCTGGAGTGGGGTGCTTGGTCAAGTAGCAGGGGTCGCTACTGGCTGGATGGTATTTTCGCGGCAAAGACTTGCCCACTGCTGGCAGACACTCCGGAGCAGTCCAAGCCGCCACCAGCCTCCTCTGTAGAGCCATAGGGAACGGCAGTTCCGGGTCAGTTGGTGGACCTTGGTCAAGGATATCCGTAAGGTCATCCTGAAGAAAATCCCCTGGGGGAGCAGACCATCCCAAGTACTCGGTGACCCTGGACATAAGGCGCCGGTACAAGGAGTCGGCATGAGTGCCAGGCTCAGGCCTACAAAACTCCACCTCCGGAGAGGTGTCCAGCCCACTGGCATCATGCAGGGACTGCCGCAGGTCCTCAATTTGGCTATGGCCCGAGAGAATCTCATCCGGCACCGCATCCGGAACCATGCCATCATCAGAGCCCTCATCCACCTCTGAAATAAACTCAAGCTGGCGTTAAGAAGGCACAGAATGTGGAACAAAGCCATGCTTGACCTTTGCCAGAGCCTTTCTAGGTAGTTCCACCGAGCCCTGGGGAACCCCCGTCAAAACAGCCTCAAAAAGCGTCGAGTGAATCGGCGTCAATGCCGAACGCGGGGCCGACAGCATTGATTGTGCTGACAGTCCTCGAGGGCGAGGCCCCGAGCGTGTCCCTCGACAGCCTGGGTGCCGATGGCATCGACGACTTCTTCGAAGGCAGGGCCTCGAAACAGTCCGTCGATGACCTTGGCGCCACCGGCGTCGACGTCTTCCTCGAAGACACCACAGGTGCACACGGTCTTGAGCGCGTCGAGGACCGGGACCTGGAACGGGCATGACGAGAACGATTCCCCTTGTCCGAGCGGGACCTCTCCTGCGAATCATGCTGAGCACCCGAGCCCGAAGGCGTGCGAGCAGTGTGTCTCGACCGATCACGACCGACCCCACTCGGAGGCGCGGACGGACCAGTGCCCTGCAATTCGAGAATGTTAGGGAGAATTCTTTGTTTAGGCTGAATTTCCTAACCTAGTGAGTCCCCCAGCAGCTTTGCTGGATTTTTGGGGTTTATTTTTTTCTCCTGCCAAGAGTGAGACTCTCTTACCCTCACTCTTGGACATGATTTGAGTGTGTTCCTTTGACTATAGATGTGTTTAATGGGCTATGGGGTCTTTTACTCCATAGGGCTTCATGTGTTTTTGTGATGTGTGTTACACAGCACCCTCAGTGCAGTAACACAGGGGTCTCATAGTGACCCACCAGTATAGACTCCATACCCTGGGACTGACTACTGTCTCCCAGGGCATGTAAAGTCACCATTGACTTTACTAGTCTTGAATTCTGAACAGAACCAGTACAAACCATCATATTGTGGACATACTGGCCGGGGCAATTTGATTGCCCCGGGGTCTGTTAGTCGAGGGGGCACGTCTCCGTCCCCCCTGATAGAGTTAAAGTTTTGGCTGGTGGCAGTGGATACTACTTTTTATATTCAACCGCAAATATTTCTCTATGGGATTTTCCCATTGTTCGAGGCTACTATCTTTATTTAATTACGATAGCCTCTAACATACCGCTGGTTTATTTATTTATTATTAATTCTCCGGTTGGTATTTTTTGCCAAAACTCGGTTAAAAAATGGCGTTTGTGTTCTCTTCTGTGACTCCAACCCAAGTCGAGCCCTTTGTTCCACTTTTTGGAGGGCTTCTCCACAGAAGCCCTCCAAAGTGGTGCCACTCTGTCTGGGGTACTTAGGAAGGGTGGAGGGGGATTTAGGCACCCTGGACTGAGTTGCCTAGGCAACTCAAGTCGCACTCCGTCCTGATTAGACCAAGTGGTGAGCCGGCCGGCTCACCACTTAGCATGTTTGAGTGACAGCTAGCCTGAGAGAATGGGGGTTTTCTGCATAAAAGCAGGGCTTTGGGGACTGGAACTTCAGAAGTCGCCACAGGACCTAAGAATCCGACGAGGGAGAAGCTGAGCCGACCTGCTACGACGACACCACCGATGGAGCCCTGCGGAACCGTCTCACCACTTTTCCCAACGACAGAGGAGATCTCCCGCCGGAGAATCTTCTTCGTTTGAATCGTGGGGATAACCAGTTTCACCGTCTTTTCGCCTTCCCGACGCATCTCCTGGCCGCCTTGCCTGTGCCAAGCACCCCGGCAACCGGAATACCACGTTTTACCACGACCGCGAAATAAAGGGTAATACCTTTAACCGGAAAACTCTGCGGCTGGTTTCTTCCCTGGCAGTGCAACGACCTTCATCTTTCCTCCAAGTCGAGATCTTCTCTTCCTCTGGACGCCGCCGAGACTTGCACCCGCTGCCAACAACAACTGCCACCGCTGGAGGATCCTTCCCATTTAAGGTACTGTGTTCCGCCTGGCTTCCCTTGCCACCGACTGTACGGGGTAGATTTAGCCCCCGGCTTTCGAACCTGGGTTAGCCTGGGACACCCTGGCTAAACTTTTCTGAGCCTCTCTAAACTCTTTTCGAACTCTCTGCAAGACTTTCAAAGCCTAGTGTAACTGTGTGATCTTGGGCGCATTTGTGCTCTGCTCTCTCTAAGAGTGGGCCCAGCCTATGGACTTTGGCTCACTAGTGACTTTTGCTCTTCTGCCTTGCTAAAAGTGTTCCTAAATCTTAGAGTGGTGTATCTTCACATATTCTGTCTTTTTCCCTCCCTTTTTCATGAACTTATTGGAGTGCCATCTATAGTTAAGCACTCACCTCTGTCTGGAAATAAGTGGTGTTAACTAAGACTTGTCTGATAAGGAATAAGGGATGTATATATCGTTATAGTAACTGTCTTTAGAGTGTTTTACAATAAGAGTGCTGGAGTGTTTCAAACAGTGTGTTTTTAAATAAATAATTATATACTTTGATACCAAAGCTCTGGTCAGTGTTTGCTTGTGCTATTGTGTCCGAGTGCCTATTATGTATACTTTGCATACTGCCTAACTCTTCTTGAGGGAAGTCTGACTGCTCAGCCACAGCTACCAGGTAAATCTGGGTGGTACAGGCTGCTACCAAGTGGGTTTACTGCCAACACCTGTAGTCCTAAATCTTTTGCAGTGTTCCCAAAGGGAACTGCACAGGTTTCTGCCTAACAGAGAATCGCCAACATTTTCTTCCCGAAGGAAGCCCATTCCTCCAGCGTCGCATGCTTGGTGGGGTAAGCGACCTGCCGACAGGCGGAGTCCTCGGATGAGGACGGGGAAGGCGACCGATGACGGCGCTTCCAGGAGTGCCTCGAAGAGGCAGAGGAGTGGCGGGACTGACTCCGGGACCGAGACCCACTGGACTTCCGACGACGACGCGGAGAGTCGCCCCTCGAATCGTCCGTCGAAAGTCCTGCAGACCTCGACTTCCGTGGCTTGGACACCTTACCTACCGATAACAACTTCTAGTGCTCCCGCAAGGCTTTGGACGTGAGCGACTGGCAGTCGACACAGTCATCTGTGTCATGGGCCTCCCCGAGGCACCAGAGGCAGGCGTGCGAGTCCGTTACCGACATCTTGGACCCACAGTCCCCGCACTTCTTAAAGCCCGGACGCGGTGTGGAAGACTAGGTAGACATCTTCACGAAGAAATACTTCACAATACGAACAGGCTCGAAGAACTGAGAAAGAACAGAAACTCCAAAAAGTCGAGGCGCGCCGAGATCTCCGAAGCGAACACGTTCGCAGAAAAAACAGAACTGAGGCTACGGGCGTCGTGCATCCTACTTATAACATCCAGTGACGTCAGCCGTCAGAGGAGGTCCTTGTGGGCGGCGTATCGACGTCATCGACGCAGGACCCAGACACCGAAGATTTTCCGAAGCAGCACAGCAGTGGTGACCACATGTCATAGATATGGAATACGTCGGAGGACCCAATCCCCTCGAAATTTAAGTTACTCACTGTAGTGACTAGAGTACTCAGTCCCCAGCCCCCTTTAATCCATCCTTGTGGGTGTCTCCCAACATGTGGACGGTACCAGAACCTTTGGCAGCCAAAAATTGAGCTTCCCCCTTACATTTTGTGTGGGACGCAGCCTCGGGCATGGGAATGCCCCGCCGAGGCATTGCCCTCAGTCCACTTTCAACACATTGGACACTTAGATAACTGGCTATGCTTAATACATAGCAGCCATTGGCATAGTAGCAGGGGAAGGCAGGTGGAACGTATGTAGGAAAGGGGACTATGGACTATGAGTACTCTAGTTTAGTTTCTTTATTTGTACCGCACGCCGAACCCGGAGGTAACTGGGCGCCAGTGACTTAGAACGAGTTCAACAGGTTACATGCATTTTCATATTATACAAGGCAATAGCTGTAAGTGCAGGTGACCAGGTTACATAATGGTCGTAGAATTGATGCATGGTGAAATACAGTCTGGTAGAGAGGCAGTGATTAATCAAGCAGTTGAGTAATTTGCAAGCCAGGATTTGGTTTTGGCTCTGAAGGCCCAGAACGAAGATTCCATTCTGAGGTTAAGGGGTATAGCATTCCATTGTTTGGCTGCAAGGACCGGGAAGCTGGAACCACCCGCTTTTTTTAGGGTGAATTTGGGGATGATGAGGCAATGAGAGTACATTGATCTGGTTGGTCTAGCTGAAAGGCGTTTGTTGAATTTATCTGCCAGATATTTGGGAGCGTCATTCGAGAGGCATTTTTGGATGATGACCAGAGATCTAAGGGCGATTCTGTTTCGTACTGGGAGCCAGTGGGCGTCCTGTCTAAAGCTGGAGAAATGGGAGTGCCGTAGAATGCTCAGAGCAGCTGTGAGGGCATTATTCTGCAACAATTGGAGTTTGTTCAGGTCACGCTCGGATGTGCCAAGGAAGAGGGTGTTACAGTAATCAATTTTTGAGAGCACTAATTCCCTGGCTAGTGTGATGCAGCTATTGGGCGAGAGGAATGCCTTACAGGCATTGATGAGCTTATTTGTGTAGGCCGTGGAGGAAGCTGTGGCGTTTACTTGTTTTTTGAGAGAGAGCGTGGAGTGCAAGTAAACCCCTAACGTTTTTATTTCTTTGGCGACTTTGATCAGGTTTCCATCTATGTTGATGGCAGCGTAGCAAGGGTCAAGTTTGTTGAGTCGTGGTTGGGAACCAACGATAAGAAGCTCAGTCTTCTCGTCATTGAGGCATAAACCATGTTTAGCCATCCATGCTTGGATCTCCAAATAGAGGTCGTTGATCAGTTTGGAGTCCTCTTCATAGCATTCTATTAGTGTGATGAGAACCTGGGTATCGTCAGCATAGGCTGTGTATGTGACACCCAAGTTGTCCAGGCGGTCAAACAGTAGCTTTGTGAAGATATTGTATAAGGTTGGAAATGCCCATGAACCTTGAGGGACGCCGCAATGGATAGGATGAGATGATGCCACAGGTGAGAAGACCCTGGTGGTGCGGTTAGAGAGGAAGGATTGTACCCAGGCAGATGCCTTGCTTGAGAAGGCAGCAGCTGATGCCTGATGTTCGGTTAGGATCTGGTGGTCGAAGAGGTCGAAGGCTGCCAAGATGTCAAGCAGCAGGAGTATGGCTAGCTTGCCATTGTCCTTTGCCTCGTCCATCTGGATTTTGAAGTCCAGGAGGGCTGTTTCCGTTCTGTGCCTTGGCCTAAAACCTGATTGTCTGAGGTGCAGAAGGTAGTTATCTTCAAGATGCTTCTGAATCTGTAGATAGGCCACTCTGTCTAGGATATTTAGGATGCAGGGGACGGTAGTGATGGGCCTATAGTTGGTGGGGTTGTTCGGGTCTAGGTTCGTTTTTTTAGTAGGGGCATGACCCAGGCCTCCTTGAGGCTGTTGGGAACTGAACTCGTTCCGAACGACAAATTGATTAAGCTGCTATGAAGTGAGCCAATTCATTGGCACCTTCTTGAATGATGGTGGCTGGGCAGAGGTCCCATTGGCACCTGGACGGCTTGAGGCCTTTGATGATGATTTCTACTTCTTTGGCTGAAACTGGGGTGAAGGAGAAGGGCGGGCAGGTGGGGGTTTTAAGAGTAGGAAGTGGAGGAGAGATGGTGTTCTTAGCTAAGCAGTTCTTTTTTTGCTCGATTCTAGATTGGAGCAAGGCAATTTTGTCTGCGAGAGCTTTTTGGATTTTTTCGCACCAGATGGCGCTTCAAGTTCCCTAAGGATATTAAAGAGCTCTTTTGTTCTAGATTTGGCATTGGAGATTCTGTTGTCATAGGTCTCTTTTTTTGGCAGTGAGGATAGCATTTTTATAAATGGTAGTAGTAAAGAGAGCTTTGTTGGCTTAGTTGGGCGTTTTTCTCCATGCGGATTCCACTGCACGTTTGGCATACCGAAGGATTTTTAATTCCCGGGGTGAAGCATTTGTTGAGGTGGGCTGCTGGTTTAGCTTTGGTGAGTTTGATAGGAGCGATGTTGTCTACTGCTACTTCAAGTGTTTTGTTACAGAGATCAACTAGTTTATTTGCATCTAGATATGTGTAATTTACTGGAGCAAGAATATTATGGATTAATGGGCGCAGGTTTTGCAGCGTGATGTTGCGGTTATTCCTAGAGAAGGTGTGCGGCACAGTGGCTGGAATAGTGGTGGTCTGCACCTTTCCTTGGATGATGGAGATGACGTGGTGGTCAGACCAAGCAGTTGGTTCATTTTTAAGGATGGTGGTGGCGCAGTTATAGCCCGTCACCCAGTCCAAGGTTCTGCCCTTATTGTGCAATGGGGTTGTGACCCTGTGCTTGAAACCAAGTTGGGAGATTGTATTATCTAGAGATAGGGCATTAACATCATTTGGATCCCCAAGGCCTAGGTTGAAGTCTCTAAGCACGATTATTTGAGATCCAGGTTTGGTGTTAGTAGGTCAGAGATATCTTCCTCAAAAGAGGAGATGTGGCCTGGTGGTCTGTAGATGAGGTGCATCAGAATTGTTTGAGATGCTGAGAGTGGCATCTTAACTGTTAAGAGTTCAGAAGACCGGAAGCTAGTGGACGGGGTTGCTCTGAGGCCTAGAGATGTTTTGGCGATGAAGGCTACTACTCCTCCTTTGCCCGTGTCCCCGTCATTCCTTGTTATTGAATAACCGTCTGGGAAGGCAAGGGAGAGAGCTGGGCCTGCTGCAGCCAGGTTTCAGTGATATCCAAGAAGTGTAGTTTGTTGGAGGAGAAAAGGTCTGCAATGTCAAGCGCGTGGGCGACCAGTGACAGAGCGTTAATAAGGGCGCCTCTAATCGAAGGATGTTCAGCTGTGCTGATGGGAGCTTTTAAACTTTTGTCTGTATTGATGTTTAGACTAACTGGTGGCTGGTTAGGAGGTGAGTGAGGCAGGCTTTTTTGGTTGGGTGGGCTGCGAGGAGGGAGCCGGGAGCACAGTCTTAGGTTTCGGTCCTTCACTGGGCATGGGCTCCAGTGTGTGGGTGGTGAGGGAAATCGGTGGATCCATTCTAAAGGGCTAAGCGGGCTGTTAGGCACGTGTTGCCTGTTTCACTACGGTGAGTAACTTTAATTACTTATACGTCCCCCATCCCCTTTCCTCCATCCTTGTCAGTGATTACACCAGACAAGAACAGAGTGGAGCTGTGCTAACCTGCCTCATATTTAGGACAAAAAAAAAAGGTTCTTCAGAACCGCTTCACCAAACTCTGTATCGTGCCTAGAGATGGTGTCCAGTGAGTAGTGCTTACAGAAGGCTGACGGAGTGGCCCAAGTAGCCGCCTTGCTGAGGACATCCCAACAAGCTTGTCTCTGAAACGCGATGGCCTTGGGCCTGGCTCTGACCGCATGGGCAGGAATCCCCTCAGGAACAGGCATGCCCTTGGCCGTGTATGCCTGCGAAATGGCCTGAACCATCAAATGGGCGATGGAAGCCTGTAGAGGAGCACCCAAAAGTCAGGAACAATGCCTCACACTTCCTGAAGGATGTTGCCCGAGAGAGAGAGAAAACATGAGGACCGAAGGGCGTGGCCAGCAGCGTCACTGATGTGGCAGCTCTGCTGATGGCCTCCACGTGTAGCCCAGTGCTTTGGAGAAAGAAGATGTTTTCCGCAACTTCCCGAAGCCAGTGAAGTCACATGCAGGGATCAGAAGCTGTGGTGCATTAATTGAGCCAACATGTGGTGCCGACAGGCTCCTACGAAGCTAGAAAACCGAGTGTGGACCCGCGACCCCGGCACCAGCAAGCCAATATGGTGGACGGCAGCAGTGAAGAGGAAGGTGGGAGACGCAGCTCAACTGAGTGCGGAGGGGTGGAGAAACCCCCACGGTTTGCCTAGTTTAGGCACCGGACAAGTGCAGCGGCCTGACTCTGTGGATCAGCCTGAAGAGAGGAGCAGCGGGTGTCTGGTGGGGAGAGGACACATGAGCAGCTCCGAAATGTGTCAGTAGGTGCCCGGCTCCTCCCCCGCACTGGTCCGCTGTCGGGAACCCAGCACACTAGCAAGGAAGCAGATTGTCCGGAACGACAGCGGCACATCGATTGAGAGGTCCAGCCTCCCCAACATGCAGTGGATCTCTGGAGGCCCAGAGCAGACTGGTCGTGGGCTGCTGCAGCGAGGTGACCACGCGGGGTCCTCCTGCGCCACATGAGTGAACGGGGCGGTCAACACCTACATGGTCCCCGTGAGCCCCAGCGGGAGAGCGATAATCTGCAGGCCGGATAACCCGACAACCGCACAATTCCGAGGCTGCGAACTCGCTGCATTTCCCTCCAGCATTAAGAGTCCTGCTGTATTTCCATATCGACGGCAGTGAGCCATGGCGTGAGCTCCTCTGCGCCACCCCATACTACGCTTGAGCAAGAAAGCCCAGCGGCTGCAGAGGTGAGAGTGCCCTTCCACGAGGGAGACCCAGCTGGATGTTGTGGGGGGAAGGGTTCCTGGATGCCCCGTAATGTGCTCCACAGAGCCATGAAGTACAGGACAATTGAGAAAACAGCAGGTCATCGCTGAAGAACTACTGGCCCCCAACACGTAGTCAAATTGCCAGCAGATCGACGCTCCCCATGCGATTCAGCACACCAAGTGGAATGCGGCCCTCGACCCCCCCCGCCACCCCGTGCTTATACAAGCACTGTGTTTCCAGGCTCTGTCACAGGGTCTGGACTGCTTCACATTGGTCTTGGGCCCTAGGGGAGAGTGTCCCTCCCCCGTCGCAGCACCAGTTAACCTGAACATTCTAGGTGGCCCCTCCTAAAACAGCCCCTAAACCAACAAAACTGCTGATTCCCTTCACTTTCTGGTGGCCCGACTCATGGGGGCTGAAAGATCGTAGTGTGCACAATTGCATGTTGGTGGATCCTACCCCCCCTCACTAGCCTCGAAACAAGAGGATACCGGCGCAGCCCTGCAGGCCCCCTGGAGACTTGAACCCAGAAGGGCATTCATCCAGACAGAAGCGAACAGAACAAGCGTCCTCAGGGCTGAAGAAGTAGCTTCCAGCCCCTGCTGCGATAACTGGGATCCCCACTACAAAACGGACACCCATAGTCATGCCCAAACACCTTAATACCCCAAAGAGTGGGGACATCTCGACCATGTTACTCACCGGGGATAGGGGGGAAAAAACTTGTCAGCGAAATCATCCCCACAAGTCACTCCGGAGGGAGTTGGTCAACTGGCTACCAGAGAGGACATCCAAGCTAAATTTCGCACCTGTATGTCGGAACTCACCTCCACACTGACTAACGAGTGACGGAGGCAGCGCAAAGGCTGGGTGAAGTAGAAGACTTGACTCGGGCACCCCAAGCGTCACTGCTCGAAGTTCAACGTAAGATCCAGGCCCTAACGGCTAGAAATGAAATCCTGGAGTACAAGCAGGATGACTTGGAGAACAGGGCCCGAAGAAATAATTTGCGCATCAGGGGGGTGCCCTCTACGGTTTCAGACCACAGCCTGGCAGAATATTTAGGCTATTTCAGTCCCTCCTTCCAAATCTTGAAAAATCTCAACTTCTACTGGATCGCACCCATAGACTACGCCCCCGGAGGGGACTGGAGACGGAACCCCCCCCCGGATGTGATCACCTAAGTACTCTTCTTTAAGACGAAGGAGGCAATAATGGAGATAGGCCGCTCCCAAGGATCCCCGCTGCAGATTTACCAGGATCTAGCTACAGTGACAATGCAGAAACGCAAGGCCCTTAGGCCGCCGATGCTGTTTCTACGGGACCAAAAGATACAATATCGCTGGCTGTTCCCAATGACGGTCCAATTCTCCTTCAAGGGGGTCTCCCATACGATCGCACACCTTGAAGACGCGGAAATTATCCTGAATCCTTCTTTGCTGGAAAAGAGAGATGGCTCCACGCTTGATTCCCCCGGGGGCACGGTAACCCTCCCCCCAAAAGCGAGACAGGCGGCTTGGTCAAGAGTCCAAAAAAGTTGCAACATGAGATGGTGGGCTCCTGCAATTCAATGCTTCGGTCCATGAGTCAGCGACCTTTGCGGAAACAGGGAACAAAATGAGTGTAAGAGTGGGCTTCACACGGTCAATGCCCAACTCCAAGGTGGATGTCACCTGAAGGCCCTTGGAGAGCCGAGTGTTCGGGACAGGAGTGTAGTTCGGAGTCCACGGTTTGGACTCAGTTCAAGGTTTCTGGTTGTTATGTTCAAGGAAAAGTCAGTTGGAGCACGTTCACAAAAACTTCTATGCGATAAATGGCAACTACTGACCATTTGACTGCCCCCCTAGTCCCTGCAACAAAACCAGTGGTCAACCTACAATCTCCTTTCCAGTACATGAACTTTGTCACGTTGAATGTTAAGGGCCTCAAATCGCTGGTGAAGAGAAAATCCATATTGAAGCGACTGAAAGATCTGGATGGAGCGGTGATATTCCTGCAGGAGACTCACCTACTTCCGGTAGACTACTCCAGTCTTCAAACAGGAATTTCCCAAAGCAGTTCCTGGTCTCCAACAGCTCCAAAAAAGGATGTATAACAATTTCGGTGTCCAAGGGCATCCCATTTGAGGAACTGGACTCCATTGTAGACCCGGGAGGACGCTTCACAGAAGTAAAGGGAAGGCTCCTGGGCCAGCTGTACTCACTGGTCTCGATCTATGGTCCGAATTAAGGGCAGGAGCGCTTTCTGTCTGATCTAGAATCTGTCCTCCCATTCCTGGAAGGCGAGGTCGTCATCGGAGGTGACTTTAATGGGGTCCCTGACCGAGACAAGGATAAAAAAATCACACGCCTTCCTCCAATGACTACTAAATTGCTCTGGGGATTCTCGACATGCTTAGAGCCCTGGGAGTGGGGGATGCTTGGAGGGTACTTCATCCAGGGGAAAGAGACTATACTTTTTTCTCACATGTCCACCGCACATCCTCACGCATCGATTCTGCTCCTGGTTTCGCCTCAACTCCTGTCCTTCACGAATAAGGTAGACATTGCCCCGAAAGTGCTCACAGATCATGCTCCAGTGGTGTTACAGATTAGAGCCTGGATCGCCTCTTCGGCCTCCCGACCACAATGGCGCCTCTATGATCCAATCTTGGATGATGTGGCATTAAGAGACGAGGTAGCGAAAGCAATTAAGAACTACTTACAAGACAACCCCACAGAATTAACCTCCCCGGCTACTACGTGGAACGCCATGAAGGCGGTTATCAGAGGGGTCTTGATATCACACACGGCAGCACACCACTGAAGGAAGAAACAGATGAGAACCCAATTGGAACAAGAGATGCAGGCCATGGAGGAGGTACACAAAAAGGGAGGGTCCCTGAGGGCCCACGCGGCCTTAAACTAGAGGCCATGTTTTGCGGAGGAGACGGCGCAGACCCTATTATCAGTAAAGAACAAGTTACTCTTACCTGGTAACGTCCGACGATGTATTCCTTATCTATGTCAGTAATCAGCACACTTGTGGTGATTACTGTCATAGATATGGAATACGTCGGAGTACCCAATCCCCTCGAAACATACATACTATGCCAAAAGTAACAGAGCGAATCTCTATTTCATTGGCCTCCAAGACCGCAAGGGAGTCATCCACTACGTACAGCAGAAGAAATTCCAGTTAGCACAAGAATACTTACAGGAGAATAGTACCAGTGGAGACTAGGGGTGTACGGAATAGTAAATTTACTATCCGGTCGAATAGTTGGCAAAAGTATTCGGCCGGAACCGAATAGTGAGCCGTATAGTAGTTTATTACTAGAAACAAGCCAAAACTGTTGGCTTTGCCAATGCTTGATTTAACAGGACTTCAATGAAGGACATCCATAGTGCATATACATAGATCATAGCTGTAACTAAGCTTAGGGGAGTTTTATTATTGCTTGCTTTCATTGCCTAATGAGAAATTTGGTAGAGAACTAGGGCTGTGTGCGAGTTTTCAGTCGAAAGCGGCATGCTTTATTATATACAACAAAAATTGCCAAATAAATCAACAGGCGCTTTTGTGCAACACATGGTCAGGTGCGGAGGGAACAACCAATTGCAGATTTCGAAAGGGGAACTGGGAGACATTTGGAGGGAGTGCTGAATATTTTAAAATGGAGAAAGACAAACGAAAGTTAAGAACTATTAACGTTTTCCCACAGAAAGGGCAAATTGGCATGTTTGTGCAGTGAGAAGCATATGCAGCATGACAGCCTGATAGCATTTTTGTCAGGCTGGTACACATAGATGCGGGTACTGAGGTGACACTCCTTTCCACAGAAAATGCACACAGGTCGCAGTGTGGGGAAATTGATTATATAAGAACTTATTTGCAATGTAAAGTAGTTCTAGCAAATGCATCTGGGTTTTCCCTTTGATGTAGTTTTGGTCTTTAACAAACACTTGCCTCAGGGAGGGGAGTTATTTTATCATGTCGCGGAAGAGGGCACAATATACAGTGAGGAGGCCGCTTTGAAATGCGAAGCAGGGATCAATGCAGCGCTTTTCACCAACACATTAAATATTCAGATCCACCCTGCAGAAGTACTTTGCAACTCCAATGCAAGCACAAAAAAAGACATTGGCATTAAGGTCATGCTTATTTTCGCAGCAGTTCTCCAGCCCACAGCCGAAGGGCAGTGTGTGAAAGGGGGCTGCACAGGAGACCCTCACATACAGGACTGATAACTGCCAGCGCTCCAATCACACAAAGTGTGGCTCTTCTGATGACATCCTCTTGCCCTCCAATCCCACCCCCCTCGGTCTGCAACTTCTGGGAAGGGACCTTCTGGCAGTATAGCGCTGCTGGGGGCTGGAGGAGCAGGGGTACAGAAGAAGGTGGGCAAGAGCGGGCCTAGGCGAAAGTGCTGAGACAAGGGGCCTGTGAACGTGGGGGGTGTGATTAAATGGAGTGTGCCATTTTTGAGTTGTGTAGTTAGTTGTGCTGTGATGCACTGGTGCTGCGTGGATCTAAAGAAAACAACATACCTGCCACCCAGACGTCTCCTTGAGGCCCCCAGGTGCTACCTGAAGGTGTGCTGTGGAACGCATAGCAGTGTAAGATGAGTAGACAAAATGGCAATGAGCACAAGCATCAGCAATGAGAGCACTGCTGGATGGCAACGTGTCAATAATACTGCTTTTTGCACCTAATCTCCCTTATGTGCAATGCCTTTCTTATCTGGGTTCGGGTCGAAAGCCACATACGGACCAATATCTACTGATATTGATCTGCTGAATAATAGCGCTTGTTCACTTTCCGTTTTGTGGCAGTATTGCGTAACCATCTGTGCCTGACACAATAGAAAGGAAGGGCGTGCTCCCCAGTTGTGCGTGTGGCAACATTAGCACTAAGGTACACTTGCATAATGCTTTTGCAGCGAAGGAGGCTTAGACTGTGCCACCATATGTTTGTTTTGCACCGGCTGCGGAATGATCGGCGAGACCGCAAACTGAACGAGACACGACACGTTGATTTGCAATACAATAACCACAGTATGATTCGACATGTACTTCTGATCACTCCCTGTACGTGCTTTGTGTCTTCATTCTACCCTAAAAACAGTCCAATTTCCAGCATGCAGGCACATGAATGCTGCACACAAGAGTCACTTTGCAGCCCATCTGCAACAAGTATGGGTGTGAACGCTGCACACCAGTCACGTTGCAGCCCATCTGCATCAAGTACGGGTGCGAACACTGCACACCAGAGTCACGTTGCAGCCCATCTGCAACAAGTGCCTGTGTAACTTCGGCTTCGAGTAAGGATTCCATTAGGTATTTGGCCGAAACCGAATACCTAATTTTTAGCCGGAATTCGGCTGAATTCTTACTCTAAGCTGAATTTCAGTACACCCCTAGTGGAGACAGATCAATTGAGGCACAGACACAATACATCACAGAGGCTTCCCTACCCCAACTGGCACAGGAAGACAAAGCAGCATTGGAAGCCATGATTCAACAGGAAGAAGTGGAGGCCGTCATCAAATGACTGAACACCCATGCCCCGGGACTGGATTGTCTATCGTCTCAATTTTATAAGCTCTTTAGACCCCAGCTCTTGGCTCCCCGAACTCCCCTGTTTAATACGCTTTGAGAGATGGATGGTGTTACCCCCTCAATGCAAAACTACTCAACAATCTTAGCGCTAAAACCTGGGAAGGATCCAAAGGATTGTGCCTCATATAGGCCAATCACTCTCATGAATATCGATGCTAACATCTACGCTAAGGAGATAGCGAATCGCCTAGTCCCTCTCCTTCCGCAACTGATTAATCCTGACCAAACGGGCCTTATAGTAGGTAGGAAAATGGGAGATAACACCAGGAGGGCATTACATTTGATAGAACTGGCCTTGCGGAATGACAGGAAAAATGGCTCTTCTTGCCCTGTAACTTTCTTTGTGATAACTGGACGCTACAAAAACATTTGACAGGGTGGATTGGTCCTTTATGCATCTCACGCTGGAGGCATTTGCTTTTGGCCCCCAGTTCAGGAGAGCGATAGCTGCCAACTACTGCGCCTCCAAGCACCTCCCCTCCAGGTGGATCGGGAGCGCTCACCCTCGGTCCATCTCCCGTGTGGGATTTGTCTGGGATGCCCACTCTCACCCCTCTATTCGCTCTCATTATGGAGCCAATGGCATAACACAAGGGGAAATGAGTCAATACAGGGCCCGATGGTGCAAGACTCGCCTCATAAAAATCTCATTATATGCCGATGATGTGCTCTTATCTATCACCGACATCATCCACTTCTTACAGGCGGCGTTAGAGGAACTACGAGCGTTTGGTCAAGTAGCGGGGTTTGACATTAATGTTGAGAAATCAGTGGCCCAGTGGCTGGGTCTCACTACACAAGAGTTAAGGGCCATTCAGGCCATCTGTCCCATTCACTGGGACACAATTTCCATAGCCTATCTAGGGGTCCACTTAATGGCTGCTCCGAAGGAACTTTATGGGGCTAACCTTTGCTCCCCTGGTTAAGACACTAGAACAGGATCTGGAAAGGTGGGCGGGTCAGGAAATTTCGCTAATGGGTCAAATCACTGCTGTCAAGATTAAACTCCTCCCCCGCTTGTTATATTGCTTTTCATCCCTCCCGGTAGAGGTCCCAAAACCTTTATTAGAAAAGCTACAACGTAAACTGCTGGGCATTATTTGTCGGGGGAAAAAAATCCAGGATCCCGAAGAGGGTGATGATGGGGGGCTCTGGACTGGGTGGTTTAGGGGTTCCCGACATAATGAGATATGCTGAAGCAGCCCAACTAACTAATTTGCCCAAGTGGTCGGCTGTGCCTCTGACACCAAGGTGGATGGAGATAGAGTAAGCGCAAAGCCCCTTGACCTTGCGCTTCTTACCCTTTATTCGCACCTAGCATGTAAGCAGTGGTCTAGCCTCCTCTCTTCTGAAGGTGTGGGATGGGGTTCTGCGGAGGAAAATGATTGCTAGGGGAATGTGTACACACACACTTGTTTTTGGTAACCCCAAATTTGCTCTGGGTATTCCACCAGGAGCGTTCAGGAGCTGGAAAGAAGGAGTGCTTATCACGCTGAGTCTGTTTTTCGCGGAGGGCCAGTCGTGCACTTTGGAGGAGTGTAAAAAAGAATTTCAACTCACGGGAGAGGGACAGGTTCTCATATGCCCAGATCCGTTACTGGATTACGCACCCCGAAACAAAAGAAAAGGCCACAGAACCCCTGAGCCCACTTGAACTTAATATAGGGGACGAATCACACAAGTGAGGGATCTCAAAGCTATACAGACTGTTGCGAGAGAACCTCCTGTCGCTGCGTCGCCCGGAATATATGTACCGCTGGGAGACAGACTTAGGCTCGCAGCTAGATGATGTAGCCTGACTGGATATATGGGCTAGAGTCTGTGCCTCGTTATAAATGTGTGACAAATAAGGAGTGTGTTGAAATTGCTATTCGGGTGGCATTACCCGCTAGCACAGATCCACCATTTCCAGGCCCTGTTCTCCCCTGCCTACTGGCGAAAATGTGGGGCCCAGGGCTCGTACTTTCATATGTGGTGGGAATGCCCTCTGATGCAGGTCTTCTGGGAGAATATAGTGCAACTGATCCACGATATTTAAGGTAGTTGCCTACCGCTGTGCCCAAAGACTATATTGCTGGGTGCTCCATGTGAGGGGATATATCCAAAGGCGGGTGCCCGAGTAAAAATAATGACTCACCTGTTACTGGCAGCACGCATCACTATTGCCCTGTGCTGGAAAAAGGTAGAGGGCCCGGACATAGGGTGCTGGTGGGTTAATGTTTGGGACATATTAGTGGCCAAGAGAGTATCAGCTGCAAAGGAGGGAAAGTTGCTTCAATTTCAGGAAGTTTGGACACCCCTACTCTAATTCGATCAAAAATTCCCGGCCCTCATCTTTAAGCCATGTCTGGTGAGACTATATTTGGACAGGAATGGGGGTGATGGAATAGCAGGTAATGTGGACAGTTGGACACCTGAGGGGCTTGAAGGGGGGGGCTGACTGGCCAAGCTTGAATGTTGTGTATCGCTATAGCAACTTATTTATTTACATGTGATGTTGATGCTCCAACGATGAAAATAATAAAAAATAAGATTAAAAAAAAAAAAACTTGAGATCCAAGGAATGCAGGGCCCTCGTTGCCTCGGATTGCGGGTTCAGGAAGAACATAGGTAGGCAAATCTCTTGATTCAAATGAAATTGAGAGACCACCTGGGGCAAGAGGTTTGGGGGTGTGCGCACGAGTACAGCGCCTACAGCTCACTAACGCTGCGTGCAAAGGTGAGAGGCACCAGTAAAACTGTCTTTAATATCACCAAGCTGATGTCCACCGAGGCCATCAGCTCGAAAGGCTTGCGCTGCAAAACTGCAAGAACCACGGTGAGGTCACAAACTGGGTGCGGCCTTTGCACTAGGCGGAAAAGCCTAGAAAACACCTTAGGTGGGCCTTAACCACAGGGTTGGCTGCCAAAAACACATGCGCATGGGAATTCTTGTAAGCCTCAACAGCTGCCAAATAAGTGCAGCAAGTATCCACCTGAACTCCAGAACGAGCTAGGTGTGCTGAAAAAGCCAGTACCTCATCCAGAGGACAGGTGACAGGGTCCAGACCTTTGTCACAAGCCCAATTGCAGAACCTAAACTATTTACTCTTACACTGGGGTCGAGTCAGGGGCCTCATGGCCTGCTGAATGAGGTCCCAGTTGTCATCTGAAAATTGAGCATGTTGAAGACATAGGTGGTCAGGAATCAGGCCGCCGAGCCAGCTTGGCCAGTCCAGATGTTCCACCCCCCGCCCTGGTGCGCCAGGAATATCATACTGGAGATGAGAAGGTGAACGGGAACCTGGGAGCAAAACCGCAACAGATCTGAAAACCAGGGTCTCTAAGGCCAATGGGCGGCAATCAGGATAAGGCTGTAACCCACTGAAACCCGAAACTTGCAGAGGGTCAGTTAGAGCAGAGGGGTGGGCGGGAAGGTAAAACACCTGCGGCCGTGCCAACAGATTTGAAAAGCATCTCCCAGAGACCTCCGACCCCATTCTACCCATGAAGCAAACTGGGGCACTTGGAATTCAGAGGGGATGCAAACAAATCCAGGTACGCGAACACCTAACGCTGGAACAGGGGCAACAAGGAGTCGGTGTGCAACTCCCACTCATAGGTTTTGAACCCCAAGCGGCTCAGCTGGTCCGCTTCTGCATTGCTGTGCCTCGGGAGGTGGACTGCTGAAATCCAAATCCCCTCAGTCAGGGCCCATTCCCACATAGGTACTGCCGCCGGGCAGAGGAGGGGGGGAAATGGGTGCCGCCCGGCTTGTTCAGGTAAATCATCATGGTAGAATGTTCGCCCTGACCAGAACCGACTTGCCCCTGATGAGGTGCAAAAACGCCCTGAGGGCCAGGTCCACTGCCCTGAGCTTGAGCAGATTCATATGCAGGATGGCTTCCGCCCTTGACCATGCTCCATGAATCGCATAACCTTCCAGAGTAGCCCCCCAGCCCGAAAGGGAGGAGTCTATCATTACCACCAAGGTAGTCTCAAGCCAGGTGAAAGGTGCTCCCACTGAAACATTGCCATCCATCAGCTACCAGCTAAGATCGGGCAGTAGGAGCGGTGGTATTGTGATTCTGTCCGACAGAACCCGTCTCCTGATCCCAATTGGCCACCAGGCCAAGAATGTGCTGGAACCACCATGCTGAGGTGGTCGTGTTCACCAGAAAGTGCCCCACTGCCTTGCGGAGGGACCGAAGCCTCAAGCGCAGGGAACACCCGCTGAATGACAGTGTTCCAACACACCCCTAGGAAGACCAGTTCCTGAGACGGGCATATCTGACTTCCTCTGGCAGATGAAGGACATCCACCAAGCTTTGGCAGGAGAGCACTACCCCTTCAGTTGACCATGCCCTCACCAGCCAGCCCTCCAGGCGGAGAAGGCGCACTACTGTGTTGATCAACTTTGTGAAGACACAAGGGGCCGAGTTGAGAACGAAGGGCAGCAACCTGTACTGAAAGTGGTACGACAACCGTGAACCACAGAAACTTCCGATGCAGCTGGTAGAGTAATCATCTTGAAGCGTTCCAGCTGTAAAGACAGATTTAGAAATGACAGGTCGAGAACAACACTGGATTGTGCATGGGTATCGCAAAAATCGCGGACTAGTAACCAAAGCCCCTGTCCACAGGAGGAACCGGTTCTAGCGCCTGCTTCTTCAAGAGCGAAAAGGGCTTCCCGTAAAGGAGCAGGGGACCCAATCTGACAAAGGGACGAGAGGATGGTAGAGGCAAAGCAAGACTGAAGTCCATGGAGACTACGGATGGTATCCACAGGCTTTTGAAAAGATGCTTCCTGGTGTTCTGGAACATAGCCAAAAGGGCCCCCCACAGGCGAGCTGTGTCCCCCGACCTTGATGTCACTGCTTCCTGGCATTTGGGGGGGAGCAGAAAAGGGGAAGCAGAAAAACCTGCGTGATGTCCTCTGCCACTTCCTCCTTTTGTCGCTGGGCGACCTGTCAGGCCTCCGTGTATCTCTGTCCCGGAACCACTTGAAGCCAGAGAAAGCACTGGGCTTGAACTTGGTCTTGCCCTGGGACCGAGGGAAGAACATCTGACCTGGTTTTGTCAGGATGGCCAAGGACTTGGAGGTTTTCTTCTTTGTCAACACGTCATCGGTTGACAAATGAAAAAGGTACACGCCCTCGAAGAGCAGATTCAGGATCTGTTCCTGCATGTCAGATGAAAACCTAGTGGTGTGCATCCACGCCGTCCTTCTCCTCTCGACCCTAAGGCACAGCCCTCTGCTGGCTGTTTCAATGTGGGAGACTGAAGATTCCGTAAGGTCCCGATCAATGGCCCGGGCATCTGCTAGACCGGCCTTGAAGGAGACTTGCTTATCCGAAGGGAGGTCAGGCAGAAATTCCCCAAGCTCCCGTCACAACTTTTGGTTAGCCCCATCTAAGAGGGCGTCTGCATTGGCTTGCCGCCGATGCAGTCCCGAGATGGAGAAGCAGCGCTTTCCCAAAGACTCAAGGCTTTGTCCTCACTGGAGAGACAACTGGAGGTGGCTCCTGTGGAGGAAGACAACAAAGACAATGGTTAAGAATACAAGGAGGCCGCAGCCACCACTGAAGAATGAAGCTGAGGGTTGGAGGCAAGGAGGATCAGCTCTCTGTCAGCCTAAACCTGCTGTCCAACTCCATCAGTGGTTGGTCTCTGCTACTGTCCCTGTTATTGCTGGGATGAGGCGATTTCTTCCCGATTGGTGTTCCGAGAGGAGGGTCTTGTGGCCTTCAGCTGGAGTTAGGGCTCATCCAAGATGGCCACCGGAAGTGATGTCACCATTCCAAGATGGCTAAAGGAAGTGCTCCTCCTCTGAGCACCACTCTTTTCCTTTCTTTTCACAGCCTTAACCTTTATATGCCTTTCATGTCACACCTTTAGGCTCCTTAACTCTCTGAGCACCGCCCTTCTTACTTTAAACCTCTACTTCTTCACCTCTTTGGATGTTGCTCTTCTCCATGCTACTTCTAATCTCCCCCTCTTCAGTCCTCTGGGCACCACCCCCTCCTGCACTATAAATTTACATTAAAGGATTTCGAGCATTTTGTAGCAGGTTTACCACACTATGGCCCCTTCCTTGCCTTTACTTTCCAGCCCAATGGTCTCTCGATCTCTCCCACTTTCTCCACCAATCTGGGCAGCTTCTTCACCCCCTGAAGTACCTTAAAGGGGCAGGCATGACAGTGGTGGAAATGTGACTGTTTCCTGCCCTGAGATGGGGGGCATAGAAGGGGTGGCAAGGGGATCCTCGACACACTACCCCTGGACCCATCACCTGCTATGCTTGGGGAGCACCCGGTTCACTTGCTTAACCCACTGGAGGTCCCCATGGAAAAGCAGGAGACTTTGTCACAGGGTCTTAAGGGGAGCCTTTAGATGGGGGAGCCTGGAAGATCCCATGTACCTCAGCCAAGGCCCACATAACAGGGAAAGTGGTGACATCCAGCCTCCATGGTCAACCCAGTCCTATCACCACTAACACTTTGGAATTTGTTTGAACCCTTGACATTTGCTCAGGTCTGTCTGAACACATTAAAAAATCATTATGTGCATTAAATTGAATAGCTGAAACAACTCTTTAAGTACATTATGAGAAAAATACACAGCATATATTATTATATTTGTTGAACAATACCGAAATTATTCGATCCCCTTTTCGTAGTTCTCCACTCAAGTCTGCTGGACCTCCTGCCAAAATAAAGGAAATGAAAATCCCTTCACCATCCTCTCCGCCAACAATATTGAAGCCAAGACCTGTTGATCCCCGATGCAATATCACCTTCCTAGGTTCCCTGAAACAACATATCAAATAAAAAGGGCATCTTCGTTAAATATTGAACTCCAATCAGGGGGAGAAGGCACGACAACCAGATCCACAACCATTAAAAACCAAAGCATTCACATTGAACATTTTTAAAAACAAATGTCAGTGACTGGGAAATACAGCATTAGCATAGTAGATAACATTTCCACACCCGGGTCTGCAACTTGCACCCCTCCAGATGTTTGGGATTAGGACTACCATGATCACTCATTATTGTGTATGCTGGCTATGGTTGATTGGTTTGTGGTCCAGAACAAAAAGAGGGAAACACTGTAGAGCCCAGTTCTAGACAGATCAACATGATTAGCTAGCACCCATCTACAGAAAAGAGAAACATAACAGTTGTATACTTTCTCACTTCTCAAGTATGAGCTTATACTTGCCACAGCCTAATAAAGCCAAAGGACAAGAGAAATAGCTTTCTTCAGGAACAAGAAAGTGGTGGTTTTTAATTACAATGTTGCAAATTACTCTATAATTTATGATACTTCTTTGTGAACGTATGCAGGTTAGCTTTTCTCTGCTCTTCTCTCATTGATCAGGTGCTTTCTCCATTCACGCTTTGCAGTCTGTCAAATACTCTACCTCAATGAAATCACATTGCTATGCAGAGGTTTCACTTTCTTCACATGGAAGTCTTTTAAAAGCATGACAAAGAATGACCATTAATGTGAAGCAGAAAGGGAAGTTTAAACCAAGAACCACTACCTGCCTTTCACATTTAGATGCCTTCCGTAATGTTCCTTCTGATATTTTAACCCTTCCTCCACAGATTCCTCATCTTAGAAATCGATTCTCCAGCATTAGTATGGATTTTGGCTCCCCCCGCCCCCAACCGTCAGGGGGTAAACTGCAACATCAGTCCATCTCAGCATGGGTTGCCACTGCAACTCTGGATGTTATGTCATGGGTGTTTATGGAGCAGGCTGCACCAGATCCCCAGTTTTCCCCCCACACTCTGCTGAACTGAAAGACACAATGAGGAATCTGTGGGAGGAAAGCCTTCTCGATCATGATGACAATTACCAAAGTTGAGTATTTTGTTCTTATAGACTCCTCCCTCCCATAGATTCCTCATCTTAGAAAGACTCCCAAAGCAGTACAGTACCTGGAGTTGACTAACGTACTCTTAGTCCATAGTCCCCTTTCCTCCATACTGCATGGGCGTCCCTTCCAAGGGACGTGAGACAGAACATTTTTCACTAGAAAAAACCTTATTCCCCTTTAAATTTAGAGGCACGCGGGGATGCGGCCCAGGGAGCATGAGCTGCCCTGACTCCACCCTCCGGTGCCACACCTCGGTCCCCATTGACGCGTCGACAATAGAATTAACATTGCCTAATGACACTAGTATTATTAGGGGGGAGGCTGGTGGGACGTATGGAGGAAAGGGGACTATGGACTAAGAGTGCGTTAGTCACTACGGTGAGTAACTTATAATTACTCTTGCGTACCGTCGCCTTTCCTCCATACTGCATGGGCGATCACAACTGAATGTAGCCCCAGGGTGGCGAGGAGACCCTCCTTAAGCAAATAGGTTCCTGAGAACCGCCTGTCCGAAAGCCGCGTGAGATCTAGAGCCGGCATCCAAATAGTAATGCTTGCAGAAAGCCGAGGGAGTGGCACAAGTGACCGCCCTGCTTATGACTTCCCAAGGGACATGGCGCTGGAATGCAATGGCCGTTGCCTTGGCCCAGACTGCGTGGGCATGCATGTTGGCCGGCAGCGGCTTGTGGTGGCCCCTCGTATGCTTTTTTGATGGCAGAGACTATCCAGCGGGCTATGGAGGCCTTGGAAGCCTGATAGCCTGGTCTTGAGCCTCCAAAGGTGACAAACAGGGCATCCAATTTGCGGAAGCCCTTGGTCCTGTCTAAGTAGAACTTCAGGGCACACCTTACATCCAGGCAGTGCAGCACTCTATGTGCTTCATCCTTTGGATTGGCAAAGAACTTAGGGAGGACTATTTCCTCTTTCAAGTGGAAAGCATACGGCACCTTGGGCAGACATGCTGGGCGTGTCCACAGGACTACTTTGTCCCTGTGAAAGGTAGTATATGGTTCCAAGGCGACCAGTGCTTGGATTTCGCTGACTCTACGAGCTGAGGAGAGGCCGACCAGTAAGGCCGTCTTGATGGTGACCAGCCCGATGTCCGCGGACGCCATTGGTTCAAACGGTTTGTGCACCAGGGCGCCCAATACTATGATAAGGTCCCACGTGGGGTGTGGCCTATTGATGGGCGGGTAGAGCCTTGTGAGCTCCGTCAAATGTTTGACGATAGGATTGGAGGAGGAGAAGATCCCCTCTTCCGAGTTCCTGTAAGCCGCGATGCTGCGAGATATGTACGACAGGTGTCCACCTGGACCCCGAGTGGGCGAGGTGCGCAGAGAAGGAGAGCACGTCGTTGTTAGAGGGATTCTCATTTTATGGCTAATTTCCCTAACCTAGTGAGTCCCTCAGCAGCTTTGCTGGATCTCTGGAGTTATTTCTTTCCACTTGGTAAGAGTGTGAGCTTTTTCCCCACTCTTACACCTATTTTTCTATGTGTTTGTACCTGTTTTTAAGATTGTGAGCTCTGGAGTACACCACTTCAGTAGCCCCCTTCTTTGTGAGTGTCATACAACACCTTCAGTACAGTGACACAGGGTTGTCGTTCAGACTTCCCACCGACTCCATTTCTGAGGTGACTACTGTCCCCCAGAAAAGGGTAAAGTTACCATTAACTTTACTTAGTCAAATTTAACCACTGATCCAGTACACACCATCTTACTTGGAGTGCTGGACCTCCTAGAGCATTGTTTCGCAATTTTAACATTTAGACATGGCTGGTGGCAGCGGTATCTACCCTAAATTTCTACCGTGGTTATCTTATATAACCGTGGTAATATTGTAGGCTATTGTGTTAGCCTCAAACTTCAACCAACTTGACCAAATCCTTTTTCGTTTGGCTCCGGTGTGGTTTATTCGCCATTTCTTTTTGTTAAACTCCTTCTTGTGTTTTACTTTGCGTGGCAAACTAGGTTTGCCGTATTTGTTCACTGTCTTTTGGCGAGCTTCTACCTAGAAGCCCTCCTCAAGGCGCCTGGGTGTCTAGGTGGGCTGAATGTGAGGGAGGGGTGTAGTCACTCCCTGCACAGGGTATCCTAGGAAACCCAAGTCGCACTTTGGCATGATTGGCCGAGGTGGTTGTCCGGGCTGGACAACCCCCCCTGCTGGGTGATTGACAGCCAGGCTGTGTGAATGGGGGTTTTTTGCATAAAAGGCAGGTCTCTTGGGCTGGAAGTCAGAGTCGCCACTGGAACTACAAGGAACCGACGTGAAGTGGAGGAGAGGTCGACTGCTGCAACTACCCCGTACCGGTGAAGCCCTGCTGCAGTCCTAAGCTATCTACCCTTCAACGACTAAGAGGAGATCCAGTCCGGAGTCTTCTTCCCTTGAGCCTGGTGGGGATAACCAGCTCATCATCTTCAGCCAGAGGTCGCCTTTGTGGTCGAAATCGCTGCACACTGCTGTAGTGGTCCGGATAGCCACTTGAAGAACCTCTCCTGTTTTTAAGGAGCGCACCTTTTATTCATTGTTGCTGCTGCCGGCATTATCCCTGTGTGGTGCGGACCCCCTCATTGTCCTCCTTCGTGCTGAAACTGCAGGAAAGCGTGGGTCTGCAGGAAACCAACAGGAACAACTGCTGTGGCACCAGCTTCGTTCTTTGAGAAAGGTACTGTGTGCTGGTTATGGAATTTTGGGTGAAATCCCAATTTCTCTACTTTAAGGCTTGGCCTAACTTTTCCCTCCGTCTTATAACTTTTGCTTCCGGACATTGACAATATCAAAGTACTCTTGGCAACGTTGAATCTTGAACTGTCTGACTGGGTGATCCTAGACAACAGGCACCCGGTGTCACTTGACTTTGGCTCCGGCCCTTTGACTCTTGAATTCCTGTCTATGTGTGTTCTTCGATTCTGTCTGCCTAACCAACATATTGCCTGTGATTTTTGCCCCAACTCGCTCTGGGTATCTCGGGTGCCAAGTGTGTTTTTGCCCCGGTAGCATTTCTTGCCGTGGATATGCGTTTATCTAGTAGACCGGACTGTCAAAAAGTGATCGCAATTGTATCCACGGTAACGTTTTCTGTTACGTAACACCGGTCCATTCAAACACAGGGTACTTACCTTGAGTAATACTGTACAAAGTGAATTGGTTAGTTGTAGTATATTTTAAGTGTGGTTTTTGAATTAATAGAAGTGTCGTGTTGATAACTAATTATAAAAAAATAAATGTACTTATATTTTTTACCTGAAACCTTGAGTCAGTGTTTGCTTGAGTCACAGTAATTGTGGTCCCTTTGTGTAATATCTGCCACTGTTCATATACTCTTGAGATAAGCCTAGCTGCTCCACTACTGCTACCACTTTAACATAGTAGTACAGGCTTGTACCAAAGGTAAAACTTGTATTGCCACCTGTAGTCTTAATTGTGTGTAGTGGTTCCTAACGGCACTGCACAGGATTCTGCCTAACAGTCGTCCAAAGTACATCTCCTTGGAGTCTGCCCAGTGGCACAACCTGGTCTATTTGCTTTTATACTGGGCCCTGGTAGCCTTGCTCCTTGCGCACTGTATGATTTCCAGATTAGTCAGGGAGAGGCTGAGGTGCCGCAGCGTTACCTGCTCAAGTACCACGCTGTGCGGGCTAGTTTCTGAGGCGCTGGGTGGATGACCCTGCCCCCCTGCTGCGCCAGAAGATGAGCTGGGCCCGTCGGAGGTCAATCGGAGTCATCACAGAGAGGCTGAGCAGCTCCGAAAACCATGGCCTGGCCGGCCACCATGGAGCTATTAGAATGATGTTGAGTTGGCGAGACTCCTTGATCTTGCAAATCACTCTGTGAATCAGCGGTGTGGGCGGGAAGGCATAAGCCTTCATGCCCTTCCACTGAAACCGAAATGCGTCGCCCAGGTAGCCGGGGCCCTGTCCCTGCGAGGAGGCGAACTGAGGGTACTTCTTGTTGTACCAGGTGGCAAAAACATCCCCCTGGGGATGACCGCACCAGTTAAAGATCTCCTGAATAACAAGGTCGTTTAGCTGCCACTCGTAATTGTCCGCTCCCAACTTGCTGAGCCTGTCCGCCTCCAGGTTGGATTCCCCCGAGAGGTGGACTGCCGTGAGGTGGATGTCGTTTTCCAGGGCCCACTCCCACATGCTGATTGCCAGTCTGCACAGAGGAGGGGATCTGGTGCCTCCCTGCTTGTTGACATAGTACATGCTGGTCGAGTTGAACGTCTGGATGAAGACAACCTTGCCCCTGAGAAGTGGTAGGAATGCTCTGAGCGCTAGCCAGATGGCGTTCAGCTCCAACCAATTGACGTGGTATTCCTGCTCCTGTCAAGTCCAGGTGCCGTGGACCGAGGGCTTGTCCAGGGTGGCTCCCCAACCATCGAGCAAGGAGTCTGTGGTGATGGTGGCCTGCGAGGAGGGCGGCCGAAAGGGCTTACCCGTCCGTTGGTTGCAGTCCCTGGACCACCATGTTAGGTCGAGTGGAGAGATGGAGGAACGTTGATCATCCCGGATTGAGAGCCCCGCTACTGATTCCATGAGACCGCGAAGTGCAGCTTAATCCTCCTCAATCTCGTGTGTGGAACGGCTAATAGGAATGCCGCCAAGAGATGCTGGTACCACCATGCTGCGGTCACTTCTCTGCTAAGGAAGTGGGTGGAGGCCCGCCTGATGGCCAAGGTCTTGTCCTCCGATGGAAATACCTTATCGGAGCACGTGTCCCAGATGAGGCCCAAGAATGTCAGAGTCTGCATGGGCTTCAGCTGCGACTTCTTGAGATTGAGTGAGGAGACCAGATAGTGCAGAGTGTTCATAAGGGCATAGGAAGAGTGGTGAACCGCTTCCGGAGATGTAGCCCAAACGAGCCAGTCGTCATGACATGGGTAGACGTGGAGGCCCTGTGCTATGTGGAGGGCAGCCACAGTATTCATGAGCCTGGTAAAGACCCTGGGGGCCGAATTGAGAACAAAAAGGAAGGACCTTGTACTGAAAATGGTAGCCCATGATCCTGAACTGGAGTAAAGAACGATGGGGCTGCCAAATCGGGATGTTTAGGTATACGTCCTTCAGATCCAGGGAGCACATCCAGTCTCCCTTGAAAAATGTCTCCGCTATAAAAGCTGGCGTAACCATCTTGAATTTCTGAAGGGGTAAGGAGAGGTTGAGGGTATAAAGGTCCAGCACAACTCTCGGGCCCGCCTGGTGGTTCTTCTGAGTGGCGAAAATCCAGGAGTAGAAAGCCCAAGCCTCCCTGGGAGGCTGGGACTTCCTCCACTGCCTGGTTCTCTATGAGCGACCGGATCTCCGCCAGAAGAGTTGCTGTCCCAACTTGAGGGAGTGGAGGGGAGGAGAAGCTGGGATAGGCAGGCGGTAACCCTTGGAGGCTACAGAGAGGTTCCAGGGGTCCTTGAAATTCTGGCACCAGAAATGTGCGTGGAGAGTGAACCTGACCCCAACTGGAAACACGTGGACCCGAAGGGGCGTGTCATGCCTTCTTTCCCTCCAAGGCTGTCGCGGAGGAGGGGGACTGGAAAAAGCCCTTACCCCCCGCCCCCATTTTACTTGCTTGCGCCGGTTCTGAGACCGCGAGAGGTCCGGCTGCCTGGATCTCCGTTCCAGGAAGCCGTGGAACCCTCCATATATACGGACGCTGTCAGAGCACTGCTGTGACTAGGTGTACGAGTTGGCCGTGGTCTTTGTCAAGATGGATTAAGATTTGGCCGTGTGTGAGCTGTTTTTCTTCTTGTCCAGCTCCTCGTCCTTGGAGTGGAAGAGGTTGCCCCCCCCCCCTCGAACAGTAGATCTAATATGCGTACCTGGACGTCAGGGTTGAATTTCGTCACCTGGAGCCAGGCTAGCCTTCTCATGTCCGTGGCGATACAGATCGCATGGCCAGAGGTGTCAATATGGGCCACAGTGGATTCTAGGAGGTCCTGCGCCACCAGCTTTGCCTCAGCGAGCCCGCCTTAAAACGTGATTGGCTCTGCGTAGGGAGTTCCGGGAGGAAGTCCGTGATTTCCTGCCATAACCTTTGGTTAGCAGCCACCAGCATGGTGTCTGCGTTGGCCTGACGAAGATGCAAGGACACATTGGAATAGAGTTTCTTGCCGTAAGCCTCCAAGATCATCTCCTCCTTGCCTAGCAGCGCCGCAGAGGAGGAGGCTGAGGACGACTGAGGCTTGGAGTATAGTAATGCTGCAGCGATCACCGAGGTGTGTGGTTGAGGATGGGCCGAGAGCAAGAGTGTATCCCCCTCCATCTGCCTGTACTTGTCGTGCAGGCGTTGATTGACGGACTGGGCCGAGTGGGGCTTAAGCCAGCCCTTCTTGGCCAGGGAGACATCGGTCTGCAGAGGAATCCCCTGTCTTGGCAGAGGGGCGTCGCGTGAGGACTTAAGCCAGAACCCCGTCTGCTCGACCTCGGGCTGGGGTAAGCCCAGGTATTCTGCCAGCCCAGCAAGATGTTTGTGGAAGGCCCTGGCTGAGGATGGCATGTCCGGATCCTCCTCCTCATCTGTGTCCTGCGGATCAAGAGGATCCTGAGGAGGTGGAGGAGTAGTTGGAGCCGGAGGCTGGGGCACAGGAACCGCAGCCGCAGGCTGGTAAGGAACCGGCCGAGGAGTCGGCTGGGGAGCCGGGACCAGCGGCTGCACTGCGGCCGGGGCGCCGGTGGAGGCACTTGTGGTGCCGCTAGCATAGTTGGGAGGACTTCCCCGATGGCGTCCTTGAGGATAACCCCCATATGAGGTGACTTCATGAGGCTGAGGAACCTCTCGAAGAACCCCTCTTCACAGGCCGTAGAGGTGGCAGGGGGTAGTGACGGGATAGACTGGAATTGCTGGAGCCGCTGCATTCCCTGCCCACATGGACGCAGTGGAAAGCTGCCCTGCGCATAAGAGGGATAGGTCGTAGGCCACATACCTGGTTGAGGCCAGTCCCACCTTGACACTCGTTCTTCGCTGAATTCCTGGAATGGTGTCGGACGGGTGCCTCTGTCTGGCACGGTGGCCATCTTGTCGAGCTGCCTGCCACGTGCCTGCGACGTGTTGCTCGGCTCGCTGGGCTCAGCCTCCTCCAAGACTCTTGCGTGTGGATCACAAGGTCTACCCGGCTCCTCGGGTCTAGGCCCGGTAGGTGTGACAACCTCGACCCGGGGGTCAGTAGAGCTGTGTTTAGGCACCCCCTCGGACGTACTGCCGGTACTAGGGCGTAGCCCCTCGGCCATATTGCCGGTACAAGGGCAGAGCCCCTAGGATGATAATCCCATACGAGAACCTTCTGGTCCCTCAACACTACCACCGGGAGGATCCAAGGATCCCCCCCTGCCTGAAGGCCGGTAGCTGCAGCAGCCTCGGTGCACGTGCTGGTATAAGGACCTGATCAGTCCCTCCCACGCGGGAGAGTCCTTGGGAAGGAGTCTCCTTTGCGGGGTGCGATGAAGACTAGCGGCCCTACCTTGGGCTTGGCTCGATGTTTCACGAAGGTCTTGAGATCCTCTGGAGGTGACTTCTGGAAGAGCTTCCTCCACCTGGCTAGTCTGTTCTTCAGCGCTTTTGAGGACAGCGAGCCACACGCTATACAAGCTTGCCAACCGTGGTCTGGGCCAAGGCAACGTAGGCAGAGGACGTGGGGGTCTGAAGTTGGGAAGAGCCTGTTGCAGGATGGACACCTGCTGAACCATGTGGAAGTCAACATGCGCCGGGGAGGGGCGTGACGCCTGAGGACCCAGTACCTGAATGATAAAAAGACAAAAAAGAGAAGTATCCGTGTGTGGAATTACATGGCCGAAGCCAAACCCACGAGCGCTGGTGAATTTGGCCCGTACCCGTCGACGCGGAAAAGGGGACTGAGGTGTGGCGCCGGAGGGCAGAGTCAGGGGAGCGCATGCTCCCTGGGCCGCACCCCACACGCCTCTAAATTTAAAGGGGAAGGTTTTTTCTGGTGAAAAAGGTTCCGTCTCCCGTCCCTTGCAAGGGACGTCCATGCAGTATGGAGGAAAGGGGACCGATGTAAGTGGAACAATCACCCACACCTGGAATCGCTGGAGCACCACATGACAAAATGGGTGTCCTGACCTGAAAGAATTCCAGGAGGTAATTCTCGGCGAAGAAGTGCAGAGAAGCTCAGGTAGTCACACTGACCAATGCACACAAGCAGTAAATGTCCCTGCAATTCTTAAGCAGCCACCAGGCCTCTGGTGGAAGTCCTGAGATCTTCAGGCCCAAATGTTCCCACCAGATTGTGGCACTCAAAAATGAAAAGAAGGAACAACCCGGTGAGAGTTTGCTTAGTAACCTTTTTTCGAACAGCTAGAGAAACCTCAAAAACAACAAACAGCTGGTCATCTTTCCTGATGCCCCTCATATGAGACAGTATCAAAGAGCCCTCTTTGAGCCCAGATAATGCAATCTCTCCCTGTCTTATGAGGTGGCAGAGGGTAGAATGCAGGCTGATCAATCTTCTGTGACAAATAAGAATCTGACAAGCTTGGGTAGGAAAGATGGCATTATCCTAAAAGTCACTTTCTCCTTGGCGAAGATGACATAGGGAAGGCTTGACAAAAGCGCCTGGGGCTTACTCACCCATGGCATGATGCAAATGAGAAAAATAACCCAACGTGTGAGCAAACGTAGGCAAGAGTGTAAAAGCTCAAACCAAACCCCATGAGAAATGTCAAAACAAGGTTCAAATACCAGGCAGGAACAACAAACTGACAAGGTGGAAACCAATTGGTCAATTCCTGCAAGAACTGCATAGTGATGTGAATGAAAAAGAAAGCCATATTCAGGGGCCTTCGATGACAAACAGCAGCCAGATACCAATAAAATTACCAATCTGATGGCCATGTTGGGCAAGAACAAAAGAAAATCCAGAAACAAAGAGGGTGGACAAGACAAAGGATGTAGAACCCTTGCACGAAACGATTCCACAAAACATGCTACCTGCAGGTGGATATGGACCTGGTCACCAGCCTGATGACAAAAAGGACCACATCCAGGGTGTCGGACAAATCACACTCATTGTAACGCAGCCTCTCAGGAACAGTGCATGAAGACTCTGCTCAGTCTTGGATAGAGGACCCTGCCATCTGACTGGGACACCAGGTCCACCCTCACAAGGAGGAGCCAGAGAATACATGTCAAGAAGCTTGGGGTGCCAAATCCTCCATGCCCAGTCTAGAGCAATCAAGATTAGGGTTGGCTCAAATGTACTCAGTCTTCTGAGAAACAGTGCTGTGGCTGGAATCTGAGGTTATTCCAAAACAAATGTATTTTCAATCGACAAGCAACATGTCCCCAGAACTTCCTACAGAAAACGGGTCGCTGAGAGTGATGTTCTACAGAGCCTGCAATCACAATTGAGATCACTTCCTTGCAAAGAAGCATCATGATGAGGTAATGTATGGCCACTGTGTGGTCCATTAGAAGCTGTGCCTACTCTGTGCCAACAAAAGGAAAGTAACCAGAGTTAGCCTGATAGCTCATAGTTCTAGGTTCATGGACTCCATGACTAAAGTTTAATCCCCATCAAATGGCCCACATGAGTACCCCAGTTTCAGGAAGGTGTCTTTAACAACAGTCAATTGGAGGCCAAGCCTGCCAGAATGGCTCTCACTTTAGCAAGTGGTCTCTACTGACCCAGCACAAGAGATTCTGTGACACTTAGTTCGAGACCTGCAAAAGGTTGGTAAGTTCACCCTGAAACTGATAAGTGACAGCAAGGTAGCCACAGGAGTGGGGCCCCTTTCTGGGATTGAGAGACTTAAACCATCTGTACAATGATCACTTCACATCCTCAGGAGTAAGGGCTCTATCCGAGTGTATGTCCAGAACCACCTGACATTGGTTGGGAGGGATAGAGTGGGCATGATCAGGACTTCTAGACATTGTGTGAAAAGCTTAAACTGTGTAGCAAATACCTGTGTGATACAGGGGGGAAACACCCCCAAGTAAGCCAGTTATACAGGTAGGCAAAGGGGTGAATCAGGTCCCTATTGAGACCCGTGCCCATCCCAGTCAACAGGGTGAAAAACCTGGTGGCTGAGAAAAAGACAGAAAGGCAGGACCAAAAGCTAGTCTGCACACTGGTAACAGATGTCACCAACCATGCACCTTAGGTACTTTCTGTGATTTGGAAGCATAAGCACATGAGAGTAGGCTTCCTGAAGGTCCAGTGACACCAGACAGTTCAGAGTTCAAGGGCATGAAGAATCTGGGCGATGGCGACCATCTTTTATTTGTCTTTGTGCAGGTACAAATCAGAACTTGCATATCCATAACCGTTTATGGGAGCCAGTTCTCCTTCTGCACTAAAAATTAAATAGAGTACCAACCATTCCCCCTCCCTGAGAAGGGCACAAGCCATATCAAAGCTTTTGACAGGAGCTGGTGTATCGCCTCCAGAGAAATGGCACCTGGAGGGAAGAGGATGGCCATAGGAGGTGTGGCGTGAGGGACAGTGGAAGGAACAAAGACCATATCCCTGGCATGTCTTGTAAGGACCAGGCATCCGAGCTGCACTGGAAAAGAATGGACAAAGTTGAATTAAAAGGGGATTTGGGCCGGGTGGAAGAGGGAACTGTGAATGCAGAGATGTTTCCTCTAGGACCACTGATACACTGGAAAACGAAACTCCTCTGGGCCTGGTTTCCCCAAGGGCATCTGGCCCTTGAACGCTGTGAACTAACAAGGACAAAGAACAAAAGGTGACGTTCCGTAGAAGAGAGGGGAAATGAGTGCTAAATGGCTAAGTCTACAGATTTTGTTGTGGCTTTTTAAGCGTTAAATGTCTCCACTAACTCAGCATTAGGACCCAACAAGTTATCAACATCAAAAGGCATGTCTGGCAATTTTGTGGTCAGTGGCAAACCCTAACATCCTTTGCAATGAGTACCTCCCAAATACTGTCATGGAGCTCAGAGTGGGCCACACATTCAGCTCAGTTCCTGCTTAATTGGAGGAGTTGGTGAGCGGCTACCTCCAATCAAACTGGTTCAACAAAGAATGCCTGCATTTTGGGCATTCAAAGATTTGGAGCACGCGTGAAATAATACTCCTGAAAGTGTAGGAGTATTTTGCTATATTACAGGTTTGCTTTGACAGTCTGTAAGGCCATACTGCCAGACGTGAAGACTTTGGTCCTGGAAGCAATAGCGTAAGCTCACTGGGGTATCAGCACTGGTGCCAGGGAGCCCGGCACTCGGGCTTCAGTGCCAGTAGGCAGAGAAGTGGTCTCCAATAGTGGGGCCGGACCAGAGTCTACTGCATGCAGATAAGGACAGAGGAGGTGGCTTTGCGGTCTCTGACAGCACAGTGGGCCCTGGCTCCATGCATGAGGCCGAAGCAGCCAGAACCTTAGAGAAAATCTAAAGCATTTGCTGCTTGAGGTCTTCCCACGCCACAGAGTGGAAAAGCTGCTAGAGAAAGGTACCAGTGTCATAGTCAGTGGTGACTCCTATGTTGAATCATCATCCCTGATGCAGGAGTAGCAATGTAATTCAGTGCAGAAGGAAAAAGAATGCCTCTTGGAAGAGTCGCGAGCAGAGTGCAACCTCTTGTAGAGTTTTTGGCCCTCATTACGGGTTCCGGCGGAAACCGTGCCGGTAAAACTGGCAGGTAGCCGGCGGACCCGTAATGATTTACCGCCGACTGACTTGCCGGAAACACTGGGACATTACAGCCCCGGCGGTCCGGTAAGTCAGGCGCCGGTAAAATGTTGACCCCCATTCCCATAGAGTCCCATAGGACTCAATGGGAGTGGGGACCACGGAAGCACCAGCACCGTTAATACCGGTGTCAGTGCTTCCGTGACGGTCTGCAAGCGGGTGCCGTTCCGCCTGCCAGGTCACGACCCTAGCGGCCGAACGGCACCCGCCTGCAGACTCATAGTTTGCCGGTCCGGAAACAATGGTGCCGTTGCTTCTAGACTAGCAAACTTGGAATGAGGGCCTTTGTCTTCTTACCCTTCCGCTCGCCTTCAGGTGAACAGACTCCCTGGTGTTCTCTCTGCAACCCAGAGTTTCTTTGAGAGTGATGGCTCTGAAGACTAAGGCTTTGATGGTGCCCTCTTTCCACCATCAGGAAATATGGCAAACCGCTTTGCAGCACGTTCCCAGTAGACTTTAGGGTGCATGGAATGGTAATAGCTACTTTCCTCCATGTCATCGCATGCCCTAGGAACCTAAGACACCTCACGGGGCCAGAAGGACGCATACCTCCATCGATCACTGCGAGGTCAAAAGCCTGATGCCGAAACGGCCACCAGGGGGCGCACGGATGAGCTGCCTCCCCGTGTAAGATCTTCCCTCGAGGGCCCGTAATGTGAGTTGAGCCCCCCACATTACGTCCCCCTCCCCGGAGGATTTGCGGTGGATCAGACGTCTGAAGTCCACCCCCCATTGAACGGCCGAAAACCCGACTTAAATCGGACGTGTCTTCAAGGAGAAATCTGCATGTGTATTATCCGACGGGCGAGCGCAAGAGGGCCCAGTGAGCGCAGGCCTGCGCAGCGTGACTCTGTGGAGCTGCGGACGGGCTCTCGCTCCAGGGACATCAAGAAGAGCTGCACGGCATCTCGCCCTCCCCTTCGAATGCCCTCGGCAGACATTCGGCTGGTGCCCGCGACCCGATGCATCGGCGGGCCGGGGACATGACAGCGCTGGCCTGAGGAGCCCCCGTGAAGAGTCCCCCTCCAGAACCCTGCCGGAGCGTCAGACGCATCGCCCAACCATAGGAGCGCTGGCCCCCACCCCCGGGCATACTTCTCCTATGGCGAGCCCCTCATAAGGAGCAGCGCAGCACAGGGACTCCAACTCCTGTTGTCCGGGAACCCCTTACTGCCGGAGCCGCCGCAGCCACCTGGGGAAACGTGCCAATGAACCCCCGAGGGGAGCGTGCACAACCCACTCTCCTCCCTGAAAGGGATATATGCTGCAGAGCCTGATGATTCCGGATCACCTTGCGCAATGCAGTTAAGCCCATGAGAAGAGACAAAAGGTGAGGGAAAGAGGAAAGGGAAAACTGCCCCCCCCTTTTTTTTGTTCTTGCTATTCTCGCCGCACAGAATATTGCTACCAGGCAGGACACTCCCCTGAGGATTTCCCCGGCCCGGGGTGGTCCCAGAAGCGTGTGGTTCATAACCTCTAAATACAGTGGACGCCCCCCCCCAAACAAGGGGTACTGCGGGTCTTGGCCTATTAGGGATAAATCATTAGAAGGAAAATGGTGCAGCCTCCTCCCAGCCAGAGCGCTAAAGACCACTGCATGGTACCCAGCACTCTCGAGACAACTAAGACCAGCCTGGCCCTCCCCCACGTATATTCAAACAGTGTGGACTGCTCCAGCCCACCAGCCAGAGGGACCCCAGTATTGGAGCATCCAAACACCTATCACCTACAGCGGTCCACGAGTTCTACTATTGGTAAACACTGAGCTTTCAAGGATCTGTGTATTCAGCGGCAATCCCTTAAGCCAGCACCTCTTATGAGGCACGTCTTGGGACGGACCCCCTCCCTAGAAAACGAGACTTCCCACACAGCGGTCCGACTATTGAACCCCATAGACGTCTCTTCGGCCACGTCAGAAGGCGTGCAAGGATCGGGAGGCTTGGACCTCCCCCGCAACCACTGACCCGCACTGCCACAAAGAGGGTAAGGCCCCCGATTTCAGGGCGTGTGCCTCCTCTAGATTGAGCCCTACTCTATGGACGCCAAAAGTAAGCTTGCCAAGTTCATCTACACTCCATCCTCCCTGACTCCTGAACAGAGGGAAACAATGTCTACAGAGTCCGTAGAAGCGGGTGCTGCCGCCACTAAAGGGGACATTGCCGCATTGCTGTCTGAGACAAAGAATCTGGGGGCCAACTTGGGTGGTAAGATTGACAGGATCACCCAGAGAATGGACAACTTCGAAGAGAGATTGGAAGGTGTTGAGAACAATCAGGCCTCAATTAACACCCTTGAGGCCCAAATGGACTTGAGAATCCGTAATATTGAAAGGAGGGAAGGTACGCCTAAAAATGGATGATTTGGAAAACAGGGAGGGAAAGAACAACCTTCGGCTTTTCGGAATTCCGGAATCCGAGGGAGAAACTGAGGATTCACTCAAAACTACAATACATAACATCATAAAAATCCTAATGGCAGATGAAGAGGTAGATGAACCCAAAACAGAACGAATCCACAGGGCGGGTGGGCCTCCTGGTGGCCCACGCTCTGTCTTCACAAGATTCCATCGATACCAGGATAGGAACAGGATCTAGACCAAGGCCAGGTCTTGAGACTCGCTCACATTAGGAGGTGCCCAAATTACCATCTTCCAGGATCTGTCCTCGCTCACGCTGGGGCTGAGGCGCCTTTGCAGCCCCCTGACTAAGTGGCTCAAGGAACAGGGCACGAGATACAGGTGGTGATATCCTTTTTCCGTCACATTTGAACATGGCAGCACAAAGATAATCCTTCAGTCCGAGCAAGAGATCAAGGATTGCAGCGCGGACATCCTCGGAGTGGCGCCAAAAGGGGGTGGAGAGAACGACTCTGAACAGGCGGGAATGCAGTGGGAGCTTCAGGGCCCTAAAAGAAGGCGGGTGAAAGGATCAAGAAAATATAGACGACCAAACAACACGCCTGAAAAGGGAAAATGAATGAGTTCACACAAACCTTGCAGACCAATTGGTTGAAACCTGCGCCTTAAGAGTTTGTGAATAGGCACCCACAGCCGCACGGCGACAGGATCAATGACAAGATGATGGCTCCCCGCTGGAAACCCCCCCCCTGAAGTAGGGGGGAAACGAACATCCGAAGAAAGGGCCGGAGTGAGCACGTAACGTTACACCTTTGTTTTCTCTTTGTGGTTAATGTTGTAATGTATGACATTGGGGGGTAGGGGGAGACGGGAAAGAGGGGCTCATTTATATGTTACGATAGTATACACGAATGGGACCGTGAGGTAACGGTCTCCACTGGTGGTCCGGTATTGGACTGAACATTTCCACCAAGTCCGAATCGGACGCCTTCAAGGTGCTGAGAATGGCACACCTTCAGTTTTTGGGTTCGCTTGAACACCATCGACTCAGGGAGAGGGAGGAGAGGAGGGGGGAAGAGGAATGAGTATCTCAAGAACAGTAGCACTAACATCTGTACGAACATACAACATCATAGACACCCGAGGACACAAAAATCGAATACTGGTCTGGCCATCTGAAATAAGCGACCCATCAGAGACACCCAAATATGGCAAACCCTGATTGCCACGGCCCGGGGGTCTCTCTCAGGGTCGGGACTATTAATGTGAAGGGCTTGAATTCACCGACTAAAAGATCATTGGTCCTCAGAGAATTCCACAGATCCAATATTGATATCCTCCTTTTACAGGAGACCAAATATACCAAAGGCGAAGAGCGGAGCGTCGTAGGGAGAAGAGGAGGTCTCGAGTTCTGGGGTTAGGGCCCACTCAGGAAGGGTGGTGTAGGGATATTAATCAAGAAAGGAATCAATTTTGAAGTAGATAAAACATGGTTTGACGTTGGAGGCCGTACTCTTCTCATAGCCGAGAAAATAGCAAAAGTACAGGTAACCATTGCCACCCAATATGCACCTAACACTGGACAGGTCGCATTTTTTGAGAAAGTGATCCCCAAGATAATGCTAGAAGCCACAGGACATGTCATCCTGGGGGGAGATTTCAATCAATGGGCTGACCCGAACAAAGACTGGAAACCGGGCAGACCTGGAACGAGACACCAATACCCCAGTGACCGCACTGAACTGGCTACAATGATGGGACTCTATGATATGCAGGATGTGTGGAGAATTATGCACCCCATCGAGAGTGGTTACACCTTCTATTCAAACCCTCACCATACATTCATGCGTATTGACTACAAATACCTAACAAGTGACCTCACTACCACAACACACCATTCAGATATTGTCCCGATAACTTGGTCAGACCTGTAGGATTATTTAGCGTGTTTTGGGAGCACAGCACCAATACACAGAATCAATGTATAGGGTGTTTTTGGAGTGCAGCGCCACTGCATGCGATCAAGGTATTGCTAGGATGCAATTGTTTCAAGCCATGTGTTGCCAGTGTAACATATGGACATGTAAATGAAGACAGGGTACACAGGTCAAAAACAAACCATACTCTCATTTTAAAAGTACATTTTTTCCTTCTCTGTTGCAGGAGACACATTAGATAATTAACTAATACAACTAACAAATACTAATCACCAATAATAATCAAATAACATCATAATGTGTTCTCCAGTGTAAAATGAGGCAGAAAAGACAGGCTCATTTTAAACGTGCATCCCGATTTTTTTTTCTTTTTGCTTCTCTCTGTGCTCTGTCCACAGTATTTGCAGGAAGCAAAAACTCGAATAAGCAGGAAATCAGTTTTGTTGCAGTTGCTTTCTGTAAAAGGAAGCCATTGTTTTAAAAAGGAGGGTAGGACATGATATAATTTTATTGGTTGAATGTCATCATGTAGACGGTAACAGAGGTCTCTTGATGAATCTCGGAGAGAAAGAAAGGGAGAAGACATTTTGCACAGTTCGGAGAAAGACTTGGCTGGTGTGGCTGGGGAGTTTTCTGATTGAGAAGAAGGTCCCAGTGCACTGCTGCACAGGCTGGGAAATTCAAGCCCTGGCTTGAGTGACGGCAGATGCACGTCCTCGCTGGGGTGATTTAAGAGGGAGCACTGAGCCATTTCCAGAAGGCGACCAGCCTGAGGAATTCGCATTCAGAACAAGCTTGGTAATTATCTTGCAGAGTGCGGGGGCGGTGTGTGTGTGTGCGAAACCTATTCAGGCAGAGTAGAAGAGGAAATTCCTGGAATTAATCAACATGTCTAATGTTGCAAATTGAGTGTTCTCTTGCTGTATTCCTTTTCATTTTGTTACAGATAAAGTAAAGTGAAGTGAATATTTCTACTGCTGTGAAACTTCCAGTTATTTCTGTAAAAAGGGTAAGATGGTGTTGAAATGCAATTGTTTATAATACACTAAAATATCTGAAAACAGACGAGTAGTGCGTTTTTATTTTCTTTTTTTATTTTCTTGGTGCATCTATCATTATAGCACTGGTAATATGGGGAAGATTTTAGACCGTGCATTTGTCAATTTTCATGTAGATAAAACAGAAAGAACAAGGTAGCTAAAAATCAGACTTGGCAGTGAAATAGCTGCGTGCATGGTTCCATTCAGTGTATATGTGTGTGTGACCTTTGAGTGGGACATAATGGAATAGTCTGCCGGAGGTAAATGAGTCAGCAGAAAGAGAGACTTCTGGATATAGTTCACTAATGTAAATAAATTAGTGATATACCACAAGTTTAACTCGCTGGTGTAGATAAATCAGTGAGAACAGCCCAAGGTGGCACTCCATATGAAAATGTGGTGTTTCTGAAATGTAGGCCTGAGGTCTCTCGTGATCACACGAACAATCGAAACAAAAATAAGGGGATCTGGATGTTGGGGCCACAAATAACACAAAGAAATCATGCCCACAAGTGAAAATGCACACCAACCCAATCTAAATGTAAGGAGTGATTATTGCTAAATTACTTTTACTTTTGGCGGTAAGAAAATACAGTTAGGCCCCAAATCTACACAAAATACCCAACAGACCATGACATGGTACTCACCGATATCAACTGGGCTGATCTACCTGTTCCCGGAGGGAAATGGCGATGTAACGAGACTCTTTGGAAAGATCTGGTTTTCGAAACCACCATGGAGACAGAAATCGAAGAATATTTCAAAATGAATAACGATGGCGAGTGTTAGGCAGAAACCTGTGCAGTTCCCTTAGGGACCACTGCAAAAAGTTTAAGACTACAGGAGTTAGCAGTAAACCCAATTGGTAGCAGTCTGCACGACCCAGATTTACCTGGTAGCTGTGGCTGAGCAGTCAGACTTCTTGAGAGAAGAGTTGGGCAGTATACAGAGCATACACAATAGGGCAGGTAAATACAGTAGAACAAACAAACACTGACCAGAGCTTTGGTGTAAAAGATATATAATTATTTATTTAAAAACATCTATAAAAACACACTGGCACTAATATCAAGCAAGTTCAAAAACACAGTCACTCAAGTATATACACTCCCTTAAGAGAATATTAGACAAGTCTTAAGTAAAGCACCACTTATTTTTAGACAGCGGTGAGCGCTTAACGCAGATGACACTCTAATAATTCGGTTCAAAGGGAGAGAAAGGCAGAGCATAAATTGAAACAGATCCCAACACTTTCAAAAGAACACAGCAAGAGAGGAAGGCAGAATAAAACCGTGGAGTTAGAGTTCCAGAAAGCCGGATCCACTTTAAGAGGATCAGAACGAAATGTGTCCAAGGTCACACGGTTGAAAAGTGCACAAGAGTCTCGAAAAGGTTCAGAATGGAGTTGGATCAAAAGAAAGGGACCAGTTAGATGGTCAAGACGCCAGCCCAGTCTAGAAGGTTAAGGATTTACTGTCACCTTGTAGCAATCTATAGAAAGGGAGGCCAGGCGGACACAGTACCTTGAAATGGTGAGAACACTCCAGCGGGGGCAGTTGTTCCTGGCAGCGGTTGCGAGTCGGTGCTTTGTCCGGCAGAAGAGAAGATCTCGTCGGGGAGGAAAGCAGGAGGTTGTTGTGCTGCCAGGGAAGAAACCAGCCGCAGAGTTCCTCGATTCAAAGGAGCGGTCCTTTTATTCGCGGTTCAGTGGTAAGTGGCTATCCGGTTGCCGGAGTGCTTGGCACGGGCAATTCGACCACTAGACGTCCTGGTAGGCGAAAAGGAAAGCGAACTGGTTGTCCCCACCAGCTCAAGGGGAAGAGACTCTCCGGCAAGAAGATCTCCTCTGTCATCGGGAAGTGGTGAGATGGTTCAGCAGGGCTCCACCAGTGGTGTTGTCATTGCAGGTCGGCTCAGCTTCTCCCTCTTCGCATTTTCAGGTCCTGTGGCGACTTCTGAAGTTCCAGTCCCAAAAGCCCTGCTTTTATGCAAGAAACCGTCCGGCTCACCACTTGGGCCAATCACACAAGAGTGCGACTTGAGTTGCCAAGGCAACTCAGTCCAGGGTGCCTAAACCCCCTCCCACACCCCCTGTGGTACCCAGACAGAGTGGCACCACTTTTGGAGGCTTCTGTGGAGAAGCCTGCCAAAAATTGGAACAAAGGGCTCGACTTGGGTTGGAGTCACAGAAGAGAACACAGACACCATTTTTGAATCGAGTTCTGGCAAAAAATACCAACCGGTGAATTAATATTAAATAAATAACCCGGCGGTATGTTCGAGGCTATAGGAATTAAATAATTAAAGTTGGTAGCCTCGAACAATGGGAAAAATTTGCGGTCGAATATAAAAAGTGGTATCCACTGCCACCAGCCAAAACTCGATCAGGGAGAACGGAGACGTGCCTCCTCGAATAACAGACCCCGGGGCAATCAAATTGCCCCGACCAGTACGTCCACAATATGATGGATTGTACTGGTTTCTGTTCATAATTTGGGACTAGTAAAAGCCAATGGTGACTTTACATGCCCTGGGAGACAGTATTCAGTCCCAGGGTATGGAGTCTATGGTGGGGAGCCACTATGACACCCCAGTGTCACTGCACTGAGGGCTTTGTGTAACATATAGTAAAAACACATGAGACCCTATGGAGTAAAAGACCCTATAGCCCATAAAACACATTAACAGTCAAAGGAACCCCTCAAATCGTGTCCAAGAGTGCGAGGAAAAGAGTCTCACTCTTGGCAGGAGAAAAAAACAAACTCCAGAAATCCAGCAAAGCTGCTGGGGGACTCACTAGGTTAGGAAATTCAGCCTAAACAGATAATTCTCCCTAACAGCGAGGTCTCCAAGCAGACGATCTGGGAGGCAGGGAAGGCCACATGGAGGGGTCTTTTGATAAGAGAGGGGGCCTCCAAGAAAAGGGAACGGAAGATCATAGAGCAAAGGTTACGGACTGAAATATGTCAATTGGAGGCCGTGATAATGAAAGACCCGGAAGTAGACCTGGATAAAATGGAAGCAGCTCAACTCAAAAGGGAAGAATTACGATTGCTGGAACGGGACAAAGTGGTATGCAAACTGCAGTTTCTGAAACAGAAATTCCATGGAAAAGGAGACAAGGCTGACGCCCTATTAGCAGCTAGGCTCAGAACAAAGGGCGGACCGCAAGGTTCACGAAATACGTCAGAGCCCTGCCCCTTCTGCCCCGACCTCCTGTACCATCCCCGAATCCTTTACCAACTTCTATGAGAATCTATATGCCTCCGAAATAACCCCTGGCCAGTTAGATATGAACTCTTACTTAGCCCCGATCTCCATGCCTACCATTACGCACGCAGAATCGGAGCTTCTTGATTCCCCAATTATTGAACATGAGATCCAAGAGGCAATTAAAAGGTTGACATTGGGCAAATCACCGGGGGAGGATGGTTACACTGCTGGGTTCTAGAAAACATTTGCTAAACAATTGACACCCTTCCTAATGGAACTATTCAATGAAATAATTGAGACGGGTGTAACACCAGACTCCTTTAAAGAGGCACTCATAACAGTAATCCCTAAGGAGGGGAGGGACCCTAAGTGTTGTGGATCGTACCGCCCTATTTCCCTCCTCAATCTTGATGTCAAAATATACGCTAGGGTACTGGCTGCCAGATTAGAAATATTAATGCCCTGCCTAATCCACTCAGACCAGGTCGGGTTTATACTGGGGAGACAGGGAGCTGACTCCATGCGTAAAACATTACACCTCATCCATGCAGCCCATAACCTTCCCAATGACCCTGTTCTATCGTCTATAGATGCGGAGAAGGCCTTTGATAGGGTTGAGTGGGATTTTCTGGGAACAGTCTTGCGGAAGGTTGGAATAGGCACGAGAACTAGAAAGGCAATACGAGCAATATATACATCCCCTAAGGCGGCAGTATTTGTCAATGGAGAATACTCCGGATGGTTTGAACTGAAACGTGGGACTAGACAGGGATGCCCCCTCTCGGCAATCCTGTTTGCACTTTCGTTAGAACCCCTGGCAAAAAAGATGAGAGCGGACCCCCTGATAGAGGGGATGAAACTAGGGCCAACAGAATACAAGGTAGCCCTCTATGCAGATGACATCCTCCTCCATCTAACTAACCCCTCAGAGTCCGTCCCTCAAGCGCTCAAACTAATGGACGAGTATGGCCAATTCTCCGGCTTTAAAGTGAATGGCTTGCAGTTAAGATGGTGTGCCTTCCCCGTTTTCTATATCCCTTCCAAATGCTTCCGGTGGGGATACCATAGGAGTACTTTAATGAAGCCAAAAAGGTTATGATGAGATTCATATGTCAGAGGAAGAAAGCAAGAATTCCATATGATACGCTAACGCTCCCCAAAGACAAAGGAGGAGTTGGACTTCCCGATCTGTGGAATTACTATAAAGCCGCCCAGCTGTGCGTCCTGATCCCACACCTTAGAGACTAGAAAAACCTTCAATGGGCCCAGATGGACAATCACTATCTCTCTCCAGCTACGGAATCGGAATGGTTATGGACTCCACATAAAAGGGTACACCGAAAAATCAAAGGCCACCCCATCTTGAGCACTATATGGAGCATATGGCGCACAGGCAAGGAAATGCCCAAAATCACTACCTGGCCATCCCCGCTCAGTCACCTATGGTCACCTGGCATGAACAACCATATACCTAACGTGGGTAGGTTTCAGGCATGGTATGAGGCGGGCCTGGAGAGGGTGGGAGAAGAAAGACTTGTTTATTTCGCTACCAGATCTGACAGACGCCTTGGGTATAGGCACCCTATCCACATTCCAGTACATCCAACTGAAAGGGGTCTTAACGCAGGCAAAATGGAGAGACAAATTGAATAGAGACCTTACCCCATTTGAGAAACTCCTGGACTCTAAATCTGAGATGAAAGGCCTCATATCTGCAATGTATCAGGAATTAATAGCGGCGTGTTATGGCTCAACAGAAGCCCTACGAACAAGGTGGGAAGAGATACATCCTGACCTATTGGAAACAATATGTAGAGCCGCTTCCACAACGTCTATATCCAGCCAATACAAGCTCCATGCCATCAAACTCCTACACAGATGGCAATATGTCCCGTTTAGACTTTCCAAAATGTCTCAAACAATGAACCCAACATGCTGGAGAAAATGCGGGGAAATGGCCAACTATTGGCATATGTGGTGGGGCTGCCAGCACATCAAGATATTCTGGAATGAGGTCCTGGGGTGGATTAAGGAGATCGAGGGGATTCAAAGAGACGCTGATCCCTACTTGATACTCTTTGGCTTGGAAAGAGATGATGATGACTGGACCAGAGTGAAGGGCTTGGCCCCCCACGTACTCCTAGCGGCCAGGGCTCTTCTGGTGATTAAGTGGAAGTCTACGACAGTGCCCGGTAAAAAAGAATGGACCAATCTGGCCACAAACATCTACCTAATGGAGACAATAACTGCCTCTCTTCATGGCAAAGCCTCACGATGTGAAGCCCTATGGATGGACTTTAAAAGTAAGCATCCCACAACAGACTCTGAATCCGAAGGGGATGACTCTGCCGGGCCATGATGAAAAGGCATCCCCAATGGGAATCAAAAGAAGAAGAATTCGCAATAGGTGGCTCCAGACCAATCACTCAATTGAGGTGTCAATAAAATACTTTTGAAGCTTTTATAACATTCAACAGATGAGTGCTAAATCAAGAAAGGGAGGGAGGTGGGGGGGCGGGGTTTTTCAAGTTGTGATGGACATACCCTGATATAAACATAACGATATATGATGCGAACATCTTTTGATATAATGTACATTGTCTTTCTCATACAATCAAATGTTTGCAATGACCTTATGTGTAACAGGTGTTCCATCTTGTTTGTTTCTTTGTTAAAACCAATAAAACCAAATTTAAAAAAGAAAAGCCTGATGCCTATGGAGGGGCATAATGTGGTTTAATAGCTAAGCACAAGCAGTGGTGCTATGAAGCTGTGTGCCAAGTAATGTGACGATGCTGGCTGCAGGACTTTGGCTGCAAGACCATGTGGCCCAGGGGCGGCGTATAGAGGATTCCCTGATCATCCCTCTCAGCATTTGAATCAGGAGGAACGAGATTCGCCACTTGTACTACACTAAAAGATCTGGCTTGTGAAGAAGTAAACAAGGTTGGTTGGGAAATGGTAGTGATGATGTGTACTCTGCAGCTCCTTTAACGCAGGTCCTATGGTGCAGCATTTGAAATGTGAAGTCCCACAGGCAGCAGAACAACCAATCAGAGTTACCAAATAACTCCAGCTCAAAACAGAAGCTGCTGAGGAGCGCACAGAGTGTGCATGACGCTTCTACACTACTGTGCAATGCTAAGACAGACAAGGAATCAGACATTAAAGACCAGCTTCTTGAAGAAATGTTCCAAAGGATGCAAGAACCCATGATCCTCAATTGGAGAAACATGTAATAAAATGTATATCTGAAATCCGCCAGCACCGCAACAGTAAAGCAATTTATAAACGGCTGCAAAGACTTGTGGGGAGCCTGGCCTAGTGGGAGGGGTCAGATGTATATGTAAGGAGGCTGCAACAGTGTAGAGGTGTAGATGTTACGAGAAAGAGAGGAGCAAGTTTGGTGACGGTTGGAGAAGGGAGAGGCTGGAAGAGATGGGGCGTTTGGAGATGACTAAAGTTGTGGAGGATTGGGAGGAGAGTAATAAGATCTCAAGAGAAGGGGGTGAAGGAGGAGCAGAGGAGGAGGACCTGAGGGAAAGGTGATGTTGAAAGAAGGAGCAGAGGAGCGGGAGGTGTGAGTTAGACTTGAAGAAAAGGTGGCAACATAAAAGGCCCAAAGGTGGCAGGAAGCCTGGGAGGAGGGTAGAGGGCCATTTGCACCTCAAGTCAAGCAGAGACGCAAGTGATAGGAAGTGGTAAGAGCTTGTGGTGAAGCATTGAAGAGGTGTTTGAGGAGCCAGGAGCGAACCAGTGCCTTTAAGCTATGGTATAGAAGGTTCCCTAGGCACAAGAGTATGTCAAGGCAGTGTGAAGGAGATTCCTGGGGGGTGGACCCACCTATGTAAGACCCTGGGAGAATGGAGTTAGTCACGGACTAGAAAGCAGATCCCAACCCCTGCAGCGCAATCTCAATTCCAGCGCGGACCATCAAGATTGCAAACATTCCAGCTGTGGTGGTAAAAGTGCTGGCAATGCACCCAAATCCTCATCTTTGGCTGGTACAACACACCAGAGTAGCTCAACCTATGGGCAGTGCTAGAAGAGGTCTGTGAACACCGGCTGTGGAAAGGGCGAGCAACAAACCTCTCATCTTCTGATTACACAAAACCCCAAAGACTGAGTGAAGCAGTGGAGAGACTGCAAACTACCCTTTTGTTTATTTGGGGAAGACATTACTTTCCTTAATTTGTTTCCACACAAGAGGCTTTGGTCGTGCTTCAAGAGCAGCTTCAGCTGAAAAAAGAATTAGCTAAAAGCAACTTTTTTTGCCCTTTCACTGTGGAACTGCTATTCAGACAGATTTATGAAACTCCTTTTGAAAACAAAAGACTGGCAGGCTAGAATGTGGGAGGCAGGAACCCTTAAGTGATGGCAGTAGAGGGAACACGGAGTAAAAGCCTACTAAATATATGGTTGCTTAAGTTCTTCTCTTTCTTTACAATAAAACCTTTAGGTAAACCCCACAGAGTCTCAGACTCTTATTATCCCACTCATTGCGACATGACAATGCGCTGAAAGAAGGAACAAAGGTTACAGGGGTACAGCTGGCTCCGTATATACCACCCATGATGTTTCATCTCGAGTCATCTCTACTACCACCATCAAGCGGGGCCACCGCATGCCCTCTGGTCACTGAAAAATCTCTGAAGCCAAAATGAGGCTGGGAAATACATTTCCCAAATGAGGAATCTGTATGATGATGGAATCAATTAGAACAAGTTACTTACCCCTGGTCACGTTCTTTCGACTCGATGTCCCTCCCAAGTATTCCTCATCTTTAGATAGTTATTCTCTCGAGCTTAGATGCTTTGGATTTTACTTTTTTTTTTTCGGTAGAGCGCGCTGTGTGTCGATGCAGTTGACTCGATGTCCCTCAAAGGCCTCTGAATCGAGGTCAATGTCATCACAGGTACATATAGCACGAGCAGCACCTGTTAGCTTCAGTTCTGTTTTTACACCCTCATGCACAATTAACAACATTATTGTGTCCAAGAGAGTACAAGACCTTGACAGAGCGTAAGGTGTAATGCACTGAAACTACTGCAGGGTAGGTTGGGAGGGGCGATGAGGAATACGTGATAGTAACATCCAATTGAAAAAGAACGTTACCAGGGGAAAGTAACTTGTTCTTCAAATGGATAGTGTCCTCCCACGTCTCCTCATCTTTATTTAAAGTCCCAAAACAGTGTTAGTTTTGGAAGTGGGAGAACGAATTCTAAATGCAAATTTAAGAATTCGAATGGACAGAACTGACTTTACAAATCCTCCTTCCTGGCCTGAGGTCGAGTCCAAACAGCAATATTTTGTGAAAGTGTGAATGGAAGACCATGTGGCCGCCGCACAAACAACATGTAACGGCACCCCTCTCTGTAAAGCAGGTGTTGCCATGATCCTTGTGGAGTGGGCCCCGGGGCCTTATATGAGGGATCTTTCTCAGAAAATCTGTAGCATTCCGTAATGCCCAATATGATCCATCTAGACACAGTTTGTTTTGTAACTGTTAGTCCCAACTTGTGACCCGTGTATACAACAAAATGTTGGTCATCCTGACGTAACTTAGCCATCCTAGAAATGGAAAAGCTAAGTGCTCGTCTTGGATCAAGCATATGCATCCTTTCCTCATCCTTGCTAGGATGTGGAAGCGGATAAAAAGATGGCGACACAATTTTCTGGGATAAATGAAAGTCTGATACAATTTTCGGTAGGAATGTTGGTTTGACTTTAAGAACTACCTCGTCTTTAAAGTAGCATATGGAGGCTTACAACATAAGGCCAGTAGTTTGCTCACCCTACGGGTTGATGTTAATGCAAATAATTGGATGATTTTAAAGGTCAACAGCTTTAAAGGACATGAATGAAGTGGCTCAAAAGGAGCGCACATAATGAATTTTAGTACAAGATGGAGGTTCCAAATCAGTACGTGAAACGTCAGATGGAGAGAAGACGTTAGCGAGTCCCTTTAGGAATTGTATGATTAATGGCATCTTCAAGTATCACACCTATTCTGACATGCGCCGGAAGATTGAATGCGCCGCGTAGTATCCTTTAATGGTCCCAATCTTGAGCCCCAGAATTGCCAAATGTAACAAAAAAATACGATACCATAGGGCACGGGTGCACAACATACGCCCGCGGGTCAAGTGTGGCCCGGCATGTTATTTTCAACGGCCCGCGGCAATTAAGGACGTTTCTAATGGAGAGCAGCCCGCAATTAGCAACGGCCGCCCTCCATTAGGAAAGTCTTTGTTTGACTTGCCTTTCTCATTTGAACTCAGCAGGGCTGCCAGAATGCAGGTTCTGCTCCCTGGAGCGAGGTGTTCACGTTGGCTATAGATTGCCCTGGGCAGTTGGCTGCTGCCTCTTGTAAAGGAAGGGGAAGACCCATAAACATGCAAATACCCAATAAAGTAGTTTTGAGCACCCAAATGCGCCTGGGGTGATGGCTGCTTTCCTGCCTATAAATCGCTTTGAGACTCAGAGTCAAGGTCACATCCCTGTGTGTGTCGGGAAAGACGCATGTAGGATGGACGTTCCATGCAGCGCCTGCTACGGTGTCTACATGTGGTGTGCACATCACTCGGCCTCAAGTATACATAGCTAACAGCAGTGCGGCTCCAGTATTGAATAAATATTGCCCTGCAATAGACATATACCCCCAGCTCTGGTGTATTCCACACGATCCGCGCACACACCTAAAAGCATTGTGCTTTCATTTAAAACTGAATGCACATATATATAACTGGGATATCTACCCGATAGCCGACAGCTAGCATTATCCATGCATGTTTTCTGCATAACAGACAAACCTACTGAACAACAGACAGTGAATGGCACCGACAGCGGATACATGTACAAAAAGTAAACAATGTCAGAGGTCGAAGAGGACGGGAACGGTGATTCCAAACTTTTTATTTTTAACTTTCACTGTTCCTATACCTTTATTTTAAAACAAAACCTTTCTGGAATGGTTTAGTTTTAAAATAAAAGTGTAGGAAGAAGTTGAAGCTCGCACTTCAGTGCACTGCTCTGCACATTCCCATAAATAGCAGGTGTGTTTTGGGGTTTGAATTGTGTGTGGGAGGAGGCGCAGGGATGGGGTTTGTGCGGTGCAGACCAGCAGGGAACATAGTTCCACTACTTCTCTTCATACACTTCGACCACTGAACAATGTAGGTTGCACAGTGCAAAGATATTTTGATGCAATGCCATTTAGCAGACTCCCAAAGGAACAACCATCTCTGCTTTTCTGATCTGCGCCCTTGAATTGTTTTTGCCCTAATCGCCTCACCTCTCTTGTGTGTGCACAAATGGAAGAGTTCACGATTCGCATTACCTGTTTTATAGCAGACCCCTCATAATCCACACTTGTGTGTTGAGGGCTGCTTCCATGGCATTCTAAGCATCCTCCTCAGTAAGAACACTAACTACCAAAGGCATGGGGATGATGTTTGTTGTGGGTGTGAGGAGGCATGGGGATGGTGTTTTGTTTGTGATTGCATAGTGTTTGGTTGGGGATGGTAGCCATGGAGCATAGTGTGGAGGTGGGGCCATGGGGCATAGTATTTGGTTGGGGATGGTGGCCATGGGGCATAGTGTGGGGGTGGTGGCCAGGGACCATAGTGTTTGGTTGGGGATGGTGGCCAGGGGCCATAGTGTTTGGTTGGGGATGGTGGCCATGGGGAATAGTGTTTGGTTGGAGTTGGTGGCCATGGGGCATAGTATTTGGTTTTGCGGGGTGGTGGCCATGGGGCATAGTGTGGGGGTGGTGGCCATGGGGCATAGTGTTTGGTTGGGGGTGGTGGCCATCAGGCATAGTGTTTGGTTGGGGATGGTGGCCAAGGGGCATAGTGTTTGGTTCCCGATGTTGCCATGTGGCATAGTGTGGGGGTGGGGCCACGGGACACAGTATTTGGTTGAGGGGTGGTGGCCATGGGGCATAGTGTTTGGCTCGGGGTGTGACCATGTGGCATAGTGTGGGGGTGGGACCATGGGGCATAGTATTTGGTTGCAGGCTGGTGGCCATGGGCATAGTGTTTGGTCGGGGTGGTGGGCATGGGGCATAGTGTTTGGTTGGGGGGTGGGGGACAGGGGGCATAGTGTTGCACTCCCAAAGCTAGAACATGCATAGTTAAGCGATGTACCTTCTTTGCCTTTTTGGCAATCTGACTCAACGAAGGCCATACTACCAACTCAAACAGCAAAGTATAGCAGTAAAAAATGATGTAATGTCCAGCAAGGGTCATTAAAATATATATACATTAAACAGACCATATGCAATAGCTAAACAGAAAAAATGACAGAAACCCACCCCTGTTGAAATAACACCTAATATGCAAATCAGTAAGATCAAGCACAATCTGTGTTGAGACAAGGGGTGAAAAGGGCCAAAAATGTGTACTGCTAAATTTTTGTTTGAAATACAAATAAAAACCGGAACACCTCAAAAATGTATTCTTTTTCCTTGTGTTTAATAAAAATTGGGGGTTGAAAAACCCTCCTGCCCCGCCCTCATCCCGCCTACCTCCCCTCCCACATTTACTCTTCGGCGCACTATAGGCAACATGTAAGGCACATTCGGCCCTTTAGCAAAATCAGTTGTGCACCCCTACCATAGGGAGACTACATTGAAAAGGGTCCACATCAGTTTCCCTGCACCAGAGAAATTGTTCCAACGGCCGCGGTACAAAGATTTAGTTGATGACCTTCTGGCCGAAAGCAAAATGTCCACTACATCATCCGGTAAGTCCCAATCCTTATATCTCAACCTCTCAAACCATGCGTGATGGTTGAATGACTTGACCTCTGGATGGAGCACCCTGACCCTCCTCTCACGAGAGAAGGTCCTCTCTTTGTGAAGACTTATTTGGAGGACATATGGACATGTCCAGAGTATTCAAGTACCCAGTCCTCTTGGCCCAATCCGGAGCAATTGGCATCATGGATTTCCCAAACTTTCTCAACCTCCTGATCATGCGAGGAATAACAGGGACTGGAGGAAACATGTACAGGATTGGAAACTCCCAGTCCACTATGAACGCGTCCTCTAGAGCTCCTCTTGGGGCAATTCCCTGGAGCAGTTTTGCACCTCCGGAGCTAGTTCCCACTCGAGGGAGACAGCCCTCTGCCTACTCAGGGCATCCGCCGCCGTGTTCTCCTCTCCAGCTAGGTGAACTGCTGACAGGGAGATTCCTTCTTGAATTGCCCAGAACCAGAGTTGCATTGCTTCTCTAAACAGTGGTAGTGACCCTCTACCTCCTGTTGTTGAGGTAGTACATGGCCACTGTGTTGCCTGTCATTATCGGGACATTCTTTCCCCATAGAGCGAGCAGAAAGGCCTTCAGCGCTAGTCCGATTGCTCTCAGCTCCAAAAGGTTGATGTGTAGTTTTGACTCTGATGGAGACCAATGACAGCTTACCATCAGATTGTTGGCATAGGCTCCCCACCCCTTGAGTGTGGCATCCGTAACTATTGTTATCTCCGGCCATGGTTGTGCCAAAAGGGTTACCCTCTCAGGATGTTTTTCTCGCAGGCCCACCACAGGAGATCCTGTGTAACTCTGCTCGGAACCTGGATTAAATCCGACATCTTGCCCGAGAACTGGGACCACTGTGTTCTGAGGGCCCATTGTAGGGATCTCATTCTCAGGCGAGTCTCTGGCACCAGGAAAATGCAGGATGCCATGAGGCTAAGCAACCTCAAAAAATTGAAGGCCGGAAGACTCTGGGCACTCTGGAATTTGGAGACCATCTGCAGAATGTCCCGAGCCCTCACCTTGGGTGGCGAGGCTTTTCCCAAGGATGCATCCAGGACTGCTCCAATGAATTAGTGTCTTTGAGAAGGTATCATGTGGGAATTCTTGTAATTGAGGGAGAAACCCAGTCTGTGAAAAGAAAGGCAGGTTATGCTGAGTTGTTACAGAGCCTGTTAGGAGGTTCTCGTGGGGTTCCTGGCTTACGTCCCGGGTTCGAGGGCGCACAGGATTTTGCCTTAGGCCTTTACTCGTCTGCTTTTACTGGCGCGACAGGAGCATGGGTTTAATTTTTCTCTTTTTCGAGGGGGTCGGGTCCTCCTTCCCGTTGATTTTTAACATTTCCTGTCTGAATGGCTCGAACTCAGCAGGAATTGACGATTTGGTTGGGCATGTAATACTCATCGGATGAGGAGGTGAAAGGTGATTGATGTTGCCTTTTTGTTCATCTTCTTAAACGAAGATGAAGAGTTGTGAGATCAACTCCTGGATCGAGAGCGCTTTTTGGATTGTTTCCTTCGAGGAGAGTCACCGCTCGACTCGTCGGACGTGTGCTTTTCCCACATAGTCGTCAAGGGGGATTTAGTAAGGGGCCTACCCGCAGCCAATTTCCCTTTTCGCTCTTTCAAAGCCTTACCAGTCCTGGACTGACAGGACCCACGGTCTGCTATCTGATGCTGCACGCCAAGGCACCACAGCCAGACTCAATGAGGATCGGTGAGAGACATCTTAGTGCCGTAATCGTGGCATTTTTTAAGCTCTGTCTTCGGGGTTGAAGGTGTTAAACACGAGGCCATCATTTATTCGAATATGTTGCAGTTTTGAAACTGGAACTGAAGCGCGCCGTAATTTCTGGAAGCGTCAGCTATCACATTAAAACAGAACTGAAGCTAACGTGCACTGCGCGTGCTATATGTACCAGTGCTGACCTCGAGACGGAGACCCTCGAGAGACATCAAGTCGACTGCATTGATGCACAGCACCCACTACAGAAATAACAATTTCGAAGCAGATAAGCTAGAGAGCATAACTATCTAAAGATGATTACATGGGAGGACAGAATCCATTCCAAGTATGCATTCAAGTTCAAAGCTTTGATTACAAAGCTATAATAGGGTCTGGACGTTTCTATGTGTAACTCCTTGCAACCCCAAGTAGGCACAACAGAACGACAGGTAGTGCAGTGGGGAGAGGTCTCATAACAAAAATGTTTAAAAAGCATAAGTGAAAACGTTGTCAATACATACATGGAAATACATAGTGTAGCCTGTGTGCATATATAACTGGAGAAGTATAAAGGTATGCTGGTGAAATACACAATCAGGAACTACTGTGCCTTTGATCTGCTGGCACACTTGCCAGATTTCAAGAAGGAATGTTGAGCCATGACTGCCTGTTGCTGAAGGCAGTTGGAGCTTTCTCTCAGAAGCGACAGCTATGCAGCACTGATGAGGCCTACAGCTAGTTAACACACTTGTCGACTACCACTTATCGAATTGTGTGTCACAGGCCCCCCTGAACATATTGCTGCAGCTACAGACCAAGAATTTTGCTTCCGAGCAACCGGGAGAAGGACTTTGTGTTGTCACATTCTGAGGGCTGCAGTCTGTCAAATGCTATCAAGGAGAGAGCATGATGGACAGAGCCCTTGGCCTGCTCTTAACTCCAAGGAAGCCCAGCTGACAATATTTGGAGAGAGCAGGAGCTGTCCATGCTGCTCTTTTTAATGAAGAGGTCTGTTGCCAGCTGCTCACCTGCTCTACTGAGAGAACCTTCCCTCATACAGTGCAAGGTTATACATTCCCAGCATGGTTGTGGAAATTAAATCAGTTCCCCCATTCTCAAATGGGACTGAATGAGCCATTATCTATTCGTAGAGCAGAGCATGGCTATTATTAGACTGTAAGCTGGCTGGGGAGGTGTTTGTTCTCATTTATTTTTTCTGAGTTAGCACATACCTGCAGCAGCTCTAGGGATTTTGCTTATGGCTAGTACTACCTAAAACAGTTGTTTGTAAGAAGAGTATTTCCATTCTTTATATGGATGTTAAAACGAATAATGTTCACTTTAACTTTCTCAATAGTGATTTACAGTATAACAAACTTACAGAAACGGCTCAAAGCATTCTTCAGTCACAATCTATTTTTGCATCATCCATTACCTAAGTGCAGGTTGCTTGCTAAGAGGTTTCTCCATTCGGTAGGTTTCTCAATCCGGTTTCCTTTCTCATGTTAACGTCAGGGGTCACAGACATAGATTAGGAGGCTTAGAGGCGAGTGCATGCATGCCTCAAGGTTACTCGTTATACACTATGCCACACACAAAACCAAAAAAAAAAAAAACACTGATCACTCTTTCAGGATGTTCGGGAGATGTCACTGTCTCCAGACTTAATCAGCTCTCCTCAGTTCAGGATCTTGAGAGCCTTTCCAGTCTCTTCGACTTGTGTAAGCCTATTCTCCCACTTGAAGGAAAACAGGATTCACTGGTCTCTTGTTCCTTCAGTCCCCTTAGATAATGGGTTGACGTGAGAGTCCTGCAGTCTCAATGTCTTTGTGAGCTCACACAGGATACAGGGTAGGCTTGAGACTCGACCAGTCCCAATGTTGGCATCTCTTGCCCCCAACACCCTCCTGTGCCATCCTGCTGCTGGACTCTAAGGCAAGGTTGGAGTCGTAGAAGACCCTATACTGACCCCATCTTGGTGGCTGTCCCCATTCCCCCCAGGAAAGGTTGCCAGAAGGCAGCCACCTTTGCCTCAGAGCGACCTGCACTACCAGGACTGGTCCCCCAGCCCTCATATGATCAAGTGATCACATAGCCACCACAGAGGCACAGTAGCTTGCCGACCCTTGGCCTAATCTGCACCTGCAATAAGACCCTGCACTGACCCAATCAGGGAAAAATGCAAATATATGCATTGAGTTTCTTGATGAGAAACGTAACCAAGTTGATATGATGTAATAATGAGGTTTTTAATTGAGAAGAACTAGGTCACAATTTAGTTTAGAAAAGGAATCCATCTTAAATAATTTCATGCAAGCCAAATGGAAAAGAATAGCTTTGCAATGAATAATAGATGTATTCTTTGAAATTGCTGCAACATTACCAATTATTTAGGGGATGGCTTTCACAGCCAAGATTGTAGTAAGGGTGCACTGTGTGGGTTGCTTCCAGACAACTGTTGGGAGAATCTTAATGCTCAATTGATTCACTGTGTGCAGTTGGGAAAGTTATCTCGTGGAGGCTCAGCATTGACTTAAGGTGTGGAAGATCTCCCTCCACCGCATCAAATGATTATTTAATGCCCTGTGACCGAGAGCACTGCAGGCCACACATCAGACCCAGCGGTGGTCGGGCCCCAAACACTCTAGACAGAGTGCATTGGGGTCTGAGGCCACGAACGAGCGGTTGCAAGACATTCAACTCGTGAATCCTCCTGTGGCCGACATGCCCCGGGGAGGTGAGGCACTGAAGCGAAGTGAAATAACAAATGAAAAACAAACGGGGAGCAAGCAGAAAGCTGAAAAAGGTCTCTGCGCTGGCTGCCAGGTTAGACACCGTCCGTGCGGAAAAAGGGACTGAGGTGAGGCGCCAGAGGGTGGGGCCTCGGCAGGGCATTTCCACGCCGAGGCTGCGCCCCCACGCGTTATACTAAATTTAAAGGGGACGCCCCACAAAGATAGAGGAAAGGGGAAAGGACGTACGAGTATATATTTTGGTGCAAAGCATCTGCGTACTTTGAAGTTGATAACAAGTGGCAATTCTTTTAATGATCTGTCCAGGGTAACTAGGGCAGACATTGGTTGGCCGAAGTGGGCCAAGTACTCAATAAATGCTTCTGAGGTGACTGGAATGAAAAGTGACAACCACATCTGGATGATTGCATCTCCTGCTACTCATCCAATGGCCCTAGAGTCCATAAAGGCCTTTGCAGTCTCCTCCCCTCCCATCCCATCCCATCCTGTGCCGATTTCCACCTTCACTCCTTCTCCCTCCTGGCTTCTAATCACTGGACCGGACCAACACCAGAAATTAGAAAATTCTTAGGACTGCGATTAGTATCAGGATTGCCCTTAAGAGCCACCTTCTCCACCAGGTGGGAGTCACTGAGACTATTGATCTGAATCTCCCTATTACTTACTCACCCCAGGATCCCCAACCACCATCCTCACTGGATTGCATAATATAACGTGTGTATTTGTAGAGTGCAAGTTCACCTTGGCGCTATTGACAGATAACAGATGTTTATTGTTGCCCAACTTAATGGTACTTAGTTTATTGGACCTGGAAGGCTGAAGGGCTGAATGGACCTGCCAGGATTTTAACCGTTGACCAAACACAGGCCCCTCTAGTGCATGCTGCAAGGGTGTAAATGCAGCAATTACTCAAATACAAGTCTACCTTGCACTGTTGCAGGTTACATGGTCCCACTCCTTCCCCACCACTATGCCATTAAAGGAATGTATTACTGTACCATGAGCATGTAAAGCACCCGGCAACGCGACTACTCCAGCCATCAATATGCCCTTTAAGCATTGCTTCTTGTTGAAGCACGTTTCATTTTCAATACATATACACAATCATTGAATGCCATTTATTTAAACATAAATCATTGCGATAAAAAGTTCAAAATAATGTTAGAATATATACATTGATGTGTAGCAGAGCCATGTTTTCAAGGATATAAAGAAGAAAACGGGGAGTTTGTATTAGTCTTGACTAGTTCGATTTTCCCTTCGGTAGGTAGGAGCCTCTCTTAATGCCACAATTTAGCTTGCACTGCGGGTTTATGAAACAGAGGTGTATAATCTTCTGCTGGATGTTTGGAGTCAATTCAATGTGTTTTTAATGTAGCCGGTGGAATTGGAATTAATGTTTCTGTGGAGTATCGTCTCGGTTTTTAATTGGAATCAAACGGTTAGGTATTTAGAGGGGAGTTGTTGGCGTTTGGAGGAGGGGAGAGGGGTGTTCTATGTATTTCCTCAGCCTAGAATTTTCTGGCTGTTGTATTTTGCAGGGCTATACCCTTTTTCAGAATGCAAAGATTTAAAATGTGAGCACTACGTTGCAGCAATCAAGGTTAGCTGAAATTGACATTTCGATATGGCTTTCACGAGGAGAAAGGGCATCGTTTAATTTCTTGAAAAAAAGGATATATATGCATTTTAATAAGGTAATGCCACTGAGGAAAACAAGTTTAAAGTTCATTCGGTAAATCTCTGTTTATTACAGTTATTCTTAGCTGGCAGAGTTTAAAGCATTCTTTCTTTTAAATAAAAGTTGTATTAACACAAAATACTTAATGGCTATTTGAGGTGTACAGCTAGATTTAAAAATCATAAAACCCACATGACAAATAAACAGCTATATTTCATTTAATGCTCACTAGAGAGCACTTAAGCACCATACTTCCACGCGGCTATTCTTCATTTCTTACTCCATATGTTAGGTGAAGCGAGCTGTTTGCAACAATTAACTTCAAGCCAGGTTTTTACGTTTGGCTATTCAGTGGTGCTAAACGCACCGACTATAAGCTGAAAGTAATGTTATTGGAATGGAAGACAGGAGAGATATGGGATACAAGTAGTGACACAACATGGGGGTGTTTGGTTATTTAGCCAACCATTGACCACCCATGGCCATTCTAGTAAATGTGACTATTTAACCCCACTACCTGCTCCTGCCCGTCCAAAACACGTCCCGTTGAGATCTGAGAATAGCCCTGTGCTTTCCGTGCAGCCAGCTGCCCATGAAATAAAACCGTTTAACCAAGTGTGCCTTCATCTTTATAAGTAGCAGGTGTGGTCCTTGCACTTCTCATTCCTGTTAAAATCAAGCATTGGCAAATCCAACCTTTTTGCTCTTGTTTAGGCATTTGACAGTCATTCGCCTTGCACTGCCATAATGCGTGCTGGTACTAGCACCATTGTCTAGCTTTTGCCATCCTATGGCCATGTAGTACCATTTTGGCAGTGCCTGGAAAATTCGGATACTATGTCTACACAAAATCAAAACTATTAGCTTTACCAAAACTTGCTTTAAAGCTGTAATACAACGTCAAATTATGTTCCTTTATACACAGACTACTCAGATAATAGTGGACATTGTTTTGAGAGGAGAAGTAGAACGTGTGTAATACATTTTAAACAATATAAACAATTAATGGCCAACATGATTTGCCTGTTTTGCAAATTGACAGCATTTCTTCTTTGGGTTATCTTTTTTGATTAAAGCTATGAGCAAGATAACCAAAAAAGGTTTAATTTGCTCAAAAGACACGCCACTAAAGTAGCTTTTGGTGGCAGGGTGAGGGGCGGCTCCTGAAGGCTCACCATTCTTGTAAACAATTGGTGACTGGTAAATGTTTGCAGTGGAGGGACACATTCACACAAGTTACCTAGTGCAGCAAGGGAGCCCGAAATCATGTTGAGATGTTTTGCGGGGTGGGCGGGATTCTCCACCGTGAAATGGTTTATAATGAAGTGGTGCATTTAACAACACAAGTTTTGCAAAATATTGTGCAAAAAGCGATACAATTTACAATCGGTTCTCTAGGTATGACCAAATCCAACAGATGAATACTATCGGTGACTTTACAAGAGAATGTTACATTTATAAATGTTCTTTTATAACACGCATAATACCAGCTTGTATTTGTATTTATTTATTTGTATTGCGCACCTTGCCCAAGGGCTTACGGGCGCATGTTTAGGAAAGTTACAGTTACAGCAGAGGTATAAACAATATACAGTTACAAGTTATAGTAACATAAAGGGTAGAAAGCCTACGTAGGTTATGCACATATAACTACAGACATGTTCTGAGTAATGGAGAGTGCGGTAAACAGTGCATCACAGCATTAGCAACTGACTGATGACGGGGTGGCTGCTAAGGCATCTTGTTCAAGTAACCATAGTTTGGTTTTGGCTTTAAAGGAGTGGCAGTGCGGAATGTTCCTCAGGGCATTGGGAAGGGAGTTTCAAAGCTTGGCGGTAAGGACAGGGAAACTCGACCCTCCAGCAGTACGGAGCTTGAAGCTGGGAATATCCAGCGTGTGTGCCTGGGCGGATCTCAATGGTCTAGCGACTGTGTGTTGTATAAAGCGTGAAGCTAGATAAGCAGAAGCTGTGTTATTTTGGGCCTTGTGGGTTAGCACAAGCGATTTGAGTGATATGCGGTGAGAGATAGGTAACCAATGAAGGTTCCGCCTGGTATTGGAGATGCGAGTGCGCCTTGGTATGTCGAGTGCTGCCCTTATGGCGTTGTTTTGCATGATCTGGAGTTTGTCAAGGTTTCTTTGGCTAGTCCCCAAGTAGAGCGTGTTGCAATAATCGATTTTCGACAAGATGAGGGTTCTGGCAAGTATCAGGCAGTTGCCTGTCGCCAGGAAGGGCCGGCAGGCCGTAATCAGTTTGCAGGTGTAAGATGACGCAGAAACAACTGCATTAGTCTTTCGATTCAGTGACAGGGTGGAGTCTAGGTATATTCCAAGGGTTTTTGTGACATTGGCGACTTTAATAACATTCCTGTCAATAGAGAAGGAGTTATATTTAGGGTCAAGTTTGGTGAGTTTAGGTTGCGAGCCAAGGATGATTAGCTCTGTTATTTCGTCATTAAGGTAAAGCCCATAATTGGCCATCCAGGCCTGGATGACGGTGTAGACTGTATTAAGAGATTTAGAGTCGGTTACATAATCACCAGTGATAGGGATGAGTATCTGGGTGTCATCCGCATAATTAGTGTAGGTGACACCCAGATAGTCAAGAATATCAAAGAGGGGTTTAGTGAACACGTTATATAGTGTAGGAGATACACAAGATCCTTGTGGGATTCCACACGGGACGTGGGCTGGGTCAGCTGCAGCTAGAGGGGAGAAAAACCTCATGGTTCTGTTAGCAAGGAAAGAGCTGATCCAGGATGTTGCTGCTTCGGAAAAGTGGGCAGCAATTTTGAGATGGTGGCAAAGGATTTGATGGTCGACCAAATCAAAGGCTGCTGATAGATCAAGGAAGAGCAGGAGCGCCTGTTTACCCTTATTTTCAGATCCTCGATTTGGGTTTTTAGATCTATTAACGTTGTCTCCGTGCCATGCCTAGGACGGAAGCCGGATAGTCTAAGCCCTAATAGATTGTTGATTTCGAGGTACTCCTGGATTTGGAGATAGGCTGCGCGATTGAGGATTTTGAGTAGGTATGGTACCGTGGTGATAGACCTATAATTTGAGGGATTACGGGGATCAAGATTCGTTTTTTTAATTAAAGGGATGACTCACGCATCCTTGAGGTTATCAGGCATGATGCCTGATTCAAAGGATGCATTTATGAATGAGGTAATAAATGGGGCAGGATCAGGTGCAGCCCCCTTTATGATAGGTGCGGGGCAGGCATAATCTTGGCAATTGGAGGGCTAAAGCTTTGTTATGATGTTTTCTACTTCCTTGATGGTGAGGGGTGAGAAACTGAACGGTTTGATGGGGTGTTTGCGAGAGAGGATTTTGTGGAGCGGGGTGTTGCCGGTTGAGTCAGAGAGGTAGCTTTTTTTGCGTTAATTTTGGCTTGGAGCAGGGCAATTTTGTCCAGCAAGGCATTTTGGATATATGAGCACCATTCAGTGTCAGGGGACACGTGTCAAGAGGAGCAACTGGAGACTCCAGTTCCTTGAGTATCTTAAATAGTTCCTTAGTGCTAGATTGGGCTTGGGTGATCCTTTTATTGTATACTTCCTTTTTTGCATTTCGGATGGCTTCTTTGTAGGTAAGGGAGGCTAAAGTAAGGTTATTTTTGTTTACTAGGGAAGGCGCTGTTTTCCAGAGAGCCTCAGCTTTTCTTTTTTCTTTGCGCAAGAAACTGTGGGGTGAACCAGGAGTTGAGGTGAGGCTGCGGTTTTTCTTTGTGCAATTTGATTGAGGCGATAGTATTGAGGGCTTTTAGCATGACACGGTTATAGGTGTCTACTAAAGCTGTGGGGTCAGACAAGACCCAGATGCCGGGTTGAGCAGAGGGAGGATGAGAGGGAGAAGTTTCTCAGCTGTGATGTCTTTTTTATTCCGTGTGCAGGTGGGATTTCGAAGCGTGGGATCGGGATTGTGTGTTGCTCTGTGTTGTCTTGCTTCCAAGAAAAACGCGTTGCCCCTGAGCTATCCTTACTTCCCGATTTGAGCACTTTCTATTGTAAAACACTTTCGGCACCAACAGTAAGAACCAGCATTGCCACTGTAAATCACTTTAACGAAGCTTGTGACAGTCATGAGTATGACCGTGTAAAGGGGATCAATGTCCCCCTCAATTTAGGGTAGTTAGGGCAATGCCAGAGCCAGACCTACCCCAGAGCTGGTGTGGGAGAATTAAGTTGGAGCACTTTCTCTGGCTTCACAGTATGCCTGGAGCCATTGGTGCCCCTTTGTCTGGCCCAATACCCATCGCCCACTGTCCTGGATGGGACCCTTTCTCTTCAAGGGGCTACAGTGATCAGAATCCACAATACTGCGCAAACCCCTGGGATAGACATTGGTTCCTGGGATCGAAACTCATTCCTGGGAAGGTGCACCAGAGAAAAAATACAAGTACCACAATGCACCAAGGCCCAAAGGACAAGATGTAGTATGGAAAAGGAGGAATGGACTGGGTAACCAAATGGGAATGACCAGGCTTCACCATTCAGGAACCACATAGGAGACCAAACACCATCTACCACAAGCCCTGTACTTGGATAGTGGAACAAAGGGCAGCCTGGGCAAAGCTGGAACTAGCAAGAGACTTCTCAAGAATAAGGGAGATGTAGGAACACTCCCCCATACACTGTTGGACCATCGACTTATTGAGTGAAGGGGGGAGACAGAACACACTACCACAGTGATGGCATGGCACAGCTGTATGTTAAAAAGGAGGTGGGTGTAAAGGTCCTTATTAAGACTTCCAGGTGATTTCCCAGCCAACAACAGAATATCACAGACCAGAGATGGCACAATGGAAGCAGCGGACTGTGGTAACCAATGGGAGCAGAGGGAAGCTTCTAGCCAGGATGGTGGGGGTTCTTATAAACAGCCAGCAGTAAGTTGACAGAGGTGTTTGGGTGAGGTCGGCATAGGAGGAAGAATGTCAAGAGACCACCAAGGAGGATATAGCAGTGGAAGACCTTTGGAATATTTGGAGAGAGTGAAGGCAAGGGGTTGGGACAGAGTGGTACCAATTTTGCAGTATGTTTGAGTGAGAGTGTGATACAATGGAGTTTTGGAGAGAGTGAGGCAGAGGGGAAGTCGAGACTAGGGGTAGTGTTGGGAGGAGTGAGGTAGGAGGGAAGTGGCTATGATCAGGAGGGACCTGGAAAGCAGAGGGAGGAAAGGGAAAAATCAGGAGGTAAGTGTAGAGAGTGGGGAGAGCGAGACAGAGGGGGAGAAGCGAGGAGAGCAGCATAGGGAGAGGAGAGGGAGAAAAAGGTTAAGACATGGTCATCTAGAGGAAAAGGGCACTGGGACAATCAGTCTACTCTGCAAGTTTGCTGTAGAAGTCCCAGAGGGAGTACTAGAGATAAGGCTGCAACCATTTGCCCCTGCTAAGGACAATGATTGACAGACAGTAGGGCTACCATGGCTCTTGTGAATTAGCACTGCCATCCGATCTGTTGAAGGATGGTGGTGCAAGCGTCTTCAAAGTTTGTGGGAAAGGCGTGCACCAATTGCCTGCTTTTGTAAAACTATTTTAAAATAAAAACTGAAAAGTTTGTGGATTTGTCTTGTGACCCATTGAATACTGTCACAAACTGCACCCACAATATATGACTGCACTGAAAATGTGCATAACTTTCACAAAGCTGTGCCCACAATATAGGACAACTTCACCACTAAGTCAATATTATGAAGCAGCCACTAAAAGAGGTCAGTTTTCAAACTATATCACTTCCATGCTGCCGTTGCAGTATCTTAGCCTCTCAACCCCACCACCTCGCCCCCCTCCCCCCTTCCAGGCTCCCGTACCCATCAGTCTACCACCCCCCCCACTGAACCCGCCTCTACAAACGAACACATGCATGCTTGTAACGAACCATCATACAATCTCAGTAACTCACACAAACATATATAAGAACACAAACATTTAAAATGGTGTATGCGCGTGCACACACACACACACACACACACACACACTTTTCATAGCACTTGAAACATGCATGCATTCGTAAATACAAACATTTGCTTACCTTTACCAGTGGCACCTCTTGAACCAGTCTCCTATTTGTTTCAGGAATGGCAGGGAGTGGATGGAACATTTGGGGCCAGCGGTTTGATCGCTACTTGGTTGCCAAGCGACCATGTGTAATTAACCTCGTTCTATGCATTTCATTTTTTATGAAGAGACTGCACAATTTAAACATTTTTAAAAAAAACCCTGCCCAGAAGGAGGCAGGGGTGGCACATACGGGAATGGAGGCAACTGCCAACCTCTCTGCCTCACCGGCTCAGACAATGATAAAAGCCTTTGTGCCTATTCTAGGGATCATATAATTTGTAGTTTCGGTCCCAATATGTGGCAGGACTTGCTGATATGCAGATCTACCAAAAACTGGAGGGAATGCTGATGCAAAGGGCTCTTTAAATTACTACTACTTAGATATGTAATACATCAAGTACAGTGGTCTTATATAGTGCAATGTCTGCCAGTCTGGCAACCTTTAGGTGCATAGTGTGATGGCACCATGAAGCAAGACACAGAAAACAGATTCAAAGTTCAAATAAAAGGTCTTTATTAACTCAAATGCCAGGATTGTGTAAGGCCTAACTTGCTTTTCCAAGGTGGGATTTCCCTGCCTAAATAAACGAAGGATAGTCAGTGTCAGTAAGTTTAACTTAAAAGTCTGTGTGTTCAAAAGCCTACACTTGCCCTCACAACTAAAGCTAAACAATGTGTAGGGATGTCAGCAACCAAAAGAACAGTGTTAAAACTAAAGTTCTGAGCTTCTTCTTGCTCCAGGTTTGCTCTTGGTTGCCTTGCCCAAGTTCAACACAGTTCCAACAAAAGTGTCTCAGGGTTCCCTTCCCAAAGTTCAACACAGTTCTTTAGGCCTCAAATTTGCAGTCTCATCAACTTGCTCAGTACGCCTTTTCTTTCCAGGTCATGAACAATTTTAGACCAGCCAGTCTCAGAATCTTGACTTCTCTTGATTTATTCCAAGGAAGGGGTCCTTAGTCTAGGGGCAGTTCTCGGATCACATGGTCCACCCATCACTTTCCTACCCTTTTTAAGTGGTATTTCTCCTGGTTTCCACCTTGCTTTCACACTATCCAAAAGTGTTTTACTTTCTGCTCTTTTCATTTTGTTTTCAAATGCTGTTTCTTTAAATTCATCTCTTCCACGAATGCACCTTGCTTTCAATTTAATTTGTGTGATGTTCTTATATCCTTTTCTTTAATTCAGCATTCAAAACGTATTAAGTGCTTGTCAACTTGTTCAGTATTCAATAGTTTGCATTTGGTCATCTGACCCATTTATCAGCATTCAAAACACATTACTTGCTTAGCAATTTGTTCATTATTCAATAGTCCACGATTTGTTTTCCAGACCCATTTATTGTGTATTCTTGTTCGTTCAGCATTCACCACAGCCCACACCATACGTGCCTCGGCCTGAGTGCACTTTCCCTGAAATCTCACCCGTGTGCGGCTGGACTGCCGGGTGCTCTGGTCTCGCTTCAGGGTTCTTGCTCGCTCTTTCACTCCAAAGGGGCTCCAGCAAGCAGCGCTTGCTCTTTCCAGTTCTTCCTACAGCAGTCGGCAGCGTCTCAATGTTCCCCACTCCCAAAAGTGAACACGAGACAATGGGCTTTGCGCAGCTTCAGACTCTCTCGCGGCCTACCATGGCCTCAGCACCTTCCTGGCTTCTTTGCTGTCGGTGTCCTTTACACCGGCCTGTACTCTGCTCACTCGACCTCCGATGGCGTTACTTCCCAGCACAACTGGTTACTTTCCTTTACTTTTTATACACCTGGAACCATTTAACAGGTTGCAGGTGTGAACATTTAGTTTTGCTTGCCTGACAATAGTTATTGGGACATGCCTGACTCTTCCAACACACCTCAGGCCTCTTCCTCGTCTCAGTGTCAGAGTGGTAAAATGACACATTGGTGCTCATTACTCTTAGTCACCTCTTCCTCGTCCAAGTACTATAATGGTTTAAATGAGGAAAATATTATAAGTTACTCACCGTAGTGACTAACGTACTCTTAGTCCCCTTTCCTCCATACTGCATGGGCTGCTCTGACTTCGCCCATCCGGCGCCACATCTCAGTCCCCATTGACGCGTCGACAATATATTTTACATTGCCTAATGACACCAGTATCATTAAGGGGGAGGTTGGTGGGATGTATGGAGGAAAGGGGACTATGGACTAAGTGTACGTTAGTCACTACGGTGAGTAACTTATAATTACTCTTACGTCCCGTCCCTTTTCCTCCATACTGTATGGGCGATTACAACTGAATGTAGCCCCAGGGTGGAGAGGAGAGCCTCCTTAAGCAAATAGGTTCCTGAGAACCGCATGTCTGAAAGCCGCATCAGATCTAGAGCCAACATCCAAACAGTAATGCATGCAGAAAGCTGAGGGAGTGGCCCCTGCTTATGACCTGCCAAGGGACATGGCGCTGAAATGCAATGGCCGTTGCTTTGGCCCTGACTGTGTGGGCATGCATGTTGGCCAGAAGAGGCGTGTGCTGGCCCTCGTACGCTTCCTTGATGGCCGAGAAATTCTAACTCTTAGTCCATTGTCCCCTTTCCTCCATACTGTTTGGGCGTCCCTTCCAAGGGACGGGAGATGGAACCTTTTTCACCAGAAATAACTTTCCCCTTTAAATTTAGAGGCGCGGCCCAGGGATAATTACTCACCGCAGTAACCAGCGTATTCTTAGTCCTTAGTCCCCTTTCCTCCATACGGCATGCGCTGCCCTGACTCTGCCCTCCGGTGCCACACCTCAGTCCCCACTGACCCATCGACTAGATTTAACATTGCCTAATGACACCAGTATTATTAAGGGGGAGGTTGGTGGGACGTATGGAGGAAAGGGGACTATGGACTAAGAGTACATTAGTCACTACGGTGAGTAACTAATAATTACTCTTACGTCCCGTCTCCTTTCCTCCATACTGTATGGGCGATTACAACTGATTGTAGCCCCAGGCTGGAGAGGAGATCCTCCTTAAGCAAATAGGTTCATGAGAACCGCCTGTCCAAAAGCGGCATCTGATCTAGAGCTGGCATCCAAACAGTAATGCTTGCAGAAAGCCGAGGGAGAGGCCCAAGTGGCCGCCCTGCTTATGACTTGTCATGGGACATGGCGTTGGAATGCGATGGCCGTTGCCTTGGTCCTGACTGCGTGGGCATACACGTTGGCTGGGAGCGGCATGTGCTGACCCTTAAACGCTTCTTTGATGGCAGAGACCATCCAGCAAGATATGGAAGCCTTAGAGGCCTGATAGCTTGGCCTCGAGCCGCCAAACGTGACAAACAGAGCGTCCGACTTGCGGAAGCCCTAGGTCCTATCCAAGAAGAATTTTAGGGCCCGCCTGACATCCAGGCAGTGCAACGCACTCTGTGCTTCGTGCTTGGGAAAGACCGCAGGAAGGACTATTTCCTCGTTCAAGTGAAATGCCGATGGAACCTTAGGCAGAAATGCCGGGTGTGTCCGCAGGACTACCTTGTCCTTGTGAAAGGTGGTATATGGTTCTGAGCCGACCAGTGCCAAAATCTTGCTGACTCTGCGAGCCGAGGTAAGACCGACTAGAAAGACCGTCTTGATGGTGACCAGCCTAATGTCCACGGACGCCATTGGCTCGAATGGTTTGTGCGCCAGGGCGCCCAAGACTATTTAAAGGTCCCACACAGGGTGCAGTCTCTTTACGGGCTGGTAGATCCTAGCGAGACCCGTCAGATGTTTGACGATAGGGTTGGAGGAGGAAAAAATGCTCTCCTCTGAGTTCCCGTAAGCCCCAATGGCTGCAAGGTATGTACGGCAGTTGTCGACTTGTACTCCTCGAATGAGCGAAGTGCGCCGAAAAAGAGCATGTCTTCCAAATTGCAGGCCAAGGAGTCAATTCCCTTGGAGTCTGCCCAGTGACAGAACCTGGTCCATTTGCTCTTGTACTGGGCCCTGGTGGCTTTGCTCCTGGCGCCCTGTATGATCTCCAGATTGGCCTGTGAGAGGCTAAGGTGCCAAAGCGTTACCTGCTCAGGTACCACGCTGTGAAGGCTAGTTTCCTTGGCGCGGGGTGGATGATTCTGCCCCCCCTAGTGTGCCAGATGTGCTGGGCCCGTCGGAAGGTGTATAGGTGGCACCTCCGAGAGGCTGAGGAGCTCCAAAAACCTTGGCCTGGCCGGCCATCATGGTGCTATCAGAATGATGAGGAGTCGGTGAGACTCCTTGATCTTGCAAACTACTCTGTGTATTAGAGGAGTGGGCGGAAAGACGTAGGCTTTCATGCGGGTCCATTGTAGGTGAAATGCGTCGCCCAGCGAGCCGGGACCCTGCCCTTGCAAGGATGCAAACTGGGGATACTTCTTGTTGTGCCAGGTGGCAAAGAGATCCACCTGGGGATGACCCCACCTGTTGAATATCTCCTGCGTAACGAGGTCGTTTAGCTGCCACTGGTAATTGTCCACTCCCAACCTGCTGAGCCTGTCCGCCTCCAGGTTAGATTCCCCCGGGAGGTGGACTGCCTAAAGGTAAATTTAGTTTTCCAAGGCCCATTCCCACATGCTGATCCCCAGTCTGCACAGAGGAGGGGATCTGGTGCCTCCCTGCTTGTTGACGTAGTACATGCTGGTTGAGTTGTCTGTCTGGATGATGACAACCTTGCCCCTGAGAAGTGGGAGGAATGCTCCGAGCGCTAGCCAGATGGCGTTCAGCTCCAACCAATTGATGTGGTATTCCTGCTCCTGTCGAGTCCAGGTGCCATGGACTGAGAGGTCGTCCAGGGTGGCTCCCCAGCCCTCGAGAGAGGAGTCTGTGGTGATGGTGGCCTGCGGAGAGGGCGGCCGAAAGGACTTGCCCGTCCGTAGGTTGCAGTCCATGGACCACCAAGTTAGGCCCGAGCGGAGAGATGGCGGAACGTTGATCATCTCGGATTGCGAGCCCTGCTCCTGATTCCATGAGGCTGCGAAGTGCAGCTGAATCCTTCTCATCCTTAGTCTTGTGTGCGGAACGGCTAACAGAACCGCTACTAGTAGACCTAGGAGATGTTGGTACCACCATGCCGAGGTCACTTCTCTGCTGATTCTGGCTCCAGAAATGTGCATGAGCAAGCCTGCCCCCACTGGAGACAAATGGACCGGAAGGGGCGTGTCATGCCTTCTTTCCCTCGGAGGCTGACTGGAAAAAGCCCTTACTTCCCCCCCACCCCTTTTGTTGCTTGCACCGGTTCTGAGACGGCGAGTGGTCCTGCTGCCTGGATCTCCGTTCCTGGAGGCCGCGGAGCCCTCCGTACGTACGACCCCTGTCGGAGCGCTGCTGAGATTGGTGTACGATTTGGGTGTGGTCTTTGTCAGGATGGATAAAGACTTGGCCGTTTGTGAGCTGTTTTTCTTCTTGTCCGTGGATGAGTGGAAGAGGGTCCCCCCGCTTAGAACAGTAGATCTAATATGCATTCAAGGACGTCCGAGTTGCATTTTGTTGCCCGGAGCCAGGCTGTTCTTCTCATGTCTGTGGTGATACAGATGGCACAGCCAGAGTTGTCAATATGGGCCACAGAGGATTCCAGGAGGTCATGTGCCACCAGCTTGGCTAGCCCCGCCTTAAAGCGTGATTGGCTCCGAGTAGGGAGTTCTGGGAGGAAGTCTGCAATTTCCCTCCATAATCTTTAGTTGGCTGCAGCCAGCATGGCATCAGCGTTGGCCTGATGAAAATGCAAGGAACGTGTTGGAATAGAGCTTCTTCCCATACTCCTCCAAGATCTTCTCCTTGTCTAGCAGCGCCGCAGAGGAGGCGGCTGAGGACAACTGAGGCTTGGAGTATAGTGATGCCGCAGAGATCACTGATGAGTGTGGCTGCGGATGGGCCAAGAGCAAGAGTGTATCCCCCTCCATCTGCCTGTACTTGGCGTCCAAGCGTCGATTGGGGTTTGAGCCTGCCCTTCTTGGCCAGGGAGACTACATCTGTTTGCAGTGGAATCCCTGTTTTGGCAGAGGGGCGTTGCGTGAGGACTTCCGCCAGAACCCCCTCTGCTGGCTGCTCGACCTCTGGTTGGGGTAGGCCCAGATACTCTGCTAGCCCAGCAAGATGGTTTTATTTGTATTTATTTTATTTGTGTAGTGCTCCTGGCCCAAAGTCATCTGGGCGCATATCTTAGGTTACAGTAACAATCAAGCATCAGGAACAGTAGACACACAAAGGCATGAAGAAATATCTCTCCCAGAAATACTTAAAACCTATACTTTACAATATACTTAAAATATACTTTACACAGTATTTACATTCAGAATACAAGACAGTTGTTCAGCGAGTCCTGTGTCATAATGGGTGGATTTAGGCTAAAGTTATGGGTGGTGGTTGTGAGTGACTTGAGCCATAAGCCACAGTTTAGCTTTGCTCCTGAAGGAGTGGAAGGAGGATTCTATTCCAAGTGGGTAGGGGAGCGGGTTTCACAGTTTAGTAGCAAGGACAGGGAAGCTGGCACCCCCAGCTGTCTGAAGCTTGAATCTGGGTAGAGTGAGACACTGCACTTGGGCTACTCTCTGAGGATGGCTGGAAGTGTGTGGGGTGAAGCGGTTCGTAAGGTAATTGGGTGCCTGATTGGCCAAGCATTTGTGCGTAAGAGCAAGTGTTTTGAGGGAAACTCTTTGTGCTACTGAGAGCCAGTGTAGGCTGCGTCTGGTGTCAGATATATGCTGGTTCCTGGGAATATTTAACGCAGCCCTAGTGGCGTTGTTTTGGGTGAACAGGGGCTTGTTCAGGTTACGCTGACGTGTTCCTAGCTATAGCACATTACACTAGTCCAATTTGGACATGACAAGGATTCTGGCAAGGATGATGCAGTTAGCAGTGGTGAGGAATGGACGGCAAGCTGTGATAAGTTTGCACGTGTAGGTGGATGCTGAAATGACAGCATCAGTTTGCCTGGAGAGAGATAAGGTGGAGTCGAGATGGATGCCTAAGGTTTTAGTACTGTTGGAGACCTTAATGGTGTTGCCATCGATGATAAATGATTTGAAGATCGGGTCTAGTCTGCTAAGATGGTGATGGGAGCCCAAGATGAGAAGCTCTGTTTTATCATCATTCAAACAGAGCTCGTGCTGTGCAATACAATCCTGAATGACCCGATATACATCATTTAACGCTTTAGTGTCAACTATGTGGTCTCCAGTGATAGGGATCAGTATCTGGGTGTCATCTGCATAATTAGTGTAGGTGACACCCAGAGAGTCAAGAATATCAAAGAGCGGTTGGGTGAACACGTTATAAAGCGTAGGTGAGAGCAGGTTCCTTGGGGGACCCCACACAGTACTGGAGATGGTTCAGCAGAGGGGGAGAAGACCGTGATAGATCTATTGGCCAAGAAGGATCTAATCCAGGTGGTGGCTTTGTCAGAAAAATGGGCTGCTGATTTAGGATGCCGACAGAGGATTTGATGGTTCACCAAGTCAAAAGCTATAGATAAATCTAGTAGTAATAGTAGGGCCAGCTTTCTGTTGTCTTTCAGATCCTCAATTTGGGTTTTTAGATCGATAAGGGCAGTTTCTGTTCCATGCTTGGGGCGGAAGCCAGATTGTCTGAGACAGAGAAGTTTATTGGATTCCAGAAAGTCCTGCATCTGCAAATAAGCTGCTCGGTCCAGGATTTTAAGCTAAAAAGGGACAGTGGTGATGGGCCTGTAATTGGTGGGTAAGCTGGGGTCTAAGGACGTTTTTTTGAGAAGGCGGATGACCCCAGCATTCCTAAGGTTATCAGGGACGATGCCAGTGCTGAATGAGGTATTTATGAGGGCAGTGATGGATGGTGCTAGTTCATGGGTAGCCTCCTTAGTTTAGTTTAGTTTGTTTATTTATAAAGCGCATCCGTACCCTCAGGTAACTGGGCGCATAATCATGTGTGCAGCAGGGTTACATATCGTTGCACGAACATCGTATTACAATCGTATTACAGCAGACAGAGCGTACATTAGTCCAAGCTCTGAGTGTTTACATACAAGAGTAGAATATACCAAAAAAAGAAGAAATGTATATACAGAGAATATGCAATGAAGAGAAAGTTACAGTGGCTAGTGCGGACCGGGTTACAGGTTGGTCCTGGCTATGCTGTAGGTCGAGTAAACATTACTACAGGTGAAGAGCGGCGGCTAGCAGGTCATAACGGTGAGAATCTGGATGTTTAGGCTAGTAGCCATGATTTTACCATGGCTCTGAATGGCCAAAAAGCGGCTTCCGATCTAATTGTAGTGGGGAGGGTGTTCCAACATTGTGCTGCGAGCACTGGAAAACTGGAGCCCCCTGATGTTTTTAGGTTGTAATTCGGGATCTTTAGTTGGTGTAGGTAGTTGTTCTGGTGGGTCTAATGGGGCAGTGTCTAGAGAATTTGTCAGAAAGGTACCGTGGGGCAGTGTGTGATAGGCACTTGTGGGTGATGACCAGTGTTCTTAACTTAATTCTGTCACGGATCGGGAGCCAGTGGACTTCTTTTCTAGCCATAGATATGTGCGCCTTGCGCGGAAGGTTGAGGGCACATCTTAGTGCATTATTTTGCAGGATCTGGAGTCTATTCAAGTTTTTAGTGGTAGTGCCTAAGTAGAGTGTGTTGCAATAGTCTAATTTAGACAATATCAGTGCTCTAGATAGGGTAAGGCAGCTGGAGGTGGAGAGAAAAGGCCTGCAGGCATTGATCAATTTATTGGTGTATGAGGTAGCTGAGATGGTAGAGTTTATTTGTTTCTTTAGTGATAGGGTAGAATCGAGGTATACACCTAGAGTTTTAACCTCTTTAGAGACTTTTATGATGTTGCCATCAATAGTAAAGGAATGGTACCTTTGGTCCAGTTTGTTGAGGCGAGCCTGGGAGCCTACGATAAGCAGTTCTGTCTTATCGTCGTTAAGGCAAAGACTGTGTGTTGCCATCCAGGCTTGGATTTCTAAGTAGATATCATTAAGCTTTGCAACATCTTCCTCATAGCTACCAGTGAGCGTGATGAGGACCTGGGTGTCGTCAGCATAATTAGTGTAGCTGACACCCAGATTGTCAAGACGGTCAAATAGGAGCTTCGTGAAGATGTTGTAAAGTGTAGGAGAGATGCAGGAGCCTTGTGGCACTCCACATGTGATTGGGATAGGGTCCGCAGCCGCAGTGGGGGCGAAGACTCTAGTCGTCCTGTCAGACAGAAATGACTGGATCCACTTAGTGGCATTCTGAGAGAATGCAGCAGCCGAGGAGAGGTGTTGAGTGAGGATCTGGTGGTCAACCAGATCAAAGGCAGCAGAGAGATCCAACAAGAGCAAGATGGCCAATTTGCCCTTGTCTTTGGCGTCATCCATTTGGATTTTTAGATCCAAGAGGGCAGTTTCAGTCCCGTGCCTTGGTCTGAAGCCGGATTGTCGCAAGCCTAGGAGGTTGTTTTCTTCCAAATGTTGTTGTATTTGGAGATAGGCTACCCTGTCCAGGATTTTGAGAAGAAATGGGACTGTAGTGATGGGCATATAATTTGTGGGGATGTTGGGATCTAGGTTAGGTTTTTTGAGCAGGGGTAGGACCCACGCTTCCTTAATGATGGGAGCTGGGCATGTGTCAACTTGGCAAGTGGACGGTTTAAGTTTGCGGATGATGTTTTCAACCTCTATATAGAGGTGAAAAGCTGAATGGTTTAAAGGTGTGCAAGATATGGGTAATTTTTCCAAAGGGAGAGTTAGGCTGTGAGTCCATCTGAACGTTGCTTTTTTTTGGGGTTGATTTTGGATTGGAGTGTAGAGATTTTGTTGAAGAGCGTTTTTTGTATAATAGAACACCATGTACTGTCTTTGTTACATGTATCAGAAGGGTGTGGTTGGAGATTCAAGTTCTTTGAGTTTCTTAAAAAGCTCTTTGGTATTGGATTCCGCTTGCAGAATACGCTTATTATAGGTATATTTTTTAGCTTGGAAGATTGCCTCTTTATAATTAAGGGAGGCTATACCGAGGCTGTCTTTGTTGGCATTGGAGGGGTGACTTTTCCAGCAGGCTTTAGAGTTTCTCTTTTCTTTGCGTAGCACTCAATTGTGGTGTGAACCATGAATGGAATGAATCGTGGAAGGCCCTCGCTGAGGATGACGTGTCCGGATCGGATCCTCCTCATCCGTATCCTGTGGATCAGGAGGATCCGGTGGAGGAGGAGGAGTAGTTGGCGCCGGAGGCTGCGGTACAGGGGCCACGGCCGTAGGCTGAGGAGGTGGCGGAGGCTGGCACAGAGCCGCCTGAGGAGTCGGCTGGGGAGCCGGAGGCAGCGGTTGCACCGAGGCGTCGGCGAATTGCGGGAAGGACTTTCCTGATTGCGTCTTTGAGGATAACCCCCATCCGAGGTGACTTCATGAGGTCGAGGAACCTCTCGAAGAACCCCTCTTCACTGTCCGAGGAGGTGGCAGGGGGTGCCGATGTGGTAGGTGCTGGAGCCGCTGCGTACCCAGTCCATATGGACGCAGTGGGAAGCTGCCCTGTGCAAAAGAGGGATAGGCTGTAGGCCACGTACCTGGTTGAGGCCAGTCCCACCTTGACACTCGTTCTTTGCCGAATTCCTGGAAAGGCATGGACGCGTGCTTCTGTCTGGCACGGCGGCCATCTTGTCGAGCTGCCTGCTACGTGCCTGCGACATGTTGCTCGGCTCGCTGGGCCCAGCCTCCTCCAAGACTCTTGCGTGTGGATCACGAGGCCTACCCTGCTCCTCGGTCCTAGGCCCGGTAGGTGGGACACCCTTAACATGGGGGTCGGTAGAGGTGCGTTGAGGCGCCCCCTTGGATGTATTGCCGGTACTAGGGCGTAGACCCTCGGCCATAGTGCCGGTACAAGGGCATAACACCTTGGGTGAAGACCCGGTAAAAGATACTTCCGCTCCCTCAACACTGTCACCGGGAGGATCCGAGGATTCCTCGGCCCAGAGGCCAGTAGCAGCAGCAGCCTCGCTGCACGTGCTGGTAGAAGGACCTGACCGGTTCCCCCCGCGCGGGAGAGTCCCTGGGAAGGAGTCTCCTTTGCGGGGTGCGATGGACAATATCGGCCCTACCTTGGGCTTGGTTCGATGTTTCACAATGTTCTTGAGGTCCTCTGGAGGAGACTTTTAGAAGATCTCCCTCCACCTGGCCAGTCTGTTCTTCAGCGCTTTCGAGGACAGCGAGCCACACGCTGTACAAGCTTGCCAACCGTGGTCTGGGCCAAGACAACGTAGGGAGAGGGTGTGGGGGGTCTGAAGTTAGGAAGAGCCTGTTGCAGGATGGAAACCTGCAGAACCCTGTGGGAGTCGACATGTGCCGGGGAGGGGAGTGACGCCTGAGGACATAGTACCTGAATGATAAAAAGACAAAGAAGAAGTATCTGCGAGTGGAATTACATGGACGGAGCCAAACCCAGGAGCGCTGGTGAATTCCGCCCGTTCCTGTTGATGCGGAAAAGGGGACTGGGGTGTGGCGCCGGAGTCAGGGCAGTGCATGCTCCCTGGGCCGCACCCCGCGCGGCTCTAAATTTAAAGGGGAAGTAGGTTTTTTCCTAGTGAAAAAGGTTCAGTCTCCCGTCCCTTAGAAGGGACGCCCATGTAGTATGGAGGGAAGGGATGCAAGAGTATGAGGGGAGATGGTTTACAACAGCCTACCAAAGGCAGGGGAGGGTAAGGTAGGCTCTCACCGGAAAGGGGTGGGGGGGATACCCTCTCCCCAATCCCCAAGGACCATCCACCCAGGTGATCCTCCCATCTCCACCCCTAGGGTCAGGATCCAAGAGCGATGGCCTTTCCATGGCCACCTGAGAAGAGGAGCCATGGGGAGTAGGTGTGTGGATACCCAAAGGTTTCTCACATACCCTTCCCCTATGCGGGTTGGACCGGGGTGCTTTACATGGAAACCAGGAGAGGAAGTCGACGTTACCTTGCTCTCGGTCCTTCCAGTGGTTCCACTGTGAAGCAGTGGGGTTGAAGGTCCAAGAACCACTGCATAACCCTAGGATTGGATTCCTTCCTCTGACTAATCCATACCAAAGTTGAGTGATCTGTAATCAATCAAAACCTACCAACCAAAACATAGTATTTGAGGTGTGTCACTGCTTATTTGATTGCCAATGCTTCTAACTCGATGACAGTAGTTTTTCTCCCTCAGGAACAACTTCTGACTGATGTATAATATCGGCTACTCCAATCCTACACAAAATGGGCTGCAATTCACCACACCCTGCAGATTACCTGTGAGTAACACAGTAACACAGTGAACATTGGGGACTGCCATGCCACTAATCCTGAACATCCATTGAACCACTTGGTGCATACAAGTCTCCACCTTCCTTACTATCACTCATTCCTACCAACATCACAATTTGTCCTTTGAAAGGTTGCGCTGCCAATTTCGTTTTTGTGTGTTCGGAGTACCCTGTATCAAAGTCGAATTTAGGTGCCCTTGTATCTGTACTGCCAATTTCATATAGGTGGCCTACAAATGCTTTGTGTGCACAGATTGCTATCCCAGTGCATCTGCATATTACTTCCCTCGGATACTAGGCCACCTGGTGAGTTGTGCTCGTACTGTGAAGCCCCCCTCTTTCTTCCTCCTTTACCGTACCACTATGGCACTCACCATCCCCCCCCATCTTTTCTAACTGCTATATTATAACCTATTCTTCCTCTCTCACAAAGTCTGGAAGAAAAAAGCATAAAAAAGATATCCTGGCTACTAACACTGGCCTACCCATCGCAGACACCCATGTCAGTGCAACTTCCCGAAAGATCTTTACCGATATTCTCTTTTCTGTCCTCTTTCCAGATCTATGGACTCCTCATCTCATCTCATCTCATCTCATCTCTCCTCCTACATCCTCACCCATTAATGATGGCACCAAACGGCCAGTCCTTTGGGGGCTTCGCATCATCCAGATGCATCATTTATGTCTCTCACACTGGCACTATCTTGGTTCAGGGTCCTCAACCCAACCTCCTCCTCCTCCTCTTTGACCGGCGCCTGCTGTCCCTCATTAACTTCCTCCCTACTCCTGCTACTCCTTCGTCCACCCTCCCCCCCTCCAACTGATCTACGACTCCCCTGTACTCCTCTGAAAATATTCAAAGGTTGCGATCTCTTGCATCTAGCCACGCTTAATACTCGTTCAGCCATCAAACACTCTGCCTACATCTGCCTCCTTCTTTAAGAACTTGAACTCAATATTCTCGCTATTTACTGATACATGGTTCAAGGCCAGCTCAGTCACTGCTTTTGCCTCCCTTCTTTCCTTATGGCTATAAGATCATCTCCAAGCCTCGCCCTAACCGTGCAGGCGGTGGGGTTGCCCTCATCTTCCCTGAGTGGGTTCCTTCTTTCCTCATACCCACTCGCCCTTATTCTTACTTCGAAAGCCTAATTTGCAAGTTGGTTATCTCTCCCACCTCCTCTTTGACTAGCCATTGCCACCATCTACAGGCCTCCTGGCTCTACCACCCTGTTCCTCTCTGAAAGGGCAGATTTCTCCTCCTCTTTCCTCACAACCACCACTAAACTCCTTCTCATTGGCTATTTTAACATTCACCTCGACTCCTCAACCACAGCGTCCACTCTCTTCCATGACCTCTGCACCTCACTCTGCCTCTCCATTCTCCCTTCTGGTCCTACACACTTGGCTGGACACACTCTTGATGCCTTCATCCACACAGATCTTTCACCCTCCTCCTCACTGATCACCCCACTCTCCAGGTCAGAACACACTCTCCTCTCTCCTGAGACCTCTACGCTCACTGACTGGTACCCCCCCAGCCATGCCAACCTCTTTCACAAACATCCGTCCAATGAAACGAATGTCAGTTGCTGCCTTCGCATCTACCTTCACCCCCCCTCTTTCCCCACTTCAGACTCTGTCTTTGCTCTCAGCACCCTCCATCTTGTCATTACTAATACACTTAACATTCTTGCCCCAGTCAAGAGGATCTGTCTGAAACATGCCTCTAAGTATAACACCTGGTACAACTATGAACTTGTAGCCCTGAAACGACAGTGCAGAACAGCAGAATGGAAGTGGCAGGCCTTAGGCTCACCCTCTGACAAACTGGTCTGTCGCCTGATCCAAAGGCTATACAGACTCTCCATCCGCACCAGGAAAAGGGCCCACATCCAGGCTTGTGTCTCTGGTGCATCCAACAACACGGCTGAACTCTAAAAATCTGCAGGAAACTAGCCAACTCCTCTGCAGTCTCCTCCTCACCTCTTCCCTCCCAGTCCCTTTGGAACGCATTGGCCACACACTTCACTGCAAAAACTCAGGACATCTTGAGCACCCTTGCGTTTCCCTCAACCCCTTGCTTCCTATGGCCTGCCATCCTCCCTCCACCTTCTCTCTAACCACACTTGAGGTTACCAGAGTTGTCTGCTCCATGAAGGCCTCCTCCAAACAGGTATCCCCTTGCTCCTCCAGACCATTAAGGGCAACATCGGCTCGCTTGCCCCTGGACTCGCTGATTTCTGCCACCCACTCTTTTACTACTACATCTTTCCCCTCATCCCTCAAGCACTCCTTTGTGCGCCCCCTCCTGAGAAAACCTTCTGCAGACCCGTCTTGTCCAGCCAACTACCGCCCCATATCTATCACCCCCTTCCTTGGGAAACTCTTGGAGAAGCTGGTCTCCCCCCAACTGACCCAGAACACTGAACTTGTTGGCTGCCTCCACGGCCATCAATCTGCCATAGGCATGGAAACTGTTCTTCTGAACACCTGTGAGGAACTGCTTGAATCACTTGACTCCAGCTGTTCTCATTCGACTTGAACTCTCCTCTGAATTTAATACGGTCAAACACTCCATCCTCATAAAATGGCTCCATGATACCCTTGGTATCTCGGAGCAGGCACTGGACTGGCTAACCTTCCTCAGTGACCGTCCATCCCAGTTTACTCTGGGCTCTTTCTCCCCCCCCCCACCTCTATGTCCACCTGCGGCGTCCCTCCCGGCTCTGACCTTTCTCCATGGCTCTTTAACAACTACCTTTCTCTGCTTGCACACCTCATTTCCGCCTTCTCCCCAACTTTGTGTTATACAGATGACACTCAACTCTTCTTCAAACTTTCCTCTGATCCTCTCCTTACTTCCTCCACCATTCCTGAATGCCCATCTGCCATCCAGTCCTGGTGTACTTCCAATGATCTCTGCCTCAACGCCAGCAAGACTGAAATGCTTCCTATTGGGACTCCTGCTCTCTCTTTCGGTCCCTCACTTTGGCCATCCTCTATCGGTTCTCCCCCTTCTCCATCTGAAGCCAGAAACCTTGGAGTCATCTTCGACTCCTCTCTTTCTTTCATCCCTCATATTCAGGACCTTGCCAAGAAGTCCCACTTTCAACTCCACCTCCTCAAAGGAATTCTTCCTTTCCTCAGTTTTCCCCCAGAAGCTCAATGTCCCCAGAGCTCTGGTTCTTTCTAGGCTATACTACTGCAATAGCCTCTTTCTTAATCTACCCTCCTCTTCTCTACGACCCCGCCAGATGATCCAGAATAGGGCTGCAAGACTTATCCTTGGCCTCACACCCAGGGACCGCATCTCTCCAGCCCTAAAAACGCTCCACTGGCTCCCAGTTGCTTCAAGGATCAAATTAAAATCCCTCTGCATCATCCACAAGGCTGGCTGGGGCTGGGGACCACACTATCTACAACTTGCTCTTACTAAATACTCTCCCTCCAGATCTTTATGCTCCTCTGGCACCAACTCTGTGTTCAGCGCTTCGCTAAAGAGCAAGCTGGTTGCTGATCTTTCCTCAGCAGGCTCCCTCCTATGGAACAGCCTCCCACATCATCTCGAGTCAGATCGCCTCAAATTCCAGAAGCTCCTCAAGACTCTCCTTTTCAAATCCTCCTTTGCTTTCTCCCTCCTCTGCTAATCCCACAGATGCTGAGATTGGTGACCATGGCCCTTACGTGTCCTCCCAGGTCCTGGACTCCCACACCCAATCGCCTACAGCCTCCACCCCTCCCAGTACTCTGCCTTGGCACCCTCTGGCTTAAGTCATCACATGCCTGCACTTATTTATTGGCGGCTGACCACTCCACCTATGCGCTTACAGCTGCTCATTCCCTAGCACTTCCGTCGTGATACACCTAGCACCTACCCCCACCCCCACCATCACCCCCACCCCGACTGCCTCGTCCATCTCGCTCTCTCTCTGCCCTTGCATATTCTGAATGCTCACAAGGCCTAGTAGGTCCCCCTCTATCTCATTGTTGTATTTGGTTTCTTTCCATGCTCCCTCCCTGCTGCCTTGTGGGCACTTTAAACACAATTTACTTGATGTATAAGCGCCTTACAAATGCACAATGAAATAAAAATAAAATAAAGTCTGTCATGGTTTTGCGATAGTATGTCCCCCCCAGTCCCATTAAGGAAGCATCAGTCTGGAGGATAAACTCCTTACAAAAGTCTACCTTCAAAATGGGGCTCTGGCACAGGGTTTGTTTTCAGGGCGCGTAAAAGATCTCGTCGTCCTCATCCCATCTTAACTTATCTTTTGGGGCTCAGCATTTTTCAATTTGTCAGTTAAGCTAGAGGTTTTACTAGAACAATTGGGTATGAACCAGTGGTAGTAACTGATTAACCCCAAAAAGGCCCTCAGATCTTTCTTGGTGTTTGGCATGGGGGTGTCGAGTACAGCTCTAACTTTCTCCTGTTGTGGTTGGACAGTACCATTACCCACAAAAAAATGAAATTCTTAACTGCAGATTGGGCTAGTTTACATTTTCTGGGGTTAGCATAACACACTCATGACTATGTAAAGGTGGTACAAATGATCTACCCTGGTCTTGCTATGTATCACAATGTCGTCTATATAGGCTCTGCAAAAATCTCAGTATGGCTGCAAGATTTTATCCACCAACCACTGGAATGTTGCTGGAGCACCATGTGGGCCAAATGGCAGAACCTTAAACTGAAACAGTCCTATGGGAGTAGCAAAGGTGGTTTTCTCCTTCAAAGGTCCATTTAACGGAACCTGCCAGTACCCTTTTGTGAGATCTATTGTTGAAATGAAGACAGCATTACCCAGCCAGTCAATAAGATCCTCAATACATGGGATTGGGTAAGCGTTTAGTTTAGTTTGTTTATTTGTACCGCACACCAACCCCGGAGGCATCAAAGGCAGAGATGCCATTCACCTTCCTAAGTCTATACAGAACCTCCAACTTCCTTTGGTCATTGCCACCAACACGATTAGAGAGGACCAATGTTAGCCTTAAGAATTTTCTTAATCTTCAAGATGGCCGCCGTGGAGGGAGGACGTGCGTGAGCCGAACTCCGTCTCCCCTCCCGGCCTGAAACAGAAGCAAATACTCAAAGCGGACTTCTCGAAGCCTCACTGACAACCTTAAAAAAGAACCGGAGAGACCAGTACTAGCAGAGGATTAACTCCGCAGCGCAGCCCAGGAATCCATGGAAACTCGATCGGCCCGGAGACGCGCTTCAAAATGGCAGAGACTCCCGCGCACCATAAACTGGGAGCGACTACTCGGTGATCCAGGGAGGAACCCCCCACTGCGGCTCAACCAGCGGCGCCAGGAGCCCAACGCCCCCCTGGACTGTGGGGAGCCCACACCTCCGGGAACAACACAGAGAAGATTGAAACGCCTCGCGGCGGGGAAAGGCCCCCAACGAGACCCATCCGGGGAGAGAAAGTGCAGACCGGCCTGCACCTGGGAAAGGAGGTCACACCCCACGGAGCAGCAGCGGGAGCCCACTCGACCAACCCACAAAGAAGGTGAGCCTCTACGTGCTACTGAGGAGTGCCGAGACAGGAAGGCCATCCTGCCCCGGACCGCTTGCAGGAAACCGGCCCCGGGAGGAGGAATCAGCTTGTGAGCGGGCACCAGCGGCCGGGGAGCAGTGATAAGGGAACTTAAAGGGAAAGCGCTGCCCTGCACCCGGCGCAATATGAACTCATAGGGGGGAAACGCCACTGCTGGGAATCTGGTAGGACTACTCGGCATTACACTCCCCGGATCAGTCGCCCTCCCTGCCCCCAGAAAATAAACCCAGCCCAGGCCTCCAGTCATAAAGGGACATTGCAGAGGGAGATACTCCTAGCCAGCCCCCCCTACAGAATCACCCCAATCCTACGGACTTAAGACACTCACCATAGTGTGTAGTGTCTACGCTTGAGATAAAGAAACAATATAGCTTAACGGAGAACCAGAAGAAGTGGGGGCCACGAGGGATCCATCTGTGCCAGGGGCAATAGCTGGGGGATCAGAGACCCCTAGTCAGCAGCGGGGTGAAGCCGGGCAGATGCGGACTCTCTCTTCAATGAAGGGAGAATTTAAATCTGCACTGCAGGAACTGAAGACGAAGTGGCGGAGCTCGGTGACAGGACAGACATCCTAGAGAAGGTTGTCCAAAATATGGAAGAGGAGATGCAACAAGTGGGAGACCCAAGAACACCTGGTCCGCCTAACACAACTTGAAACTCCAGTACGAAGACTTAGAAAACCGATTGCAAAGATCTAATCTAAGAATTAAAAACATTCCGGAGACTGTGGAAGATAAAGATCTCAGATCGGCAGTACAACAGGTGTTTAAGTAGATCCTAGATCAGGAGGAAGAGGAGGACATTCCGATTGATCGAATTCACAGAGTGGGCCCTAAGAGAACAACGGCTCAGAATGCTCACCCGAGATATGTACTGGTGGCCCTCTCTAGGTACACACAAAAGGAACTGATACTCAGAAAAGCAAGGGCATTGGAACACATAAGAATGAACGGGGAGGACGTCGTCCTGTTTCAGGACTTGGCTCAGTCCACGCTCCATAAAAGAAGGGACATGTCCCAGGTGGCGAAATAACTAACCGCGCCAAATCAGATATAAGTGGACATTTCCCTTCGACTTGTTGTTCACTTGGGAGGGTGTGCAGAAAAGAATAACTACTAAAGACGAAGGGTTGAGGTTACTGAACATTCAAGACCAGGATGACGAGCTCCCACAGTCTGGCGATACGGATCCAATTCCCAGAAGAAACAAATGAGAATGGCAAATAGCCAACAGAAGGTTGAGGCGCCGCAGTAGGAAAAAATGACGAACAGGACGCTCCCTATCAGCTGGAGCAGATACTTACCAGCATAGGAAGCTCAACCGATCTACACTGTGCAGAAGAGTAGCCGAGAGCCCAGTAAACAGGTGCCGGGAGGGGTAGGGGGGGAATGACCCGGTAGCCACGGAAGTCCTGGGGAAGGGTTTAGAATTCCCTTCAAAGTTATCCCTGAGAGTAATTGAGGAGTGACGCGCAGGGCGATACGCCTGAGCGCCCGTAGGGAATCATGCCATTCCCTCAGGGTAGTGGGGGGGGGGGGGGGGAGAAGGGGACCACACCAGTTGGGGGTTGCGCGATACCAATTTGGGGGAGGGAAGGTTGGGGACAGGGGAAGACCGGGGAGAGTTCCGACTATACAAAAAAGGGGATCTATGGACATGGGATACTCCACATACAGACAAAGGCATGGGGCTGAAAATTCTCTCATACGTTCGGGGTCTCAACTATCCGGTCAAACGGAAGAAGGTGGAGCGATTCCTCAAGCAGGGGGCCTTCGATATTGTAATGCTCGAAGACACGCATATAAAATCTCAAGACCAACAGAACATTTGTTTTAGAGGGTATAATCTAATCCAGCAGGCAAACGCACAAGACAAAAAGGCAGGGGTACTGATCGCGATTCGAGACTCTCTGCACGCCCAACTAAAGTACACCTGGGGAGACAAACCAGGAAGATACCTGATAGTGATAACGATAGATGGGAGGCCCCCCCACAATAGCCACAGTCTATGCCCCCAATTCAGGGCAAGATGGCTTCCTAAGGGATGCACTAGACAAACTAGAACACCAAGCAACAGGGGACATCATTTTGGGAGGGGATTTTAACACGGCATGGGATCCCTTACTAGACAGATCAGGATCTAACAAACATGACCAGTGCACACCGTCCAAAACACAAACAGAAAATGGCAAATTTAGGACTTATAGATACATGGCGCAACCTGAATGGGAATACGAAAAGCTACTCCTATTTCTCACATGTGCACAACACGGCATCGAGAATAGATTATTTGTGGATCTCGGTGGGTCTACGAGGCAATGTTAAGCAGGCAGAGATAGAACCAATAACACTTTCTGATCATGCCCCGGTGTGGGCCTCTATTGACTGGGTCAGAAATATCCCCGGCTCTGGGCCTGGCATCTGCCGGAGGATATCGTTAGAGACCAAGTGCTGGGTCAGATTCTCAGATCATATCATAAAATATCTCGCAGACAATGACCTACCGGATACAGATAAGGGGATTCTGTGGGATGCCCTGAAAGCGGTAATTAGGGGGCACCTCATAGCGCTCAAATCCCAGAAAGAGAAAATGCATCGTCAATAGGAAAAAGAACTTGAGGCAAAAATAGGCGCAACTCAAGCCGAAATTATAAAAACCCCAACCAGGGAACTCACGCGATCTTTAAGACACGTTCAAGGGCAATTGGAAGCTCTCTGCACGAAAAAAGTGGAGAGGGCTCTCCTCCAAACTAAACACTGGTACTATGTGAAGGCGAATAAAGCCGACAAACTCTTAGCGAGACAATTAAAGGCCAAGCAACAGGCACAGACGATAAAAGCAATGAAAGACGAGGTTGGACTTCTAAAGACCCAAACCTCAGAGATAGTATCTTTGAAAAATGTTACCTATCAAAAACTATACTCATCGGACCATCGGAGAAAGGACCGGCAAGAAGCCTTTCTAGCAGGTGTACAACTCCCGGCAATAACAGAGGCAGAAAAACAAGCCCTTGATATGAATATTGCCATAGAGGAAGTATACGCTGCAATTCAGTCCCTCCCAAAAAATAAAGCTCCGGGTCCGGACGTATATACAGCACTCTTTTATAAAACCTATAATGATATCCTGGCCCCACCACTCACAGCCTTATTTAACACGTTCAAGAGGAAAGGAAATGTGACCCAAACCATGAATGAAGCAAAGGTGTTAGTGTTTCAAAAAAAAGGAAAGGAGGAACCACTTCCCACCGCGTACCGCCCCATAGCACTAATCAACCTGGATGCGAAATTGTACACGAAAATCCTAGCATCCAGATTGGCTCCCCTTCTTCCTAATCTGTTTCACCAAGATCAATCTGGATTCATCCCTAATAGACAAACACACGATAATATACGGAGAGTAATGCATCTGGTGGAAAACATTGGTATTAAACAGACACCAGCGACCCCGATAGCTATAGACGCCGAGAAAGTGTTTGACTGAGTAGAATGGTCATTCCTTTTTCGAATACTCGAGAAAATGGGGATGGGTGAAGGTTACATAGATATGATCCGAACTAACTATAATTCCCCGTCCATAAGGGTAGCAGTAAATGGAGGCCTTTCGGAACCAGTGCGATTAGAAAGGGGAACGAAACAAGGGTGTCCGCTCTCCCCTCTCCTATACGCGATATACCTAGAATCCCTACTGGCAAAAATTAGAGAAACCCCTGACATACAGGGTATAGAAATGGCGGGGCGGCACACAAAGCGATAGCGTACGCAGATTATATGCTGGCAGCACTGGAAAACCCAGGGGAAATCCCTTCCGCACCTAATGGATGTGATAGAAACGTTTGGAGAGATCTCCGGGCTAAAAATAAATAGGCAGAAAACAGAGATTCTGATTCTGGCAGGGAATAAAGAAATTCGAGCAGCGGCTTCGGTATTCCAACTGAAAATAGCACCCACTGGAATCCGATACCTGGGAATCACACTAACCGGGAAAATAGTCGATCTGTACACCCACAATTACCCACAACTTCTAGCTAAGATCAAAGAAGATCTACTTAGGTGGAACCCGCTGATGACATCCTGGTGGGGTAGAAAAACAGCCGTGAAAATTACATTACTTCCAAAACTAATATACCTATTCCAAGCCATACCGATTAGGCTCGCCCCAGCGTTTTTAAGTCCCTTAGGAAAATGGTGACACTATGTATGGCGGGGCAAAACCCCAAGAACAACAAATGCGGTCTTGACGGCTCACGGAGGGGAGGAGGTGTGTGCCCTGCCTCACTTCAAGAAATACTACAAAGCCGCTCAGCTCTGGGTTCTAAAGGAATGGATACCCAAAAAAGGGGAAAACATCTGGGAGATGCAAGATAGGGCTGTGGCTACAACCTCCACTAGACATCTATGGACAAACAAAAGACACAGCCATGCTAACACACATCAGCGGGATAATGAGGGCGGCTCTGGGGGTATGGGACGATGCCACAAAAAAAGAAACTCACACTAAGGACCCGGCCCCGTTTATCCCTCTGTTTGGGAATCCTGACTTCCTGCCAGGAATGGAAAAGGGAGCATACCGGAAATGGGAGGAGGCTGGGTGTAAAATGGTTGGAGAAATGCATTTGGATCAGCAGGTCAGGTCTTTTGAAGACTGCTCAACACTTTTGTACTTAACTTCCAAAGACCGCTATAAATATGAACAACTGCATCATTGGTTAAGTACACCTCGCATAAAAGAAGCGGCTTCCAGAGACCTGACCCCCTTTGAATCTTACGTCATGACGCACACTGGAACACGCAAATTTGTCTCCAACACACAAATATCTAAATGCACAACCCGATCCAACCACATGGCAATATATGAAAAGGTGGGAGAAATGCTTGGGAGCCACACTCCCCAGGGAACATTGGAAATATATATGATGCATGATTCCAAAATTGACGAGAGCAGTCCAAACCAGAGAAATGTGGATAAAAGTAATCCGACAGTGGTATTGCACTCCGGAGAGACTCCATAAAATGTACCCCAACTCCACGGACAATTGCTGGAGGGAATGTGGCAGGAGGGGGGAAGGGAGGCACATATGGTGGGCCTGCCCGAAATTGAGACCATATTGGGATGAGATAAAAGACAAAATGACAAAAATGTTCCCGGGGGTGGCACAAATTGGAGAAGAAGTGTGGCTAGGGGGTCTATGGGCCCCTAGAGACAAGCATCTGAGCTTGTACAGAAAAGGGGTTTCATGGGACTCCTTATAGGGGCATGGCAGGAACTAGAATTTAATTGGAAGCAAAAATCCCCTCCACTCGCAGTCGATTGGACAAGAAGGGAAGGGTGTGGACTCATCTGGCCATGGAACTACTAACCTACAACATTCAGGGAAGCCATGAAAAATTCTGAACTGACTGGTGTATGGTGTTGGAATACCTCCAAATAAACTATAAAGAACAGTGGTACCCACATAAAATAAGGATATTGGACCTACTTAGTTGAAAAAACAAAGGGACTACCTTGTGGAAATGATCTAGTCAGACTCCACCCGGGGGATCGGAGGGGGGAAGGGTATTACTTGGGAGATATGTTAATGTGTGCCTGTTGAATCTTACATGATTTAAATCTAATACAAATATTTTTTTTAAAAGTAATTTTCTTAACTTCCTGGATGATGGTACCTTTTCGGGCCTCTGGTAAACGTTAAGGTTTTAAAGGTGCCACTTTGCCATCGTGAGTGTGGATATGATGAAAAATATCCTTCACTCTTCGAGGCTCCTTTCTAAACACGTCAGTGAACTGTCTTATAAGGTCATATAGGTCTTGTTTTTGGTTATTACCAAGATAAGGGGAAATTTGTGTTTATCATCCATCTCTTTGGGGTAACAGACAGGATAATATGATGGCATTGGACTCTGAAGGGTTTTCTCTCCATTCCTCTAACAAGTTTACCTGGTAGACTTGTGTTTTAAGACGACGGTCCGGTTGTGAGATTTTATAACTACACAGACTCATTTGTTCCAGAACCTTCTATAGTCCATTCCACTTGGATATAAGATTATTTGCGGAGCACTTTTTGACCTATGAAAAACGATCTTAAAGAGACCTTTTTATCATAGGAGGACTTGTGTTGTTCTTGTGCTTTAACCAAGCAAGTCTGTACCAAATGTCTAACAGCTGTCATGTGTTCTTTAAGCCTAGTTGCAGTTTGGGAGAGTGGAATTGGGGCTTCTTCTCTATCCTCCCTAGTTTCCCTCAGCATATGGTGGGGTTCCCGCACCAAGTAGTTAAAAAGGAGAAAATCCAGTGGAAGCCGAGGGGTTTTCCTACTCGCAGAATCAGTTGATCACAGTTCCTACCATCCCGTTCCACCAACACCCTTAGTATGGTCTTTACGGTTTTAATAAATCTCTCTACAAGGCAGTCTGTTTGGGGATGATGCACTGATGCTCGTAGTAGTATTTAAGAGTTGTTTAACTTGCCCCATAGGTTTGCTCATGAAAGTAGAGCCCTGATTGGTTAATATTTCCCTTGGAAGCCTTACTAAGGAAAAGAAAGGAAGCAGGAGTTTCAACATTTGTTGTGTGGTTTTAGCTCTTAGGGGAAAAGTGTCTGGATGTCATCTTGCATAGTCCACTATAACCAGAATGTATTTGTTTCCCAGTTAGGAGATTTCTAGTGGTCCCACAATGTCCATACCAATCCGTGAGAAGAGGATCTCAAATATTGGTAATGGATTCAAGGGAACAGGTGGGTAGTATATGAGTGTTAGTCTTCAGACAGCTTTCACATGCCTGAATAAAGTTTTTAATATCAGCATGGATCCCCGACCAGTAAAATGTATTCGTTATTTGGGCCCAAGTTTTGGATTGTCGCAGATGGCTACCTGTCAGATGTGAATGGGTTATCTCTAGAACCACCTGCCTATGACTTTTAGGGACAACCAACTGTGTTTTTAACAAGCCCTCTGAAGTGGGGTCTCCACTTTATAGAAGTCCATAGTTCAGAAAAAAAGGGTTCCCCTTTCTCAGAACCTTCTGGCTCAGATAGGATTTCTAAGAATGATTCAGCCAATAAAGAATGCTCCCATGGGCAAAGGCTAGGTCTGGAAGTGTTTCATATTCTTACTCTATGATTTTCCTAGGTTCAGGGTCAGGAGGGGCATCAGGTGTCTCATTTGCCCCTCCGAACCCTGTAGTACCCCTATCGGTATTCTTCTCTCCAGATTCCTCCTCAAGTCGGGGAAACATTGCCTTCCCCAGCACCCCTTGTGCAATTTTATCCCCTTGATGGATTGGGAATGGAACTTTCCAGTGATTTTGTAACACTTTAACATCACCGCTAAAGTATGGGTCTATAACTTCAGCTAAAACATGAATTCCAAACCTCCATGCCAGCCCAGATTTGGGTGCCAGTCTGATGCAAGTATCAGGAGGTAGAAAAATAATCAAATCAGTGGGTATCAGTCTTCTTTTAATGGGGGGGAAATAGTCTCAGCCAGACTACTACAAATATCAAGCCCAATTGAGTCCTTGGTGGTTACTGATGGGTCTGATGCTCTGGTACTTAGCTTCTCAAATTCTAGGGTCAACCAACTGTATCGGATGAGCTGCATCCCACTTCTCACATCATTTGTGAAGGCATCATAAAGCAAAACACAGACAACAGATTAAAGTTCAAATAAAAGGTCACTATTATCTTAAACGTCAGGATGGTCTAAGGCCTAAATTGCCTTGTTCCAAGGTGGGATTTCCCTACCTATAAAAGCCGATAGTCAAGTCAGTAAGTTAAAAGTCTGTGTCAAAACACCTACACTTGCCCTCACAACTAAAGCTGCACAATGCGTAGGGATAACAGCAACAAAAATAATAGTGTTTAAGTTCTGAGCTTTTTCCAGCTCCAGGTTTGCTCTTGGTTCCCTTCCCCAAGTTCAAGACAGTTCTTTAGGCCTCAAATTCGCAGTCTCCTCAACTTGTTCAGTTCGCCTTTTCTTTCCAGCGCAGGAACAACTTTAGGCAAACCAGTCTCAGCCTCTTGACTTCTCTTGATTTATTCCAAGGAAAAGGTCATCAGCGCAGTTGTCATACAACACGGTTCACCCATCACAGGTCACGCAACTGATAACCTGTGCCATTTGACAACAGTGAATTATTTCTCTTAGGACTTCCTTGACAACACAGGTTTCCTTTCTGCCTCTGTGTTATAAGTCCACTTATATGCCTGGTTCACTTTACTGGCTTCTTGCCTTTATCAACATGTGACTTTCATACACTTACAAAGTGGTATTTCTCCTAATTACCACCTTGCTTTCACACTATCCAAAAGTGTTTTACTTTCTGCTCTTTTCACTTTGTTTGCAAATGCTGTTTCTTTAAATTCATCTATTTCGCAAATGCACCTTGCTTTCAATTTCATTTGTGCGATATTCTCATATCATTTTCTTTCATTCTGCATTCAAAACCTTTTTCACTGCTAGTCAACTTTTTCGGTATTCAATAGTTCATATTTGGTCATCCAACCCATCAGCATTCAAAATACATTACTTGCTCAGCAATAGGTTTTGTTCTCCAGAACCCTTTATCGTGTATTCCTGCTTGTTGAGCATTCGCAGCAATCCATACCTTGCCCCTGCAGCACCCCAGCCTGAGTGAATCTTCCCTGTCACTCACTGTTGTGCGGCCGCTCCTCTGGTTTCTCTGGTCTGGCTTCTGGGTTCTCGCTCACTCTGCTCTCTCCAGAGGAGCTCCGGCGAGCAGCGCTCGCCCTCTTTCCAGTTCTTCTTACAGCAGTCAGAAACGCCTCAGTGTTCACTCCCAATTGGGAACACGAGACAACGGGCTCTGCGCAGCTCTAGGCTCTATCATGACCAGCAATGGCCTCTGTGTCTTCTTTGGTTCTTTGCTGTCAGCGCCCTTTTCACCTGCCTGTACTTTGCTCACTCTACCTCAGATGGCAGCGTTTTCCGGCCCAACTGGTTCCTTTTCTTTTTATACACCTGCAACCATTTAACAGGTTACAGGTGTGAACACTTAGTTTTCCTTGCCTGACCCTTCCAACACTGCTCAGGCATCGTCTTCGTCTCATTGTTGATGTGGTGAAATAACACGTTAGTGTTCACTCTTCTTAGTCGCCTCTTCCTCGTCTCAATACTATAATGGTTTAAATGAGGAAAATTGGGGGGAGATTGTTTACAACAGCCTACAAAGGAGGGCGGGGCAGTGGGGGTCGAGGTTGCCCTGTTGCTCTGGAAATAGTGTGCAACTGAGAGCAGGCGTTTGGGTGAAAATATATGGGGAGACGCATGCACACATTGTGAGGTGGTGAGAAGAAGGGGAGAAGATCTTTATCAGGTCAGTGGGCCCGTCCTGTCCCTTTCTTTCTATGAGGATAATGTAGAGGGGTGGTAGTTCAGGAATGTTCAAAGTAAATTACTTCGTCAAAACAACGGCATACACGTTTTTCACTTGCTCATCTAGTCTAGAGCTCATGGAGAGGATCATGCTCCATGTCGTAGTGGTGGGTGAGAAAACCATATAGCAACCAACCTCTGAAGTATGCAATTTATGCTCATGGTCATCCTTTCCCCCATCCTGTGCATGTGCTCAAAGGGTGATAGTGTGCAACGGTCGGTCTGTGGCTGAGGGATGCAGACAAATTCACCTTTGAAATGATCTCGTCAGTGCTGATAGCTGAGCGGGTTGAGCGCTCGCTGCTGCGATCTGAGCGTGATCTGCACGTTGCAGGTTTGAATCCCGGCAAGGCCAACTCAGCCTTTCATCCTACAGAGGTCGATAAATGAGTACCGATTTCGGTTGGGTGATACTGTATGTAAATATGTGCTCTGTAAAGCGCTTTGGATTAAGGCGCTATATAAATAACACATCATTATCATTATTATCTGAAATGGTAAATCCTTTGAGGAAATGCACGAGTCAGATGCACCAGATTAGGGCACACTTTCAAAGTTTTGCATATTATTAGCATTTTGTTTGTCTCAGGGCTAGTAAACAATCACTTTCTGAGGACTTTCCGATAGTCATGTGGTCTTGCAAGATGCAGTCTCACCGGGTTATGGATTTCCATAATTTTTTTTGCCTGGAATGAGTAGGAAGAGCCTCCCTTAGGCATTACTGGTTAATGCGTTGCAATGCTGCTGGAATAGTATTACTGAATCAAAGGAATCGGACAGGTGTGTAATGGCTGAATATCTTGCCTGAGGTTTCTGCAACATGCTCTTAGAGGCACGGCGGGAAACCGTGTTTGAGCTGCAGTCTGTATTTTACAGGACAGGAACACTTGCTACATTGTCACCGCTAGACCTTTCTAGCAACAAGCAGAGAAAGAAAATGCAAAGGGTACAACATGGGTGTGGGTAGTTCTTTACCTAGTGAATTAACTATGTAATCAAACATCATAGGCCATCAAGTTGCCCTTCAATGTCCCGCGGTCACCATCATCAACCATAAGGCATAAATTAAGCAGCATCACATCACAATTTGTGAAGCAATAACACAGGTTTGCTAACTACTTTCACACTTGTTTAGCACCATTTGCTACAAGTCCCCAACCACTTCAGAGCAAATTCAGCTTTTACGGTTTATCCTCTAGTCGAGCGTCTCTCTCCCCATTCCCTTCCTTCAGTTCCCACTAGTTGAAAGCGGACTGGTGAAGCACAACTAGAAGTTATTCGGTTGATCTATTTTGATACAGTCGTTCCAATATACATATGATGAAATGAAGGAAGAGTAACTGAAGAATTGAGCTAATTTTCATGGCAACAGCTTTAATCCTGAATCATGTGCAATTTTATTTTTAGGTAAAGATGGATTTTGAATTTCTATGAAGAGGAAACACACTCGTAGAACCACAGTCTGAAACAGAAAAAATGTATGAAAAAAATACATTTGTTTTCAAAACCATACATGTTAATTTCCCCAATTTTCATCATGTGCGCTATTTATATTGTATAGGGGAAAGGTATTCAAATCGGAAGGCGAAGTAAGAGTATTTCAAAGTGTCCAAGATATTTTGCAGCCCATTTCCCCATGACAGAAAACATATCTGACCTACAGACTACAAAGATGACTACATAGATTGCAGCGGCTGCTCTCCCCACTTACCTAGCCTCCCTATCTTTGATTCTGTGAGTCCTGCAACAAATATGCAACCTATGCAGCTGGTTTGGTAGGAAGAGGAACCTGTGCCCTGTAGGTAACCAATAGATATCGGCTGCACCTGCTCAACCCACTGGAGCTCTCCGACGGGATCTGCTTTAAAGCCATCTACCCTAACCAGGGGAAAACACAAATATCCTCTCTCCAACTTTACCTTGACCCTGTATGATGCAAAAACAACTAACTCTACTTAGTCTCAAGCTATTTACGACTATTGTTTATTAGGACAATGTTTATGTATAGCTAAATAGATCCAGACAATGAAACCCTTGTTTTATTATTTGTATTTAGGTACTTGCCTTTTCACATACCAATACAAACTGCCAGAAGAGAGAAATTAACAGGACAGGCGAAGCACCTCGTATATGAAATGAGTTCAAGAGCACACTGGAAAATAGTTGATGGCAGGGAAGGACACTTCTTCCCATAACTACCCACCTATTGTCACTCCCTGCTAAAACACAAGCTTGGACTGTACCATTACACATCAGAGTATGTCACTTTCCAGGAGTGGCCCCAAAAACTGTTTTTAGGGCATGCTATATTTCCATTTATTGACAGGCATTCCTAATTTGCTCTCATTCATGCGGACAACCTTTTCACCTCAGTTGTCCTATGAACCTTTAAGTTTCTCACATTTGTTTTCGAATAACACAGATATGCTGTGCATTTATTTACATCTTTTGAGACCATTAACTGCATGTGACACTGAAAATAATAACTGAATTGAAAATCATTAAGTTGGATTTCTAATAAACAAAAATGGAATTAACTTTTAAAAACAAACATATACCTTGAAGCATGCTGTCAAAAAACATCAGACATCAACAGTATGCATGGGTCAGAGGGAAAAAGAAATAAAGGGAAATGAGGGGATTCATTACAGGTGGCGTGAACTGAACTTTAGGAATCAATGTCAAGGCAATCATTTTCTCCTGAAATTCTGGGCAAGGATCATGCAGCTGGCAAGTGATAATAAATGTAGGTACACAAGAGTGATAGTGGAAGACTTGTTAATAAAATAATCATTATCACACGTTTAATAACGGCAGTCAATTTTTATTTAAAAAAGTGCACTCATTCACACCAATGCCATGTGTGTGGACAGGCAAACACTTTGCATAAGTTTATGCGGACACTAGGACCTGGAAGACCAGAAATGTACAGCACAAAAGAACACATTTGTCTTAGAATATTTTGTGGACACGCTTAAGTTATACCTCCATGTTTTTAGAAATGAAAGTGAAAAAAACTGTAGGTTATTGTGTGGGGTGCAGGGTAAAAAGAGATATACGTGTTTTTTGCGAGTGGAAAACATTTTAAAACTTTTTGGTAAAGTTTGAATTTTTCCCTGCCTGGCATGGTGTCAACTTTTCCCAGAATTAGTTTGTCAGACTGCCAATACTTGCAATTAGTATGCCATGTTTGAGAAACAAGTGTCACCTGCATATAGTTTGCAACAGTTGTAAGGTACACCTAATTTGAAATTGTGTGGCTCCTTGGTGATGTGCAGGGCAGATCTAATGGGCTTGAACATTCAGAGAAGAAACTTGTATGTGGCCACATGGAGGGCATGAAGTGCAGCGCCCGTCCTGCAGCTTTTGCATGAATATGTTTCTGTCAACAAAGGATGTATTTTCTATAGTGCGCTCTGCTTGGACATTGGAACATCACTTATCTCAATAATTCGAACCAAACCAGATTTCTATGATACAGACCAGTCTGTTTACTGTAAATATTATAAGTTACCGTCGTGAGTTCTTAGTCCTCTTTCCTCCATACTGCATGGGTGTCCCTTCCAAGTGACGGGAGACGGAACCTTTTTCACCAGAAAAAAACCTTCTTCCCCTTTAAATTTAGAGGAGTGTGGGGGTGCGGCCCTGGGAGCATGCGCTGCCTTGATTCCGCCCTCCGGCGCCACACCCCAGTCCCCACTGACGCATCGACAATAGATTTAACATTGCCTAATGATGCCAGTATTATTAGGGGAAGGAGGTGGGACGTATGGAGGAAAGGGGACTAAGGACCAAGAGTACGTTAGTCACTACGGTGAGTAACTTAATTACTCTTACGTCCCGTCCCCTTTCCTCCATACTGCATGGGTGATTACAACTGAATGTAGCCCCAGGGTGGAGAGGAAACCCTCCTGAAGCAAATAGGTTCCTGAGAACCGCCTGTCCAAAACCCGCATCAGATCTAGAGCCGGCATCCAAACAGTAATGCTTGCAGAAAGCTGAGGGAGAGGCCCAAGTGTCCGCCCTGCTTAGGACTTGGCAAGGGACATGGCGCTGGAATGCGATGACCGTTGCCTTGGCCCCGACTGCATGGGCATGCATGCTGGCCGGGAGCAGCTTGTGCTGGACCTCGTACGCTTCTTTGATGGCCCGAGACCATCCAGCGGTATATGGAGGCCTGATAGCCTGGTCTTGAGCCTCTGAAAGTGACAAACAGGGTGTCCGATCTGCAGAAGCCCTTGGTCCTGTCAAAGTAGAATTTGAGGGCATGCCCGACATCCAGGCAGTGCAGCACTCGCTGTGCTTCGTCATTAGGATCGGCAAAGAAAGTAGGCAGGACTAATTCCTCGTTCAAGTGGAAAGCAGGCGGCACCTTAGGCAAAAATGCTGGGTGTGTCCGCAGGACTACTTTGTCCCTGTGAAAGGCATTATACGGTTTCGAGGCGACCAGTGCCTGGATTTCGCTGACTCTACAAGCTGAAGTGAGGCCGACTAGTAAAGCAGTCTTGATGGTGACCAGCCTGATGTCGGAGGACGCCATTGGCTCAAACGGTTTGTGCACGAGTGCGCCCAAGACTATATTAAGATCCCACACGGGGTGCAGCCTCTTGATGGGGTGGGGGTAGAGCCTTGAGAGCCCCGCCAAATGTTTCTTGATAGGGTTGAAGGAGAAGATCCCCTCCTCTGAGTTCCTGTAAGCCCCGATGGCTGCGAGGTATATACAGCAGGTTTCCACCTGCACACCCCAGTGGGTGAGGTGCGCCGAGAAGAAGAGGACGTCATCCAAAGTACATGCCACGGGGCGATTTCCTTGGAGTCTGCCCAGTGGCACAACCTGTTCCATTTACTTTTATACTGGGCCCTGGTAGCCTTGTTCATTGAGCACTGTATGATTTCCAGATTGGCCTGGGAGAGGCTGAGGTGCTGCAGCCTTACCTGCTCAGGCACCAGACTGAGGGCTAGTTTCAGAGGTGCGGGGTGGATGACCCTGCTGCACCAGATGATGTACTGGGCCAGTCGGGAGGTGAATCAGAGGCATATCCAATAGGCTGAGCAGCCCCGAAAACCATGGCCTGGCCGGCCACCATGGACCTATTAGAATGATGTTGAGCTGGCGAGACTCCTTGATCTTGCAAATGACAATGTCAATCCGTGGAGTGGGCAGGAAGTCATAAGCCACCATGCCGTTCCACTGAAGCCGAAATGCGTCACCCAGGTAGCCGGGGCCCTGTCCCTGCCAGGAGGTGAACTGAGGGCACTTCTTGCTCTTTTTGGGTCGGCCTGGCATATTTGTTTTCTGTGAATTTGCCTTCAGGATGGTATATCCCGTCAGGAGTGCACCATATGGTTGTCAAGTAGCAATACTTGGTATTTGTTTTTGTGCACTTCTTGTTGTGCACTTCTTGATGTGCCAGATGGCAAAGAGATCCACCTGGGGATCTCCTGAATAACGAGGTTGTTTAGCTGCCACTCGCAATTGTCTGCTCCCAACCTGCTGAGCATGTCTGCCTCCAGGTTGGCTTCCCCCAGGAGGTGTACTGCCGGGAGGTAGATGTCGTTTTCCAAGGCCCATTCCCACATGCTGATGGCTAGTCTGCACAGAGGAGGGGATCTGGTGTCACACTGCTTGTTGACTTAGTACATGCTGGTCGAGTTGTCTGTCTGAATGAGGACAACCTTGCCCCTGAGAAGTGGTAGGAATGCTCTCAGCGCTAGCCAGAAGGTGTTCAGCTCTAACCAACTGATGTGGTATTCCTGCTCCTGTCGAGTTCAGGTGCCGTGGACAGAGATCGTCCAGGGTGGTTCCCCAGCCCTCGAGCAAGGAGTCTGATGATGGCCTGCGGGGGAGGCGGCCGGAAGGGCTTGCCCGTCCGTAGGTTGCAGTCCCTGGACCACCATGTTAGGTCCGGGTGGAGAGATGGAGGAACTTTGATCATCTCGGATTGAGAGCCCTGCTCCTGATTCCATGAAGCCGCGAAGTGCAGCTGGATCCTCCTCATCCTCAGTCTCGAGTGAGGGACGGCTAACAGGACCCAGGAGATGCTGGTACCACCACGCCGAGGTCACCTCTGCTGAGGAAGTGGACGGTGGCCCTCTTGATGGCCGAGATCTTGTCCTCCGATGGAAATATCTTCTCGGAGCACTTGTCCCCGATGAGGCCCAACAATGTCAGTCTGCGTGGGCTGCAGCTGCGACTTCCTGAGATTGAGCGAGAAGCTCAGATCATGCAGTGTGTTCATCAGGGCCTGGGAAGAGTGGTGAACCGCTTCCGGAGATGTAGCCCTGACGAGCCAGTCGTAGAGGTATGGGTAGATGTTGAAGCCTTGCGCTCTGAGGAGGGCAGCCACTGTGTTTATGAGTCTGGTAAAGACCCTCAGGGCCGAGTTGAGGCCAAAAGGGAGGACATTCTGCTGAAAATGGTAGCCCATGATCCTGAACCGAAGGAAAGAACAATGGGGCTGCCAAATCGGGATGTGAAGGTACGCGTCTTTCAGATCCAGGGAGCACATCAAGTTTCCCTTGCACAATGACTCCGCTTTAAAAGCTGGCATAACCATCTTGAATTTTTGCAGGGGTAAGGAGGGGTTGAGGGTGGAAAGGTCCAGCACAACTCTCAGCCCCGCCTGGTTCTTTTTCTGAATGGCGAAAATCCTGGACTAAAAGCCCAAGCATGCTGGGAGGCTGGGACTTCCTCCACTGCCTGCCTCTCTACAAGCAACCGGATCTCCGCCAGAAGAGTTGCAGTTCCAACTCAAGGGAGTGGAGGAGGGAGGAGCGGTTGGGATGGGCAGGCGGTACCCTGTGGATACTAGAGAGAGGATACAGGGGTCCACGAAATTCTGACACCAGAAATGTGCATGGAGAGCAAGCCTGTCCCCCACTGGAGACACATGGATCCGGAGGGGTGTGTCATGCCTTCTTTCTCTCGAAGGCTGTCGTGAAGGAGGGGACTGGAAAAAGCCCTTACTCGCCCCCCAACCCCCTCCTTTTGTTGCTTGTGCTGGTTCTGAGACGGCAAGCGGTCAGGCTGCCTGGATCTCTGTTCCTGTAAGTCGTGGAACCCTCCATACGTACGCCCCCTGTCGGAGCGCTGCTGTGACTGAGTGTACGACTGGGGCGTGGTCTTTGTCAAGATGGATAAAGACTTGGCTGTTTGTGAGATGTTTTTCTTCTTGTCCAGTTCTTCGTCCGCGGTGGAGTGGAAGAGGCCCCTCCCCACCTCCATCGAACAGCAGATCTAATATGTGTCCCTGGAAGTCCGGGTTGCCCGGAGCCAGGCTGTCCTTCTCTTGTCTGTGGCGATATAGATGGCACGGCCAGAGGTGTCAATATGGGCCACGGTGGATTCCATGAGGTCCTGCGCCACCAGCTTGGCCTCAGCCAGACCTGCCTTAAAACGTGATTGGCCCTGCGTAGGGAATTCTGCGAGGAAGCCCTTAATTTCCATCCATAACCTTTGGTTAACGGCCGCTAGCATGGCATCGGCATTGGCCTGACGAAGATGTAAGGATGTGTTGGAATACAGCTTCTTCCCGTATGCCTCCAAGATCTTCTCCTCCTTGCCTAGTAGCGTCGCTGCTACAGAGGTTGATGACGACTGAGGCTTGGAGTATAGTGATGCTGCAGCGATCACCGAGGAGTGTGGCTGAGGATGGGCCGAGAGCAAGAGCGTATCCCCCTCCATCTGCCTGTACTTGGCGTCCAGGCGCCCATTGACCGGCTCGGCCGAGTGGGGCTTGAGCCAACTCTTCTTAGCCAGGGAGACTGCATCGGTCTGCAGCGGAATCCCCATTTGGGCAGTGGGACATCGCATGAGGACTTCAGTAGAACCGCCCTGCCGGCTGCTCAACCTCAGGTAGGGTTAGGGCCAGGTACTCTGCCAGCACTGCAAGACGTTCGTGGAAGGCCCTAGCTGAGGATGGCGTGTCAGGAACCTCCTCCTCCTCCTCATCATCCGTATCCTGTGAGTCAGGAGGATCCTGCGGAGGAGAAGGAGTAGCCGGAGGCTGCGGTAAAGGGAGGAGGCGGCAGAGGCTGAGGAGGAGGCAGAGGCTGGTACAGAACCACCTGAGGAATCGTCTGGGGAGCCGGAGGCAGTGGCTGTGCCGGGAGCACCAGCGGAGGAGCTTGTGGTGCTGCTAGCATCGTAGGGAGAACCTCCCTGATGGCGTCCCTTGGGGATAACCCCCATCCAAGGTGACTTCATTAGCCCGAGGAACCTCTCGAAGAACCCCTCTTTATTGGCCGGAGAGGTGGTAGGGGGTACTGATGAGGTAGCGGGAGGCTCTGGAGCCGCTGCATACCATGCCTGTATGGACGCAGAGGTAAACTGCCCTGCGCATAAGAAAGATAGGCTGTAGGCCACGTACCTGGTTGAGACCAGTCCCACCTTGATGCTCGTTCTTCGCCAAACTCCTGGAATGGCGTTGGACGGGTGCTTCTGTCTGGCACGGTGCCCATCTTGTCGAGCTGCCTGCCACGTGCCAGCGACGTGTTGCTCGGCTCGCTGGGCCCAGCCTCCTACAAGACTCTTGCGTGTGGATCACAAGGCCTACTCTGCTCCTCAGGCCTAAACCCGGTAGGTGCGATACCCTTGAGCTGGGGGTCGGTAGAGCTGCGTTTAGGTACCCCCTCGGATGTAGTGCCGGGTCTAGGGCGTAGCCCCTTGGCCATACTGCCGGTCGAAGGGCAGAGCCCCTTGGATGACAATCCGGTACAAGAACCTTCCGGTGCCTCAACACTGTCACTGGTAGGATCCAAGGATCCCTCGGATTCAAGGCCGGTAGCTGCAGCAGCATCGGTGCACGTGCTGGTACTAGGACCTGAGCATTCCCTCCCGCGCGGGCGAGTCCTTGGGAAGGAGTCTCCCTTGTGCGGTGCGATGGAAAATATCGGCCCTACTTTGGGCCTGGCTCAGTGTTTCATGAAGTTCTTGAGGTCCTCTGCAGGCGACTTCTGGAAGAGCTCCCTCCACCTGGCTAGTCTTTTCAGCGACTTCGATGACAGTGTTGCACGCTGCACAAGTTTGCCAACTGTGGTCTGGGCCAAGGCAATGTAGGGTGAGGGCGTGGGGGTCTGAAGTTGGGAAAAGCCTGTTGCAGGATGGACACCTGCTGAACCCTGTGGAAGTCAACATGTGCCGGAGAGGAGCATGATGCCTGAGGACCGAGTACCTGAATGATAAGAAAGGCAAAAAAGAAAGACAAAGAGAAGAAGTATCCATGCGTGGAATTACATGGCCGAAACCAAACCCAGGAGCGCTGGTGAATTCGGCCTGTTCCAGTCCACGTGGAAAAGGGGACTGAGGTGTAGCGCCGGAGGGCGGAGTCAGGGCAGCGCATGCTCCCAGGGCTGCACCCCCATGCGCCTCTAAATTTAAAGGGGAACAAGGTTTTTTCTTGTGAAAAAGGTTCCGTCTCCCGTCCCTTAAAAGGGACGCCCATGCAGTATGGAGGAAAGGGGGTGGGACCTAAGAGTACTTAAGGTAAATGCCTGCATCGACATTGAAAACCCTACACCTTTCCTAGCTCTGCAAAAAGGTGTCTGCAAGCAATCTGCAAAATTAAAAAACACAAGGAACTTGGCATTTTGGTAATTCGTTATTTTTGCATTTGATTTGACACTTTCTTCGCCTAAACTGCAAGTTACATACTCATTTCCAGTGAGGAGCCTGACAGATAGAGAAAATAAGCAAATTTAAGAGTCTTCTTGGAAAAGAAGTCTAAGCTTGAATAAGGGCACACACATGTGCTTAGATTTTTTTCGAGTTTTTCCAGACTAACAAGCTGCAAGACAGTAAACAATACTTATCCTATTGGCATAAGATCAAATTCCAAGGCACTTCTGTCCTAACTAAATTTGCCCATCAAAAAACATCTAGCCATAGATGTAAACTGGTTTTGACTTACTTGAACAATCTAACTGAAATATAATAAAGTTACTCACTGTAGTGACTACCTTACTCCTAGTCCATAGTCCTCTTTTCTCCATACTTTTGGGACATTCCGTCCAGTTGGACGGGACCGGAGCACTTTTGTAAAAAAGCATCAAGTTAAAAAATGTGTCTTCCTTCTCTTTTTACATGGGGTACCGCATGCGGCCGTAAACCTGCCCTCCTTAGCTCCGCCCCGCTCATCGGCCTTCAGTCCTTTTCGATCGCCAGGTCTGAGACCATTTAAGCAATAATAGAGGATACTTATTAGAGGGGACGGCAGGCGGGCATAGGGAGGAAAGGGGACTATAGACTAGGAGTAAGGTAGTCACTACGGTGAGCAACTTTATTATACTCCTACGTCCCCTCCCCTTTCCTCCATACTTTTGGGAGATTACCAAGCACTCCTTACAGGATAACGGGTGGATGGAACTCCTTTACTGAACGAGCTCGCCTTACATCCAAATTATGCAGAACCCTCTCAGCATCTGAAGCCAGTTCTGGGAAGAAAACTGGTAAGGAAATAGACTGGTTGAGATGAAAATCAGATACCACCTCTGGAAGGAACGAGGGATTGGTCCGGAGGACAACTGTATCCTTTTGAAAGGTGAGGAATGGATGTTCTACCTACAAGGCCTGAAGCTCGCTTACACGCCTTGCCGAAGTTACCGCAATCAGAAAGGCCATTTTCCATGAAAAGAATTTCAAGTCTGCTGTAGCCATGGGTTTGAAGGGTTTATGACAAAGTAGTAAGGACCACATTCAGATCCCACTTAAGATGCGGGCTGCGCACAGGTGGAAACAGATGCAACAGACCTGCAAAGTGCTTTTTAATGACAGGGTTTGTCACAGAAAAAGAGAAAGACACCGTGGACAGATAGGCAGCAATAGCCGACAAATAAGTCCTACAAGACAAAACATGCATGCTTGAAGCTGCCAGATGAGAAATTAAAGACAGCACTGTGTGTCGATAGCAGCTTCTCTGGGGTCCAGCTTTTTTGCTAAACACCAGTGACAGAAACGGAGCCATTTGCTCCTATACTGAGACGTGGTCGAAGGTTTTCTAGCCGCTTGGATAATACGCATATTATCCGTAAGCAAAATGAAACCCTCTAAAGATTTGAACTCTGGCACCAGGCCGTCAAGCTGAAAGATTGTGGGGAGGGGTGCCACAACTGCTGATCGCTCTGGTGAAGAGGGTCGGGAATTAGCAGAAGCCTGACCGGTGAGCAGACTGACAGATGCTGAAGCTCCGAAAACCAGAATCTGGCTGGCCATTACGGGGCTATGAACAGGAGAGTGCAATTCGACGTGTTCCTGAGCTTGCATAGCACCCGGTGAATCAGAGGAAGAGGCTGGAAGGCATAGGCCCTCATGTTGTGCCACAGAATCTCGAGAGCATCCCCCAGGAAGCATAGAGGGGAAGTTTCCTGTTCAATGACGTCGCAAAGAGGTCCACTTCTGGAGTGCCCCAATGGTGAAAAAGTTCAGAGAGGATCTCGTGTTCAGCTCCCACTCGTAGGTGACCACCGCTCGCTGGCTGAGAGAGTCTGCTGTTACATTCAGCTGGTCCATAATGTGTACCGCCAACAGCCAAACACCATGCTGGATGGCCCATTCCCAAATCTGAATGGCTAGATCTACAAGGGGAGGTGAACAGGTACCCCCTGCTTGTTGACGTAAAACATGGATACCGCATTGTCTGTGCGGAGGTGGACCACCTTGTTCACAATCCCTGGCTTGAACGCTTTGAGCGCCAGGAAAATCGCCAGAAGTTCCAGATAATTTATGTGAAATTGTCTGTCCTGCGGCGACCATAGGTCAAAAAATCTCAAGATGATCCATTGTTGTGCTCCACCCGATAAGGGAGGAGTCTGTTGTAATGGTAACCGGGGGGGAGGGCTCCTGAAAAGGCGCACCCACCGACAGATTGCTGGAAAGACGACCACCAAAGGAGACCTGACATCATGTAGGGTGGAACCAGGATTATTTTGGTGTCCGGGTCCACCGTCTGGAGCCAGGAGCCAGAAGCTGCGAAGAGCCAACTTGAGACGCGCCAGAGGAAGAGCAAGCACGCACAAGGCCATGAGGCCCAGAAGCCTCTGGGACCACCAGGCAGACATGCTTTCTGACTGAATGAAGACTTGACACATGGTTAACACGCCCGCCATCCTGTCCACCGTCAAGTACACCCTGCAGCCGATCCTGTTCCAACGGAAACCCAGGAATATCAGGTCCTGAGAGATCGTCATGGAGGATTTCCGCCAGTTCACTGCCAACCCAAGACTGAACAGGAGCTGAAGGAGACACTGAAGATTGCTCGAGGCTTTCACTGGACAGGGACTTCGCAGATGCCAGTCGTGCAAATATGTATACACATGAATACCCTGTAGCCTTAAAAAAGCCCCAATGACTGACATCGTTGTGAAGACACGCGGCGCAGAGCTGAGACCAAAAGGGATTACTCGAAACTGATAGTGCTCCTCTCCCAGGGAGAACCGCAGATATTTCCGATGCAGGCTCCAGATCAGGATATGCATATAAGCATCCTGAAGGTCCACAACGCTGAGCCAGTCGCCCTTCTGAAGAGAGGACTTTATTTGGTAGGGCGTAATCATCTTGAATTTCTCTTGGGAAGAGAAAGGTTGAACTGGTAAAGGTCTAGAATGGTGCGCAGGCCAGCCTGGTTGGGTTTTGGCACCGTAAACAGACGAGAGTAGAAGCCCTCCCCTCGTTCCCTTAGAGGAATGGGTTCTACCGCCTTGAGATCTAGAAGCTTCTGGACCTCGACTCTGAGGGAGGCCGTCCCAGACTGCTGAAAGGGAGGATTGAAGGGTAGGGTTGTTAGGGAGAATTCACATTCAATGGATCATTTCCCTTACCTAGTCCCTCAGCAGCTTTTCTGGAGTTTACTTTTTCCACTTGGTAAGAGTGTGATCTTTTCCCCCACTCTTACCTGTGTTTTGCCATGTGTATTTCAGCCGTTTTGTGATTGTGGACTCTGGAGCACACCACTTCAGTAGCCCCACTCTTTTGTGTGTTACATAGCACCTTCAGTGCAGGGACACAGGGTGGTCTTTGAGACTTCCCACCGACTCCATTTCTGGGGCGGACTACTGTCCCCCTGAAAAGGGTAAAGTTGCCATTAACTTTACATAGTCAAATAACCACAGATCCCGTACACCCCATCTTACATGGAGTATTGGAAAGGGTTAATCCTTAGCTCTTTTTATCTGTTCCTCCTAGAGCATTGTTTTGCTCCTTTAACATTTAGACTTGGCTGGTGGCAGGGGTATCTGCCCTAACTTTTCTACCGCAATTATACTATATAAACAAGGTATTGTTTTAGGCTATTATATTAGCCTCGAACATAAACCCGCTTGACCAAATACTCTTTCTTTTGGCTCTGCTCGGGTTTATTCGCCATTTCTTTTTGTTAAAGTCCTTCTTGTGTTTTACTTTGCGTGGCAAACCAGGTTTGCCTTCTTTGTTCACCGTCTTTTGGCGGGCATCTGCCAAGAAGCCCTTCTCTGGGTGCCTGGGTGTCAAGGTGGGCTGAATGTGAGGGAGGGGTGTAGTCACCCCCTGCACAGGGTATCCTAGGAAACCCAAGTCACACTTTGCCATGATTGGCTGAGGTGGTTGTCCGGGCCAGACAACCCCCCTGCTGCGTGATTGACAGCCAGGCTGTGAGAATGGGGGATTTTTTCGCATAAAAGGCAGGACTCTTGGGCTGGAAGTCAGAGTCGCCACTGCAACTACAAGGAACCGAAGAGAAGCGGAGAAGAAGACGGCTGCTGCAACTACCCTGTCCCGGTGAAGCCCTGCTGCAGTCCTGAGCTATCTACCCTTCGACGACCAGAGAAGATCCAGTCCGGAGTCTTCTTCCCTTGAGCCTGGTGGGGTCAACCAGCTCATCTTCCACAGCCAGAGGATGCTCTTCGTGGTCGAAATCGCTGCACACTGCTGTAGTGGTCCGGATAGCCATCTGAAGAGCCTCTCCTGTTTTTAAAGGAACGCACCTTTTATTCACCGTCGCTGCTGCTGGCTTCATCCCTGAGTGGTGCAGACTCCTCCAGACGTCGTCCTTCTTGCCGAAGCTCCAGGAACCGTGGGTCTGCAGGAAACTACCAGGAACAACTGCCGTGGCACCACCTTCTTCCTTGAATAAGGTACTGTGTTCTGCTTCAAGGAACTAGGGTGAATCCCTGTTCTCCTCCTCCAAGCCTGCCCTTGTCTTCCCTCCTCCTTATAACTTTTGCTTCCTCTGTTGACAATTTCCAAGTACGCCTGGCAACATTGAATCTTGAACTGTCTGACTGTGTGATCCTCGAAAACAGGAACCCGGTTCCACTTGACACTGGCTTCGGCCTATTGACTTTTATATTTCTGTCAGCGAGTGTTCTCCGATTCGGTCTACCTTGACAAAAGTATTGCCTATGATTTTTGCCCTCAACTCGCTATGGTTAACTCAGGTGCTAAGTGTGTTTTTGCCCCGGTAACATTTCTTTCCGCGGATACGGGTACCTTTTGTAAAACCGAACTGTCATTACTGTCAAAAAGTGATTGCATATGTATTCCCGGTAACGTCTTTTGTTTCACAAGACCGGTCCGTTAAAGCATAGGGTACTTACCTTGAGTTATACTGTATCAAGTGAATTGGTTGTTTGCAGTGTATTTCACGTGTGGTTTTGAATTAATACAAGTGTTGTGTTTTACAGATGGTTTAAAAATAAATGTACTTATATTTTTTACCTGAAACTTGAGTCAGTGTTTGCTTGAGTCACAGTGATTGTGGTCCCTTTGTGTAATCTCTGCTACTGGTCATATACTCTTGAGATAAGCCTGGCTGCTCCGCTACTGCTACCACTTTAACTTTTTTTTTTTTTTTTAATTTATTTGTTTGGTTAATACAATCAACCTTTCAAATTTTCCACATACAAGAGAGAACAAAACAAATTGCATTTCATGATTATTTACCAGCAAATTTGTACAGAAACAACAACTTCAGTAAATGAATTTAACAGTCTGGGCTGCTCAATTAGTAATCCTTTTGATGTTCAGTAGGATTTAACTGCAGCTTATTGTGATCATTAGGAAATACAGCATCCAGAAATTGTATAGTGGCTATCTTTATGACTAGCTTAGGTGATGAAAAGATGAATTGCCACAGATCTTTGTATATATATCTATTTTGGTCTTCCAGATAATTTTTGAAATATAGCTTACGAGTCGCTGCCAGTTGAGAGCAGTACACTATACAATGTTCCAAAGTCTCTTTCTGGTCTAGAACTTTACAAAATCGGCAGTAATTTTCAGCCTTCGGGATTAAATTTCTGCGAGACAAAACATCTCGAGTTGGCCACAAATTTAAACTAAAGCGAAGCAGCTTGTGACGTATTTTGGAGCATGGAAATTTGACCAAATAATCAGCCATGACACTGTGACGCTTGTGACCAAATAAATTCCGTTTGAAATCTTTGTAAGTTACGCATTTATTTTGGTTAGTACACCAATCATGCTGTTGAATTTTTTTTTTTGCGCTGCCTTCATTTGATAAAAGCTCCAGCGAGATTGATGCATCAGCTAATACATTTAGAGTTAACTTACACCATTGTTGGGAGAACAATCGATCTCTCCTTAATAGATGGACAGCCACTTGACCCAAAATATCTGGATGATCAAGAGAAAGAAGACATTTCCGGAGAAATGCACAGTATTTCCAAGTAACATACGAAAAAATAGAAAGAGAGCCCAGTTCAAACCTAATCAACGGCAACGGTGTACTTGCCGGAACATGTAGTACTTGCTTCCAGAAAGATGATTCCAATCTATCCCACCAAATTTCTTTTTTGGGGGCCTGGGCCTCTGACCCATAAGTTAAGATTGGAAGGACTTTCTGCACATAGAAAGTTACCACATGTTTTGTTGTGAATTTGCCAAATTTGCCCATTAATAATTTAGCCTGGGCAACTAAAGTCTGAAGTTTGCCCTTAATTTCCATATCTTGACTGGGGTTTGCAGGAGTATCGGTGATCAAAATCCCCAAATATTTGTATATGGAAACCTTGACAAGAGCCGAATTATGCAATTGCCATGTGAAAGGTTTGACTTTTACTCCCGCGTGCCATTTGCAAACCATTATTTGTGTTTTATTCATGTTTATATTTAGGTGGTTTGCATCCACATACGATTCCAGACCATTTAAGAGATTTTGTAAACCACTTTGAGTTTTTGAAATGAGAATCAAATCGTCTGCATAAAGAAGATATTGGATTTTGGTCAAACCCATACTCGGAGAGTCACTACTTATCTGCTTAAGAGCAATGCCCAAATCAAAAATAAAGAAATTAAATATAGAGGAGGCCAAGATGCACCCCTGTTTCAATCCTCTGTGTGTTTTAAATTTAGCCGATAGATCACCCCCCAAAGCAAGTCTGACCTGCATGGTAGTATTTGTATGTAGGAGAACTATTAGTGATATCAGCGAAGAGGGGCAATTATGTTTAATTAGTTTTGAGAATAAAAGAGATCTGGCGACTGAGTCAAAAGCGACTTTAAAGTCAACAAAGGCTAAAAATAAAGTCTGTTTCTGAACAGTATGCTCAGAAAGAAGTGTATTTAGAGTGAAAATATTAGGGATAGTGCCTACTTGTGCCACAAAGCCTGCTTGAAAAGGATCATTAAGTCCAGCCTGCATAGTCCATTTTTGAAACTCTCTTAAGATTATACGTGAGAAGATCATACCAGGAGCGTCCAATAATGCTATGGGTCTGTAACATGTAGGATCTTTCCTGTTCCTTTTCTTAAAAATGGGAATGATTATTGAGTGAGTTCAGGAAGGAAGGAGAGTTTGCGTGTTAATAATGATAGAGAAGATTTGAAATAATATTTTGGACCAGATTTCTGGATGATCTTTGAACATTCTATTAGATAAGCCATCAGATCCGCATGCACCAGATCGACTGGACTTCTTGATAAACAGGCGAATGTCATCCAAATCAAAATTTAGATGAAACTTCGTCGTGAACTTGTCGGGTAATGGTGCAGAACCCCCTTTTGGAATACTATATAAAATTGAGAAATGGGAGATCCAGTCCGCCTCAGTGACTTCGTTGGCCTGTATTATTGCCTGAGGCCCATTAGTGGCTTGATTGAGCAGGGACCAGGTATTAGCAATATTCAGGCTTTGAATAGTGGCCAATAACAGTTGGCTGTCAAGATGGTATAATGTGGCACGCCTGGATTTAATCCAGTTTCTGTAACTGGTTTTGATTTTTGATAACTGACTGAAACGAATACTATGAGGTAATTTCATAGCTTCTCTTTTTTGAAGTCGGAATAATATCTTTTGATTTCTGACTTCAGAATTGAAGTTATGAAGAAAAGGAAGTCGAGTCTTAGGTTTGGATACAGTGCTCGCCAAAGGAGGTCGAAAGGCTTGAATCATGTCAGAATAGCAGATGTTAGAATTTGCCACATTCAGTTGGATTTTGTTACCTTCATGATTTAATTGTGTGTAAAAGCGGGCTAAAGCTTTGTCCGTCCATCTGACTTTATTACCTGCATTATTGGTGATCAATTGAGACTGTTGATATTTATCTCTCTGCGAGTTTGGGACACCATTGAACAGAAATTTGGCCGTCAGTTGATTATGGTCACTCACATCAGATTGTACAATTTCAAAGTCTATTACATCAGAGAAACAACTGAGATTCATGTACAAATAATCTATGATGGAGGAAGTCTTCCCTCTATGCCACGTTGAACCCGGGGGGATATCGGATTTGAACGCACCATTGAGTCTATAAAGATTGTGATATTTTACAAATTGTAACCATTTCTTAATTCGAATTTGGGAGTTTAAGGTTTTCCCACCTATACAATCCAGATTTAGGTCACCAGCAATCAAAATTTTGTATACTGTGTTGTCCATATAAACCAGACTGATCATATCGCTCGACATTTTCAGAAAGCATTCGTCCTTTATCCCCGCCGGATTCCAGTATACATTAATAATGGCAAACGAGGTAGCATCCAATTTTAACCGTGACATTTGAATAAAGGGATTAGGTGATGACCAAAAAGTGAGACTGGCATTGATGTTCGCTTGAATGGCTGTTAAAAGACCACCATAAGGTCTGCCACACGAACTCTTGCTAGCAGTATTAATTAAAACATCATGTGTGTCCCAGATTGGCGTACTAGTTAGCCAAGTTTCCTGTAACATAATCAGATTGTATTTGCTTAGTGAACTCAGATCATTATTCATAAGGTGAGAAAAGCCCCTGGAGTTCCAACTTAAAAGTGTGAATTCGCTTGTTGTCAAAGCTTGATCTAGTTACTGCTGGTGTTCAGAACCTATAAAAGCTCTAGATTCTTTAGGCCCATACGAATGGCTTTCATATGTAGCATGTTTCGACTGACTAAGAGAATGTTGTTGGTGGGCAACCTGCGGATTAGGGTTGGATTCAGAGTGTACTTCGAAGCCAAGGTCAAACAGGTCCTTTCTTGCTAACCATATTGCGTTTTGGATTACACGAGATTGCATCCAAAGTCTCACAATATGTAAGTTCGAATTGTCAAAGAAATCTACCAATGTTAAATCGTCAGAGCTGATATCCTCAAGTGCCGCTATGTCTGCAAAGATATTCAAAATGGAGTTTCTATTCAAAACAAACTGCATTATATGGCAACGGTCGATATTTTAACACTAGGCAGAAATTAGCTAAACGTTTTGGAGGAAGTTGAGTAGTAGTGAATTTCTTATTGGGAGCCAAAGAAACCGAGTGACTAGCGATAAGTTTTTTATCACTAGTTAAAGCTGTACTAGATGGCATTTGAAGATCCTTGGAAATAGCGGCTTTAAGTAGGCTAAATAATTCGGGAACAATTTCAGCCAAAAGTAATTTCCCAGACTTATCAGATGGGGGCATGGTCAAAAAGTTACTTTCAGAACAGTGCTTGATGGGAGATGCCTTGGGCTCGGTAAATGCAGACAAAGGGTTACTCGCAGGTTGACGATCTTGTTCAACCACGGGCTTTGCCTGTTTGGTCTGAATTAGTTGAGTTACGGGAGAGGACTCATGTTTGCGGAAGCCCTGATCTGACATATAGGCATCAACAGCCCGTCGAAGTTCCAAACGATGGAGCTCAGATGAAGAACTACTGACTTTAAAGGATGAGGGAATCAGGGTGATCTCTTTCATTTGGTGGTATAAGATTTGATGATTTAGGGTCATTAATTGCGGTCACCGGAGCATCCAATGGGGCATAAGGCGGCACGATAGGCGCACTTTTAAGATTTTTAGTCAGGGAGATAGTCGAGGTGCGCAAAAAGGCCAATTGTTGATATTTTTTTTGATACTGCTGAGGAAGCAATTAAAGTATTTTTTTTGGCAAGTGAATCTGACGAATAAAATTTTTAGTTTTGGATGTGTGGTCTTGATTGATAGTGGTTTGGTTTTTCGTTTTTTTTTTTATTATTATTTGTGACTCCGCCCTCCTAGGGGTGACGCCCTTGCCAGCACCTGTCTGCGCTTTTTCTGTAAATATTTCATAGGGAGCATTGGTAGTTGACGAGATGCCAAAGTCAGACTGAGTAGTGGCTAGACCTTGTGCAAAAGCACTTGGACGGACCGCAGCACTGTGAATTATGCCTTCAATGTATGGAACGGCTGTGTATGCACAAGATTTGGGTGGTGTGCTGTGCTCAGTGAGATGACTCACCAAAGTTTGCAATGGGCCAGAAGTTTGTGTGCCTAAAGAAGCTTTTAATACTACAGGTGTATCACTTGATTCATATACTTGCTTTGCATTAGCATATTTTTGAAAATAGGGTAGGGGCATGCTCCTGCCATTCCAAAAATTTTGTCTAATTTTTGAGTATGTTCAGTGGACTTGTTTGTCCACGCATCAAATAGTTTGATTAATGTTTGGAGTGAAGTGTGCATGGCAGATAATGCTAAATTGACCAAGCTTTTGTTTGTCATTTCTGGAACCACCTTACATGATAAAATTGGAGATTGTGGACGTTGTCGAGGGGTGGGAGCACGATAAGAAGCATCAATGGCGGAGCAGTTCGACTCACAATTTGAGAACATAATAGGAGATTCAGAAAGACGATGAGACACATCCACATGGAGTAATTGGGAAGAAAGATCAGCATCACTCAAATTTAGATTTGCGGTGACATTTTTTGCCGTAGCAATGGGAGTTTGAGCCCCTACTGGTTGAGTAGGAGCAGAGGGAGGTATATTATGTAATAATATGCTATCAGAAAGGGAAACATGTTGAACTGACCCAGGCAAAAAGGGTGTTACTGGTTTGGCGACTATTGGTACATCTTTAGTATCATTACGCAAAACAGGATGCACATTCATTTCAACAAAAGATTGATCATGAACCATATGAACAATAGAAGACGGTTTTGGGAGGTTTAAAACTGGCCACTTTGCGGATTCTTTGTAAAATTGTCGAATATCCTGCAAAGGAGGCCCGAGAGGCGCAGCTTTGCGACCCTTGCATGTTCTGCTTGCTATTGGCGTTGAGCACAAAGTCAATGCTGGTTGTTGTACAGTTAGTGCTATGGTATTTCGTGTGCATGAGTTGCTGCCAATTGTGATTTTGGGGGCAAGCCCATTGTTATTGACGGCAGTCGTGACTGCATAATAGAAGAGCTGGTCAATAAATACTATGAATTTGGTTGTAAATGCAATAAGATTTAAGAAAAGTCAACTAATCACTTTTAGTAGTTATTAAAATCCTCCAAGTGGTGCGGCACTTACCAGAGCACCTCAGCACCCAACAGCTGCACAACAGCACAGCTAGCGGCCTTGACCCCGCCGGGCTTAACGCCGCAAGGGTGGCTGGCAGTGCACTTTAGCACTGGGGCAAGTCACGTGATGGGTCACGTGATGGGTCAGGTGCCGAGTGGAAAGCCCGCCTCCAACAAACAGCGTTCACTCCCCTGCAAGAGCCCCTTGTCAGCTCGCAATGCAGGATTAGGTAAGTGAGCCAAAACGAACGTTCTTTTCCACAGCAAGGATTTTTCAAAATGATGAAACACACGCCGCTCGGGCGGCTGGCAGTGCACTTTAGCACTGGGGCAAGTCACGTGATGGGTCACGTGATGGGTCAGGTGCCGAGTGGAAAGCCCGCCTCCAACAAACAGCGTTCACTCCCCTGCAAGAGCCCCTTGTCAGCTTGCAATGTAGGATTAGGTAAGTGAGCCAAAACGAACTTTCTTCTCCATAGCAAGGATTTTTCAAAATGATGAAACACACCACTTTAACATAGTAGTACAGACTTGTACCAAAGGTGAACTTGTATTACCACTTGTAGTCTTAATTGTGTGCAGTGGTACCCAAGGGCACTGCACGGGATTCTGCCTAACAGGGGTAAGGGGGAGGGGCAAGCGGAAGCCCGCCTGAGCAATAGACAAAATCCACCGGTTGTCGTGATGGTTTGCCACGCCTCCAGATGAGACGAGATTGGTCCTCCCACCGAAGTCTTGTGCGACCGACAAAAAATATCATTTTGCAGACTTTTTGGTGGAGAGACTACCAGTCCCTGAAGTGGAGGCTGAAGACCGAGAGAAAAACCGACCTAGTTGCTGTCTCCGACGGCAGTTGCCTCTCGGAACCCTCTGAAGCCTGAGAAGGGCCAAGACTGGGATCCAGATATCCGAGCGTTGACTGGGGCTTTCACTAGCACCAACAGAGATTTGGCACTTTACATGATGGCCTTAGTCTTGGTGAGTTCGTCATCCGTTGAAGAATGAAACAGCCCTTTGCCATCAAAAGGCAAGTCCAGAACTTTATCTTGGACCTCCTTCGAAAACTTTGTTGCATAAAGCCAAGCTTGACTAGAGGTGTCCACCCCCAGCATGAGGCCTCGTGCCGAGGTGTCGACATGGGGCGCAGCAGCCTCCAGCATATCCTGCACCAACACCCTGACGTCTGACAGCCCGCCCTTGAATTCTTCCAATCTGTCAGCCGGAATGAACTCTTGGAAGTCAGCCATATCTCTCCACAGTTTCATATTCGCCGCTGCTAAAATGAGCTCTGGGTTAGCCTGACGCAATTGCAGCGCCGAGTTGGCAAACATCTTCTTGCATAAGGAATCGAGTAATTGTTCCTCCTTGGACAGAACCTGGGCCGGAGCTGCGGAAGTCGCAGTAGCCGGCTTAGATTGCAGAGTGGCGGCCACTCACACCATCGAGGACGGGAGCGGACATGACGCCAAGGCTACTTCCTCTGAGGTGTGAAGCCTATAACGGGTGTCAATCCTTTTATTTATGTGTAGCCCGGTGTGGGGCTTATCCCAGACCTTGCAGGCCTTGGCCAGGACGTCCCTCTGGAGGAACAGGCCGGTGCGCTCCTGTGGAGACAAGGTTAGCCCCCTGATGGCACACCTTCCTGCGGAGCGGATGCCTCTTGCACTGGTATGTCCAGGGGTGACATGTCAATTACCCGGTCGTGAAATGCTCTGACAGTGCAGGGCTGGTCTTCACTATCCTGATCTGCCAAGGGGTCATCTGGAGCATCCGGGTCCCCCAACTGCGACGCAACAGGCGTCAGATTGAAATCACGCTCTGCTGAGGACTTGTCCACCGGTGACCAGGAAGGCAGAGGCGGAAGAGCCGGAGGAGGGCCAGGAGGCAGATGAGGAGCTACGGCCGGGGCAGAACCTCGGCAGAGCCTGTACTATGGGGACTTGGATGTTTACTAGACAACCTGTCCCTTGAATTAGCCTCCAAAGGAGGCACCTTGGCAAAGCCTGTAACAGGAGTTACGGTCAACTACCTCTCCCTGTGCCCCCGCAACAGAACCGATAACACTGCGAGCACGGGAAAGTTGAGGAATCCACCTCACAGACAAGACCTTTACAGGCCTCTCCGTTCTGTTGGTACACACCTTAGCCTCGTTATGAGGAACCTCGGAACAGATTCCTGTCTTAATAGCTCCCCTGATAGGGGCCTCGAACCGTGGTTCGGTACTGAAAGCCTCAACAGAGGCCTCAGGGCGCACCCCGGTGTCTGTGTGGGAAGCTCCTAACGTGGAGACCTCGGAGCGAACTCCGGTACCCAATGTTAGGGAGAATTCTCATTCTATGGCTAATTTCCCTCACCTAGTGAGTCCCCCAGCAGCTTTGCTGGATTTCTGAAGTTTATTTCTTCCACTTGGTAAGAGTGTGAGCCTTTTTCCCACTCTTACATGTGTTTTACCATGTGTATTCTTACTGTTCGTGTGATCTTGGACTCTGGAGCACACCACTCCATGAGACCCACTTTTATGTATGTTACACAGCACCTTCAGTGCAGTAACACAGGGTTGTCTTTAAGACTCCCCTCTGAGGATTCCTCGGCCCAGAGGCCAGTAGCAGCAGCAGCAGCCTCGCTGCACGTGCTGGTAGAAGGACCTGACCGGTTCCCCCCGCGCGGGGAGTCCCTGGGAAGGAGTCTCCTTTGCAGGGTGCGATGGAGAATATCGGCCCTACCTTGGGCTTGGTTCGATGTTTCACAATGTTCTTGAGGTCCTCTGGAGGAGACTTTTAGAAGATCTCCCTCCACCTGGCCAGTCTGTTCTTCAGCGCTTTCGAGGACAGCGAGCCACACGCTGTACAAGCTTGCCAACCGTGGTCTGGGCCAAGACAACGTAGGGAGAGGGTGTGGGGGGTCTGAAGTTAGGAAGAGCCTGTTGCAGGATGGAAACCTGCAGAACCCTGTGGGAGTCGACATGTGCCGGGGAGGGGCGTGATGCCTGAGGACATAGTACCTGAATGATAAAAAGACAAAGAAGAAGTATCTGCATGTGGAATTACATGGACGGAGCCAAACCCAGGAGCGCTGGTGAATTCCGCCCGTTCCTGTTGATGCGGAAAAGGGGACTGGGGTGTGGCGCCAGAGTCAGGGCAGTGCATGCTCCCTGGGCCGCACCCCGCGCGGCTCTAAATTTAAAGGGGAAGTAGGTTTTTTCCTAGTGAAAAAGGTTCAGTCTCCCGTCCCTTAGAAGGGACGCCCATGTAGTATGGAGGGAAGGGATGCAAGAGTATGAGGGGAGATGGTTTACAACAGCCTACCAAAGGCAGGGGAGGGTAAGGTAGGCTCTCACCGGAAAGGGGTGGGGGGGATACCCTCTCCCCAATCCCCAAGGACCATCCACCCAGGTGATCCTCCCATCTCCACCCCTAGGGTCAGGATCCAAGAGCGATGGCCTTTCCATGGCCACCTGAGAAGAGGAGCCATGGGGAGTAGGTGTGTGGATACCCAAAGGTTTCTCACATACCCTTCCCCTATGCGGGTTGGACCGGGGTGCTTCACATGGAAACCAGGAGAGGAAGTCGATGTTACCTTGCTCTCGGTCCTTCCAGTGGTTCCACTGTGAAGCAGTGGGGTTGAAGGTCCAAGAACCACTGCATAACCCTAGGATTGGATTCCTTCCTCTGACTAATCCATACCAAAGTTGAGTGATCTGTAATCAATCAAAACCTACCAACCAAAACATAGTATTTGAGGTGTGTCACTGCTTATTTGATTGCCAAAGCTTCTAACTCGATGACAGTAGTTTTTCTCCCTCAGGAACAACTTCTGACTGATGTATAATATCGGCTACTCCAATCCTACACAAAATGGGCTGCAATTCACCACACCCTGCAGATTACCTGTGAGTAATGACTGAGCATTGGGGACTGCCATGCCACTAATCCTGAACATCCATTGAACCACTTGGTGCATACAAGTCTCCACCTTCCTTACTATCACTCATTCCTACCAACATCACAATTTGTCCTTTGAAAGGTTGCGCTGCCAATTTCGTTTTTGTGTGTTCGGAGTACCCTGTATCAAAGTTGAATTGAGGTGCCCTTGTATCTGTACTGCCAATTTCATATAGGTGCCCTACAAATGCTTTGTGTGCACAGATTGCTATCCCAGTGCATCTGCATATTACTTCCCTCGGATACTAGGCCACCTGGTGAGTTGTGCTCGTACTGTGAAGCCCCCCTCTTTCTTCCTCCTTTACCGTACCACTATGGCACTCACCATCCCCCCCATCTTTTCTAACTGCTATATTATAACCTATTCTTCCTCTCTCACAAAGTCTGGAAGAAAAAAGCATAAAAAAGATATCCTGGCTACTAACACTGGCCTACCCATCGCAGACACCCATGTCAGTGCAACTTCCCGAAAGATCTTTACCGATATTCTCTTTTCTGTCCTCTTTCCAGATCTATGGACTCCTCATCTCATCTCATCTCTCCTCCTACATCCTCACCCATTAATGGTGGCACCAAACGGCCAGTCCTTTGGGGGCTTCGCATCATCCAGATGCATCATTTAGGTCTCTCACACTGGCACTATCTTGGTTCAGGGTCCTCAACCCAACCTCCTCCTCCTCTTTGACCAGCGCCTGCTGTCCCTCATTAACTTCCTCCCTACTCCTGCTACTCCTTCGTCCACCCCCCCTCCAACTGATCTACGATTCCCCTGTACTCCTCTGAAAATATTCAAAGGTTGCGATCTCTTGCATCTAGCCACGCTTAATACTCGTTCAGCCATCATACACTCTGCCTACATCTGCCTGTCATGATCTCTGCTTCCAAAAGGTCAGGGTTTTCCCAACTCCCTTGGAAGCAGATCCATAACCCAGGTTCCGAGTGCCAACCAGTCCCAATTGGGACCTTTTGGACCCAGTCCTGGCGCCAGTGGCACCAGGCTCATAAATATGCCCAGTCCCAGCGCTGGAAGCGCTCATAATGCTTGGGTGGACTTACCTGCAGCAGACCATGCTGCTTACTTGCCTGCCAGTTGAGCCTCTGATCCTCTTCTGTTTGGAACTACTTTTCCTGTTGGGTGGGGCAGGAGCCACTCCCTAGATTCAGAACACTGGAACTCTTCTGGAAAGCAGGAACTCTTTTCTTACCTAGGCGTGGCTGTGGAAGGAGACACCTAAGCACTACAGGAGGCTATTTAAACCACACCCGATGGATGAATCTTGCTTTGCGTTATTCTGCATCCTCTGCAGCAGAACGCTCATCGTGTCTTCTGCATCTGATCCTGGGCCTAAGGAAAAAGGCTTACCATCCTGAATCCAGTCTTCAGCAACACCTATAAAGACAAGAAAGAACAGGTTAGCATTACGGTCTTCAGTGACAGCTCTTCACTTACCTGGTCCATCGGCTGTCACCAACGCCTCGCGCTGCATTCCGGCATCTGAAAGACAAAACAAGGTGCGTTTAAAGACATTGGGGAACTTTAATACTCACGTGCCATTACTCCTTTCCACATCTAACCCAGTGGGTATTCCGGCACCCTGCAGCCGCTCCGAACTTGTGCCTGCAAAATAAAAAGACAGTTAGAGCGCATCGTGAAGCAGGCAACAAGAGCTTACTTACGTGCTTCCAGGCGCTTCTATTCATCACACGGGCTCCATCTTCAACTCACTTCAGCCCGTCATCCGCCATCGCCGGAACCCTGCAAAACAAGAAACATCATTACTAAAGACTTTAAAGACATTAGAATTACTCGAAACTTACCGTTCGTGCAGTAAACGACGGACAGCAGTCCTCTGAAGTCAAGAGGCCTGCTCCCCTTATCCAGTGAAGAAACTGGTTACAGCACCCTGCCCCGAGGCAGATGGAGAGCACAGCGTTCACTTACCTAAGGTGAGAGCGTTAACCTTTGGGGTTCTACAGGAGAAGAGAAAGGGAAGAAGAGAGAGACATTCAATAACCGAGTTCCTTAATCCCATATTTTCTATCTGCAGACATCTTACCCTTCAAGTCAGACATACAGTGCACAGAGGTCCAGCCCAAAGAGCCAGCCGTGTGTTACACATCACCTTTGAAGATACGGTATACGCCCAGTCAAGACCGGCGCCTCTACGGGAATCAGGTGAGCGTTACACTGCCTCCTTCTTTAAGAACTTGAACTCAATATTCTCGCTCTTACTGATACATGGTTCAAGGCCAGCTCAGTCACTGCTTTTGCCTCCCTTCTTCCTTATGGCTATAAGATCATCTCCAAGCCTCGCCCTAACCGTGCAGGCGGTGGGGTTGCCCTCATCTTCCCTGAGTGGGTTCCTTCTTTCCTCATACCCACTCGCCCTTATTCTTACTTCGAAATGTGCAAGTTGGTTATCTCTCCCACCTCCTCTTTGACTAGCCATTGCCACCATCTACAGGCCTCCTGGCTCTACCACCCTGTTCCTCTCTGAAAGGGCAGATTTCTCCTCCTCTTTCCTCACAACCACCACTAAACTCCTTCTCATGGGCTATTTTAACATTCACCTTGACTCCTCACCACAGCGTCCACTCTCTTCCATGACCTCTGCACCTCACTCTGCCTCTCCATTCTCCCTTCTGGTCCTACCCACTTGGCTGGACACACTCTTGATGCCTTCATCCACACAGATCTTTCACCCTCCTCCTCACTGATCACCCCACTCTCCAGGTCAGAACACACTCACCTCTCTGTCAGAACACACTCACCTCTCTCCTGAGACCTCTACGCTCACTGACTGGTACCCCCCCAGCCATGCCAACCTCTTTCACAAACATCCGTCCAATGAAACGAATGTCAGTTGCTGCCTTCGCATCTACCTTCACCCCCCCTCTTTCCCCACTTCAGACTCTGTCTTTGCTCTCAGCACCCTCCATCTTGTCATTACTAATACACTTAACATTCTGGCCCCAGTCAAGAGGATCTGTCTGAAACATGCCTATAAGTATAACACCTGGTACAACTATGAACTTGTAGCCCTGAAACGACAGTGCAGAACAGCAGAATGGAAGTGGCAGGCCTTAGGCTCACCCACTGACAAACTGGTCTGTCGCCTGATCCAAAGGCTATACAGACTCTCCATCCGCACCAGGAAAAGGGCCCACATCCAGGCTTGTGTCTCTGGTGCATCCAACAACACGGCTGAACTCTAAAAATCTGCAGGAAACTAGCCAACCCCTCTGCAGTCTCCTCCTCACCTCTTCCCTCCCAGTCCCTTTGGAACGCATTGGCCACACACTTCACTGCAAAAACTCAGGACATCTTGAGCACCCTTGCGTTTCCCTCAACCCCTTGCTTCCTATGGCCTGCCATCCTCCCTCCAACTTCTCTCTAACCACACTTGAGGTTACCAGAGTTGTCTGCTCCATGAAGGCCTCCTCCAAACAGGTATCCCCTTGCTCCTCCAGACCATTAAGGGCAACATCGGCTCGCTTGCCCCTGGACTCGCTGATTTCTGCAACCCACTCTTTTACTACTACATCTTTCCCCTCATCCCTCAAGCACTCCTTTGTGCGCCCCCTCCTGAGAAAACCTTCTGCAGACCCGTCTTGTCCAGCCAACTACCGCCCCATATCTATCACCCCCTTCCTTGGGAAACTCTTGGAGAAGCTGGTCTCCCCCCAACTGACCCAGAACACTGAACTTGTTGGCTGCCTCCATGGCCAACAATCTGCCATAGGCATGGAAACTGTTCTTCTGAACACCTGTGAGGAACTGCTTGAATCACTTGACTCCAGCTGTTCTCATTCGACTTGAACTCTCCTCTGAATTTAATACGGTCAAACACTCCATCCTCATAAAATGGCTAAATGATACCCTTGGTATCTCGGAGCAGGCACTGGACTGGCTAACCTTCCTCAGTGACCGTCCATCCCAGGTTACTCTGGGCTCTTTCTCTCCCCCCCACCTCTATGTCCACCTGCGGCGTCCCTCCCGGCTCTGACCTATCTCCGTGGCTCTTTAACAACTACCTTTCTCTGCTTGCACACCTCATTTCCGCCTTCTCCCCAACTTTGTGTTATACAGATGACACTCAACTCTTCTTCAAACTTTCCTCTGATCCTCTCCTTACTTCCTCCACCATTCCTGAATGCCCATCTGCCATCCAGTCCTGGTGTACTTCCAATGATCTCTGCCTCAACGCCAGCAAGACTGAAATGCTTCCTATTGGGACTCCTGCTCTCTCTTTCGGTCCCTCACTTTGGCCATCCTCTATTGGTTCTCCCCCTTCTCCATCTGAAGCCAGAAACCTTGGAGTCATCTTCGACTCCTCTCTTTCTTTCATCCTTCATATTCAGGACCTTGCCAAGAAGTCCCACTTTCAACTCCAACTCCTCAAAGGAATTCTTCCTTTCCTCAGTTTTCCCACAGAAGCTCAATGTCCTCAGAGCTCTGGTTCTTTCTAGGCTATACTACTGCAATAGCCTCTTTCTTAATCTACCCTCCTCTTCTCTACAACCCCGCCAGCTGATCCAGAATAGGGCTGCAAGACTTATCCTTGGCCTCACACCCAGGGACCGCATCTCTCCAGCCCTAAAAACGCTCGACTGGCTCCCAGTTGCTTCAAGGATCAAATTAAAATCCCTCTGCATCATCCACAAGGCTGGCTGGGGCTGGGGACCACACTATCTACAACTTGCTCTTACTAAATACTCTACCTCCAGATCTTTATGCTCCTCTGGCACCAACTCTGTGTTCAGCGCTTCGCTAAAGAGCAAGCTGGTTGCTGATCTTTCCTCAGCAGGCTCCCTCCTATGGAACAGCCTCCCACATCATCTCGAGTCAGATCGCCTCAAATTCCGGAAGCTCCTAAAGACTCTCCTTTTCAAATCCTCCTTTGCTTTCTCCCTCCTCTGCTAATCCCACAGATGCTGAGATTGGTGACCAGGGCCCTTACGTGTCCTCCCAGGTCCTGGACTCCCACACCCAATCGCCTACAGCCTCCACCCCTCCCAGTACTCTGCCTTGGCACCCTCTGGCTTAAGTCATCACATGCCTGCACTTATTTATTGGCGGTTGACCACTCCACCTATGCGCTTACAGCTGCTCATTCCCTAGCACTTCCCTCGTGATACACCTAGCACCTACCCCCACCCCCACCATCACCATCACCCCCACCCCCACTGCCTCGTCCATCTCGCTCTCTCTTTAAACACAATTTACTTGATGTATAAGCGCCTTACAAATGCACAATGAAATAAAAATAAAATAAAGTCTGTCATAGTTTTGCGATAGTACATCCCCCCCAGTCCCATTAAGGAAGCATCAGTCTGGAGGATAAACTCCTTACAAAAGTCTACCTTCAAAATGGGGCTCTGGCACAGGGTTTCTTTTCAGGGCGCGTAAAAGATCTCGTTGTCCTCATCACATCTTATCTTATCTTTTGGGGCTCAGCATTTTTCAATTTGTCAGTTAAGCTAGAGGTTTTACTAGAACAATTTGGTATGAACCAGAAAGGCCCTCAGATCTTTCTTGGTGTTTGGCATGGGGGTGTCGAGTACAGCTCTAACTTTCTCCTGTTGTGGTTGGACAGTACCATTACCCACAAAACAAATGAAATTTTTAACTGCAGATTGGGCTAGTTTACATTTTCTGGGGTTAGCATAACACACTCATGACTATGTAAAGGTGGTACAAATGATCTTCCCTGGTCTTGCTATGTATCACAATGTCGTCTATATAGGCTCTGCAAAAATCTCAGTATGGCTGCAAGATTTTATCCACCAACCACTGGAATGTTGCTGGAGCACCATGTGGACCAAATGGCAGAACCTTAAACTGAAACAGTCCTATGGGAGTAGCAAAGGTGGTTTTCTCCTTCAAAGGTCCATTTAACGGAACCTGCCAGTACCCTTTTGTGAGATCTATTGTTGAAATGAAGACAGCATTACCCAGCCAGTCAATAAGATCCTCAATACATGGGATTGGGTAAGCGTTTAGTTTAGTTTGTTTATTTGTACCGCACACCAACCCCGGAGGCATCAAAGGCAGAGATGCCATTCACCTCCCTAAGTCTATACAGAACCTCCAACTTCCTTTGGACATTGCCACCAACACGATTAGGGAGAACCAATGTTAGCCTTAAGAATTTTCTTAATCTTCAAGATGGCCGCCGTGGAGGGAGGATGTGCGTGAGCCGAACTCCATCTCCCCTCCCGGCTTGCAACAGAAGCAAATATTCAAAGCGGACTTCTCGAGCCTCACTGACAACCTTAAAAAAGAACCGGAGAGACCAGTACTAGCAGTGGATTAACTCTGCAGCGCAGCCCAGGAATCCATGGAAACTCGATCGGCCCGGAGACGCGCTTCAAAATGGCAGAGACTCCCGCGCCTCGCGCACCATAAACTGGAAGCGACTACTCAGTGATCCAGGGAGGAACCCCCCCACTGCGGCTCAACCAGCGGCGCCAGGAGCCCAACGCCCCCCTGGACTGTGGGGAGCCCACACCTCCGGGAACAACACAGAGAAGATTGAAACGCCTCGCGGCGGGGGAAGGCCCCCAACGAGACCCATCCGGGGAGAGAAAGTGCAGACCGGCCTGCACCTGGGAAAGGAGGTCACACCCCACGGAGCAGCAGCAGCAGCGGGAGCCCACTCGACCAACCCACATAGAAGGTGAGCCTCTACGTGCTACTGAGGAGTGCTGAGACAGGAAGGCCATCCTGCCCCGGACCGCTTGCAGGAAACCGGCCCCGGGAGGAGGAATCAGCTTGTGAGCGGGCACCAGCGGCCGGGGAGCAGTGATTAGGGAACTTAAAGGGAAAGCGCTGCCCTGCACCCGGCGCAATATGAACTCATAGGGGGGAAACGCCACTGCTGGGAATCTGGTAGGACTACTCGGCATTACACTCCCCGGATCAGTCGCCCCCCCTGCCCCCAGAAAATAAACCCAGCCCAGGCCTCCAGTCATAAAGGGACATTGCAGAGGGAGATACTCCTAGCCAGCCCCCCCTACAGAATCACCCCAATCCTACGGACTTAAGACACTCACCATAGGTGTGTAGTGTCTACGCTTGAGATAAAGAAACAATATAGCTTAACAGAGAACCAGAAGAAGTGGGGGCCACGAGGGATCCATCTGTGCCAGGGGCAATAGCTGGGGGATCAGAGACCCCTAGTCAGCAGCGGGGTGAAGCCGGGCAGATGCGGACTCTCTCTTCAATGAAGGGAGAATTTAAATCTGCACTGCAGGAACTGAAGACGAAGTGGCGGAGCTCGATGACAGGACAGACATCCTAGAGAAGGTTGTCCAAAATATGGAAGAGGAGATGCAACAAGTGGGAGACCCAAGAACACCTGGTCCGCCTAACACAACTTGAAACTCCAGTACGAAGACTTAGAAAACCGATTGCAAAGATCTAATATAAGAATTAAAAACATTCCGGAGACTGTGGAAGATAAAGATCTCAGATCGGCAGTACAACAGGTGTTTAAGTAGATCCTAGATCAGGAGGAAGAGGAGGACATTCCGATTGATCGAATTCACAGAGTGGGCCCTAAGAGAACAACGGCTCAGAATGCTCACCCGAGATATGTACTGGTGGCCCTCTCTAGGTACACACAAAAGGAACTGATACTCAGAAAAGCAAGGGCATTGGAACACATAAGAATGAACGGGGAGGACGTCGTCCTGTTTCAGGACTTGGCTCAGTCCACGCTCCATAAAAGAAGGGACATGTCCCAGGTGGCGAAATGACTAACCGCGCCAAATCAGATATAAGTGGACATTTCCCTTCGACTTGTTGTTCACTTGGGAGGGTGTGCAGAAAAGAATAACTACTAAAGACGAAGGGTTGAGGTTACTGAACATTCAAGACCAGGATGACGAGCTCCCACAGTCTGGCGATACGGATCCAACTCCCAGAAGAAACAAATGAGAATGGCAAATAGCCAACAGAAGGTTGAGGCGCCGCAGTAGGAAAAAATGACGAACAGGACGCTCCCTATCAGCTGGAGCAGATACTTACCAGCATAGGAAGCTCAACGGATCTACACCGTGCAGAAGAGTAGCCGAGAGCCCAGTAAACAGGTGCCGGGAGGGGTAGGGGGGAATGACCCGGTAGCCACGGAAGTCCTGGGGAAGGGTTTAGAATTCCCTTCAAAGTTATCCCTGAGAGTAATTGAGGAGTGACGCGCAGGGCGATACGCCTGAGCGCCCGTAGGGAATCATGCCATTCCCTCAGGGTAGTTGGGGGGGGGGGGAGAAGGGGACCACACCAGTTGGGGGTTGCGCGATACCAATTTGGGGGAGGGAAGTTTGGGGACAGGGGAAGACCGGGGAGAGTTCCGACTATACAAAAAAGGGGATCTATCGACATGGGATACTCCACATACAGACAAAGGCATGGGGCTGAAAATTCTCACATACGTTCGGGGTCTCAACTATCCGGTCAAACGGAAGAAGGTGGAGCGATTCCTCAAGCAGGGGGCCTTCGATATTGTAATGCTCGAAGACACGCATATAAAATCTCAAGACCAGCAGAACATTTGTTTTAGAGGGTATAATCTAATCCAGCAGGCGAACGCACAAGACAAAAAGGCAGGGGTACTGATCGCGATTCGAGACTCTCTGCACGCCCAACTAAAGTACACCTGGGGAGACAAACCAGGAAGATACCTGATAGTGATAACGATAGATGGGAGGCCCCTCACAATAGCCACAGTCTATGCCCCCAATTCAGGGCAAGATGGCTTCCTAAGGGATGCACTAGACAAACTAGAACACCAAGCAACAGGGGACATCATTTTGGGAGGGGATTTAAACACGGCATGGGATCCCTTACTAGACAGATCAGGATCTAACAAACATGACCAGAGCACACCGTCCAAAACACAAACAGAAAATGGCAAATTTAGGACTTATAGATACATGGCGCAACCTGAATGGGAATACGAAAAGCTACTCCTATTTCTCACATGTGCACAACACGGCATCGAGAATAGATTATTTGTGGATCTCGGTGGGTCTACGAGGCAATGTTAAGCAGGCAGAGATAGAACCAATAACACTTTCTGATCATGCCCCGGTGTGGGCCTCTATTGACTGGGTCAGAAATATCCCCGGCTCTGGGCCTGGCATCTGCCGGAGGATATCGTTAGAGACCAAGTGCTGGGTCAGATTCTCAGATCATATCATAAAATATCTCGCAGACAATGACCTACCGGATACAGATAAGGGGATTCTGTGGGATGCCCTGAAAGCGGTAATTAGGGGGCACCTCATAGCGCTCAAATCCCAGAAAGAGAAAATGCATCGTCAATAGGAAAAAGAACTTGAGGCAAAAATAGGCGCGACTCAAGCCGAAATTATAAAAACCCCAACCAGGGAACTCACGCGATCTCTAAGACACGTTCAAGGGCAATTGGAAGCTCTCTGCACGAAAAAAGTGGAGAGGGCTCTCCTCCAAACTAAACACTGGTACTATGTGAAGGCGAATAAAGCCGACAAACTCTTAGCGAGACAATTAAAGGCCAAGCAACAGGCACAGACGATAAAAGCAATGAAAGACAAGGTTGGACTTCTAAAGACCCAAACCTCAGAGATAGTATCTTTGAAAAATGTTACCTATCAAAAACTATACTCATCGGACCATCGGAGAAAGGACCGGCAAGAAGCCTTTCTAGCAGGTGTACAACTCCCGGCAATAACAGAGGCAGAAAAACAAGCCCTTGATATGAATATTGCCATAGAGGAAGTACACGCTGCAATTCAGTCCCTCCCAAAAAATAAAGCTCCGGGTCCGGACGTATATACAGCACTCTTTTATAAAACCTATAATGATATCCTGGCCCCACCACTCACAGCCTTATTTAACACGTTCAAGAGGAAAGGAAATGTGACCCAAACCATGAATGAAGCAAGGTGTTAAGTGTTTCATAAAAAAGGAAAGGAGGAACAACTTCCCACTGCGTACCGCCCCATAGCACTAATCAACCTGGATGCGAAATTGTACACGAAAATCCTAGCATCCAGATTGGCTCCCCTTCTTCCTAATCTGTTTCACCAAGATCAATCTGGATTCATCCCCAATAGACAAACACACGATAATATACGGAGAGTAATGCATCTGGTGGAAAACATTGGTATTAAACAGACACCAGCGACCCCGATAGCTATAGACGCCGAGAAAGTGTTTGACTGAGTAGAATGGTCATTACTTTTTCGAATACTCGAGAAAATGGGGATGGGTGAAGGTTTCATAGATATGATCCGAAGTAACTATAATTCCCCGTCCACAAGGGTAGCAGTAAATGGAGGCCTTTCGGAACCAGTGCGATTAGAAAGGGGAACGAAACAAGGGTGTCCGCTCTCCCCTCTCCTATACGCGATATACCTAGAATCCCTACTGGCAAAAATTAGAGAAACCCCTGACATACAGGGTATAGAAATGGCGGGGCGGCACACAAAGCGATAGCGTACGCAGATTATATGCTGGCAGCACTGGAAAACCCAGGGGAAATCCCTTCCGCACCTAATGGATGTGATAGAAACGTTTGGAGAGATCTCCGGGCTAAAAATAAATAGGCAGAAAACAGAGATTCTTATTCTGGCAGGGAATAAAGAAATTCGAGCATCGGCTTCGGTATTCCAACTGAAAATAGCACCCACCGGAATCAGATACCTGGGAATCACACTAACCGGGAAAATAGTCAATCTGTACGCCCACAATTACCCACAACTTCTAGCTAAGATCAAAGAAGATCTACTTAGGTGGAACCCGCTGATGACATCCTGGTGGGGTAGAAAAACAGCCGTGAAAATTACATTACTTCCAAAACTAATATACCTATTCCAAGCCATACCGATTAGGCTCGCCCCAGCGTTTTTTAAGTCCCTTAGGAAAATGGTGACACTATGTATGGCGGGGCAAAACCCCAAGAACAACAAATGCGGTCTTGACGGCTCACGGAGGGGAGGAGGTGTGTGCCCTGCCTCACTTCAAGAAATACTACAAAGCCGCTCAGCTCTGGGTTCTAAAGGAATGGATACCCAAAAAAGGGGAAAACATCTGGGAGATGCAAGATAGGGCTGTGGCTACAACCTCCACTAGACATCTCCTATGGACAAACAAAAGACACAGCCATGCTAACACACATCAGCGGGATAATGAGGGCGGCTCTGGGGGTATGGGACGATGCCACAAAAAAAGAAACTCACACTAAGGACCCGGCCCCGTTTATCCCTCTGTTTGGGAATCCTGACTTCCCGCCAGGAATGGAAAAGGGAGCATACCGGAAATGGGAGGAGGCTGGGTGTAAAATGGTTGGAGAAATGCATTTGGATCAGCAGGTCAGGTCTTTTGAAGACTGCTCAACACTTTTGTACTTAACTTCCAAAGACCGCTATAAATATGAACAACTGCATCATTGGTTAAGTACACCTCGCATAAAAGAAGCGGCTTCCAGAGACCTGACCCCCTTTGAATCTTACGTCATGACGCACACTGGAACACGCAAATTTGTCTCCAACACACAAATATCTAAATGCACAACCCGATCCAACCACATGGCAATATATGAAAAGGTGGGAGAAATCCTTGGGAGCCACACTCCCCAGGGAACATTGGAAATATATATGATGCATGATTCCAAAATTGACGAGAGCAGTCCAAACCAGAGAAATGTGGATAAAAGTAATCCGACAGTGGTATTACACTCCGGAGAGACTCCATAAAATGTACCCCAACTCCACGGACAATTGCTGGAGGGAATGTGGCAGGAGGGGGGACGGGAGGCACATATGGTGGGACTGCCTGAAATTGAGACCATATTGGGATGAGATAAAAGACAAAATGACAAAAATGTTCCCGGGGGTGGCACAAATTGGAGAAGAAGTGTGGCTAGGGGGTCTATGGGCCCCTAGAGACAAGCATCTGAGCTTGTACAGAAAAGGGGTTTCATGGGCCTCTTAATAGGGGCATGGCAGGAACTAGAATTTAATTGGAAACAAAAATCCTCTCCACTCGCAGTCGATTGGACGAGAAGGGAAGGGTGTGGACTCATCTGGCCATGGAACTACTAACCTACAACATTCAGGGAAGCCATGAAAAATTCAGAACTGACTGGTGTATGGTGTTGGAATACCTCCAAATAAACTATAAAGAACAGTGGTGCCCACATAAAATAAGGATATTGGACCTATTTAAGTGAAAAAACAAAGGGACTACCTTGTGGAAATGATCTAGTCAGACTCCACCCGGGGGATCGGAGGGGGGAAGGGTATTACTTGGGAGATATGTTAATGTGTGCCTGTTGAATCTTACATGATTTAAATCTAATAAAAATATTTTTTTTTAAAATAATTTTCTTAACTTCCTGGATGATGGTACCTTTTCGGGCCTCTGGTAAACGTTAAGGTTTTAAAGGTGCCACTTTGCCATCGTGAGTGTGGATATGATGAAAAATATCCTTCACTCTTCGAGGCTCCTTTCTAAACACGTCAGTGAACGGTCTTATAAGGTCATATAGGTCTTGTTTTTGGTTATTACCAAGATAAGGGGAAATTTGTGTTTATCATCCATCTCTTCGGGGTAACAGACAGGATATGATGGCATTGGACTCTGAAGGGTTTTCTCTCCATTCCTCTAACAAGTTTACCTGGTAGACTTGGGTTTTAAGACGACGGTCCGGTTGTGAGATTTTATAACTACACAGACTCATTTGTTCCAGAACCTTCTATAGTCCATTCCACTTGGATATAAGATTATTTTCGGAGCACTTTTTAACCTATGAAAAACGATCTTAAAGAGACCTTTTTATCATAGGAGGACTTGTGTTGTTCTTGTGCTTTAACCAAGCAAGTCTGTACCAAATGTCTAACAGCTGTCATGTGTTCTTTAAGCCTAGTTGCAGTTTGGGAGAGTGGAATTGGGGCTTCTTCTCTATCCTCCCTAGTTTCCCTCAGCATATGGTAGGGTTCCCGCACCAAGTAGTTAAAAAGGAGAAAATCCAGTGGAAGCCGAGGGGTTTTCCTACTCGCAGAATCAGTTGATCCCAGTTCCTACCATCCCGTTCCACCAACATCCTTAGTATGGTGTTTACGGTTTAAATAAATCTCTCTACAAGGCAGTCTGTTTGGGGATGATGCACTGATGCTCGTAGTAGTATTTAAGAGTTGTTTAACTTGCCCCATAAGCTTGCTCGTGAAAGTAGAGCCCTGATTGGTTAATATTTCCCTTGGAAGCCTTACTAAGGAAAAGAAAGGAAGCAGGAGTTTCAACATTTGTTGTGTGGTGTTAGCTCTTAGGGGAAAAGTGTCTGGATGTCATCTTGCATAGTCCACTATAACCAGAATGCATTTGTTTCCCAGTTAGGAGATTTCTAGTGGTCCCACAATGTCCATACCAATCCGTGAGAAGGGGATCTCAAATATTGATAATGGATTCAAGGGAACAGGTGGGTAGTATATGAGTGTTAGTCTTCAGGCAGCTTTCACATGCCTGAAGAAAGTTTTTAATATCAGCATGGATCCCCGACCAGTAAAATGTATTCGTTATTTGGGCCCAAGTTTTGGATTGTCGCAGATGGCTACCTGTCAGATGTGAATGGGTTATCTCTAGAACCACCTGCCTATGACTTTTAGGGACAACCAACTGTGTTTTTAACAAGCCCTCTGAAGTGGGGTCTCCACTTTATAGAAGTCCATAGTTCAGAAAAAAAGGGTTCCCCTTTCTCAGAACCTTCTGGCTCAGATAGGATTTCTAAGAATGATTCAGCCAATAACGAATGCTCCTATGGGCAAAGGCTAGGTCTGGAAGTGTTTCATATTCTTACTCTATGATTTTTCTAGGTTCAGGGTCAGGAGGGGCATCAGGTGTCTCATTTGTCCCTCCGAACCCTGGAGTACCCCTATCGGTATTCTTCTCTCCAGATTCCTCCTCAAGTCGGGGAAACATTGCCTTCCCCAGCACCCCTTGTGCAATTTTATCCCCTTGATGGATTGGGAATGGAACTTTCCAGTGATTTTGTAACAACACTCTAACATCACCGCTAAAGTATGGGTCTATAACTTCAGCTAAAACATGAATTCCAAACCTCCATGCCAGCCCAGATTTGGGTGCCAGTCTGATGCAAGTATCAGGAGGTAGAAAAATAATCAAATCAGTGGGTATCAGTCTTCTTTTAATGGGGGGGAAATAGTCTCAGCCAGACTACTACAAATATCAAGCCCAATTGAGTCCTTGGTGGTTACTGATGGGTCTGATGCTCTGGTACTTAGCTTCTCAAATTCTAGGGTCAACCAACTTGTATCGGATGAGCTGCATCCCACTTCTCACATCATTTGTGAAGGCATCATAAAGCAAAACACAGACAACAGATTAAAGTTCAAATAAAAGGTCACTATTATCTTAAACGTAAGGATGGTCTAAGGCCTAAATTGCCTTGTTCCAAGGTGGGATTTCCCTACCTATATAAGCTGATAGTCAAGTCAGTAAGTTAAAAGTCTGTGTCAAAACACCTACACTTGCCCTCACAACTAAAGCTGCACAATGCGTAGGGATAACAGCAACAAAAATAACAGTGTTCAAACTAAAGTTCTGAGCTTTTTCCAGCTCCAGGTTTGCTCTTGGTTCCCTTCCCCAAGTTCAAGACAGTTCTTTAGGCCTCAAATTCGCTGTCTCCTCAACTTGTTCAGTTCGCCTTTTCTTTCCAGCACAGGAACAACTTTAGGCAAACCAGTCTCAGCCTCTTGACTTCTCTTGATTTATTCCAAGGAAAAGGTCATCAGCGCAGTTGTCGGACAACACTGTTCACCCATCACAGGTCACGCAACTGATAACCTGTGCCATTTGACAACAGTTAATTATTTCTCTTAGGACTTCCTTGACAACACAGGTTTCCTTTCTGCCTCTGTGTTATAAGTCCACTTATACGCCTGGTTCACTTTACTGGCTTCTTGCCTTTATCAACATGTGACTTTCATACACTTTCAAAGTGGTATTTCTCCTAATTACCACCTTGCTTTCACACTATCCAAAAGTGTTTTACTTTCTGCTCTTTTCACTTTGTTTGCAAATGCTGTTTCTTTAAATTCATCTATTTCACAAATGCACCTTGCTTTCAATTTCATTTGTGCGATATTCTCATATCATTTTCTTTCATTCTGCATTCAAAACCTTTTTCACTGCTAGTCAACTTTTTCGGTATTCAATAGTTCATATTTGGTCATCCGACCCATCAGCATTCAAAATACATTACTTGCTCAGCAATAGGTTTTGTTCTCCAGAACCCTTTATCGTGTATTCCTGCTTGTTGAGCATTCGCAGCAATCCATACCTTGCCCCTGCAGCACCCCAGCCTGAGTGAATCTTCCCTGTCACTCACTGTTGTGCGGCCGCTCCTCTGGTTTCTATGGTCTGGCTTCTGGGTTCTCGCTCACTCTGCTCTCTCCAGAGGAGCTCCGGCGAGCAGCGCTCGCCCTCTTTCCAGTTCTTCTTACAGCAGTCAGAAACGTCTCAGTGTTCACTCCCAATTGGGAACACGAGACAACGGGCTCTGCGCAGCTCTAGGCTCTATCATGACCAGCAATGGCCTCTGTGTCTTCTTTGGTTCTTTGCTGTCAGCGTCCTTTTCACCTGCCTGTACTTTGCTCACTCTACCTCAGATGGCAGCGTTTTCCGGCCCAACTGGTTCCTATTCTTTTTATACACCTGCAACCATTTAACAGGTTACAGGTGTGAACACTTAGTTTTCCTTGCCTGACCCTTCCAACACTGCTCAGGCATCGTCTTCGTCTCATTGTTGATGTGGTGAAATAACACGTTAGTGTTCACTCCTCTTAGTCACCTCTTCCTCGTCTCAATACTATAATGGTTTAAATGAGGAAAATTGGGGGGAGATTGTTTACAACAGCCTACAAAGGAGGGCGGGGCAGGGGGGGGTTGAGGTTGCCCTGTTGCTCTGGAAATAGTGTGCAACTGAGAGCAGGCGTTTGGGTGAAAATATATGGGGAGACGCATGCACACATTGTGAGGTGGTGAGAAGAAGGGGAGAAGATCTTTATCAGGTCAGTGGGCCCATCCTGTCCCTTTCTTTCTATGAGGATAATGTAGAGGGGTGGTAGTTCAGGAATGTTCAAGTTTTCCGGTTCTACATCCTTTTGCCGAAGCAAATGACCTTGTAATTCACAACATAACTTTTTAAATGTGCAGGGGGTGCTCCCCAATCCTCCCCTTCTCCAACACTAACACACCCTCAATGTCCTCAGGCTGTTGTGCGCTATATAAATACGAATAAAACAAACACCCACCCACCAATCACCCATGCCCCTAACCCCAAAAATCACAAAACAATGTACATCCCCACAAAGTAATGTTGTTGAAGTAAATTACAACAAAGTAAATTACTTCGTCAAAACAACGGCATACACGTTTTTCACTTGCTCATCTAGTCTAGAGCTCATGGAGAGGATCATGCTCCATGTCGTAGTGGTGGGTGAGAAAACCATATAGCAACCAACCTCTGAAGTATGCAATTTATGCTCATGGTCATCCTTCCCCCCATCCTGTGCATGTGCTCAAAGGGTGATAGTGTGCAACGGTCGGTCTGTGGCTGAGGGATGCATACAAATTCACCTTTGAAATGATCTCGTCAGTGCTGATAGCTGAGCGGGTTGAGCGCTCGCTGCTGCGATCTGAGCGTGATCTGCACGTTGCAGGTTTGAATCCCGGCAAGGCCAACTCAGCCTTTCATCCTACAGAGGTCGATAAATGAGTACCGATTTCGGTTGGGTGATACTGTATGTAAATATGTGCTCTGTAAAGCGCTTTGGATTAAGGCGCTATATAAATAACTCATCATTATCATTATTATCTGAAATGGTAAATCCTCTGAGGAAATGCACGAGTCAGATGCACCAGATTAGGGCACACTTTCAAAGTTTTGCATATTATTAGCATTTTGTTTGTCTCAGGGCTAGTAAACAGTCACTTTCTGAGGACTTTCCGATAGTCATGTGGTCTTGCAAGATGCAGAGTCACCGGGTTATGGCTTTCCATAATTTGGTTTGCCTGGAATGAGTAGGAAGAGCCTCCCTTAGGCATTACTGGTTAATGCGTTGCAATGCTGCTGGAGTAGTATTACTGAATCAAAGGAATCGGACAGGTGTGTAATGGCTGAATATCTTGCCTGAGGTTTCTGCAACATGCTCTTAGAGGCACGGCGGGAAACCGTGTTTGAGCTGCAGTCTGTATTTTACAGGGCAGGAACACTTGCTACATTGTCACCGCTAGACCTTTCTAGCAACAAGCAGAGAAAGAAAATGCAAAGGGTACAACATGGGTGTGAGTAGTTCTTTACCTAGTGAATTAACTATGTAATCAAACATCATAGGCCATCAAGTTGCCCTTCAATGTCCCGCGGTCACCATCATCAACCATAAGGCATAAATTAAGCAGCATCACATCACAATTTGTGAAGCAATAACACAGGTTTGCTAACTACTTTCACACTTGTTTAGCACCATTTGCTACAAGTCCCCAACCACTTCAGAGCAAATTCAGCTTTTACGGTTTATCCTCTAGTCGAGCGTCTCTCTCCCCATTCCCTTCCTTCAGTCAGTTCCCACTAGTTGAAAGCGGACTGGTGAAGCACAACTAGAAGTTATTCGGTTGATCTATTTTGATACAGTCGTTCCAATATACATAGGATGAAATGAAGGAAGAGTAACTGAAGAATTGAGCTAATTTCCATGGCTACAGCTTTAATCCTGAATCATGTGCAATTTTATTTTTAGGTAAAGATGGATTTTGAATTTCTATGAAGAGGAAACACACTCGTAGAACCACAGTCTGAAACAGAAAAAATGTATGAAAAAAATACATTTGTTTTCAAAACCATACATGTTAATTTCCCCAATTTTCATCATGTGCGCTATTTATATTGTATAGGGGAAAGGTATTCAAATCGGAAGGCGAAGTAAGAGTATTTCAAAGTGTCCAAGATATTTTGCAGCCCATTTCCCCATGACAGAAAACATATCTGACCTACAGACTACATAGATGACTACATAGATTGCAGCGGCTGCTCTCCCCACTTACCTAGCCTACCTATCTTTGATTCTGTGAGTCCTGCAACAAATATGCAACTTATGCAGCTGGTTTGGTAGGAAGAGGAACCTGTGCCCTGTAGGTAACAAATAGATATCGGCTGCACCTGCTCAACCCACTGGAGCTCTCCGACGGGATCTGCTTTAAAGCCATCTACCCTAACCAGGGGAAAACACAAATATCCTCTCTCCAACTTTACCTTGACCCTGTATGATGCAAAAACAACTAACTCTACTTAGTCTCAAGCTATTTACGACTATTGTTTATTAGGACAATGTTTATGTATAGCTAAATAGATCCAGACAATGAAACCCTTGTTTTATTATTTGTATTTAGGTACTTGCCTTTTCACATACAAATACAAACTGCCAGAAGAGAGAAATTAACAGGACAGGCGAAGCACCTCGTATATGAAATGAGTTCAAGAGCACACTGGAAAATAGTTGATGGCAGGGAAGGACACTTCTTCCCATAACTACCCACCTATTGTCACTCCCTGCTAAAACACAAGCTTGGACTGTACCATTACACATCAGAGTATGTCACTTTCCAGGAGTGGCCCCAAAAACTGTTTTTAGGGCATGCTATATTTCCATTTATTGACAGGCATTCCTAATTTGCTCTCATTCATGCGGACAACCTTTTCACCTCAGTTGTCCTATGAACCTTTAAGTTTCTCACATTTGTTTTCGAATAACACAGATATGCTGTGCATTTATTTACATCTTTTGAGACCATTAACTGCATGTGACACTGAAAATAATAACTGAATTGAAAATCATTAAGTTGGATTTCTAATAAACAAAAATGGAATTAACTTTTAAAAACAAACGTATACCTTGAAGCATGCTGTCAAAAAACATCAGACATCAACAGTATGCATGGGTCAGAGGGAAAAAGAAATAAAGGGAAATGAGGGGATTCATTACAGGTGGCGTGAACTGAACTTTAGGAATCAATGTCAAGGCAATAATTTTCTCCTGAAATTCTGGGCAAGGATCATGCAGCTGGCAAGTGATAATAAATGTAGGTACACAAGAGTGATAGTGGAAGACTTGTTAATAAAATAATCATTATCACACGTTTAATAAAGGCAGTCAATTTTTATTTAAAAAAGTGCACACTCATTCACACCAATGACATGTGTGTGGACAGGCAAACACTTTGCATAAGTTTATGCGGACACTAGGACCTGGTAGACCAGAAATGTACAGCACAAAAGAACACATTTGTCTTAGAATATTTTGTGAACACGCTTAAGTTATACCTCCATGTTTTTAGAAATGAAAGTGAAAAAACTGTAGGTTGTGTGGGGTGCAGGGTAAAAAGAGATATACGTGTTTTTTGCGAGTGGAAAACATTTTAAAACTTTTTGGTAAAGTTTGAATTTTTCCCTGCCTGGCATAGTGTCAACTTTCCCCAGAATTAGTTTGTCAGACTGCCAATACTTGCAATTAGTATGCCATGTTTGAGAAACAAGTGTCACCTGCATATAGTTTGCAACAGTTGTAAGGTACACCTAATTTGAAATTGTGTGGCTCCTTGGTGATGTGCAGGGCAGATCTAATGGGCTTGAACATTCAGAGAAGAAACTTGTATGTGGCCACATGGAGGGCATGAAGTGCAGCGCCCGTCCTGCAGCTTTTGCATGAATATGTTTCTGTCAACAAAGGATGTATTTTCTATAGTGCGCTCTGCTTGGACATTGGAACATCACTTATCTCAATAATTCGAACCAAACCAGATTTCTATGATACAGACCAGTCTGTTTACTGTAAATATTATAAGTTACTCACCGTCGTGAGTTCTTAGTCCTCTTTCCTCCTTTCCTCCATACTGCATGGGTGTCCCTTCCAAGTGACGGGAGACGGAACCTTTTTCACCAGAAAAAAACCTTCTTCCCCTTTAAATTTAGAGGTGTGTGGGGGTGCGGCCCTGGGAGCATGCGCTGCCTTGATTCCGCCCTCCGGCGCCACACCCCAGTCCCCACTGACGCATCGACAATAGATTTAACATTGCCTAATGACGCCAGTATTATTAGGGGAAGGAGGTGGGACGTATGGAGGAAAGGGGACTAAGGACCAAGAGTACGTTAGTCACTACGGTGAGTAACTTAATTACTCTTACGTCCCGTCTCCTTTCCTCCATACTGCATGGGTGATTACAACTGAATGTAGCCCCAGGGTGGAGAGGAAACCCTCCTGAAGCAAATAGGTTCCTGAGAACCGCCTGTCCAAAACCCGCATCAGATCTAGAGCCGGCATCCAAACAGTAATGCTTGCAGAAAGCCGAGGGTGAGGCCCAAGTGGCCGCCCTGCTTATGACTTGGCAAGGGACATGGCGCTGGAATGCGATGGCCGTTGCCTTGGCCCCGACTGCATGGGCATGCATGCTGGCCGGGAGCGGCTTGTGCTGGACCTCGTACGCTTCTTTGATGGCCCGAGACCATCCAGCGGTATATGGAGGCCTGATAGCCTGGTCTTGAGCCTCTGAAAGTGACAAACAGGGTGTCCGATCTGCGGAAGCCCTTGGTCCTGTCAAAGTAGAATTTGAGGGCATGCCCGACATCCAGGCAGTGCAGCACTCGCTGTGCTTCGTCATTAGGATCGGCAAAGAAAGTAGGCAGGACTAATTCCTCGTTCAAGTGGAAAGCAGGCGGCACCTTAGGCAAAAATGCTGGGTGTGTCCGCAGGACTACTTTGTCCCTGTGAAAGGCATTATACGGTTTCGAGGCAACCAGTGCCTGGATTTCGCTGACTCTACAAGCTGAAGTGAGGCCGACTAGTAAAGCCATCTTGATGGTGACCAGCCTGATGTCTGAGGACGCCAATGGCTCAAATGGTTTGTGCACGAGTGCACCCAAGACTATATTAAGATCCCTCACGGGGTGCAGCCTCTTGATGGGGTGGGGGGTAGAGCCTTGAGAGCCCCGCCAAATGTTTCTTGATGATAGGGTTGAAGGAGAAGATCCCCTCCTCTGAGTTCCTGTAAGCCCCGATGGCTGCGAGGTATATACAGCAGGTTTTCACCTGCACACCCCAGTGGGTGAGGTGCGCCGAGAAGAAGAGGACATCATCCAAAGTACATGCCACGGGGCGATTTCCTTGGAGTCTGCCCAGTGGCACAACCTGTTCCATTTACTTTTATACTGGGCCCTGGTAGCCTTGTTCATTGAGCACTGTATGATTTCCAGATTGGCCTGGGAGAGGCTGAGGTGCTGCAGCCTTACCTGCTCAGGCACCAGACTGTGAGGGCTAGTTTCAGAGGTGCGGGGTGGATGACCCTGCTGCACCAGATGATGTACTGGGCCAGTCGGGAGGTGAATCAGAGGCATATCCAATAGGCTGAGCAGCCCCGAAAACCATGGACCTATTAGAATGATGTTGAGCTGGCGAGACTCCTTGATCTTGCAAATGACAATGTCAATCCGTGGAGTGGGCAGGAAGTCATAACCCACCATGCCGTTCCACTGAAGCCGAAATGCGTCGCCCAGGTAGCCGGGGCCCTGTCCCTGCCAGGACGTGAACTGAGGGCACTTCTTGTTCTTTTTGGGTCGGCCTGGCATATTTGTTTTCTGTGAATTTGCCTTCAGGATGGTATATCCCGTCAGGAGTGCACCATATGGTTGTCAAGTAGCAATACTTGGTATTTGTTTTTGTGCACTTCTTGTTGTGCACTTCTTGATGTGCCAGATGGCAAAGAGATCCACCTGGGGATGTCCTGAATAACGAGGTTGTTTAGCTGCCACTCGCAATTGTCTGCTCCCAACCTGCTGAGCATGTCTGCCTCCAGGTTGGCTTCCCCCAGGAGGTGTACTGCCGGGAGGTAGATGTCTTTTCCAAGGCCCATTCCCACATGCTGATGGCTAGTCTGCACAGAGGAGGGGATCTGGTGTCACACTGCTTGTTGACGTAGTACATGCTGGTCGAGTTGTCTGTCTGAATGAGGACAACCTTGCCCCTGAGAAGTGGTAGGAATGCTCTCAGCGCTAGCCAGAAGGTGTTCAGCTCTAACCAACTGATGTGGTATTCCTGCTCCTGTCGAGTTCAGGTGCCGTGGACAGAGATCGTCCAGGGTGGTTCCCCAGCCCTCGAGCAAGGATTCTGATGATGGCCTGCGGGGGAGGCGGCCGAAGGGCTTGCCCGTCCGTAGGTTGCAGTCCCTGGACCACCATGTTAGGTCCGGGTGGAGAGATGGAGGAACGTTGATCATCTCGGATTGAAAGCCCTGCTCCTGATTCCATGAAGCCGCGAAGTGCAGCTGGATCCTCCTCATCCTCAGTCTTGTGTGAGGGACGGCTAACAGGACCCAGGAGATGCTGGTACCACCACGCCAAGGTCATCTCTGCTGAGGAAGTGGGCGGTGGCCCTCTTGATGGCCGAGATCTTGTCCTCCGATGGAAACATCTTCGCGGAGCACGTGTCCCAGATGAGGCCCAACAATGTCAGTCTGCGTGGGCTGCAGCTGCGACTTCCTGATTGAGCGAGAAGCTCAGATCATGCAGTGTGTTCATCAGGGCCTGGGAAGAGTGGTGAACCGCTTCCGGAGATGTAGCCCTGACGAGCCAGTAGTAGAGGTATGGGTAGATGTGGAAGCCTTGCGCTCTGAGGAGGGCAGCCACTGTGTTCATGAGTCTGGTAAAGACCCTCAGGGCCGAGTTGAGGCCAAAAGGGAGGACATTCTGCTGAAAATGGTAGCCCATGATCCTGAACCGAAGGAAAGAACAATGGGGCTGCCAAATCGGGATGTGAAGGTACGCGTCTTTCAGATCCAGGGAGCACATCCAGTTTCCCTTGCACAATGACTCCGCTTTAAAAGCTGGCATAACCATCTTGAATTTTTGCAGGGGTTAAGGAGGGGTTGACGGTGGAAATGTCCAGCACAACTCTCAGCCCCGCCTGGTTCTTTTTCTGAATGGCGAAAATCCGGGAGTAAAAGCCCAAACATGCTGGGAGGCTGGGACTTCCTCCACTGCCTGCCTCTCTACAAGCAACCGGATCTCCGCCAGAAGAGTTGCAGTTCCAACTCAAGGGAGTGGAGGAGGGAGGAGCGGTTGGGATGGGCAGGCGGTACCCTGTGGATACTACAGAGAGGATACAGGGGTCCACGAAATTCTGACACCAGAAATGTGCATGGAGAGCAAGCCTGTCCCCCACTGGAGACACATGGATCCGGAGGGGCGTGTCATGCCTTCTTTCCCTCGAAGGCTGTCGTGTGGGAGGGGGACTGGAAAAAGCCCTTACTCGCCCCCCAACCCCCTCCTTTTGTTGCTTGCGCTGGTTCTGAGACGGCAAGCGGTCAGGCTGCCTGGATCTCTGTTCCTGTAAATCGTGGAACCCTCCATACGTACGCCCCCTGTCGGAGCGCTGCTGTGACTGGGTGTACGACTGGGGCGTGGTCTTTGTCAAGATGGATAAAGACTTGGCTGTTTGTGAGATGTTTTTCTTCTTGTCCAGTTCTTCGTCCGCGGTGGAGTGGAAGAGGCCCCTCCCCACCCCCATCGAACAGCAGATCTAATATGTGTTCCTGGAAGTCCGGGTTGAATTTCGTTGCCCTGAGCCAGGCTGTCCTTCTCATGTCTGTGGCGATATAGATGGCACGGCCAGAGGTGTCAATATGGGCCACCGTGGATTCCATGAGGTCCTGCGCCACCAGCTTGGCCTCAGCCAGACCTGCCTTAAAACGTGATTGGCTCTGCGTAGGGAGTTCTGCGAGGAAGCCCTTAATTTCCATCCATAACCTTTGGTTAACGGCCGCCAGCATGGCATCGGCGTTGGCCTGACGAAGATGTAAGGATGTGTTGGAATACAGCTTCTTCCCGTACGCCTCCAAGATCTTCTCCTCCTTGCCTAGTAGCGTCGCTGCTACAGAGGTTGATGACGACTGAGGCTTGGAGTATAGTGATGCTGCAGCGATCACCGAGGAGTGTGGCTGAGGATGGGCCGAGAGCAAGAGCGTATCCCCCTCCATCTGCCTGTACTTGGCGTCCAGGCGCCCATTGACCGGCTCGGCCGAGTGGGGCTTGAGCCAACCCTTCTTAGCCAGGGAGACTGCATCGGTCTGCAGTGGAATCCCCATTTGGGCAGTGGGACATCGCATGAGGACTTCAGTAGAACCGCCCTGCCGGCTGCTCAACCTCAGGTAGGGTTAGGGCCAGGTACTCTGCCAGCACTGCAAGACGTTCGTGGAAGGCCCTAGCGGAGGATGGCGTGTCAGGAACCTCCTCCTCCTCATCCGTATCCTGTGGGTCAGGAGGATCCTGCGGAGGAGAAGGAGTAGCCGGAGGCTGCGGTAAGGGGAGGAGGAGGCAGAGGCTGGTACAGAACCACCTGAGGAATCGTCTGGGGAGCCGGAGGCAGTGGCTGTGCCGGGAGCACCAGCGGAGGAGCTTGTGGTGCTGCTAGCATCGTAGGGAGAACCTCCCTGATGGCGTCCCTTGGGGATAACCCCCATCCAAGGTGACTTCATTAGCCCGAGGAACCTCTCGAAGAACCCCTCTTTATTGGCCGGAGAGGTGGTAGGGGGTACTGATGAGGTAGCGGGAGGCTCTGGAGCCGCTGCATACCATGCCCGTATGGAAGCAGAGGTAAACTGCCCTGCGCATAAGAAAGATAGGCTGTAGGCCACGTACCTGGTTGAGACCAGTCCCACCTTGACGCTCGTTCTTCGCCAAACTCCTGGAATGGCGTTGGACGGGTGCTTCTGTCTGGCACGGTGGCCATCTTGTCGAGCTGCCTGCCACGTGCCAGCGACGTGTTGCTCGGCTCGCTGGGCCCAGCCTCCTACAAGACTCTTGCGTGTGGATCACGAGGCGTACTCTGCTCCTCGGGCCTAAACCCGGTAGGTGCGATACCCTTGAGCTGGGGGTCGGTAGAGCTGCGTTTAGGTACCCCCTCGGATGTAGTGCCGGGTCTAGGGCGTAGCCCCTTGGCCATACTGCCGGTCGAAGGGCAGAGCCCCTTGGATGACAATCCGGTACAAGAACCTTCCGGTGCCTCAACACTGTCACTGGTAGGATCCAAGGATCCCTCGGATTCAAGGCCAGTAGCTGCAGCAGCATCGGTGCACGTGCTGGTACTAGGACCTGAGCATTCCCTCCCGCGCGGGCGAGTCCTTGGGAAGGAGTCTCCCTTGTGCGGTGCGATGGAAAATATCGGCCCTACTTTGGGCCTGGCTCAGTGTTTCATGAAGTTCTTGAGGTCCTCTGCAGACGACTTCTGGAAGAGCTCCCTCCACCTGGCTAGTCTGTTCAGTGACTTCGATGACAGTGTTGCACGCTGCACAAGTTTGCCAACTGTGGTCTGGGCCAAGGCAATGTAGGGTGAGGGCGTGGGGGTCTGAAGTTGGGAAAAGCCTGTTGCAGGATGGACACCTGCTGAACCCTGTGGAAGTTAACATGTGCCGGAGAGGAGCATGGTGCCTGAGGACCGAGTACCTGAATGATAAGAAAGGCAAAAAAGAAAGACAAAGAGAAGAAGTATCCGTGCGTGGAATTACATGGCCGAAACCAAACCCAGGAGCGCTGGTGAATTCGGCCTGTTCCAGTCCACGTGGAAAAGGGGACTGAGGTGTAGCGCCGGAGGGCGGAGTCAGGGCAGCGCATGCTCCCAGGGCTGCACCCCCATGCGCCTCTAAATTTAAAGGGGAACAAGGTTTTTTCTGGTGAAAAAGGTTCCGTCTCCCGTCCCTTAAAAGGGACGCCCATGCAGTATGGAGGAAAGGGGGTGGGACCTAAGAGTACTTAAGGTAAATGCCTGCATCGACATTGAAAACCCTACACCTTTCCTAGCTCTGCAAAAAGGTGTCTGCAAGCAATCTGCAAAATTAAAAAACACAAGGAACTTGGCATTTTGGTAATTCGTTATTTTTGCATTTGATTTGACACTTTCTTCGCCTAAACTGCAAGTTTCATACTCATTTCCAGTGAGGAGCCTGACAGATAGAGAAAATAAGCAAATTTAAGAGTCTTCTTGGAAAAGAAGTCTAAGCTTGAATAAGGGCACACACATGTGCTTAGATTTTTTTCGAGTTTTTCCAGACTAACAAGCTGCAAGACAGTAAACAATACTTATCCTATTGGCATAAGATCAAATTCCAAGGCACTTCTGTCCTAACTAAATTTGCCCATCAAAAAACATCTAGCCATAGATGTAAACTGGTTTTGACTTACTTGAACAATCTAACTGAAATATAATAAAGTTACTCACTGTAGTGACTACCTTACTCCTAGTCCATAGTCCTCTTTTCTCCATACTTTTGGGACATTCCGTCCAGTTGGACGGGACCGGAGCACTTTTGTAAAAAAGCATCAAGTTAAAAAATGTGTCTTCCTTCTCTTTTTACATGGGGTACCGCATGCGGCCGTAACCCTGCCCTCCTTAGCTCCGCCCCGCTCATCGGCCTTCAGTCCTTTTCGATCGCCAGGTCTGAGACCATTTAAGCAATAATAGAGGATACTTATTAGAGGGGACGGCAGGCGGGCATATGGAGGAAAGGGGACTATAGACTAGGAGTAAGGTAGTCACTACGGTGAGCAACTTTATTATACTCCTACGTCCCCTCCCCTTTCCTCCATACTTTTGGGAGATTACCAAGCACTCCTTACAGGATAACGGATGGATGGAACTCCTTTACTGAAAGAGCTCGCCTTACATCCAAATTATGCAGAACCCTCTCAGCATCTGAAGCCAGTTCTGGGAAGAAAACTGGTAAGGAAATAGACTGGTTGAGATGAAAATCAGATACCACCTCTGGAAGGAATGAGGGATTGGTCCGGAGGACAACTGTATCCTTTTGAAAGGTGAGGGATGGATGTTCTACCTACAAGGCCTGAAGCTCGCTTACACGCCTTGCCGAAGTTACCGCAATCAGAAAGGCCATTTTCCATGAAAAGAATTTCAAGTCTGCTGTAGCCATGGGTTTGAAGGGTTTATGACAAAGTACTAAGGACCACATTCAGATCCCACTTAAGATGCAGGCTGCGCACAGGTGGATACAGATGCAACAGACCTGCAAAGTGCCTTTTAATGACCGGGTTTGTCACAGAAAAAGAGAAAGACACCGTGGACAGATAGGCAGCAATAGCCGACAAATAAGTCCTACAAGACAAAACATGCATGCTTGAAGCTGCCAGATGAGAAATTAAAGACAGCACTGTGTGTCGATAGCAGCTTCTCTGGGGTCCAGCTTTTTTGCTAAACACCAGTGACAGAAACTGAGCCATTTGCTCCTATACTGAGACGTGGTCGAAGGTTTCTAGCCGCTTGGATAATACGCATATTATCTGTGGGCAAAATGAAACCCTCTAAAGATTTGAACTCTGGCACCAGGCCGCCAAGCTGAATGATTGTGGGGAGGGGTGCCACAACTGCTGATCGCTCTGGTGAAGAGGGTCGGGAATTAGCAGAAGCCTGACCGGTGAGCAGACTGACAGATGCTGAAGCTCCGAAAATCAGAATCTGGCTGGCCATTACGGGGCTATGAACAGGAGAGTGCAATTCGACGTGTTCCTGAGCTTACATAGCACCCGGTGAGTCAGAGGAAGAGGCTGGAAGGCGTATGCCCTCATGTTGTGCCACAGAATCTCGAGAGCATCCCCCAGGGCAGAGGCTCCGAGCCCGTTCCTGGAAGCATAGAGGGGAAGTTTCCTATTCAATGACGTCGCAAAGAGGTCCACTTCTGGAGTGCCCCAATGGTGAAAAAGTTCAGAGAGGATCTCGTGCTCAGCTCCCACTCGTAGCTGACCACCGCTCGCTGGCTGAGAGAGTCTGCTGTTACATTCAGCTGGTCCATAATGTGTACCGCCAACAGCCAAACACCATGCTGGATGGCGCATTCCCAAATCTGAATGGCTAGATCTACAAGGGGAGGTGAACAGGTACCCCCCTGCTTGTTGACGTAAAACATGGATACCGCATTGTCCGTGCGGAGGTGGACCACCTTGTTCACAATCCCTGGCTTGAACGCTTTGAGCGCCAGGAAAATCGCCAGAAGTTCCAGATAACTTATGTGAAATTGTCTGTCCTGCGGCGACCATAGGTCAAAAAATCTGAAGATGATCCATTGTCGTGCTCCACCCGATAAGGGAGGAGTCTGTTGTAATGGTAACCGGGGGGAGGGCTCCTGAAAAGGCACACCCACCGACAGATTGCTGGAAGAAGACCACCAAAGGAGATCTGACATCATGTAGGGTGGAACCAGGATTATTTTGGTGTCCGGGTCCACCGTCTGGAGCCAGGAGCTGCGAAGAGCCAACTGCCTAAGTCGCATCTTGAGACGCGCCAGTGGAAGAGCAAGCATGCACAAGGCCATGAGGCCCAGAAGCCTCTGGGACCACCAGGCAGACATGCTTTCTGACTGAATGAAGACTTGACACATGGTTAACAGGCCCGCCATCCTGTCCACCGTCAAGTACACCCTGCAGTCGATCCTGTTCCAACGGAAACCCAGGAATATCAGGTCCTGAGAGATCGTCATGGAGGATTTCCGCCAGTTCACTGACAACCCAAGACTGAACAGGAGCTGAAGGAGACACTGAAGATTGCTCGAGGCTTTCACTGGGCAGGGACTTCGCAGATGCCAGTCGTGCAAATATGTATACACATGAATACCCTGTAGCCTTAAAAAAGCCCCAATGACTGACATCGTTGTGAAGACACGCGGCGCAGAGCTGAGACCAAAAGGGATTACTCGAAACTGATAGTGCTCCTCTCCCAGGGAGAACCGCAGATATTTCCGATGCAGGCTCCAGATCAGGATATGCATATAAGCATCCTGAAGGTCCACAACGCTGAGCCAGTCGCCCTTCTGAAGAGAGGACTTTATTTGGTAGGGCGTAATCATCTTGAATTTCTCTTGGGGAAGAGAAAGGTTGAACTGGTAAAGGTCTAGAATGGTGCGCAGGCCAGCCTGGTTGGGTTTTGGCACCGTAAACAGACGAGAGTAGAAGCCCTCCCCTCGTTCCCTTAGAGGAATGGGTTCTACCGCCTTGAGATCTAGAAGCTTCTGGACCTCGACTCTGAGGGAGGACGTCCCAGACTGCTGAAAGGGAGGATTGAAGGGTAGGGTTGTTAGGGAGAATTCTCATTCAATGGATCATTTCCCTTACCTGGGGAGTCCCTCAGCAGCTTTGCTGGATTTCTGGAGTTTACTTTTTCCACTTGGTAAGAGTCTGATCTTTTCCCTCACTCTTACCTGTGTTTTGCCATGTGTATTTCAGCCGTTTTGTGATTGTGGACTCTGGAGCACACCACTTCAGTAGCCCCACTCTTTTGTGTGTTACATAGCACCTTCAGTGCAGGGACACAGGGTGGTCTTTGAGACTTCCCACCGACTCCATTTCTGGAGCGGACTACTGTCCCCCTGAAAAGGGTAAAGTTGCCATTAACTTTACATAGTCAAATAACCACAGATCCCGTACACCCCATCTTACATGGAGTATTGGAAAGGGTTAATCCTTAGCTCTTTTTATCTGTACCTCCTAGAGCATTGTTTTGCTCCTTTAACATTTAGACTTGGCTGGTGGCAGGGGTATCTACCCTAACTTTTCTACCGCGATTATACTATATAAACAAGCTATTGTTTTAGGCTATTATATTAGCCTCGAACATAAACCCGCTTGACCAAATACTCTCTTTTGGATCTGCTTGGGTTTATTCGCCATTTCTTTTTGTTAAAGTCCTTCTTGTGTTTTACTTTGCGTGGCAAACCAGGTTTGCCTTCTTTGTTCACCGTCTTTTGGCTGGCTTCTGCCAAGAAGCCCTTCTCTGGGTGCCTGGATGTCAAGGTGGGCTGAATGTGAGGGAGGGGTGTAGTCACCCCCTGCACAGGGTATCCTAGGAAACCCAAGTCACACTTTGCCATGATTGGCTGAGGTGGTTGTCCGGGCCAGACAACCCCCCTGCTGCGTGATTGACAGCCAGGCTGTGTGAATGGGGGATTTTCGCATAAAAGGCAGGACTCTTGAGCTGGAAGTCAGAGTCGCCACTGCAACTACAAGGAACCGAAGAGAAGCGGAGAAGAAGACGGCTGCTGCAACTACCCTGTCCCGGATAAGCCCTGCTGCAGTCATGAGCTATCTACCCTTCGACGACCAGAGAAGATCCAGTCCGGAGTCTTCTTCCCTTGAGCCTGGTGGGGTCAACCAGCTCATCTTCCACAGCCAGAGGATCCTCTTCGTGGTCGAAATCGCTGCACAATGCTGTAGTGGTCCGGATAGCCATCTGAAGAGCCTCTCCTGTTTTTAAAGGAACGGACCTTTTATCCACCGTCGCTGCTGCTGGCTTCATCACTGAGTGGTGCAGACTCCTCCAGACGTCGTCCTTCTTGCCGAAGCTCCAGGAACCGTGGGTCTGCAGGAAACTACCAGGAACAACTGCCGTGGCACCAGCTTCTTCCTTGAATAAGGTACTGTGTTCTGCTTCGAGGAACTAGGGTGAATCCCTGTTCTCCTCCTCCAAGCCTGCCCTTGTCTTCCCTCCTCCTTATAACTTTTGCTTCCTCTGTTGACAATTTCCAAGTACGCCTGGCAACATTGAATCTTGAACTGTCTGACTGTGTGATCCTCGAAAACAGGAACCCGGTTCCACTTGACACTGGCTTCGGCCTATTGACTTTTATATTTCTGTCAGCGAGTGTTCTCCGATTCGGTCTGCCTTGACAAAAGTATTGCCTATGATTTTTGCCCTCAACTCGCTATGGTTATCTCAGGTGCTAAGTGTGTTTTTGCCCCGGTAACATTTCTTTCCGCGGATACGCGTACCTTTTGTAAAACCGAACTGTCATTACTGTCAAAAAGTGATTGCATATGTATTCCCGGTAACGTCTTTTGTTTCACAACACCGGTCCGTTAAAGCATAGGGTACTTACCTTGAGTTATACTGTATGAAGTGAATTGGTTGTTTGCAGTGTATTTCACGTGTGTTTTACAGATGGTTTAAAAATAAATGTACTTATATTTTTTACCTGAAACTTGAGTCAGCGTTTGCTTGAGTCACAGTGATTGTGGTCCCTTTGTGTAATCTCTGCTACTGGTCATATACTCTTGTGATAAGCCTGGCTGCTCCGCTACTGCTACCACTTTAACATAGTAGTACAGACTTGTACCAAAGGTGAACTTGTATTACCACTTGTAGTCTTAATTGTGTGCAGTGGTACCCAAGGACACTGCACGGGATTCTGCCTAACAGGGGGAAGGGGGAGGGGCTAGCAGAAGCCCGCCTGAGCAATGGACAAAATCCACCGGTTGTCGTGATGGTTTGCCACGCCTCCAGATGAGACGAGATTGGTCCTCCCACCGAAGTCTTGTGCGACCGACAAAAAATATCATTTTGCAGACTTTTTGGTGGAGAGACTACCAGTCCCTGAAGTGGAGGCTGAAGACCGAGAGAAAAACCGACCTAGTTGCTGTCTCCGACGGCAGTTGCCTCTCGGAACCCTCTGAAGCCTGAGAAGGGCCAAGACTGGGATCCAGATATCCGAGCGTTGACTGGGGCTTTCACTAGCACCAACAGAGACTTGGCACTTTACATGATGGCCTTAGTCTTGGTGAGTTCGTCATCCGTTGAAGAATGAAACAGCCCTTTGCCATCAAAAGTCAAGTCCAGAACTTTATCTTGGACCTCCTTCGAAAACTTTGTTGCATAAAGCCAAGCTTGACTAGAGGTGTCCACCCCCAGCATGAGGCCTCGAGCCGAGGTGTCGACATGGGGCGCAGCAGCCTCCAGCATATCCTGCACCAACACCCTGATGTCTGACAGCCCACCCTTGAAGTCTTCCAATCTGTCAGCCGGAATGAACTCTTGGAAGTCAGCCATATCTCTCCACAGTTTCATATTCGCCGCCGCTAAAATGAGCTCTGGGTTAGCCTGACGCAATTACAGCGCCGAGTTGGCAAACATCTTCTTGCCCAAGGAATCGAGTAATTGTTCCTCCTTGGACAGAACCTGGGGCGGAGCTGCAGAAGTCGCAGGAGCCAGCTTAGATTGCACAGTGGCGGCCACTCACACCATCGAGGACGGGAGCGGACATGACGCCAAGGCTACTTCCTCTGAGGTGTGAAGCCTATAACGGGTGTCAATCCTTTTATTTATGTGTAGCCCGGTGTGGGGCTTATCCCAGACCTTGCAGGCCTTGGCGAGGACGTCCCTCTGGAGGAACAGGCCGGTGCGCTCCTGTGGAGACAAGGTTAGCCCCCTGATGGCACACCTTCCTGCGGAGCGGGTGCCTCTTGCACTGGTATGTCCAGGGGTGACATGTCAATTACCCGGTCGTGAAATGCTCTGACAGTGCAGGGCTGGTCTTCACTATCCTGATCTGCCAAGGGGTCATCTGGAGCATCCGGGTCCCCCAACTGCGACGCAACAGGCGTCAGATTGAAATCACGCTCTGCTGAGGACTTGTCCACCGGTGACCAGGAAGGCAGAGGCGGAAGAGCCGGAGGAGGGCCAGGAGGCAGATGAGGAGCTACCGCTGGGGTGACAGTCGCCATGACAGGATCTGTCGGGGCAGGCAATAGAGTCTGAGGGCAGATTTCTCTAAAGAGGCCCTTAAAGTACTCCCTCATGGGATCAGAGTTAATTGGACTGAAATTTCCCAAAAAAGGCATCCTCTGCCAAGACCTTAGGCGCTGGAGTGGACAGAGGCCCCTCATGAGGAGCATAACCCCACAAACGCAGTGAAGAGGGCTGCCCAGAAGGCCCGCCACCCACCAGATCTACATAGACAAATGGAGCAGATGTAGGAGGAAGCAAGACCGAATGTGGTAGTGGCATCAGAGCACGCCAATCATAGGAAGGGCGGGACGGATTCACACTATCGCGTGGAAAAGGTTGTCCACCAAAAAGAAGGTTCACAGCACCCGCCGACGATAGCGTGGGTGAGAGAGAAGAATCCAAAATGGCCACTGTAGACCACGCAGGAACGCCTGCCATTTTGTGAACATCTGAGGAGAACTGCGTCACCTGTGATGAGGCAGTTGACTGCACAGACTGGTCAGGGGACTTGACTGAAATTTTAGCCATGGCACAAGGAACCTCGGCAGAGCCGGTACTATGGGGCCTTGGATGTTTACTAGACAACCTGTCCCTTGAATTAGCCTCCAAAGGAGGCACCTTGGCAAAGCCTGTAACAGGAGTTACGGTCAACTACCTCTCCCTGTGCCCCCGCAACAGAACCGATAACACTGCGAGCACGGGAAAGTTGAGGAATCCACCTCACAGACAAGACCTTTACAGGCCTCTCCGTTCTGTTGGTACACACCTTAGCCTCGTTATGAGGAACCTCGGAACAGATTCCTGTCTTAATAGCTCCCCTGATAGGGGCCTCGAACCGTGGTTTGGTACTGAAAGCCTCAACAGAGGCCTCAGGGCGCACCCCGGTGTCTGTGGGGAAGCTCCTAACGTGGAGACCTCGGAGCGAACTCCAGTACCCAATGTTAGGGAGAATTCTCATTCTATGGCTAATTTCCCTCACCTAGTGAGTCCCCCAGCAGCTTTGCTGGATTTCTGAAGTTTATTTCTTCCACTTGATAAGAGTGTGAGCCTTTTTCCCACTCTTACATGTGTTTTACCATGTGTATTCTTACTCTTGTGTGATCTTGGACTCTGGAGCAAACCACTCCATGAGACCCACTTTTATGTATGTTACACAGCACCTTCAGTGAAGTAACACAGGGTTGTCTTTAAGACTCCCCTCTGACTCAATTTTTCTGGGGCTGACTACTGTCCCCCAGAAACAGGTAAAGTTGCCATTTACTTTATGTAGTCATTTAAAACTACAGACCCAGTACACCTCATCTTACATGGAGTACTGGAAAGGGTTAATTCCTATCCCCTTTTCTCTGTTCCTCTCTGAGCTTTGTTTTGCTCTTTTAACATTTAGACTTGGCTGGTGGCAGTGGTATCTACCCTAACTTTTCTACCGCGATTATACTATATAAACGTGGTATTGTTCCAGGCTATTATATTAGCCTCGAACATAAACCCGCTTGACCAAATACTCTCTTTTGGCTCCAGTCTGGTTAATTCGCCATTTCTTTTTGTTAAAGTCCTTCTTGTGTTTTAGTTTGCGCGGCAAACCACGTTTGCCTTCTTTGTTCACCGTCTTTTGGTGGGCTTATGCCAAGATGTTACGCTCACCTGGTCTCCACAGGGGCGCGAACGGGACTGGCAGGTCTGCTGTTAGATGGCTCATGTGTCTTCTCTGTATCTGTGCCCCAACAATGGTGCACCTAAAGGGTTAAATGAAGCGTTACCCAACTGTGAGGCGGAAGACCCACACCCGCCTCCCGTGGTCTTCTGAAAGCCCCTCTGCTATGTCTCACCTTTGCTTTAAGGATGGCGGCTATCCGTCCTGCAGCTGTATGCAGGGGCGTGTAGAGTTCTAGGATCTAGTTACTTCACTGATCCTCTCGAGTCGCAGACAGCGTTGACTCAATGAGTACGTCTTTACCATTAAAATGGCTGGCCAAAGAGTTCAAATTGTTCAGGTTCTCCCTTTGTTGTCTTTCCTTTGTAGGCTTCTTACGATGTGAAAGTTCGTAGAACACAGAGTTGTTTTTCCAGAAAAAGGTAAGTTCGCACCAGCGTTCTGTGATAAGTCTGTACATGCGCTATGACTCTTCTGTGCGACTGACCTGCTGCTCTCTTATTTTGTAGGTGCTGTAGGACCGCGTGACGAATATCAGCGGATCGCTAGGATGAGCGGCCTTCAGGTGAGTATGTCGCTGAGTTAACTGTTTTGAATGGTGTTTTTTCCCAATTTGCGCTAACCTGATGTTTCTTCTTTTTGTCCGACAGGTGCGGCGACTCAGGTGTGGTGGGCGAACGATGAGCAGTCGCGGGATGGAGGTTCGTTGGTTCGCCGTGAAGAACAGCTCTCAGGTAGGTACGAGCGAAGCGCTGGGTAGCGATGTGGATCCTTGGTCAGCGTGGCTAACCTGATGCTTTTTCTTCCTTTGCAGGTTGCTCGAGAAGGAACTGGACTGGCGTTGTAGCTGACTGGCCTGAAGGTAACAGACACGGTGAGCGTTACGTTGCAGGAGTGCAGAATAACGCGAAGCGTGTTCTGTACTAAAGGCGTGGTTTATATAGCTTCAGAAAAGTAGTCCACAGATAAAGTAGTTCCAGCAACCACACCCAAGTAAATAGTTCCCTAGGCAAGTAGTCCCTTCAGCCTTCCTCAGATTGGCCCACACGTGCTTTACCTTGTTTGAAACTTGCCATGTTGGTAATGGCAGCATGAGCCTGGCACCAACAGCGCCAGGACCAAGTCCAGGAGGCCCGTAAGAGAGTCTTTGGGGCCTTAAAGGCCCTCATGGAAGTCGAAGTCCTGGGCAGGTTGGTCTGCACCTGATGTGTGGGGAAATGGACTGACACAAGAAGCCCTCCTCTGGGCGCCTGGGTGTCTAGGTGGGCTGAATGTGAGGGAGGGGGTGTAGTCACCCGCTGTACAGGGTATCCTCGGAAACCCAAGTCGTACTTTGCCATGATTGGCTGAGGTGGTTGTCCGGGCCGGACAACCCCCCTGCTGCGCGATTGAGAGCCAGGCTGTGTGAATGGGGGATTTTCGCATAAAAGGCAGAACTCTTGGGCTGGAAGTCAGAGTCGCCACTGGAACTGCAAGGAACCGAAGAGAAGCAGAGAAGAAGACGGCTGCTGCAACTACCGAGTCCCGGTGAAGCCCTGCTGCAGTCCTGAGCTATCTACCCTTCAACGACCAGAGAAGATCCAGTCCGGAGTCTTCTTCCCTTGAGCCTGGTGAGGTCAACCAGCTCATCTTCCACAGCCAGAGGATCCTCTTTGTGGTTGAAATCGCTGCACACTGCTGTAGTGGTCCGGATAGCCATCTGAAGAGCTCCTGTTTTAAAGGAGTGCACCTTTTATTCACCGTCGCTGCTGCTGGCTTCATCCCTGGGTAGTACAGATCACTCCAGACGTCGTCCTTCTTGTCTCCACGACTGAAGTCTCAGGAACCGTGGGTCTGTGGGAAACTACAAGAACAACTGCCGTGGCACCAGCTTTTTCAAAGAATAAAATACTGTGTCCAGCTTCGAGGAACTAGGGTGAACCCTTTTCTCCTCATCCAAGGCTTGCCCTTGTCTTCCTTCCCTCTTATAACTTTTGCTTCCTCTGTTGAAAATATCCAAGTACTCCTGGCTACCTTGAATCGTGAAGTATCTGCCTGTGTGATCCTCGACAACAGGAACCCTGTTCCACTTGACACTGGCGCAGGCCTATTGACTTATGTTCTGGTTAGAAGGTGTTCTCTGATTCCGTCTGCCCTGACAAAAGTATTGCCTATGATTTTTGCCCCCAACTCACTCGTGGTAACTCAGGTGCTAAGTGTGGTTTTACCCCGGTAACATTTCTTCCCGCGGGTACGCGTATCTTTGGTAAGACCGAACTGTCATTACTGTCAAAAAGTGATCACATATGTATTCCCGGTAACGTCTTTGTTTCATAACACCGGTCTGTCAAAACCAAAGGTACTTACCTTGAGTTGTGCTGCACAAAGTGAATTGGTTGTGTGTAATGTATTTTTCGTGTGGTTTTAATTTAATAGAAGTGAAGTGTTTTGCGAAACAGATGGTTAAAAATAAATGTACTTTTTCACCAAAAACCTTGAGTCAGTGTTTGCTTGAGTCACAGTAATTGTAGTCCTTTGTGTAATCTCTACTACTGCTCATTTGCTCTTGAGATAAGTCTGGCTGCTCCGCTACTGCTACCACTTTAACATAGTAGTACGGACTTGTACCAAAGGTGAACTTGTATTACCACTTGTAGTCTTAATTGTGTGTAGTGGTCCCTAAGGGCACTGCACAGGATTCTGCCTAACACCCAATGCCTCAGCACGACTATGCTGGCTATTAGCACCTAATCGGTGAACCTCGGATCGTGATCCGGTACAGGCAGGCCCCTCGCAGAAATCCTCTGAGAAAACGCTGGTATGCCTATTAGTCCTGTGAGGCACCTCATGGATAACCCCGGTAGCAGAGTTTATGTAGCTCATCCCGGACCGAGAGGACCCAGCCGGGGTGCCCTGAAAAGTCAAGAACTTACTGGCCGTCTCTTCTTTCCATCACTGAAGAGTTGGAAATGCGATGGAGGAAGCTTCTGGAAGATTTCCTCCCACCTACGAAGACAAAGTTGAAGTGCCCAGACAGAAAGGGAGTCACAGAAGAAACACAAGTCCCACCGGTGATCCAGTCCCAGACACTCCAAGCAGAGAGAATGGGGGTCCGCGCTAGCAAAGCGACGCCAGCCAGAGGAACAATTGGAAAATCCCAGATGCTCCGGCATTGACGGAGGACAACGCGACCGCAGAACCGGAGCAGGAGAGAAGGACAACGGGAAAAAAAGGTCTTCCCGGTGATGCTAGTGCGTCCAGCCCCAACCGCGCGGAGAAAAGGACTGAAGACCGATGCGCAGGGCGGGGCTAAGGAGGGCGGGGTTACGGCCACATGAGGCACCCGGCGTAAAAAGAGGATGACACATTATTCAATTTAATGCTTTTTTACAAAAGTGCTCCGGTCCCGTTCCAGAGGACGGAATGTCCCATAAGTATGGAGGAAAGGGGATGGGACATAGGAGTACATGGTTTATAAAAAAAAATATGGCATGAACGGATAGGCTTGATAAAAACCTATAGAAGAATCCTTAGGTAAACCTATTACCTCTAAATGTAAAGCATGATATCATTAAGATTGAATGACTTACATTTTTAATGTATGTAACTCCTATACACATAAAAGCAAGCTAGCACACAGTTTTTGCAGATCTAGCTCTTACTTGCTTTATGGTGAAGATTATGAAATTATGGTTCTGCCAAACTAAACCAGCTGACCGGAATGGAGCATGGATAGGCGTACCAAAAGAAACTGGGTGTGTGTTTGCGGAAGTGCTCCTATTCAACCATTGGGACACTGGTTTTTAAAATTACTTTTCTGGGATAAAAGTGAAAAGTAAAATGTTCATTTACAAAGTACCCAAATTAACGATAGGAAGTGACACTAGAAATGCCCTGACAGTTTTATTACATAGAGCATTTAGTAGACTAACTAAATTCTTAATAGATTTTGTGGGTGTTGATATAAAATGACCATGTATAAAGTTCCACGTTATTGAATGAGCATTTAAACAACATAATAGATGATCAAATATATATTTTTAGATGGCAAGACTGTTAAAGAGCAATACATTTATAAACAAGCTAAACACAAATCGTTCGTTAAGAAATACTACACAGACACAAATGAGCCGTCAAACAAAAATATTCAAATGTCATTTTCTTAAGGCTGAAAGCTGGTAAAAGTTCTACATGAAGGGTGGTCTCAATTGTCAGTTCTTCTATGTCTGTAATAAGTATTTTTGTAGTGTTCTAGCTTGTGGAAACACGTTCTCTTCACAACAGGTTAGGTGCAAGTATCCAATGCATGTCACAAGCTTTTTTCCACCAGCCTGCAGGCATGAGCCCCAGGCACCACCCAAGCACTCTGGGGAATCTGCCACCTGCACCCACACCCTCCTAAAAAGGGCACAGGATTTCACACAGACATTGGGTCACAAGGTTGAAGTGTGGAGCCACCACAGAATTTCGCTGGCAGGAGTAAAGCTGCATGATGTTCTTTGAGCCTTGTGTAGGGACTATTACTTGGGGGATCTTGGATGATGAAGGTTAAAGCACAGAGGACCCAGAATCTATTTGGGGTTGTGAGAATGGTTTAATGCTCAGATTCCAAAATCTTTGAAAACGCCTGAAAATACAATACTGAGCAAGAACAATGAGCCATCCGTAATGGTGAAACATTTTAATGGGTTTTGCAATTAGTTCCCAGCAAATGAACGCAGTGTATGTGAAAGGATACAGCGTGTTACCAACTGCTCCCATTAAGGGGCTTTGTGTACTTACAGACATGCAACACTGGACTCCATTTCACCCTTCAGACACTTAATTGATCTGCGACTACTACTTTGACTTCAGAATATTTCCTAGTCACAGAACTCTTCTCTCTCTATACTCTATTATGAGTTCTAACAGTTGGAGATTACAGACCCTATTCCAAGTATGTGTCTATTCATTAGATGCTTCAATTACCACTATACGCACAGTCAAGTTTCCAGTGGTGACTATACATGCATGTTGGGCATTACCGTGCTATATTCTTAGAGCAGACGCATTACAGACACATTAAATGTTTTAGAGAGCTATATAAAATAATAGCCAGTGTTATTGCTAAAACCATTACAGACTGACATGATGTACCAATCAGGACGTTTCCCAAAATATTAAGAGTTACCCACCGGAGTAAATAACGTACTCCTATTCCATAGTCCCCTTTCCTCCATCCTGTATGGGCGTCCCTCATGAGGGACGAGAACGGAACCTATTTATCACCAGAAAAACACTTTCCCTTCAAATTAGGAGGCGCACAGAGGCGTGGCCCGGGAGCACAGGCTCCCTTAGCCCTGCCCACCAGTGCCACACCTCAGTCCCCTTTGATGTGTCGGCTGTATTATGCTGCACAACCTCGGTGCTCCATTTTTAGGGGGGGGGAAGGCTGGTGGGACATATGGAGGAAAAGGGACTATGGACTAGGACTACATTCGTCACTCCGGTGAGTAACTCTTAATTACTCCTACACCCCATACCCTTCACTACATCCTGCATGGCCGATTACCACTGACAACCGCCTGGGAGGAGAGCTGCCCCTATAAGCAAAGAGATTACGCAGCCTGGTTGGCCAAATGCTGATTCAGCCCTGGCACTGGTATCCAGGCAGTAATGTTTGCAGAATGGCCGATGGGGTGGCGCATGTTGCCACCCTGCTAATCACCTGCCATTGCATATGGCACAGGACTGCCACCACCGTTGCCTTGGACCTGATGGCATGCGCATGCATGCCCCTTGGTGGATCCCTGCGCTGCACCTTGTATGCCTCCTGGATCGCTGCGCTCATCCATCTAAATATGGAAGCTTTGGACATTTGAAGACCCGGCTTTGAGCCGCCGAATGTGACAAAGCGTCCCTCTTGCGGAAGCCCATAGTTCTGCCCAGACAGAAATGTAGCGCTTTTGACATCCAGGCAGTGAAGAGTCTTTTCTGCCCCTTCCTTGGGTTCTGAGAAGAACGTGGGGAGCACGACCACCTCATTAATGTGGAAAGACACTACCTTAGGGAGTAACTTGGGATGTGTGCGGCGCACAACTTTGTCCTGATGAAAACTGGTATAGGGCTCCGAGGCCACTAGAGCCTGGATCTCACTGACCCTGTGAGCTGACGTAAGTCCAACTATAAGTGCTGGCTTTAGGGTGACACGTTTAATATCCACAGTGGCCATTGGTTCGAAAGGCTTGTGCGCCAGTGCGTTGAGCCCCATGTTAAGGTCCCAGGTTGGGTGAGGGCGCTTGACCTGCGAGTGCAGTCTGGTCAGACCTGTCAAATGCCTTTTTACAACCAGATTGGCCGAAAGAGAAAGTGAATTTGTCAGAGTTCCAGTATGTGCCAATAGCCGCCAGGTCAGTCCGGCAGGTGTCGACCTGGATGCTTGACCTAGTCAAGTGGCCTGAGAAAGACAATACGTGGTCCAGAGTGCAGGCTATTGGATCTACACCATTCTCATTGGACCATAAGCAAAACCTGGTCCATTTACTTTTGTATTGACTGCGTTTCACCAGACTTCTTGCTCCCTGTATTATTTCCAGTTTATCGTGCGACAGCTGTAGATGTTGAAGAGTGAACTGCTCAGGTACCAGGCAGATGGGGCTAGCATCTCCAGACAGGGGTGAAGGGCTGCACCACCTTGCTGAGCCAGCAGCAGGCTCTTCCTAGCGGGAGGGAGACTTCGGGCAGGGCCGACATCCGATAGAGGTCGGAGAACCAAGGGCTCGCTGGCCAGTGAGAAGCTATGAGGATGAGAAGCAGCCTCTGCGATTGCCTGATCTTGCTCACTACCTTGTGAATAAGAGGTGTGGAGGGGGATGCGTACGCCCAGAAGTGCATCCCCGAAGGAGCCGTGCCACTTTCCTCCCCGGACTCCCCGGACGTGAATTGGTGACAAGTCGGATTTCTCTCCCAGTTGTTGAAAACGTCCTGCAGCACTGTCTCATTCAGTTGCCACTCCCAATTGTCGTAGCCGATCTGACTGACTGCACGAGATCCATACCTCCTGGGCAATTGCCCACTCCCAGATGTCCAGAATCAACAGAGAGGAGGGGATCTGGTGCCCCCCTGCTTGTTCAGGTAGAACATGCAGGTTGCGTTGTCCATCTGTATACACACCGCACTGCCCCCGATTATTGGAAGGAAGAACTTGAGCGCGAGCCAAGTAGCCATCAATTCCAGCCAGTTGATGCGATTCTGCCGTTCGGTCTGGGACCAAAGCCCATGGACGGTGTGTGCCCCCAGGGTGGCACCCCAACCCTGGAGAGAGGAGTCCATAGTGATTGTATGCTGCATTGGGGGTGGTCAAAACGGTGAGCCCTACATGAGGATCTCATCCTGGTCCCACCAATTGAGGTCCCGCTGTGAGAGGGTATGGCGACCAGAGCCCCCTGATGACCGGATTCCTCGTCCCAGGAAGACGTGAAATGCAGCTGCAGCCTCCTCATGTGGAGCCCAGTATAGGGAATGCAAGCTGACATGCTGCTAGCAGTGCCAGCAGGTGTTGGCACCATCACACTGTCGTTATTGTCCTGCTGAGCAAGTGGGCGAACAAAGCCTTGATAGCCGCCACCTTTTCCTCTGTAGGCAATACCTTATACTTCTGCGTATCCCACAGGAGTCGTCTCAAGACCACCAGAGTTTGATTTGGGAAAAGCAGAGACTTCTGGTAATGAATCAAAAAATCCAGCTCGAAGAGCGTAGCCATCAGTCTGTCTGCTAATAGCCTGACTTGTTCGGTAGACATGTCTCTGACCAACCAGCCGCCGAGGTAGGGATATACATGCAATCCTCTGTCCGGAGAAGGGCTTCCACTGCATTCATGAGTCTTGTGAAGACCCTCAGAGATTAATTTAGACCAAAGGGTAGCACCTTGTACTGAAAATGCAAGCCATTGACCGGGAACCTGAGGAAGGATCGGTGAGGTTGCACTATGGGGACATGAAGATAAGCATCTTTCAAGTCCAGGGAGCACATCCAGACCCCACCACAGCATCTCGGCTACGATAGCTGTGGACCTGAAAACAGCAGTCATTGTTTCTTCGGGTCTGAGGCGGACGACTGGAAGAACCCCTTGTGATTCGCCTTGTGGTGTTTTCGCCCATGCTGACTTGGGGACCTGTCCGGTTGCCTGGCTCTACGATCTTGAGATCCCCAAAAACCTCAGAAGGATTGACCCTTGTACGAGCAAGATTGGCTCTGAGGGAAGGCATTTGCTACCGGCTTCATCAGGATGGCCAGTGATTTAGCAGTCTGCGAGCTGATCATCTTTTTGTCCAGCTCTTCGTCTGTAGTAGAGTGGAAAAGATCACCACCCTCAAGTCTAGTATTCTCTCCTCGATAGATATACCCAATAATAATTTTACAAATGTATACAAAGTTTAGACAGAAAATGAGGATTGGTAGTAGGGAGGATTGGTTAAAAAAATGAAAAGATAAAATACCACATTTAGTGATAACATCCTAAAGTTAGCTGCTCCTAACATTTTATCAGAGTCTGCTATTTCAATTACAAAAAACACATGCAGGGTTAATTTAGTCTGGCCCCCATGTGTTTATATCAATTGGCTGCTCCCAACATTCACATGAACGATTAGACTGTTATTCTGATTAGTAGTAGTATGATAAATTCCTTTTCAACAGTCCATTATGTTTAACCTGCTTCCTGAGAATACCCTTCATCCAAATCTATTAGGGTTAAAATCCTACTCACCCTCTGTTTCCTTGACCTTGCTGTGATCTTTAACTTCAGAACATTCTTCATTCATTCTAACAGGGATAGCATTAGAATGCATAGATGCCACTTCAATAACTGAGGATAAAGGCTGCGGGTGTACCGACAAGAGTAGTGTCGCCTTCCTGCCTGAACTTTGCATCCAGCCTTTTGTTGACTGACTGGAGTGTGGGTTGAGCCAAACTTTTTTTGCCAGTGTTTCAACATCTTTCTGTAGAGGGATGTCAGACATGGCCTCTGTTAGGCAGAATCCTGTGCAGTTCCCTTGGGGACCACTGCAAGAAGATTAAGACTACAGGAGTAAGCAGTAAACCCAATTGGTAGCAGTCTGTACCACCCAGATTTACCTGGTAGCTGTGGCTGAGCAGTCAGACTTCTCTCAAGAAGAGTAGGGCAGTATACAGAGGATACACAATAGGGCTAAAACACAGTAGAGCAAGCAAACACTGACCAGAGCTTGGTACCAAAAGTATATATTTATTTAACACACACTTAAGGAAATACACTAGCACTATAAAATCAAAGCAAGTTCAAACAATCAGAAAAGTATACACACCTCCCATAAGAATTATTAGACAAGTCTAAGTCAAAACACCACTATTTGTAAAAACAGATGCGAGCGCATTACTTAGATGGCACTCCAATAATTAAATAAAAACGAGAGAAAAAGGCAGGTCATGAAAATAAAACTGTTCCCAACACTTTTCTAAGACCAAAACAAGTTAGTGAAGGCAGAGTCTACTGTAGAGCCAAAGTTCATAGGCCAGGCCCACTTTAAATGGAGTAAGGTGAAACGTGCCCAAGATCTCGCAGTTTAGAATTGCATTCAAGTCTTTGTAAAAATGTTCAAAGAGGTTGGGTTGATTCAGAAGGTAAAGTTAGAAGGTCTGGGGCCAACCCAGTTGGAAAGCCAAGGATTTAAGGGGCACATTTAGCAAACCGTAGAAAGGGAGGCCAGGTGGAACACAGTACCTTTAAAGTTGAGGAAGCTCCAGCGGTGGCAGTTGTTCCCGGCAGCGGGTGCAGTTCATGGTTTCGACCAGGGGAAGGGAAGATCTCATTGAGGAGGAAACTTGGAGTTGTTGCACTGCCCAGGGAAGAGACCAGCCGCGGAGTTTGTCAGTTAAAATGTGCGTTCCTGTTATTCGCGGTCACAGTGATGAAGCTTGGCACGGGCGATTCGACCAAGAGACGTCCTGGAAGATGAAATGGCGAACTGGTTGATCCCACCAGCTCAGAGGAAGAAGACTCTTTCAGCAGAAGATCTTCTCTTTTCGTCGGGAAAGTGGTGAGGTCGTTGCAGCAGGGCTCCACCGGTGGTGTCGTCGTTGCAGATGGCTCAGCTTCTCCCCCCTTCGGATTTCTTAGGTCCTGTGGCGACTTCTGAAGTTCCAGTCCCAAAAGCCCTGCTTTTATGCAGAAAAACCCCCATTGAACAGCCTAGCTGTCACTCATACATGCTAAGTGGTGAGCCGGGCGGCTCACGACTGGGCCAATCAGAACAGAGTGCGACTTGAGTTGCTAAGGCAACGCAGTCCAGGATGCCAATTCCCCCACCCACACATCCTGTGGAACCCAGACAGAGTGGCACCAGTTGGAGGGCTTCTGTGGAGAAGCCCGCCAAAAAGTGGAATAAAGGGCCCGACCTTGGTTGGAGTTACAGAGACGGACACAAACGCCATTTTGGAAAAGAGTTCTGGCGAAAAGACCCAACCGGTGATTTTATATTAAATAAACCAGCGGTACCTTAAACTTGCACCAAAAAGTGGTGCGTTTAAAATCAATGGGAAAATCCCACAGGAAATATTGCGGTGGAATATTTTGCGTGGTAACCACTGCCACCAGCCAGAAACTCGAAGGGGGACTGGGCAGTGCCCCCTTGGAAACAGACCCAGGGGCAATCTAATTAACCCCTTCCAGTACTTCCACAATATGATGGTTTGTACTGGTTCTGTTCACAATTTTGGACTAGTAAAGTCAATGGTGACTTTACATGCCCTGGGAGACAGTAGTCAGTCCCAGGGTATGGAGTCTATGTTTGGGGGTCACTATGACACCCCTGTGTTACTGCACTGAGGGTGCTGTGTAACATATACACTAAAACAGATGATACCCTATGGAGTAAAAGACCCCATTGCCCATAATCACACAAAAAGTCAAAGACATACCTCAAATCATGCCTAAGATTGAGAGGAAAAGAGTCTCACTCTTAGCAGGAGAAAGAAAAAAAACAAACCCCAAAAATCCAGCAACGCTGCCTAGGGACTCACTAGGTTTGGGAAATTAGCCTTATAAGAGAATTCTCCCTAACAGCCTCTGCTCTGATGTTGAGCACCCCCGACAATACCCCTGACTCCAGCTGCTCCTTTCGGGGCTGTGAAATGCCTAGGTATTCTGATAGGCCTGCTATGTTGTCATGGAAAGCCTTGGTGGAGGAAGGTGTATCCTGCTCCTCCTCGTCCTTGTCTTGCTGATACCCTGCAGTAGCTGGGACCTCTGGATCTGTAGGGGGGGGGGGGAGTCGGGGAGAGCCTGTCGGTGCCGAGATAATTGGTACAGGTGTGGAGGCCAGCATTATAACAGGAGTGGGTTGCAGTGGAGTAGGCTGCGCAGGCACCAGCAGAAGTCGCGGTGTAGGAGGCAGCATGTTGTGTATTGACCCTCAGGCTGTTTCTAATCTGTAGAGACCTCATGAGGGACAGAAATCTGATGAAGAAGCGGTCTTCACAGGCAGGCTGAGATCTCTTGTGGACAGCCGTCGGAGGAGAGTACGCCTGGTGTCTGATCCCCCCCCAATCCCTGAGAGTACATGCCCTCAGAGTACAGACCTCCAGTGAAGGTGACGTGGTCCAGGTGATTGGAGTCATTGGAACCCAGTCTGCCCCGACGGAAGGTTTGTGCCTCTGTGGTTCCCCAGATTGGCGGGAGTGTGCCCTGGCTGGAGTGCCTGTCTTCATTTGGGGTTCTGGCCTGGGCGCCATTTTGTCTGCGTGAGCTGCCATCTTGTCCGTGCCTTCCGCACGGGGACCAGGGTTCGACGCAGGCCTGGGTTCAGCCTGCATGCCTGGTCGCATCAGGTCTGCCCCGCCTTGCACCTCAGGCATGTGCCTGGTAGGCAGTTGGCCCTCGGCCATGGGGCCGGTAGTGCTATGTGCGCTGCGTGTAGGCGCCCCGTCGGACAAGTGTCCGGTATTAGAGCTAAGCCCCTCGGCCCGACATCCGGTACTAGACCCCAATAGCTCCTCAGCGGTGGAACCGGTAGGGCCCATAGACCCCTCAGCTATTAGACCAGTCGCTGCGAGAGCCTCAGTGTCCTTTGCGTCAGTGTGAGGGTCCGAATGACCCCTCCCGCCAGAAGACTTCCCTGGGAAGGAGTCACCTCTGCGGAGTGCTTCAGAGAAAAGAACGCTTACCTTCTTGGTTTTTCTCTTCACATATTCTTAGATACTTTCCAGTTGTGTCCTGGAGAACAACAACTTCCACCGCACAAGACAGTTTTTGAGGGACCGGGCCATGAGGGTGTCGCATGCAGAGTAGCCTGCCCATCAGTGGTCTTCACCAAGGCACGGGAGGCAGAGCGCGTGCAGATCTGACGTGGTTAAGGAACCGTTGCTAGACGGGCACCTGCTGATGATGGTCGCGGCCGACATGCGCCAGGGTCAGGCTAGGGCACCGGTGGACGTTGTTCCCAATTTCTGAAAATGAGAAAAAACTGTAATGAGTAGGGAAAGAACGTGTGGAATTACGAGGCAAGGGCATCACCCAGGAGCGCTGGTGAAATCGGTACGCTCCCCTTGAAGCGGAAAAGAGGACCGAGGTGTGGCGGCAGGGAGCGGGGTTAAGGGAGCCTGCGCTCCCGTGGCCACGCCCCTGCGTGCCTACAAATCTAAAGTGAAAGTGTTTTTTCTGGTCAAAGAGAGGTTCCCATTCCCATCCCTAGCGAGGGACGCCCATACAAGATGGAGGAAATGGGACGGGACGTAGGAGTATTAGATGTTATATGTTTGGTAGCAGATATTTGTGAGCTACTGCTCTCTGTTTTAATATGATTTTTAGATTATTTTATGTATTTGTTCAATGAATACTGCACTTATCACTTTCATTGGTTACACTAACCACTTTATGATGAATAACTTTTGTATAGTGATAGAGTATACATATATTTTTCCATACTTGTTTTTAACAAAAATTATATGTTAATAAAAATTGCTTAAGAATGATAGCTCTTCCGATAGGGTAATTTCAATATATATTAATTGAATCCAAAACTAAGAGATTGTATAGGTGTATGACCCCTGTAAATCTTGAAATAGATTCTAGTCACCTAATTAGCGCAGAGTAGGTCGGGTCTCTGAAACGGTTTAAGAGCATTTAAATGAAATTAAAAAAAAAACATAATACTATGACAATTAATTGTGCTTTGCCGATGTGGTGGCATGTGCCTAATCATATAAGCAATGGGAGCTTGACGATATAAAACCTTTGTATTACCACATACTGGGAACACCACACATGAAATGATGTGGCAAAGAGTCATTTAGTGTATGTTAACTTTGTGTTGGGACAATATATGTTAATTTCGTGCTCAAACATGTCAATTTCAGCATATGGGGGCTAACTGCAATGCAGTGAAGACGTGACTCATACCAGCTTGTGCTGGATCATGCATTGGTACGTAGATAACTGCAAGTTAAACGTAATACTCGGGCCCGAGAACGAGCAAAACAACAGAGACTGCACCAGAGAGAAACTCGCTAAGCGCTCTGTGTTCCAGGTAGCGGAGGAGGACAAATATCCCAAACGGTACACGGCCAAGAAGACGAGACAAGACAAGATGGCGGCTGCCAGAGAGTAACAGTGTTGCAGACACTCCCAAGAAGCAGCCAAGGAATAACACAGGACCTGCGGAAAGGAGAAGATCGGGTGAGGAAAGGAGAGGCCCAACCGCCAGAAAGGCATTTGACCACTGGAAGCCTATCGGTTGCATTCAGAGAAGTACAGACCTTGCATACCCGGTAGACCAGAGAAGTGAAGAGGAGGAAAACGGGAAGGTGAGCAGCTGAGGACCCCTCGAGGCTTCGGACCTGAACGCCCGATCAACCGGAACCTGCATAGAACAAGCGGTAAGGTACACAAGGGAGAAGCAAGCAAATAAGGCAGTGCATGACCAAAAAACGAGCAGGGGGCCCACTTGTACCCAAAAAAAGGTGCAATTTAAAAGGGAGCCCTCAGTGACGGCTCAGAGTTAACATACTCAACGTAGCCCAGATTGTAAGGTAGCAAGGCCTGGTAGAGAGTCACAGGGCCAGGAAGAGAGAAGGCAGGGGAGGTGAAGAGAACAAAGAAGATGTGAGAAGCCACTGATAGTGCAACGTACGGCATAAGAAATGGAAGGCAGTGATAACGCAGATAAAAACATAAGACATTGTAAATGCTGGCACAGAGGCAGGGCAGCAACAAAGACCCAGGCAAACAGGAAAGTGGGCCTGAGCTCAAGGCTTGCCTATAGCATGGAAGGAGCCAAGCAGAGGAGGGAATCAAACCAAATACCGGCGCAGGCAGCACAAACCAGTAGTGGGGAACATAGACATAGGGGGCTGAGGATCAAAAAGGCTTCCCTGCTAAGGAGCTTAGACACATTTGTGGCAAGCAGATAGTAATATAAGACAGGCCAGACTACAAGCCGAGCCTACACATTAAATGGCGACCAAAAGCAACAAAGCAAAAGGTAAACAGACCACCATGGAATAATTTACCAAGGGACAAAATAGCCCTAATTTAGGAATGCCGATGAAACCAGCTGAAGGTATGTTGGACACAATGGACAGAGGGGGGGTGGGGAATCAGCAAATACTAGCGCCATAGCAGCACTGAAGACAGTTCTGGGAGCAAAGATTGATGCAGTAATGGTAGATGTGGGACTGTTGAGACAAGATGTGCGCACATTAGCAGAACGTACAAGGCAACTTGAAGAGCAAGTGAAGCACAACACCAAGGAAGTGTCAGAAGCAACAGCAGATGAACAAGTTACTTCTTACCTTGTAACGTTCTTTCGATGGGATGTTCCTCCGACGTATTCCTTATCTTAGATATCTCTTTCCAGCTTTGCTGGCCTCGGAAATATTTTCTCTCTAGAGGGCGCTGCGCGTCGACGTCCGCCGAGTCGATGTCCCTCGACAGCCGCCGTATCGACGTCATCCTGCCTATAAAGGCCGCACGCAGCGTCCGTTGCTCAGTTCAGTTTTGTAGCCCACAATAATTCTTTCTGGACTAGACTAATCACCCTGAAGGAGCTTAAGCTGCAACAACAAGGGAAGTAGTACTGCGGGGATGGATGGGAGGGTCGATAAGGAATACGTCAGAGGAACATCCCATCGAAAGAACGTTACAAGGTAAGAAGTAACTTGTTCTTCGAAGGGATTGTGTCCTCCGACATATTCCTTATTTTAGATAGGCTCCCATAGCAGTATTCTGTTATTGGAGGTGGGAGTACGGACTTCATGCTTCCTCTTATTGATGAATAGAGTGCAATACTGCCCTTCCAAACCTCGTTTCCTGACTGGAGACGGAATCCAAGTTGTAAAAACGTGTAAAGGTATGGACGGACGACCATGTGGCAGCCACACATATGTCTCGAACCGGCACTCCTCTTTTGAGGGCCGATGAGGCTGCGATACCTCTGGTCGAATGAGCCCTAAGATTTTGAGGGGGCTCTTTTCCTGCCAGTTTATAACATTCCAAAATGGCTAAAATAATCCATCTGGAAATGGTCTGCTTAGTTATCCGTAGCCCCAGCTTGTGACCTGCGTAGCCTACAAACAGCTGGTCTGCTTGTCTTATCCTAGCCAGTCTACTAATGTAAAAACTTAAAGCCCTTCTTGGGTCCAGCCTGTGTAACCTCTCTTCTTTCCCCGGATGGGGAGGAGGATAGAAAGATGAAAGGGTAATCTTCTGTGTGATATGAAATTCAGAAACCACCTTTGGGAGGAAATTAGGCTTCACTTGCAGAACAACTTTGTCTTTGTGAAAGATTGTATGAGGGGGTTTACAAGAAAGCTTGTAACTCGCTCACCCTTCTAGCAGATGTAAGTGCTACTAATAAAACAGTCTTAAGGGTAAGAAACCTTAACGAACAAGAGTGGAGTAGTTCGAAAGGTGTGCCCATCTGGAAAGTTAGGACTAAATTTAAATCCCATAGGGGAACATGGAATGGTCTTGGGGGATAAACATTAGTTAACCCCTTTAGAGACTGTATTACCAAGGGTAACTTGAAATAGGATGGTTCTTCCGCACTGCGCTTAAAGATGGATAGCGCTGCAAGATAGCCCTTGATGGTGCCAACTTGAAGGCCTGAATTTGCTAAATAAAGTAGGAAGGACAAAACCATTGGTGTACCACATGAAAAGGGATTGATATTCTTTTCCCTACACCAGCTGCAAAATCTGTTCCAACGGCAGCGGTATAAAGGTTTTGTTGCTGGCCTTCTTGCCGAAAGCAACACCTCCATACCGTCATCAGGGAGGTCCCAATCCTTGTACCTCAGCCTTTCAGAAGCCAAGCGTGAAGGTTGAGGCTTTTGATGCCTGGATGGAGAACCTGACCTCCCTTCTGTGAGAGCAGATTCTCTCTGAGTGGAAGTCGAATTGGAGGGCAGATGGACAAGTCTAGAAGGTCCGGGTACCACGTTCTCCTGGCCCAATCCGGGGCAATTAGGATCATGGTTTTCCGGAATCTTCAACCTCCTGATCATTTGAGGAATGACAGGGACTGGTGGAAACGCGTACAGGAGTGGAAACTCCCAGTCCACTATGAACGCGTCTCCCAGAGCTCATCTCGGGGGAAATTCCCTTGAGCAGAACAGATCGCACTTCCTGTTGACACTGGTGGCGAACAGATCCACCTGAGGGGTTCCCCAAAGGGCGAAGATCTCTTGAAGGACTTCCTGAGCTAGTTCCCACTCGTGGGAGACTGTGCTCTGCCTGCTCAGAGCGTCCGCTGTCAAGTTCTTCTCTCCGGCTAGGTGAACTGCCGATAGAGAGATTGCTTCTTGGATTGCCAAAAACCAGAGCTGTATCGCCTCTCTGCACAGTGGTCGTGATCCTACGCCTCCTCTTTTGTTGAGGTAATGCATGGCCAATGTGTTGTCCATCATTATCAGGACATTCTTTCCTTGTACAGATGGCAGAAAAGCCTTAAGCGCAAGTGTGATGGCCCTCAGCTCTAACAGGTTGATGTGTAGTCTGGACTCCGATGGAGACCAACGACCGCTGATGGTCAAGTCGTTGGCAAGGGCTCCCCACCCTGTGAGTGAGGCGTCTGTGACTACTGTTATCTCCGGCCATGGTTGCCAAAACAGTTCTCCTTTCAAGATGTTCTCCTGACAGGCCCACCACTGAAGGTCTCGAGCCACCCTGTCGGGAACCTGAAGAAGATCTGTCATTCTCCCTGAGAATTGTGACCACTGAGTTCTCAGTGCCCACTGGAGAGATCTCATTCTCAGGCGAGCCTCTGGCACTAGGAAAATGCAGGATGCCATGAGGCCTAGCAACCTCAAAAAGTCGAAGGCTGGGAGACGTTGGGCATTTTGAAACTTGGTGACCATCTGTAGAATATCTTGAGCCCTCACCTCTGGTGGCGAGGCTTTTCCCAGGGAAGTGTCCAGGATCGCTCCGATGAACTGGAGTCTCTGCGATGGTATCATTTGTGACTTCTTTAACTTGAGGGAGAAGACCAGTCTGTGAAGGGAGTGGCAAACATAATCTAGCTGGATCTGAGCTTGTTCCGAAGATACAGCTCTGATCAACCAATCGTCCAGGTAGGGGTAGACGTGAATCCCTTCCCTCCTTAGACTTGCAGTCACTACCGACATTAACTTGATGAAGACCCTCGGGCGGAGGTCAGCCCAAATGGCAGAACTCGAAATTGATAATGAGAGTTGCCAATTGCGAAACTCGGGTATTTCCTGTGTTTGAGATGGATTGGCACATGGAAATAAGCGTCCTGAAGGTCCAGAGATACCAACCAGTCCTGGAACTGAAGGGCCTGAAGGATCTGAATTTGTCTTTCCTGAGGAATTTGTCTTTCCTGAGGAATTTGTTCAATTCCTGCAAGTCCAAGATGGGTCTCAGTCCTCCGTCTTTCTTTGGTATGAGAAAGTAAGGGGAGTACCAGCCCTTGTTCGCTCCGCTACAGGTACCGGTTCTATGGCACCTTTCTCTAGCAGGTCTAAAATTTCCTGCAGAGCGGATCTGGAGCTTTTTGAGAGCTGATCCCCGGTGGATGACTCTGAGGTATGCGTAGGAGAGGCAGGCAGTAACCTTGGGCAACTGTTTCCAATGCCCAAGCATCTGACGTGATAGCCTGCCATTCCGCCAGATGTTGAGTTAACCTGCCTCCTTCAGGTGTCTTGTGAGGGAAGTCCTCAGAGTGGTTTTGGGGCGGCTGATGCAGATGCCGATGATAAAGAGGCACCTGCTGTTGCTGCGGCTTTTGAATATCTACCCCGTCCACCTCGGGTAGTTCTTCTTTATCCCCTTTGAGCCGGTCGTCCTCTACCTCTTCCAAATGTGGAGTAGAAGCGAAAAGACTTGCCTCTCGCCGAGGTTCCTGTGGGACGAAAAGGTGTCTGACGGATCGCAGCGGCTAGGGATTTTGCTGCTCCCTTTGATGTTTGCATTTTTTCTAAACTGTCATCCGCCTTTTTCCCAAACAAAGAAGAGCCATCAAATGGCATATTCAAGAGCCTGGCTTGCACATCTGGGGCAAAACCAGACTTTCTCCACCAAGCAAATCTCCTGGTTGTTGTACTTGCCGCCATTGCTCTGCTGATACTGTCAGCCGAGTCAATGCACGTCTGGAGGGCTTCGCACATAGCGTCTTTACCGTCCCTTATGATATTTAGGAACGCCTCCCTTTCTTCTCACTCCGGGATGCAGTCAGCCGCTGTAGAAGCACACTCCCAAAGCGTATGGCTAAATCTAGCAATGGTGCAAGTAGCATTAATAGATTTTAACGCCATGCTACATGCCAAAAAGACTTTCTTAGCCATAGCATTGTATTTCTTATCGTCCCTGTCCTGTGGGACGGTAGGGTAAGCAGTCTTGATGTCAGTAGAAGATGCTGCCTGTACCACCAGACTTTCTGGGGATGGGTGTTTGGAAAAAAACTCCGGGTCTGCAGAAGATACCTGTATTTAGCAGACAGTTTTTTATTTACTGCCGGGTTTCCCAGTTCGTCATTATTTTTCTTTGAAGAGCTTTATGAAAAGTTACTACAGGATCCTCCTGTGGACCTTTATCAAGAATATCCGTGAGGTCATCCTGTTGGAAAGGCGGTGAAGGTGTTGACCACCCCATAAATTCTGTAATCCTGGCCATTAAGGCTCTATAAGGGGTTTCAGCATGCTCCCCCGGGTCTGGCCTAGCGAACTCCACCTCTGGGGAAGTGTCTAAACCACTTGCCTCATGTAAGGAATCATGGAGTTCCTTTAATCTGCGTTCCTCTGAGGATAACTCCTCTTGAACTGGGGTTGCAGATCCCTGCAACTCAAATGGGTCTTCTTGATCAGACAGTTCTACCTCTTCCATAATTGAAGACATTGTTCTCAATTGGTCTGAGCTCACAAAAGGAGCTCCAAGGCAGAGGGTGCCAAACTTGTCGTAATCGGCCTCGAAAACGTCTATGTCGTTGACACCGACGTCGAAGGCTTCGAAAGTGGCGTGGAAAACAAAGGTGGAGGCCTCGAGGTCTTCGACAGAATCGGAATTCTGCTCGAGGATATCGACAATCTCGACGACATCGACGACCTGGGAATAGCCGCAACCGTGACTTTCCTTGGCGTCGACGCCAGTGTCGAGGATGGCGTCGAGTCGACAGACCCGTGTGTCGAAGGTCCCTTGGACCTCGGCGTCGACGGAACCTTCGTCGACGGCGGAACCTTAGAAGAAGGATTCGAGGTCTTTGCTTTACTCGAGGGTTCGTGACGCGCTTGAGAAGCTTCCTTCGCCGGGTGCTGCGACTCGCGGCGTTTTGGACCTTCGGGTCTTTCGACCAGAGCATCGCTCTCGGCAGTCTTCGAGGGGGTCGAGGCAGCTTTCTCGAAGACGCTCATCATATTTTTTCGGAATTCCTCCCATTCAGCCCGGGATCTATGCTTCGTGGGGCAAGGGATTCTTTTAGGTGAAACAGAGGAAGAGGAGGACGAAGAAGGGGATCTTCGGCGTCTCCTTTTCGAGTGCTTCGATCTCGAAGAATGATGGGACCCGCTTTGAGACCTGGAGCGCGAATGGTGACGAGGAGACGAATGTCTCGACTTCGTCGAGGAAGAAGAAGCTTTGGAAGTCTTACCTTTTTCCAGCTTCCCCCTACGCTCCTTCAGGGCTTTAGCTGTCATGGACATACAGTCCTCACACTCCGAACAATGGTGTTCAGCTCCCAAACACCACAGACACACCCTGTGAGGGTCCGTAATAAACATCTTTTTTCCACAGTCTCGGCATTTTTTAAAGCCGGACCGAGGGGTCGTCGGTTCAGACGAGGAAGCCATCGAGTATGGATCGAATATCTCGAGGAAAATGGAATGATATATGTACGAAACTGAGCAACGATATTCAGAGGCACTTAGTAAGCACGGAAAAACAGAACTGAGCAACGGACGCTGCGTGCGGCCTTTATAGGCAGGATGACGTCGACATCGATACGGCGGTTGTCGAGGGACATCGACTCGGTGGACGTCAACGCGCAGCGCCCTATAGAGAGAAAAAATTTCTGAGGCCAGCAAAGCTGGAAAGCGATATCTAAGATAAGGAATACGTCGGAGGACACAATCCCTTCGAAGTTAAAATACTGCAGCAAAAAGTAAGATTGCTTGAAGACAGAGCTGATGACGCAGAATGTCGTGCTCGCAAGATGATCATCAGGATCCTGGCACTGTCTGAAGGCATGGAGGGAGCAGACCCCACTAACTATGTCAAAAATGTGCTGTTAGAAGAACTGGGACCAGGAAATCTCACTCAGGAATTCACGGGAGTACGCACACCGATCTTTAATTAGGAAACCACCACTGGGAGCATCCTCAGGGCCCATCATCGCCAAAATACTAAATTACAAGGACAGAGAGAAGATCTTGGCATTCTCGAGAACAGGGGGGAGAACTATAAAAAGGGCTTTGGCTAAACTAGCAATATACCCAGACTACACCTTTCAAGTGCAGAAACCGAGGCCCCAATTTATTTCAATGAAGGATAGAATGAGGAAGGCAGGGCTGAAGTACATGTTACTTTACCTAGCCAGGCTAAAGATACTATATAATGGACAAGCTTTTTTCTTCGACAATCCAGAAGAAGTGCAAGATTGGATGAACAGTGAGTGGCAACACCGGAAAGGGATTGATCACAGTGCGAGATTTGGTAAGGAACAAGCCCTAAGAGACAAGACAGTTTGAAGTCGGAAGTAGCCCCAAAGACATGAGATAAGTTCTCAAGAGTCTGACATCAAGGGAACAATAGGAAACAGATGTGGAGATCGAACCCAAGACTAGACATAATGGTTTGCCATCTCCGAACAGTGGCTATAGAGCAGGAATGCATGATGTGTGGACACAGTCTTCAGAGAAGGTGCGTCACTAGAGTGAAACTCTAACTTCCCCATACATTTCTGTTTCGGCACGCACCGAACGCCTGGTCGGTTGACTCGGAGGGGAGGGAGCGGAAAAGGGCTTTTCTGAGCATGCACTACATAGCTGGGCGGTTAAAGTTGGGGATGGCACAGTTGGATAAAGGAGAGGGTGGGGAGTTGTTAACCGGGATTGGGAACAAGCCAGATACAGTATTACTAAGTCCTGTCACACATGGCAGCATAACCCTGAGAAGCGAAAAACTGGTATGGAGGCAACGACAGAGGACAATTATGCATGTACATAATGGCGGGTAGTATTAAGGTAATGACCTGGAACATTCGAGGCCTAAATAACTATGTGAAGAGACACAGAATAATTACATACCTGCGCAGGAAGAAGATAGGTATTGCCCTATTACAAGCGACAGACCTCACTAAGACCAGGCAAGACAAGCTAGACCAGCAATGGGGAAGTTTGGTAGCGGGATCCACATACTTGGCATATGCTAGGGTGTTCTCATTTGGGGAGTCCGACAGTCCCACTGAAGATACTACATACTGACGATGAAGGCAGGATGGTATTAATACATGCTACCATGGAAAATAGAGAAATATGTATAGTGAACACTTATGCACCGAACCATTATGCTATGACATTTTTCCGATACCTATATGAAAGAAGAACAAGTTACTTTCTTACCTGGTAACATTCTTTCGATGGGATGGTCCGACTACATATTCCATATCTATGACAGGTAATGTCCACAGCTGTGCTGCTTCGGAAAATCTTCAGCGTCTGCGTCCTGCGTCGATGACGTCGATGCGCCGTCCCCGAGGACCTCCTCCGACGGCCGACGTCACCCGATGTGATAAGTAGGACGCACGACTCCCATAGCCTCAGTTAAAGTTTTTTCCCCCCCAGAATGTGTGCCACCAGTTTTCTGCCAGTCAGACACACAAGGCCTTGCGGAACGCAAGCTGCAATCGCAAATGAAATTCTGCAGCGGGGAAGATAGGGAGGGAGCGATATGGAATACGTCGTCGGACCATCCCATCGAAAGAACGTTACCAGGTAAGAAAGTAACTTGTACTTCGAGGGGATTGGGTCCTCCGAAGTATTCCATATCTATGACAGACTCCCAAAGCAGTACCAAGCAAGGAGGTGGGAAAATAATTTTGAACACAAATTTAGCATGCCCAATCAAATTGCGGAATATAGGACTGCCATGCCAAAGGCCAGATCCTGTCCTCTGATGGAATCGAGGGAGTAGTGACGTACAAAAGTATGTACTGAAGCCCAGGTGGCTGCCTCACAGATGTGACGAATAGGAACACCCCTCTGCAGGGCAGTAGATGCAGCCACTCCCCTGGTAGAATGGGCCCGCAAGCCAGCTGGAGGGTCCTTACCCGCCAAGCGGTAACACTCGGAGATAGCTAAAATAAGCCAACGAGACAAAGTCTGTTTCGTCACAGCTTGTCCCAAACGCTTTCCAGCGTAACCAATGAAAAGTTGATCGCCCACTCTGACCCGGGACATGCGCGAAATATAAAAGCTCAACGCTCTCGTAGGATCAAGCCTATGGAGCATCCCCTCTTCCTTACCAGGATGTGGAGGAGGATAGAACGCCGGAAGAAAGACCTTCTGGCTCAAATGAAATTCCGAAACCACCTTCGGAAGAAAAGAAGGACGAACTCTAAGGACAACCCTGTCCTTATGAAACACAGTGAAGGGTGGCTTAACTGAAAGTGCCTGTAGCTCACTCACTCTGCGAGCGGAAGTAACCGCAACCAAAAACACAGTTTTCAGAGTTAACAGCCTCAAAGGGCAAGAATCTAAAGGCTCAAACGGAGCACCCATAAGAAACTTAAGAACAAGGTTCAAATCCCAATCGGGCACCAGAAAAGGTGACGGAGGGAACACATTAGTGAGCCCTTTCAAAAACTGAGAAATTAAAGGAATCCTAAAATAGGAACATTCTTCAGACGAGCGCTTAAATATGGACAGCGCCGCCAGGTAACCTTTAATGGTCCCCACTTGCAAGCCCCTGTGGGCCAAGGAAAGCAAAAAAGACAGAACCATGGGAATGTCGCATTCAAAAGGATCCACATTCTTAACTCTGCACCAGTCGCAGAACTTTCTCCAACGGCAACGGTACAGAGACTTTGTTGCCGGCCGCCTGGCCGAGAGCAACACCTCCATCACGTCTTCAGGGAGGTCCCAATCCTTATACCTCAACCTTTCAGAAGTCAAGCCTGAAGGATGAGGGCTCTGACCTCTGGATGGAGAACCTGACCCCTCCCCCTCCCGTGAGAGCAGATCGTCTCGGTAGGGAAGACGACGTGGAGGGCAGATGGACAAGTCGAGAAGGTCCGGGTACCACCTCCTCCGGGCCCATGCCGGAGCAAGGAGGATCATCCAGGAACTGAACCTCCGTAACCTCTGCAGTACTTGCGGGATGACGGGGACTGGAGGAAACGCATACAGCAGTGGGAATGACCTCTCCACCACGAACGCGTCTCCTAAGGCTCCTTTTGGAGGAAATTCCCTCGAGCAAAACCTTTTGCACTTCCAGTTGACACTGGAGGCGAAGAGATCTACTTGAGGGGTCCCCCAAAGGGCGAAGATCTCCAGGAGAATCTCCTGAGCCAGCTCCCACTCGTGAGAGATCGTGCTCTGCCTGCTCAGAGCATCCGCCGTCTCGTTGTCGTCTCCGGCCAGATGAACAGCCGAGATCGAAACTTCGTGCTGGATGGCCCAGAACTCGAGCTGCATCGCCTCCCTGCACAGAGGAAGTGACCCTGCCCCCCCCTTTTTGTTGAGGTAGTGCATGCCCACTGTGTTGTCCGTTAGAATCAGGACACTATTTCCTCGCACAGTCGGCAGAAAAGCCGTCAGGGCTAGCCTGACGGCCCTCAGCTCCAACAGATTGATATGGAGTCTGGACTCCGACGGAGACCAACGACCGCTGACACTCAACTTGTTGGCATGAGCTCCCCATCCCGTGAGGGATGCGTCCGTCACGATCGTCACCTCTGGCCAGGGCAGCCAAAATGGGGCCCCCCTTCATCAGATTGCCTTCGACGGCCCACCACAGAAGGTCCTGGGCGACCGAGGGCGGCACTGAACAGGGTCCGACAGCCTGCCGGAGGAATGAGACCACTGGAGCTTGAGTGCCCACTGCAAAGATCTCATCCGCAGACGAGCCTCTGGCACCAGAAGAATGCAGGATGCCATGAGGCCGAGCAGTCTCAAGAACTCGGACGCTGGGAGATTCTGGGCAAGTTGAAACTTGTGCACCATCTGCTGAATGCGAAGAGCCCTCACCTGGGGAGGAAAACACTGCCCCAGGGATTTGTCGAGCACTGCTCCGATGTACTGGAGCCGCTGCGTTGGTGTCAAATGGGACATCTTTAAATTGAGGGAGAAGCCCAGCTTGTGAAGGGAGTGGCAGGTGACGGACAGATGATCCAGGACTTGCTCGGGAGAGCTCCCCCTGATCAACCAATTGTCCAGGTAGGGGTAGACGTGAATCCCCCCCCTTTCCTGAGATGCACTGCCACCACCACCATGAGCTTGGTGAAAACCCTTGGGGCGGAGGTCAATCCGAACGGCAGGACCCGAAACTGAAAGTGCGAGTCGCCAACCGCGAACCTCAGGTACTTCTTGTGCTTGGGATGTATCGGCACATGGAAGTAAGCATCCTTGAGGTCGAGAGACACCAACCAGTCCTGAAGTTGAAGGGCCTGGAGGACCTGAGAGAGAGTAACCATCTTGAACTTGTTCAAACCGCGCAAGTCCATGATGGGTCTCAATCCCCCGCCTTTCTTCGAAATCAAAAAAGAAGGGGAATACCATCCCTTGTTCCTCTCCACTACAGGCACCAGTTCTATGGCGCCTTTCTCCAGCAGGGCTTGAATTTCCTGCGCAAGGAGCGGATCCAGACTCTTCAAAGAGAGATTCCCAGGTGGATTGTCGTGAGGCCTCTGCCGAAAAGGAAGACAGTAGCCGTGGGTTATGATCTCCAGAACCCACACATCTGAAGTAATTGCTTGCCACTCTACAAGATGCTGCGCCAGCCTTCCCCCAACCGGCGAACCATGGGACCTGGCCTCATGACTGAGTGGTAGCGGCTGCAGCGTTGCCTGAGGGAAAAGAGGCAACTGCCCGAGTGGCCTTGGCACCTCGAGTACCCTTGTTTCCACCTCTGGCACTCTTACGGCGGCCTCTTTGACTGCTAGCTCCTCTCGCTTTACTGAAGGACGAGTAATAGCGAAAGGAACCTCCCCTCCATTGCTGTCCCCTAGGACGAATAGGCGGAGGTTGGCGAACTGCAGCACCCAACGAATTTGCTGCAGCTTTGGAGGTCTGCAACCTCTCAAGGCTCTTGTCAGCCTTGCTGCCAAAAAGATGTTCACCGTCAAAGGGCATGTTGAGGAGCCGGGACCCCACATCAGGAGCAAACCCAGACTTCCGCAACCATGCAAACCTGCGTATTACGGTGCTCGCCGCCATGGACAGGCTGACACAATCTGCCATGTCCAAACCCGACTGAACGGCTTCACACATGGCATCCTTGCCATCCTGAACCATAGCAAGGAAACCATCCTGTTCGTCCCCTTCGGGAATACGTTCAGCTGCTAATGCAACACAGTTCCAGAGAGTGTGTGTGAAACGAGACAAGGCACATATGGAGTTGGCCGCCTGAAGCACCATATCCCCTGAAGAAAACACTTTCTTCGCCCAGCCGTCAAAACGTTTGTCGTCCCTATCCGGAGGGATGGTAGGATACGACGCCTGCTTTGCCGGGGCTGTAGCCGCCTGCACCACGAAACTCTCCGGAGTGGGGTTGCTAGACAAGTAGCAGGGGTCGCTACTGGCTGGACGGTATTTTCGCGACAAAGACTTGCCCACAGCCACGGGAGACTCTCCGGAGCAGTCCAAGCCGCCGCCACCCTTCTCTGCAGAGCCATATGAAACGGCAAAACCGGGTCAGTGGGGGGACCAAGATCAAGGATGTCCGTGAGATCATCCTGAACGAACTCCCCTGCGGGAGCTGACCAAACCAAGTACTCGGTGACCCGATGTAACGCCCACATGGTTCCCACGGGGGCGCTGATCTAGTCTGGATTACTGCGGCCTCTTCTAGCGTGATGCGCAGGACCCGGAACACCGATTGGACAGGACCTCCAAATCGTGCTTCCTTGGCCCGTAGGAATATCCTTCTGCAGATGAGAAAGGGGATTAACAGTCTGCAGAATGGTGTGCTAGCTACCCCCTCTGTTCCTCTCTATTCCTCCAAACCCGGTTTAAGCTCACCTTGTGGTTTGGAAGGTTGAACTCTCCATCCTGCTTCTGGTGCAGGGGCGCGCGTTCGTCCAGTTACTTCACTGGTTTTCAGAATGGCGCTGGCAAAATACACTTGACTTTCCTGAGCGATGCGCCGTAAGTATGAAAGTTCAAAGTTCAAGTGAGGCCCCCTTTATGCTGTCTTTCTCACCTGTGATCTGTCCTTTATTTCAGGTGCAGAATGAAGGCGATGCGTCGAGGGGTTAACCTGCCGAGGTGAGTAGTAATGAGGGCGATCCCTCTAGATGTCCTTATCATTCCTCTGAAATGTCTCTAGTCCTTTCCCCATAGGGGCCGGGGTGCGGTACCTGCCAACTGGGCGGCGCCGACCCGAAATGTGGAAGAAAAGCCGGTAAGTATTATGGCTGTTAATCAGGCTTTCCTTCTGTGTGTCCTTCTGCTCACCTTTTGTTTCCTCCTCTCTCCCCTAGGTGCAGAGATGTGGCGTCCGATGCTGACAGCCGCGATGGAGCCGGGAGATGTCTCGAGGACAGGACAGGTGAGTGAAGCGTGGCGCTGCAGCGAGCAACGCGATGCTTTTAAATTGAAGTCTTCCTTCAGGGATGCTGGCGAGAAGATTCCGGATGCAGGTAAGAAGCTTGAAATAATCCTTGGTTTTCACCTTTCTCTTCTCTTCCTTCCTTGCAGGTCTTCCAGGTTCAAGACGGGCGTGGCTGTAGTCCAGGAGCAGGAGCAGACACGGTGAGCGTTAAGCTGCAGGAAGCAGAACAACGCGAAGCATGAGCTGCTGTCTGGGCGTGGCTTAAATAGCCTCCAAAGAAGTCCCAGGTATGTATCCTTCCTGGCCACGCCCGAGTGAAAAAATAGTCCCTTTCAGGTCTCAGGGAGGCCTGAAGCGTGCAGCATGGTCTGCATCAGGTAAGTGCACAAAACACCTCCCTTTATGAGCCTGGCGCCTATGGAGCCAGGACTGATGTCCAACATGAGCCTGGCGCCAAAGGCGCCAGGACTGAGTCCAAAGAGTCCCTATAAGGGGCCGCTGGGCTTTTACCCGAGGGCATAATGCCTGCTTCCGGGGGGGCTGGGCCTGGCCTGATGCTCCGGGGGTAGGCATCATGACACCCGAGACATAAGGCGCCGATATGAAGAATCGGCATGAGTGCCAGGCTCCGGCCTACAAAACTCCACCTCCGGAGAGGTGTCCAGTCCACTGGCACCATGCAGTGACTGCCTCAGGTCATCAAACTGGCTATGGCCCGAGATCAGCTCATCTGGTACCGGAACCAAGCCGTCATCAGAGCCTTCATCACCCTCGGAAATATACTCCAGGCGGGGAGAGGAAGACATCTGGGGACCAAAGCAGTGCCTGACCTTAGCCAGAGCCTTTCTAGGGGCTAACCCCTTGCCACGGGGCCCCTCCGACACCACCGCCTCAAAAGGCGTCGAGGGCGCCGAATGAGTCGGTGCCGGCGTCGACAGAAACGGCATTGACGTCAAGCGAATCGGCGTCGACGTCAGCTGCAGCGCCACCAGCATCGACGGCGTCGACACAGGCCTCGAAGCCGGAGCTCCGAGCGTGTCTCTTGACGACCTAGGCGCCGACAGCCTCGACGACCCCCTCGGAGGCGGAGCCTTGAGAGAAATAGTCGACTACCTCGGCACCACAGGCGTCGACGTCTGCTTTGAAGACGGCACAGGTTCACACGGTCTTGAGCGCGTCGAGGACCGGGACCTGGAACGGGCATGGCGAGAACGGCTACCCTTGTCCGAGCGGGACCTCTCTCGCGAGCCGTGCCGACCACCCGAGCCCGAAGGCCTACGAGCGGTGTCTCACGACCGGTGCCGACCGACCCCACTCGGAGGCGCGGATGGACCAGTGCCCTGCGATTCAAGAATCGCTAGCATCTGCTTCCCGAAGGAAGCCCATTCCTCCGGTGTCGCTTGCATGGAGGGATAAGCGACCCGCCGACGGGCGGAGTCCTCGGAAGAGGACGGGGAAGGCGACCAATGCCGGCGCTTCCTGGAATGCCTCGAAGAGGCGGAGGAGTGGCGAGACCGACTCCTGGAAGGAGACCCACTGGACTTCCGACGATGATGCGGAGAGTCGCCCCTTGAGTCATCCGTCGAAAGCCCCGCAGACCTCGACTTCCGGAGCTTAGACACCCGACCTACAGACAGCGTCTTCTTGCGTTACCGCAAGGCCTTTGCCGTGAGTGACTGGCAGTCGACACAGTCGTCCGTATCGTGGGCCTCAGAGGCAGGCGTTGTGCGAGTCCGTGACCGACATCTTGGACCCACAGTCCCCGCATTTCTTGAAGCCCGGACGCGGGGTTGAAGACTAAGTAGACATCGCCACGAACAGGTCTACACAAAAAAGGAACAAGTTACTTACCTGTAACTGTTGTTCTCCAGCATGGGTCTGGCATGGATTCACATGCTCATGAATATTCCCCGTCGTCAGGCTGGGAATCCTCGGTAAAGAAAAAACCAGTATCAGTTTCGTTTCTGATCTGTCTTTCGTAGTAATAACCAATCACTGGTCTCTGCGTCATACTGACCACAGCCAATGACTGCCCTCTACCTAAGCACCGCCTCTGGCAGCCATCTTCAGATTTGGAAGCACGTGAAGTGGCAGTATGACCAAGTGAAGAGCCGCAGAGGGGTAGGCGGGAGGGTTCGCATGTGAATCCATGCCAGACCCATGCTGGAGAACAACAGTTACAGGTAAGTAACTTGTTCCTTCTCCAGCATGGGGTCTGGCATGGATTCACATGCTCATGAATAAAGAATACATAGCAGTACACACATGCACAACCACGGGAGGTGGCAAAGGCTCAACATTAAGCATCACATCAACTCAACATTAAGCATCTTACCTCCTCACCAGGCTCACCTCAGGCGAACAGGTTGCGCAGCACTGCTTGGCCGACCCTGGACTCCTCCCTGGAATCCCGGTCGACGCAGTAGAATTTCGTGAAGGTGTGCGTCGACCTCCACGTAGCAGCCCTGCATATGTCCAGCAGGGGCACACCAGATAGGAACGCCGTGGTAGCTGCGATCGCTCTGGTGGAATGGGCTCTCGGACGGCCAGGCAGCGGTCGGTTTGCCAACCGGTGACAGTACATGATACAGCCGGAGAGCCATCTGGAGATGGAAGCCTTCGAGAGAGCCTTACCCTGATTGACAGGTCCAAAGTTCACAAGGAGTTGTGACGTCTTCCGAAAACCTTTCGTGCGGTCCACGTAGAACTTCAGCGCTCTAGCTACATCCAGCGAGTGCAAAGTCCTCTCAGCCGGCGACGAAGGCGACGGGAAGAACACAGGTAACACCAAGGGTTCGTTGAGATGAAAGTCCGACGGTACCTTGGGCATGAAGGATGGGTGCGTCCTGAGCACTACCCTCGTGTCGTGGAAAGTCAAGTACGGGGCCTTGCAGGTAAGGGCCTGGATCTCTCCCACTCGTCGTGCGGAGGTGATGGCCACGAGAAAAGCTGTTTTCCACGATAGAAACTTCAACGGGGCCGAGTGCAGAGGCTCGAACGGAGGTCCCATGAGTTTGGTCAGCACCACGTTGAGCTCCCACGCCGGGGCCGGAGCCTTCACCGGCGGGAACGATCTGAACAGTCCCTTCATGAACTCTTTCACCAGACGATGAGACCACAAGGACGTCCGGCCCGTGGTTCTGGTGTATCGGGAGATCGCAGCAAGATGAATCTTGATGGACGCGTGTGCCAGACCAGCTTTGGCCAGCGTCAGCAGGTACGGCAGCACTTGGGGAGCCGTAATCCGTAGAGGGTTAATCTTCTGTGCGTGGCACCAGACAGAGAACCTCTTCCATTTGTGTCCGTAGCATTTAAGAGTCGAGGACGCCCTGGCCTTTGCAAGAACCTCTCTGCAATCGGCCGGTATGTCGTATCCTCCAAACTCTAGCGCTGCAGGAGCCAGGCCTGCAAGTTCAGCGACTTCGGGTCGTGGTGGAGGATGGCGCCTCCTTCCCTGGAGAGTAGATCCGCGTCCGCCGGCAGCTTGATTGGCGGGGACGCCGACAAGTCCAGAAGGTCCGGGAACCATATCTGCCTCGGCCACGCAGGTGCGACGAGGATCATCCTGCACCGTGACCTCTTGAGCTGGTTGACGAGCCGGATCAGCAGAGGCAAGGGAGGGAACGCGTAGAGGAACAGGCCCTCCCAGGGGAACGAGAAAGCATCGCCCATGCTCCTCGTCTGGGGAAACCTGCTGGCGAACCTCCGGCACTTGGTGTTCGTCGCCGTCGCGAACAGGTCGATCTGGGGTGTGCCCCACCGTCGGAAGAGGCGATCCACCAGATCCTGCCGTAGTTCCCACTCGTGGCACGAGCGCAGCTCCCTGCTGAGTGAGTCGGCGATGGTGTTTTTTATCCCTGCCAGATGAAACGGCACCAGAAGAATCCCTTGGGCGACGGCCCAATGCCACAGGTCCTGCGCCTCCTTGGACAGCGCTGGGGACCTGGTTCCGCCCTGTTTCCTGATGTAAAATATGGTGGTGGTGTTGTCGGTGAAGATCCTCACCACCTTGCCCTTGAGGGACGGAAGGAAGGACCTGAGGGCCCAAAACACTGCACGGAGCTCCAGGACGTTGATATGCAGGGACTTCTCCGTCGGGAGCCAGAGTCCCCTTGCGTGCAGATTTTCGGTGTGCGCTCCCCACCCTTCTAGGGAGGCATCCGTGGTCACAGTCACCTGGTGGGCTGGGGTCTGGAAGTCCATGCCCGCCGTCAGATGCGCGCGGGTGCCCCACCACCGTATCGCTCGTCGGAAACTCTCGTCGAGCTTGATCCTTTCCTCGAAGCTGCCCGTCGTCTGGATCCAGCGCGCATCCAGGAACTCTTGCAACGGGCGCATCCGGAGCCTGCACATGGGAATGAGGTAGATGCAGGAAGACATCATCCCGAGGAGGGACTTGATGGACCTCACCTTGGCCGCGTCGGCCACCAACATCCGTTGCACCTTGCCCAAGATGGTCCTGGTCCTCTCCTCCGACGGGGAGGCCAGAAGGGACACTGTGTCGAGCCTCGCTCCCAGAAACAGTGCGACTTGCGCGGGCACCAGGTGGGATTTGGCGTAGTTCACGGAGAATCCCAGGTCCGTGAGGAGTTGGACGGTCCTTGCCGTGTGGACCACGGCGAGCTCCCTCGTCTTGGCGCGGATGAGCCAGTCGTCCAGGTAGGGGTAGACGTGAATCCCCTCGCGGCGCAGCTGCGCCGCCACCGGTGCGAGGCACTTGGTGAAAACCCTGGGTGCCGACCGTAGTCCGAAGGGAAGGGCTTTGAACTGGTAATGACGCCCTTGGACCACGAATCTGAGGAATTTTCGGTGCCCCTTCAGGATGGGAATGTGGAAGTAGGCATCCTCCAAATCCAACGACGATAGGAAGTCTCCTTCCTCCAGCTGACCCAGGACGTGCTGGAGGGTGACCATCCGGAACTTCTGCGCCTTGATGAACTTGTTCAGGCGTCGCAGGTCCAGGATGGGGCGCCATCCTCCCGTCTTCTTCTTCACGAGGAAGTAACGCGAGTAGACTCCGGAGCCCCGAAGCCTCTTTGGGACGAGTTCGATGGCGCCCTTTCTGAGCATCGCCTTTACCTCCAGGAGAAGTTGAGGGACATGAAGTTCTTTCCTGGCCACGGGGGGGACGCGCGGGCACCTTCTTTGAAACTCGAGCGCGTGGCCCCGGGCCAGGGCGTCCAGCACCCAACGGTCGGTGGAGATGGACCCCCACACGCTGACGAAGCCCGCCAGCCGGCCTCCCACCGGGGTGCTTCGGTGGGGGCCCGACCCCACGGCCGGTTCAATCCTGCTTTGACGCGGCCTTGCCGCCTTGGCCTCCTTGGCGACGACGGCGGGGTCCGCCAGACTTGCCTCGTCCTCTGTAGGCCTCTTGCGACGACGAGCGGGCCGCTTGACGGTAGGAAGCGAAACCGCCGCCGGAATCTTTGGAGGCGCCCTTGCCTCCGCCGCTCCGAAAGGGCGTCCGCCGTTGCTGCAGTACTCCAAGGGCCCGGGCCGTCTCAGTATCCGCCTTGATGGCCTGAAGGGAATCGTCCACTGTCTTCCCAAACAGGTTGTTCCCGTCGAAGGGCATGTCCAGGACCCTGGTCTGGACGTCCTGCCGAAAGTCCGTCGCCTTGAGCCATCCGCGACGTCGAAGGCAAACGCCGTTGCCCATCTGGCGGAACCCAGTGTCGGCGATGTCCGTCGCCACGGTGATGGCGTGGTCCGAGGCCACCTCACCTTCCTGCAGGATCTCAAGGGCCTCCGCCCTCTTGTCGTCCGGCAGAAAATCCAGCAGGGGAGCTATCTTGTACCAGAGTTCCCTGTCGTAGCGGGCCACGATAGCCAAGGCGTTGGCCGCTTTAATCGTCGTCGCCGCCGACGAGATGACTCTGCGTCCCATGGCATCCAATTTCTTTCCCTCGCCGTCCGGCGGGGAAGTCGACGTGGAGGCCGCACCCCCCCCCCGCTTTCTTCCTGGCTGCCGCGGAGACGACGGAGTCCGGGGTAGGCTGCGCCCGGAGGCATAGGGGGGCCGAGTCCGGGACCCGGTACTTTTTCTCGTACCGGTCTCTTTTCGCTGGCGTCGTGGAAGGGTTCTTGAGGAGGGAAAGGCCCTCATCCCAAATGTCGTCTAACAGAGGCACTGCGAGGACCGTCTTCCTCTTGGCCTCGCGCCGTTGGTAAAGGAAGCCTTCCTTTTTCTTCTCCTCAGGGCAGAGTTGGAAAAGCTCGGATGCCCTGGCGATCATTGAGTGGAACGATCCAATCTCGTCGGGCGGAGAAGCCCTGGTGGGAGGCGACGACGGAAAATCCTCGTCGTATGCCTCGTCGTCCGTACCCGTCGCTGCCGTGTCAGTCCCCGTATCATCCCCTCGGGTGGACGGGGAGGAGGGCTGGACGGGGCGCGACGGTTGAAAAGGAGGCGGTGGATGGATCCTTCTTTTCTTGGTAGGGGGAACACCAGAAGGTCCCGGTTCTGGATCCCCCGACGGGAGAGGTTCCTCCGTCGGTAACGGTAGTCTCGTCCTTATCTCGGAGCATAAGGACTGTATAGCCAACAAAATGGCCGCTGAGTTGTCTTGCGGCGCTGGCAGAGGGGAATCCGACGGGCGAGCAGGGGCCCCGTCGGTATCCTCGACGATGTCGTCGTCGTCACCTGCGTCGGGGCCCATTCCGACGGGCTGGTCTTGTTCCACGCCTAGGCCGTGGCTTAAGACCTCGATCAGTTCCTCTTCTGAGGTTGAGGCCGAATCTACGACGACGCCCTGCCCCCCCTTCTTCCCCACGGAGGGTTTCACGGGGGTCCTATCGATGGGCACGAAAGAAGACTCCCTCCGAGGAGGCAGGGAGATTCTGGGCCCCGAGGCCGCCACCACTGGTGCAGCCTCCACAGGCTGGGCCAGGGCCGCCGCGACCGTTTCGATAGAGGGCTTGGTCGAATGGATCAAGGCCTTCACCACCTTAGGTGCGCTCACCGCCTTATCCTTGAGGGAGGGGGCACTGCCACGCTCCTCCTCTGCCTTAGAGCTCGACCGGGGTCTCTCCAGGAGCTTCGCCGGGTGCTCGGCCTTCCTCTTACCCGACCCAGAGCGTTGGCTCGTGGTTGATGGTGCCGGGGAGGGTGCGCCCTGCCTGGCGCCCGTAGAGCCCGACCGTTCGGCGCTCCCGGTGCCAGCGGACTCGCGGTGCTTGGCCTTATGTTGGGCCCCCGTCGCCGGGGCGCCCTCAAAGGTCTTAGAAGACCGCTCAGATTTCTTCTTCTTCTCGCCAGACGGGCTCTTACCCTCCAGCCAGCTGGCGAGACGTTGATGGCGGTCCTTCATGGTCCGTTCCGACATGTTGCCGCAAAACGCACAGTCCTTCTCCACGTGCGTCTTGTCCCCATGAAGGCAGTAAAGGCAGAAAGAGTGTTCGTCCTCCTTGAAGACGTTCTGCAGCTGGCATCCAGGGCAGGCCCTGAACAGCTTTCCGGGCGTCGAGCTTCCCTTCTCCTGGGCCATCTCCGAGACCGGGCCTGAGAAGCTTCTGGAGTCCTCCGAAGTGTAGCTCGACGAAATCTTCACCCTTGAGGGGCACAGATGAATCCGACACGGGTCCCCGTTGATCGGATGTAGGATCGGTGGAGCTTGAGGCTCTTTTGACCGAAAGAATCGAAGTTTTTGTGAAAAAGCGCGAAAAAATAGCACTAACGCTCGAGAGCAATAGCACGAGGATCCCAACACATGAACGTGCGGTAAAAATCTGAAGATGGCTGCCAGAGGCGGTGCTTAGGTAGAGGGCAGTCATTGGCTGTGGTCAGTATGACGCAGAGACCAGTGATTGGTTATTACTACGAAAGACAGATCAGAAACGAAACTGATACTGGTTTTTTCTTTACCGAGGATTCCCAGCCTGACGACGGGGAATATTCATGAGCATGTGAATCCATGCCAGACCCCATGCTGGAGAACCGAACAGGTTCAACGAACCGAGAAGAAACAGCAAACACCAAAGAGTCGAGGCGTACCGAGATTCAAGAAGCGAACACGTTCACAGACAAAACGGAACTGAGGCTATGGGCGTTGTGCGTCCTACTTATCACATCGGGTGACTTCGGACGTCGTCCTCGGGGACGGTGCATCGACGTCATCGACGCAGACGATTTTCCGAAGCATCACAGATGTGGACATTACCTGTCTTAGATATGGAATACGTCGGAGGACCCAATCCCCTCGAATAGGTCCTTACAGAAACTGAGTCCTATTGTGGGGAGGGGACTTTAATTGCGCACTAAACCCCATAGTGGACAGGAAAGACAACAAGTTCCGACGGCCTGCACTACCTGCAAAGGTTTTGAATACCCTTCTTGCAGTCCTTTAGCCTAGTGGACATATGGAGAACGCCCCACCCATTACAGAGAGACTACGCTCACCACTCTACTCTACACAAAGTTTACACAAGACCAGATTACCAGTTTACGGGGGCAGAACACATGAGGGGAATTTGAGGAGGCGGAATACAAAGCCAGGGGTATGGTCCGATCATGCCCCATAAGAACTGAAGTGGGTTATAATTGCACCAAAACCAACATACCACCCTGGAGACTTCAAAATGAGACCCTACTAGACACAGCATTCAAGGAACATGTGTGGAAACACAAGGAGGAATTTTCTGGGATTAATGAAGGAAATGTTAAATCAGTAGGCACATGTATGGGAGACATTCAAAGTTGTGAGCCGGGCAGAGATGATTGCCAAATCAGGAGGGGTACGCAAAGCCATCACTTCGGAATTAAACCGAATCTAACAAGAATTAGCCGAGGTTGAGGAAAGAAATAGGGCAGGAGAGGATAATTTGGGAGAAGAAATAAAATTAAGATAATTGTATAATACAATGAGATAGACTGGGTAAATTCAGCTATGCAAAACATTTAGAGAAAACACATGCAGAGGGAGATAAACCAGGCACATTTCTGGCATGGTTAAACAAGAGAGATAGTTAGAAAATGTGAATACACTCAGTCCAGAATAAAGAGGATAGAGTGTGCAATACTCAATTGGGAGTTAACAATACATTCTATGAATATTATAGCGCACTTTACGAAGATACCAGTGAGGTGCGAGACGGAGAACTGCAGGAAGCACTAGACCTAATAACGTTACCACAGTTGGAGATAAAGAAAGTGCAGATGTTAAAAGAACCTATAACAGAGGAGGTGCTGGCTATAATCAGAACACTGCTCCTCAGGTCAGGCTCCTGGCATGGACGGGCTGCCGGGCGAATTCTATAAGGAATATGCCAACAGCCTTGCACCAGTCCTTCTGAGAGTATACACTGAAGCGTTTGAAACGGGAATGCTCCCGGAAAGTATGATGGAAGCTGTGATAATTCCCCTATCAAAGCCCAATTAAAAAAAATGGACTGTGGCTCCTACAGGTCCCTGTCCCTGTTGAATCAAGACAGTACAATCCTTACAGCACTACTGGTGAATAGGCTCAGGAGAGTAATAACCAAGCTAATACACGCTGACCAAACAGGATATGTGCCAGGTAGGAATATTTCCTGGAACCTGAAGAGATTACATCATGTTATTAGCAGTACAAAAGACTGGTACGAGTACTGTGTAGTGGCCTCGCTAGACGCAATGAAGGCATTCGATTCAGTACATTGGGATGGTCTCTATACGACAATAGTGAAATTTGGCTTCGGCCAAAATATATGCAATGGATAAAACTGATTTACACTAAACCTATGGCTAGGGTCGGAACGGGTGGTATCTTCTCTGATAGATGGGAGTTACAAAAGGGCATCAGACAAGGCTGCCCGTTGTCTCTGATGCTCTATAACATGGCACTGGAGCCAACAGCTGCACCTCTACGGGAAGAATACCAAGAAGCAAGAATCAGAATACACGGTTTGTGGCATGTAGTGTCCATGTATGCGGACAACATGCTATTGTATTCACAAAACCCTAAGGAGAACCTGCAACACATATTAGACGAACTTGATAACTTCAGCAGGTTACCGGGAATCACGATTAAGAAAATGTAATCCTGTCTATTCCCATTGGCCAAGCTTGCTGAGCAAAGTAGCACAGTGCTACCGACACTATCACTCCTGTGGGAGACAGATAACTTCCGATATCTATGGCTGGATATTTACCATACCCCAAAGCAGGAACACACAATACACTTAAGGCGCTGGGGGGGATTAGTGAATTCAATGACATTCTGGGTTAAGTTACCATTGTCGGTAATGGGGCGAGCAGCATTATTAAAAATGGTGGCGCTGCCTATGCTGCTGCACTGCTTTGGGAATATCCCCCACAACATCCCCAAACAATTATTTGCAAGGCTAGACAAAGACTAGAAGTTTCCTATGGCAAGGCAGTAGGCATAGAGTGGCACAGAGTACTCTCCAGAAACCCTACGGTAAAGGAGGGCTGAGAATTCCGAATTTTGAGCTATATTATCTTGAATGCCAGCTGCAGTACGTGGTAGGCAGGCTAGCTGATGATCCTACAATGGATACAGCCCTCCTATAGCCAGCAATACAACACCTACACGCTTACTTAACACGGAGAACAATAATGGGATTCAGAAGGTGCAGGTAGACAGAACTATCCCAAATGTAAAATTACAAATGCCAGAATTCTACATATGTTTTAGGAATGCGCAACCTTAAGGAAGTTTTGGGGGGACACTGCCTAAAGACTGTCCAAAGGGGAAATGGAATTGGACATCCAATCCCCGGAGGCATGCATACTGGGACTTTTCCTAAGGAGCAAGAACAGGAAAGCGCTGGGGAAACTGAAGGACTTATCAAGTGTGTTGGTCAAACGTTGCATAGTCATGAACAGGAAATCGGGGACAGGCCTGATTGTGGAGGGATTTGCAAAAATGGACAATAGCAGAGACGGGGGTATGGAAACAGGCGATTAATGAGCAAAAACAAGACCCTCTGGAGGACATGTTACAGTGGACAGAACTTACACTAACTATCTATGCCAGGAATGTGGGGAATCAAGGCCTAGAGTTCCAAGAAGTGAGTTAAGATTAGCAATGGAGAAGTGTGCATTGACAAGTGACGTGAGGAAGTAGTAAGATACTATGTTGTGGCTAGTTAATGGAAATGGAGGGGGAAGTTAACGTTAAAAGAATAGGTATTGCACAACAGTTAACAACCAAACTGGAAATTGCTACATTATACACGTGTGAAATGTAAACATCTGTATATTGTTTTATAGAAATGAAGATACATTTTTTTAAAAAAATAAAAAGATTTGAGCATTTGATTTGCATTGGGCTTTCAAAAAGTTTTAGAAACACGTTTTCAATATTGCCTTGGGAAAGCCCACAGGGCAAAACTGATGGCCATACATTTGGCAGTTTTTTGCAAACTCACTTAATTTACTAACATCACCTTGTTCATGCACTACATGACATAACCATCCTATGAATTGACTAAGCATAATACATGAAAAAGGTTAAAAATGACTATTGTATTTACCAGTACGCCTGTCTTTGGTGTGTTTTTTAAGGTTCATATAAAGAAAAAAATACTTTAGCGATCCCTAGGTTAGCCTGCAACAGTGACTAGGACATGAAGGTGAATTTTAAACCGTGACGTGGTCCTTACACTTTGCAACTGTAGTTGAGGTTGCTGAAACAGCAACCATCACATCGAAGACTGAGTTAAGTGAAATTTCTCTCCTGTACAACACGACCTTCTGTGATCGCCAAAGCACCTAACATACTTACGGTTGTTAAAAGCAGACTACCATGGCCCTTCTGCCAAAATATTTCCCTGCCTAATATCGGCTGATCAGGTGACAAGGAATAAGTTGTAAGAACAATGGACAAAAGGCCTCTTGTTTTTCATAGGTGGTTACTGACCAACACATGCTCAAAACGATAGACCACTGAGACAGGACTGAATATTATTATGTGCCTAAGCGTAATCTGTCCTTGTGAAATATAAAAACACGTGTTTACTAGTGTTATTTAACTACCAACTGACTCGATTTCTGTAATGAAAACAATGACATTTAGGATTATGGTGTCACCAATTGATGGTGTACCATCATGCTCTCTCTCTTATTGGCATGTCTGAATTACTTGCATATCACATTGGCAGGCATTCAAACCCAGATAGGACTGATGAACAACGTACTTAACCACTTTAAATTGATTCTTTAAACTACACAACACACTCTGGAAATAGATCTGGCTTAAGAAATGTATTGCTACTTGTGGGTGCATTTGCAGAACCCAATCTTCCAAGTCCACTGCACATACACACTCCCCCCAGCTCTCGCCATTCTGGTGTCTAATATAACAGCATTTTCTATTTTATTATTAACTCCTAAAGGAACGACATCTTGTGTTTTTGCTTAACCTTTTTGTAACACAGAAGTGCTCAAACCTCTACTGAAAGATACTACAGGAGAAATAGAAAAAAAACGGACAGTTCTCTCCCCATACTTGCACACAGATGTTCAAGCCTTTAAATCACACTTGGAGGCAATATCACCCTGACAGGACTCTCAACGACCTCTCTAGGGCCTTTAAAGTAAGCTTTACATTCAGCCGCTAGGATGATTTACACAGATTGAATTTTGCTTCACTGGCTGCCTATTCACATGCACAATAAGATCTGCATCCCCTAGAAAGCCATTCATCGGAGGCAACTTAACGTACTTGTCTTATAAGCTCTAGGTGTTGGGGTGCGGGTGAAGAAGCATGTGTAGTCACGACATTCTTGGATAGAATTTCTCTAGGTGTCATGAGCTAGATTCCCCAGGAGTGGAATTCTCTACCCGTTTCCATCTGTTTGCTTCGGTCTTTTATCTCTTTTTGTAAAGTTCTGAAAATTAATTGGCTTATGCTAAGGTATACTTAAGTATTTTCATATTTTTGTTCTGTAGTATTTTTGAACAATTATGTTTTAGACAATTATTCTTTATGTATCAAGATATACATTTCGATGCATATTGTCCATTAATCAATTGTCTTCACAGTGCCGCCCTTGTATCCTAGTTTTAGGACTTTGCTTTGTACATTTTAGAAAATAAAATAGAATTACTGAATACGCTCTGGTAGAAAGTCAAGTATACTAATAGCAAGAATTCGTCAATAATGGGGGATAATAGCAGCAAGGGAAATCCACGGAAAACAGGCCATTGAGCGAATGTGTGCATTTCAACAAAGCATGCAGTGGATAAAAAACCTCTTGGCACTGACTCGAAGGCTGGCTAGCATACAACATTTAAATATAGTTATTGCAAGCAGACAGTTGGTATATAGAACAAAACACGATTGGCTCAGTATTGCTGGTTTGAAGCTTTTGGAGAGTCTGACAGGCTTAAACACTGTAAACAACATTCAGAATTTGCCATCTCTCAAACAAAAGTATCGGACCTGCCTGCTTTGTAGGCCGTGGCAGAGAGTTACGGATGTTAAGGCAGGGGAGCTCAGGCTGGTATGTTATATAAACCAATAATGTAAGTGGGGAAAGCATATTTCAAGGAGGTGCACAGGAAAGGGTTACTTTTCTGATGGCTAGGAGCGGATGTTAGATAAATCATTGCAAACAAAAGGTAAAACCCTAGTCAATGCAGAAAGAAAAAATTGGAAAAACTGTAGAGAATAGAAAACAACCAAGAACCAGTTTTTGAGACCACTGGTTGAATTAAGTGATAATGGGCAGGACCCCACTCATTAAAGATAATTGTTCAACAAGAAAGCCCACATGGCCAGTCATACTCTATGTAATACTGTGGAGGAATGCAATCTGCACCTAGGGAAATAAAACAAAAATGTTAGAGGGCATAGTCAGAGGAAGACCAAAAAGAATAATCACTTGATTAAGACCCTGGTCCGGATCCTTGCCTGTTGGGAAGAGGGAACTGAGAAGTAGCGTAATGTGCAATTTAATCCAAATGAGGGGGGGGGGGGGGTATTGTCACTCAAGGAGGTTTTTAAAGGAACCCCTCCAAAAGGCCTGAAGTTATTAATGGCATCCTGCAAATGCACTTTTGTCATGAAGGGTGGATATTACACCTTCTGAAGAAACTGCTAAAACACTGGACGCATAAGGTCTGGGATTCTCCTGGAGAATGCAATTAGTTGTATGGGTGTCACCATGACATGCGTCCTCTGAGCCACTGACGTGCATGCCAGCCTGGTCCCAGGACCCCAAAGCACAAAATAATCCAAATGATAAAAGTTGCAGTCTTTTGGTGGGACACAGCGCCACCCCCTTTATCCAAACAATACATAACATAAAAGCCTCAATATACATGGAGAGAGTGGAGTAAGAGGTTGGTGCCAGGAATCACGGGGCCAAAATACTCCAAGATCTGCAGAGGAATTTACTGGCTTGTTGCCCACAGCTTTACTCTCTAGTACTTGGCAGAGACAGCCAGGAAGGCTCTGATACTAGTTATCAAGTACTGTTTCACACGTGCACTGTATATCTACCATACTACGACGAGCATCACAGAGGCTGCTGGCAACGGTGTCTTTGTTCAGCATGATGCTTGTGGAGAAAATGGTAATGTGTTGCAGGTCCAAGGCTACTATTCTAGTACAGTGAAAAGAAGAGTCTTGGCTCCTCTGTTTCACACCTAGAAACACTTGTGTACAGGCGTGTTATAAATAACTCGAATACTCCACGGTGCCCAGCTGACCATTCTTAACGTGGAGTAGGAACAGTGCAAATAACGGTGTATGGACAGCTCTGGAAGATGAGATTAGTGTCAGGAGAACAACAGAAGGTAAAGCGAAAGAGGATAACCAAAAGACCTATTAGAACTGCCGGTGAAGGAGGAAAAGCCAAATATTGATTGAAAGAAAAGGTTTGGGGGGAGGAGGATATAGCTACTCATAACGGTTGTTCAAGGGGTTTTATTAGGAATCTCAAGGGATCATACTAAAGGTCGCCCCCTCTCTCTCGCCTTCCCGTGGTATCCCTCAACCCTAGCCCTTACTTCCCTGATCCTCACGATGGTCACAAAAGATTGGTTATTCCTATTATCTAAAGTTTTAGTGGTTAGGGATGAGGGCCTAAAGGCAACAGCCTTATCTGCCTCTAGGATTATCTAAGTGGATTTTAGCTTGGGGCCCCAGAAGAAATATAACCATTTCTGACACAGGAAATAGTGACTTTCAACCACCCCTGTAGTACTTGTTCTTTCCCCTCTCACGATCTCGTACGCCTCACCCTGATGTTCTTTCGTACCATTACATTCATTGTACTATCTCGCATCCTCTCCTACGGCTCTCTATTTCTCTCTCTCCATCTCCATCTCCCTTCTGCTCTTCGGATGCTATTCTGTCTGACATCTATTTCTACTCTCCCCTTCATCTCCTCCACACACCCCTACCAGTCACACTCCTTTCACTCTGTCCTACTTACTCTCCTGCTCTCTCCCACTAATCTCACTAACTCACCTGACTTACCATACACACAATCACACCAAGTATCCCTTCCCCTCAACAACCAATACCCCACCTTGCACATGCTACGTCAGTCTTTTCCATGCTACGCTCCACCCTCCTTCCTCTGCCTGGTCTCTCGGTCTGCCTTCTCCTTCCATGATCTCACACGAACAACACAGACCCTTCTTTTCCATTTGTTCCATATAATGTTATAGGGAGCAGGTTACAGAGATGGGAGACCATAAGGTGATCTCTTAGCCCCCCCCCCCCACCTGTTTTAACTATTGGCTCACCAGTGGCTCGCGGTGGGTGCCTAGCATGGTAATTGTCAATTTCAGCATTTATAACTCAGTGGAGCGTCCAGATTGCTGCTGTACTGCGCAAAATCTTAATCGGTTCTAGGTTTGCTGCTGCATCTCTGGCCTGTGGGTTGAATTCCTCATTTACCCAAAGGACTTTGGGGTTTGGTACTTATACAATAGAAGAGAGAAAACAATGGCCAGCATAGGATTAGGTAGGCATGGGGTGATTTTCAGTGGAAGTTTTCTATTGCAACCAACTACATGTGGGGAGCAAGGGGGGCAGGGACTGGGGGCCCTCCCAACTCCCACACACAACCTCTCGGGCAGGACTGGCTCTGGCAAACACTTTAGTAGACCTCCTGCCCAAGGTTGAGAGGGAGTCCCACCCCCCTCAACTTCTGAACAGGTCATGCCCCTGACACCGTCACACATGGTAGACCAGAAAAGCGATACAAGAACGAAGGGAGGGAAACCAACTAGGAACTAGTCAGGGATAGAAAGGGCCATTTTAATATGCATCACATTTCTTAAGGCTCAGTTTATACCTATAAACAATGCGGAAGCAGCAGTGGGTCACAATGGCAACTCGGAGGAGGATGGCACTTGAGCGGAATAGACAGATCTCCCCACAGGCACAGAAAGACAGACATGGCGACAGAGGTGGAGATGGTGTTCCTCCAAGCCACAGTTGAAACCAAACGGGAACATTTCAAACTCCACAGGAGGCCCACAATGATCCGAATGCAGAGAGGAAACTATGCCAATAGGAGGGAGGATGGGTTTTCTAGGCAAGGGTTTTCCACAAAGCGTGGTGATACTAGCCTTCTTTAAACGTAGAGGATGCACACATTTCGGGAACTGCAAAACACGTTACACTATGGCAAAACAAACTGGTAGTTGGCCCTCCGTTGTAAAGCATCACATGCAAGTGTCCTGATTTCTGTTTTAAGTCCTTGAACTTTGTGCAATTTGCTGCCATGGTAGTCTTGTTCAGTGAGAATCTGCGGAATAATGTTTGCCTTCGTAGACACCCTGGAGCTCCCTGTGACATTAGATCCACAGGCTACGATCTGGGGCAAGCTCTAGTCTGAGCCTTCTTATACACCGTCAGGTGACAGCGAGTATATTTAGACACAACCCCAGATGGACACCTGCCTCCTCATAAAGCTCTCGAAGTCTGACAGCTTGTGCACATCTTAGAGCCACACCATCTCCAGGCTTGAGAACAAGTTAGCCAGCAAGGAGAAAACAAGAAATCTGGCATTTCTGGGCTATACCCCAGCCAAATTTAAAAATATCATAGCTTCTCAAATTTAGCTTGTGGAGCCCCTCAGGATACATCCAGACAGATGTAGGCCTCATGATCGCTCAGTGATGGGTAAGAAGTTGGAGTGGGGTACAACTTGTGGTTGCCTCAGTGCAAATTGAGAATCCAGTATCTGCGTGCCTCTGTAGATACTTACCTGACTGGCAGGAGGGACTGGGAAAACAAAATTAAGTGGTCAGGAGAGTGTGTCAATAGAAAGGGATTGATGCAGGGCCTGTAAACAACACCCCCTCCATCATCCCTGACTGCCTTTCTGCCATCCAGGCCAGGTGCACTTAAAATTACCTCTGACTCAATGCCAGAAAAACTGAGATCCTTCCCCATTGGGATTGCTGCTCCCGCCTTCTTCCCTTCACTCGGTCTTCCTCTATGGGCTCTCGCCCTGCTCCCTCTTCTGACTCTGCACTTGCACGTTCTGAACACTCACAAGGCACAGTAGGTTCACCCCCCCCCACTGTATTTAATATTGGTTATGTTTATCACTGTTTCTAATCCCCTGTCCCCCTCCCTGTTGCCCTATGGGCGCTTCAAAACAGTATGTAATTCCTGTAAAAGCACAAGCGAACAATAAATAAACACAAAGAGAAGAGAACCTCACTTTGGAAACTTTGCTGGTCCAACATTCTGTGGTGTGCCAAAACCCCAAAATGGCAGAATCTGGGAAGTGCCCATTACAAAGAGGACACAATTAAAGTAAGTCCCAGAGCATGCTTTCGGACCTTTCGTCCTCATGCCCCAAACCTTAAATTTCCCCAGCCATGCACTTTAAAGCCTTAAAGGCATGCTCTGCTCATAAAATCATCGCTCGCTCACCCTTTTAACAAAGCCTACAAAATCAAGAAGGGATTACCAGCAGACTGCTGCACCAAACAAGGAACAAGTTACTTACCTGTAACTCCGGTTCTCCAGCATTGGTATCTTACAAGGAAGAGGGGGAAGTTTGATGCACAGTGCTACCGACAAATGGAGTAGGTTGGAGTACCAGATTTGCTGGAGCAATCAGAGCCATCCTGCACCAGCTCGGTTTGAGTGCCTTGAGTATTCGCAGAATGAGTGCGATAGGTGGGACGCATATAGGAACCAATCCTCCCAAGATATGGAGAACGAGTACCCTAGACATATCTTTTGAGGATACCTGCTGGCAAACTGGTGGCACTCAGAGTTGCTTGCCGCAACAAAGAAGTCGATTTGAGGCTGACCCCATCTTGAGAACAAAGAACTTGGTCCTGATGGAGCTCTCCCTCATTGCAAGACAGCTGTTCCCTGCTGAGAGGAACCCCTGTAGTGGTCTCATGTGCAGTCTGCAGTGAGGAAAAAGGGAGATGCAGGAGGACAACATCCCTAGAAAGGACTAGACTGAGCTTACGTACTGTGGTTAACTGGAGAAGAGACATCTGCTGGACCTTTTGGAGCATGGACTGTACGCTCTCCTCCGAAGGTGTGGCAAGGCACTGCAAAGTGTTCAGTTGAGAACCCAGGAATAAAGCGTTCTGAGAAGACAGTAGACTGTACTTTGAAAAGTTTATGGAGAATCTCAGAGACATCGAATGGTGTCGTTGGTATGCAGTAGGGCTAGTTGGCGAGACACTGCTTGTACCAACCAGTCGTCCAGAAAGGGGTACACATGCATCCCTGTGCGGTGTAGATGAGTGGCCACTGGGACGAGGCCCTTGGTGAACACCCTTGGGGCAGACTTTAGGTTGAAGGTCAGAGCCTTGAATTGGTAGTGCTTCCCTTGCACCACTAAGTACAGGAAATGGACTGGGTAATTAAAGTTACTCACCGTAGTGACTAGAGTACTCATAGTCCCCTTTCCTCCATCCTTGTGGGTGTCCCCAAACATGGTGACGGCACAGAACCTCTGGCAGCGAAAAGTTGAGCTTTGCCTTTAAATTTAGTTTAGCGTGCAGGGGCTCGAACCTCGAGAACGCCCCGTCGAGGCCCCACCCTCCAGCACCTCACCTCAGCTCCCTTTTAACACATTGGACGCTTAGATACCTGGCTACACCTATACACATTAGCCCTTGGCATACTAGCCGAGGAAAGTGGGTGGGACATATGGAGGAAAGGGGACTATTGACTATGAGTACTCTAGTCACTACAGTGAGTAACTTTAATTACTCATGTGTCCCGTCCCCTTTCCTCCTTGTGGGTGATTTCACCGAACAAGAAGATAGGGTGGAGCTATAACAACCTGCCTCATATCTAGGATGAAGCGAAAAGGTTCTTCAGAATCGCCTGATCAAACTTTGCATCGCGCTTGGAGCTGGTGTCCAGCAAATAATGCTTAGAGAAGGCAGACTGAGTGGCCCAAGTAGCCGCCTTGCTGATGACATCCCAAGAAGAATGTCATTGAAACGGGACAGCAGTGGTCTTAGGTCTGACCGCATGGGCATGAATCCCCACAGGAACAGGTTTGCCCATGGCAGTGTAGGCCTCTGAAATGGCCTGGACCGACTATGCAACAGACGATGGAAGCCTTTGAAGCCTGAGAGCCGGGGGAGGAGCCCCCAAAAGTCACAAGCAATGCCTCAGACTTCCTGAAGGAGTTCGTCCAGGAGAGAGAAAACTTGAGAACCCTCTTGAGGTCCAAGGAATGTAGGGCCCTCTCTGCCTCCGACTGTGGGTTCGGGAAGAACACCAGCAGGCAGATCTTTTGATTCAGATGGAACAGAGGGACCACCTTGGGCAAGCAGTTTGGGTGAGTGCACAAGATGACCTTGTCGTTGTGAAGGGCTCGCACAAAGACGATGCATGCAGCTCAGTAAACCTGCACGCCACCAATAAAACAGTCTTCAGCGTCACCAAGGGGATATCCACAGAGGCCATCGCCTCAAAGGCTTGCGTTGCAAAGCTTTAAGAACCACATTGAGGTCCCAGACGAGAAGCGGCATATGCACCGGAGGAAAAAATTATAAGTTACTCACCATAGTGACTAAATTATAGGTTACTCACCGTAGTGACTAACATACTCTTAGTCCATAGTCCCCTTTCCTCCATACTGTATGGGCCTCCCTTCCAAGGGACGGGAGACAGAACCTTTTTCACCAGAAAAAAACCTTCTTCCCCTTTAAATTTAGAGGCGCAGCCTAGGGAGCATGCGCTGCCCTGACTCCGCCCTCCGGCGCCATACCTCAGTCCCCATTGACGCGTCGGCAGTATTTTTAACATTACCTAATGACACCAGTATTATTTGGGGGAGGTTGGTGGGACGTATGGAGGAAAGGGGACTATGGAATAAGAGTACATTAGTCACTACGATGAGTAACTCATAATTACTCTTACGTCCCGTCACCTTTCCTCCATACTGTATGGGCGATTACAACTGATTGTAGCCCCAGGGTGGAGAGGAGACCCTCTTTAAGCAAATAGGTTCCTGAGAACTGCCTGACCGAAAGCCGCATCCGATCTAGAGCCAGCATCCAAACAGTAATACTTGCACAAAGCCGAGGGAGAGGCCCAAGTGGCCGCCCTGCTAATGACTTGCCAATGGACATGGCGCTTGAATGCGATGGCCGTTGCCTTGGCCCTCACTGCGTGGGCATGCATGTTGGCCGGGAGCGGCTTGTGCTGGCCCAAATACGCTTCCTTGAAGGCAGAGACCATTTAGCGGGATATGGAAGCCTTAGAGGCCTGAGAACTGGCCTCGAGCCGCCGAAAGTGACAAACGGGGCGTCCGACTTGCGGAAGCCCTTGGTCCTGTCCAAGTAGAATTTTAGGGCACGCCTGACGTCCAGGCAGTGCAGCACTCGCTGTGCGTCATCCTTGGGATCGACAAAGAACATCGGTAAGGACTATTTCCTCGTTCAAGTGAAACGCAGATGGAACCTTGGGCAGAAATGCCAGGTGCGTCTGCATAACTACCTTGTCCCTGTGGAAAGGTAGTATAGGGTTCAGAGGCGACCAGCGCCTGAATCTCACTGATTCTGCGAGTCGAGGTTAGAACGACTAGTAAGGCCATCTTGATGGTGACCAGCCTGATGTCCACGGACGCCAAGGGCTTGAATGGTTTGTGTGCCAGGATGCCCAAAACTATATTAAGGTCCCACACGGGTTGCAGTCTCTTGACGGATGGGTAGAGCCTAGGGAGACCAGTCAGATATTTTTTGACGCTAGGGTTGGAGGAGAAAATAGTTCCTGTAAGCCCAAATGGCTGTAAGATATGTACGGCAGGTGTCCACATGTAGGCCCGAATGAGCGAGGTGTGCCGAAAAGGAGAGCACGTTGTCCAACTTGCAGGCCAAGGGGTCAATTGCCCTTGGAGTCTGCCCAGTGGCAGAACCTGGTCCATTTGCTCTTGTACTGGGCCCTGGTGGCTTTGCTCCTGGCACCTTGTATGATCTCCAGATTGGCCTGGGAAAGACTAAGTTGCCGAAGCGTTACCTGCTCAGGTACCACAGTGTGAGGACTAGTTTCCCTGGCGCGTAGTGGATGATTCTGCCCCCCTGCTGTGCCAGAAAATGTGCTGGGCCCGTCGGGAGGTGTATAGGGGGCACCTCTGATAGGCTGAGGAGCTCAAAAAACCATGGTCTGGCCGGCCACCATGGAGCAATCAGAATGAGGAGGAGTTGGCGCAACTCCTTTATTTTGCAAATTACCCTGTGGATCATGGGAGTGGGTGGAAAGGCGTAGGCCTTCATGCCGGACCACTGGAGGTGAAATGCGTCGCCCAGATACCCAGGGCCCTGACCCTGCCGGGATGCCACTTCTTGTTGTGCCAGGTGGCAAAGAGATCCACTTGGGGGTGACCCCACCTTTTGAAGATATCCTGAATAACAAGGTTGTTTAGCTGCCACGCGTAGTTGTCGTATCCCAGCCTGCTGAGCCTGTCCGCCTCCAGGTTGGATTCCCCCGGGAGGTGGACTGCCGAGAGGAACATTTCTTATCCAAGGCCCAATCCCACATGCTGATCGCCAGTCTGCACAGAGGAGGGGATCTGGTGCCTACCTGCTTGTTGACGTAGTACATGCTGGTTGAGATGTCTGTCTGGATGAGGACAACCTTGCCCTTGAGAAGTGGTACGAATGCTCCGAGCGCTAGCCAGATTGCATTTAGCTCCAACCAACTGATGTGGTATTCCTGCTCCTGTCGAGTCCAGGTGCTGTGGACCGAGAGATTGTCCAGGGTGGCTTCCCATCCCTCGAGCGAGGAGTCTGTGGTGATGGTGGCCTGCGGAGAGAAATGGAGGAACGTTGATCGTCTCGAATTGCAAGCCCTGCGCCCGATTCCAAAAGGCCACGAAGTGCAGTTGAATCCTTCTCATCCTTAGTCTCGTGTGCGGCACAGCTAACAGAACTGCCACTAGCAGACCCAGGAGATATTGGTACCACCATGCCGAGGTCACCTCTCTGCTGAGGAAGTGGGCGGTGGCCCTCGTGATGGCCGAGATCTTGTCTTCCGATAGGAAAACCCTCTCAGAGCACGTGTCCCAAATGAGTACCAGGAATGTCAGTCTGCGTAGAGAGCAGCTGTGACTTCTTGAGGTTAAGCGAGAAGCCCAGGTCGTGCAGTGTGTTCATAGGTGCCTGGGAAGAGTGGTGAACCACTTCCGGAGATGTAGCCCTGATGAGCCAGTCGTCGAGGTATGAGTAGATGTGGAGGCCCTGCTCCCTGAGGAGGGCCGTTACAGCGTTCATGAGTCTGGTAAAGACCCTGGGGGCCAAGTTGAGGCCAAACGGGAGGACTTTGTATTGGAAATGGTAGCCCATGATCCTGAACCATAGGAAAGAAAGATGGGGCTGCTAAATCGGGACGTGTAGGTACGCGTCCTTCAGGTCCAGGGAGCACATCTAATCTCCCTTGTTCAATGTCTCCGCTATAAAAGCTGGCGTAACCATCTTGAATTTTTGCAGGGGTAAGGAGATGTTGAGGGGGGAAAGGTCCAGCACAACTCCAAGGACGCCTGTTTTTTTTTCTGAATGACGAAAATCCAGGAGTAAAAGCCAAAGCCTCACTGGGAGGCTGGGACTTGCTCCACGGCCTGGCTCTCTACTTGCTATCCCAACTTGTGGGAGTGGAGGGGAGGAGAGGCTGGAATAGGAAGCCGGTACCCCGTGGATACTACAGAGGATCCAGGGGTCTGTGAAATTCTGGCACCAGAATTGTGCAGGGAGAGCAAGCCTGCCCCCCACCGGAGACACGTGGACCCGAAGGGCCATGTCATGCCTTCTTTCCCTCAGATGTTGAGGCTGAGGACTGGAAAAGGTCCTTACTCCCCACCCCCTTTTTGTGGTTTGCGCCGTTTCTGATATGGCGAGCGGTCCGTCTGACTGGATCTGCATTCCTGGAAGCCGCGGAACCCTCCATAAGTCCGTCCCTTCTCCGAGCGCTGCTGAGATTGGGTGTACGATTTGGGTGGGGTTTTAGTAGGAATGGATAAAGAATTTGCCGTTTGTGAGCTGTTCTTTTTGTCCAGCTCTTCGTCCGTAGAGGAGTGGAAGAAGTCCCCTCCCTCGAACGAAGATCTAGAATGCGCTCCTGGACATCCGGGTTGAACTTCGTTGCCTGGAGCCAGGCTGTTCTCCTCATGTCCGTGGCAATGCAGATGGTGCGGCCTGAGGTATCGATATGAGCCACTGTGGATTCCATGAGGTCATAAGCCACGAGCTTGGCTTCTGCTAGCCCCGCCTTAAAGCGTGATTGGCATTGGGTGGGGAGTTCCAGGAGGCAGTTCGCAATTTCCCACCATAACCGTTGGTTGGCGGCAGCCAGCATGGCCTCTGCGTTGGCCTGACGCAGGTGCAAAGAGGCGTTTGAGTAGATCTTCTTGCTGTACGCCTCCAAGATCTTCTCCTCCTTGCCTAGCAGCGCCGCAGACGAGGCGGCTGAGGACGACTGAGGCTTAGAGTACAGTGATGCTGCAGCGATCACTGAGGAGTGTGGCTGAGGACGGGTCGAGAGCAAGAGTGTATCCCCCTCCATCTGCCTGTACTTGGCATCCAGGTGTCAGCTGACCGGGTGGACCGAATGGGGCTTGAGCCAACCCTTCTTGGCCAGGGAGACTACATCAGTTTGCAGTGGAATCTCTATGTTGGCAGAGGGGCGTCTAGTGAGGACTTCAGCCAGAACCCCCTCTGCTGGCTCCTCGACCTCGGGTTGGGGGAGGCCCAGGTACTCCGCAAGGCCAGCAAGACGTTCATGGAAGGCCCGGGGGGTGAGGATGGCGTGTCCGCATCCTCCTTCTCCTCTGTATCCTGCGGATCTGGAGGATCTTTTGGAGGAGGGGTAGATGGTGCCGCAGGCTGGGGGTACAGGGACCGCAGCCGGAGGCTGAGGAGGCGGCGGAGGTTGCGCGTTGGCTGTGGAGGCGGCTGCACCGGGGCCTGATGAAGGTGTCTGTGGTGCCTCTAGCATGGCAGGGAGGACTTCCCTGTCTGAGTCTCTGATGATAACCCCCATCAGAGTAGACCTCATGAGGCCGAGAAACTTCTCGAAGAGCACCTCCTCACTGGCCAGAGAGGTGGTAGGGGGTACCGACTGGGTAGCAGGGGGCTGATGGAGCCGCAGCGTACCATGTCCATATGGACACAAAGGAAAGTTGTCTTGCGCAAATGAAGGGTGGACTGTAGGCCACGTATCTGGTTGAGGCCAGTCCCACCTCGACACTCATTCTTTGCTGAATTCGTAGAATGGCGTCGGACGGTGCCCCTTTCTGGCGCGGGAGCCATTTTGTCGAGCTGCCTGCCACGTGCCTGCAACGTGTTGCTCGGCCCGCTGGGCCCGGCCTGGTCCAAGACTCTTGCGTGTGGATCACGAGGCTTAACCTGCTCCTCGGGCCTCAGCCCGGTAGGTTTCACACCCTCGACCCAGGGGTCAGTAGAGCTGCATTTAGACGCCCCCTCGGACGTACTGCCGGTAATAGGGCATTGTTAGGGAGAATTCTCATAAATGGTTGATTTCCCTTACCTACTGAGTCCCTCAGCAGCTTTGCTGGATTTCTAGGATTTATTTTTTCACATGTTAAGAGTGTGAGCCTTTTTTTCCCCACTCTTACATGTGGTTTGCTGTGTGTATTTTCACTGTGTGTGATCTTGGGAAGTGGAGCCTCACCTACTCCATATGTGCACCACTTTTTGTGCGCGTTACACAGCACCTTCAGTGCAATGACAGAGTTGTCTTTGAGACTTCCCACTGACTCAATTTTTCTGGGGCTGACTACTGTCTCCCAGAATCAGGTAAAGTTGCCATTAACCTTATATAGTCACTTTTAACCACAGACCCAGTACACCCCATCTTACATGGAGTATTGGAAAGGGTTAACTCTTATCCCTTTTTGTCTGGGCCTCTTGGAGCCTTGTTTCGCTCCCTTAACATTATGTTATTTCGCTCCCTTAACATTATGTTACTCACGGTTGAGTTGGCCAGGCGGGGAGTTGCTCCCACCTCAAATCAACAGATAAGAGGGAGCGAAATTGAATAGTTCAGCCCAAGCTGGGGTGATCCCACTAGGGGTTTCCCAGAACCAGGCCTCCTCAACCTGAGGAGCTCTTTTAGGCAATACGCCCCTCTGTCTTAAGAAACCCAGAGAGAGGAGTAGATTCCTCAAAAGAGCGGGGATGTCCACACCGCAGAACCAATGCTTTAAGAAAAATACTAGATATTAGATACTGGGATGATACAATCTCTTCAATAGGATGCCCTAAAAGAGTGACTCTACCTGGTAGGGTTGGACAAGAACAACAGTAGGGTTAGTGTATTTTAGAAGAGCTGCAACTAAAAGAGAAAGGAAGGTGGGTAAGGCCGTCTATCTAATAAGTCAGAAAGATAACAATCAACACTGAATCAGCTTACCCAATGTAGAAGAGTAAATGGACTTAAAGAAACAACAGAGGTACAAAATAATAAAGAGGGGGGGTTAGTAAGGGTACTACTTCCTGGACGGCACAAGGGACGCCAACTAGTGTCGGGATGGTGCACAAAACAGGGTAGCGTCCAGGAGTGCACGTGGGTTCCAAGAGTGTCTTTATCAAACAGCACAATCCAAATAAAGTATAGTACAATTCCAAAGTTGTAGGTATCCAAACAGGGCTGAAGAAGGGTTGGGTCGTATGACAGGCAGTACCACAGAAGAGAATGTCAAGGCAGGAGAGAAGAATTGGTTGGAGCGGATGACAGTAAGTTAAATGGAAGGTAAGTTGTATACTGACTTACTGTGAGATTGTTAGGGAGAATTCTCCGTTAAGGCTAATTTCCCAAACCTAGGGAGTCCCTCAGCAGCTTTGCTGGATTTTTGGGGTTTATTTTTTTTCCTGCTAAGAGCGAGACTCTTTTTCTCCCACTCTTAGACATGATTTGAGATATCCTTTGACTTTGTAATGTGTCTTATGGGCTATGGGGACTTTTACTTCGTAGGGTTTCATGTGGTTTTTGGTAAGTGTGTTACTCAGCACCTTCAGAGCAGTAACATAGGGGTGTCATAGTGACCCCCAAACAGACTCCATACCCTGGGACTGACTACTGTCTCCCAGGGCATGTAAAGTCACCATTGATTTTACTAGTCTTAAATTGGGAACAGAACCACTACAAACCATCATATTGTGGCAGTACTAGTAGGGGTAATTAGATTGCCCCTGGGTCTGTTTTTCGAGGGGGCACTGCAGTCCCCCCTCGTAGAGTTTCTGGCTGGTGGCAGTGGTTACCACGCGAAATATTCCTTAAGAATATTTCCTATGGGATTTTCTCATTCATTTTAAACACACCACTTTTTGGTGCAATGTTAGATACCGCCGGGTTATTTAATATTTATTCCCCGGTTGGGTCTTTTCGCCAGGACTCTGTTTTAAAATGGCATTTGTGTTCGCCTCTGTAACTCCAACCCAAGTCGAGCCCTTTGTTCCACTTTTTGGCGGGCTTCTACACAGAAGCCTCCAAAAGTGGTGCCACTCTGGGTCTACAGGATGTGTGGGAGGGGGGTTGAGGCATCCTGGACTGAATTGCCTCGGCAACTCAAGTCGCACTCTTTTGTGATTGGCCCAGTGGTGAGCCGCCCGGCTCACCACTTAGCATGTTTGAGTGACAGCTAGGACTGATGAATGGGGGTTTTCTGCATAAAAGCAGGGCTTTGGGGACTGGGACTTCAGACGTCGCCACAGGACCAAAGAATCCGAAGAGGGAGAAGCTGAGCCGACCTGCAACGACGACACCACTGGTGGAGCCCTGCTGAACCGACTCACCACTTCTTCCAACGACAGAGGAGATCTTCATCCCGAAGAGTCTTCTTCCTTTGACTGGTGGGGATAACCAGTTTGCCCGCCTTTTCGCCTCCCCGGATCATCTCGTGGCCGCTTTGCCTGTGCCAAGCACCCCGGCAACCGGGATACCACGTTTTAACACTACCGCGAATAAAAGTTTGTACCTTTTAACTGGAGAACTCCGCGGCTGGTTTCTTCCCTGGCAGTGCAACGACCTTCAGCTTTCCTCCACGTCGAGATCTTCTCTTCCTCTGGACGACGCCGCGACTTGCACCCACTGCCAGGAACAACTGCCCCCGCTGGAGGATTTCCTCCACTTTCAAGGTACTGTGTCCGCCTGGCCTCCCTCGCAACGGTCTGTGTGGGGTGTCTCGTAAATCCTCAACTTACCACTTGGATTGGCCCTAGGCTGGCTAACTGAACTTTTCTGAGCTGAACTAATTCCTTTTTAAACTCTCTGCAAGATTTTTCAAGCCTTTTAAACTGTGTGATCTTAGGCGCATTGGTGTTCTACTCTAAGAGGGAGCCGGGCCTCTGAACTTTTTGCTCACAAGTAGACTTTGACTTTCCTGCCTTGCTGAGTGCTTCTAAAGTATTGTGTTGTGTGCTTTTCTAATTTCTGCCTTTTCCCTCCCTTTTTTGATAACTTATTGGAGTGCCATCTTTAGTTAAGCGCTCACCTCTGTCTGAAAATAAGTGGTGTTAACTAAGACTTGTCTAATATGGAATAAGGGATGTATATATATTAATAGTGACTGTGTTTTTGAACTTGCTTACAATAATAGTGCTGGAGTGTTTTTTAAGTGTGTCTTTAAATAAATAATTATATACTTGATACCAAAGCTCTGGTCAGTGTTTGCTTGTGCTACTGTATTTTGGTACCTATCTTGTATACTCTATATACTGTCCAACTCTTGAGATAAGTCTGGCTGCTCAGCCACAGCTACCAGGTAAATCTGGGTGGTACAGACTGCTACCAATTGGGTTTACTGCCAACACCTGTAGTCTTAAGCCTTTTGCAGTGGTCCCTAAGGGAACTGCACAGGTTTCTGCCTAACAGAGATCTAGAGGTAGCGAAGTGGAAAAGTTTCCCAGGTAGCAGGATCTTGTCACCAAAAGCGGAGTAGGGCCAACCGGCAGAGGGATCAGGAGGAACAGAGATCAGAGCGTCCCGAGAGATGCAGTTAATGAAAAGTGAGCAAAAGCTCAAATGCGTCAGACGCGAGTCCGGTTCGCCAAAACACAGAAGGGGCAGGCAGTAGCAAGTCGAGCGGGTAAGCAAAAGTCCAAAATACAATGAATCGGTCCAAAACGAAGCATGATGGAAGAACGCTAATTAGAAGCGGCGTCTTCACGCTTATGTGTGTTTAAGGGGTGGAGTCTGCTTCGCTGCGTCCCGATCAGCTGACTGGGCACGTGACCCGTTTGAATCCTGGCCCGGGAAACGTTATGTCTCCACGGCAACTGCCAACGCTGCAGGAAAGAAGCAGCAAGTTGTCCATACCTGCGGGGAGGAGACAGAGACGCAACACATTAAGACTTGGCTGGTGGCAGTGGTATCCACCCGAACTTTCCTAACACGATTATATTATATAAACGTGGTATTGTTCCAGGCTATTATATTAGCATCAAACATAAACCCGTTGACCAAATACATTTTATTTTGGTTCCGGCTGGGTTTATTCACCATTTCTTTTTGTTAAAGTCTTTTTCTCGTGTTTTACTCTGCGCCCCAAACCGGGGATGATTCCTGTGTTTGCTGTTTTTTTGCGGGCTTCTGCACAGAAGCCCTCCTTAAGGTGCCTGATAGTTTAGGTAGGCAGGATGTGAGGGAGGGATCTTCGGACCCCTGCCATGGGTTCCCTTGGTAACCCAAGTCACACTCTTGTCTGATTGGCTAAGGGGACTGGCCTTGCCAGTCCAGCCACCCTGCTGTGTGATTGACAGCCAGACTGTATGAATGGGGGGAAACTGCATAAAAAGCAGGTCTCTGGGACTGGAAGAGCAGAGTGGCCACTGGAACGAAAGAACCAACGAGGAACTGGAAGAGGACCCCTACAACGACTGAACCGCCCGGTGAAGCCCTGCTGCAGGTCCGAATCTCCAAATCCAACGTCAGAAGATCCTCCAGGAAACTTCTTCCCTTGAGCTGGTGGGATCAACCAGTTCGCCCAAACTACAAGCCAAGACCCCTCTTCTGGTCGAATTCGCGATACAGAGCTCCAGTGGGCCGGATAGCGAGGAAGGTCGGACCCTGCTTGGGTTTTAAGGAGCGCACACCTTTTATTCGTTGTTTGGCGCTGCTGCTGGTTTCTTCCCTGGGTAGTGCAGGACCCTCCAGTCTTCCTACTTCTGATCAGTCCGATAATCGCTTCAGGAACCGTGAGCCTGCAGAAACGTCTGCCTCAGGTACAGCCCCCTCCCAGTTTTAAGGTACTGTGCAAATCAGGTTGTCCGTTTCGTTGAACCGCAGTAAAAGTGTTTGAAATCTTTCTCCAATCCGAGGGCTTGTCCTTCTATTCGAACTAACTTTTCTACCAACCAACCTCGTCAGGCATCTGTGCCACGAACTTTACCGTGAACTACTCTGAACTGTGTGATCTTGACCAAAAGACTTTTGACACATTGACTTTGGCCCTAAGCCTTTTCTATCTGATCTCCTCACTGTAGTCTCTCTTGTTCAATTTCCCTCAGTACTTACCTGTTGGTTTTGCCTAATTTCTAATAACTTTGTCTTTCCCTCCCTTTTAAATTGCTGGAGTGCTATTTTGCTCCCACTTCATTTTGTGAGCTTAACTTGTCTGGAATTTAAGGGAAGTGGTGTGGTGTATTTACGATTGTGATATTTTTTAACATGCATAGAAAGGTGAACTGTTATACAACTGATAAGTAAATAAATATATATTCTTTTACTTAGAAACCTTGAGTCAGTGTTTGCCTAAATCATAATAATTGCTGTCCTTTGTTTAATTATCTTGTACTGCTCACTTACTCTTCAGATAAATGTGGCTGCTCCGCTACTGCTACCACTATAACTGTGTAGTATGGGCTTGTACCAAAGGTGAAATTGTACTGTCACTTGTAGTCTTAATTGTGTGTAGTGTTCCCAAAGGGTACTGCATATAATTCTGCCTAACAACGGCTGCACTCTTCACTACACTGTCCGTGTAACCGGTGCCTGACCCTCCACTATTGGCTTCCTGTTCTTTTTTCAGCCAATTGGTGGCACCGGGAGGCAGGAGCCGGCCCAGTCATTAAAAACCCACAGCCAGGCCCTGGACTTCCTTTTCTTTCCTCACCTGCTACATTTCATCAGCTGTTCATTGATCTCGCACTCAGCGAACACCCCACTCGACCTTCCTACAACATGCTGTTCTTTGAACTTAGGTAAGCCCCGTGGCTTTGCAACAATTGCTCGCCTGCTGCAGCCCTTTAGATACAAATGCTAGCTTCTATATGAAATGCATCTGGCATTTTATTCTATCGCGTGACCTCACACTGCCGAAAATCTGAGGTTGCACAGGCTTGCAGCGATCGTTGTGCTTCTTGATCTCTGCTTGATGCTGTGTTTGTAAACTGCACCTAGTGGTAAGTGTTGCTTTGAAATATGAGAGATTTATATCTTTCACGGGCACCAGCCCTGCTGATGTCTCACCTCAAAGGTGGCTGCACTCTTCACTACACTATGTAGCCTGAGCCTGACCCTCCACCATTGGCTACCTGTTCTTTTTTCAGCCAATGGGTGGAGGTGGGAGCCAGCCCAATCATCAAAGGCCCACTGCTAGGGCCCTGTCTGCTCCCTGCCTGCTACAGGTAGGCTACCTACCCCCTCTGGTCACCTGTGATGCTGCGTGTGGCCCCCGCAACTCCACTGGTCGCCTGTGATGCTGTGCGTGCCCCTGCTGCCTTTTTTTGCGCTCCCCATTACCCCTCTTCCTAGCCCGATAATGCCCTTTATTTAATCTTTGAATTGTATTTACATGCTGCCATTGCCCTGTAACATGGGATAGGCACCATGAATTTGCCCACCGATCTGACTTTCGCATCTGTTGTTGCTGCCGCCCTGTAACATGGCGTCAAGCTCAATGGATTGTACTTCTCTTTTGCATTTTGCGTATGATGTATTTATTACCTTTTGCACTTTCCACAATGTTGTAATTCACCTCTTAAGCTTCCTCTGCTGTAACCTGAAGCAGTGAAACTAGGTTAAAGTGCCTAGATACCTCAGGGTTTTGCACGCTATACAAATAAACAAATCATGCGATGGAGGCTGCAAGGTTGTTCTAGGAGGAGGCGGGGGTGCTGCTACCAGAGCCACCAGTGTCACAGGCTGCAGCAGTGGCAATGGTTGCAATGGCTGCTGAGGAAGCATGGGCGGTACCATTTCCTGCACAATGCCCCAGAGGATGTTACCCATCTGTGGGGACTGCATTAGCGTTAGGAACTTTTCGAAGAAATACTCATCGCAGGTTGGCTGGGAGAGCTCCTGGACCGGCGCCTGCTGCGGCGACATGAACTATTGCCTGCCTGCGGTATGCGAGAACGATGATTCTGTGTAGCATGCTTGTCCCGTGATGGTTAGGTAGGTTGTGCACGAAGTGACCTGAGGCACCGGAACCCATTCTGACCTGGATGTATTTTCTGGCCTTGCAGGCTCTCCGGAGGGGCGGGACTCTGGCCCGATAGTCGAGGTTTCCTACCTTTGGGGTTCGTCTGATTGGCAGGACTCTGGCCTGGCTGCCATCTTGTCCCCAAGCACCACCATTATGTCTGTACCTTCTTCACGTGGATACTTGGATGACATGGGCTTGGGTTCGGCCTGTTTGCTGGTAGGCATAGGCTGTGTCCCTTCCTGCACTTCGGGCGTGCGCCCGGAATGGTGTTGGCCCTCTGCCATGATGCAGGTAGTGCTGTCTGAGCTGCGTATAGACACCCCCTGAGGCGTAGGCCTGTTAATAGGGCAGAGTTCCTTGGGTTTTGTCGCGGTGTGTGAGCCGCTTGGCTCCTTATTGGTGGGACCGGGAGGATCCGTGGACCCCTCGGCCGAGAGGCCGGTAGCTGCTGCAGCCTCGGTACCCTTGTTGCTGGTGACGGCGCCCGACTGGTCCCCCCAATCGGCAGGCTTCACCGGGAAGGAGTCGCCCTTACAGGGTCCTTTGTTGAACAGTATCTTTGACTTCTTGGTCTTCCTCTGCACGTATTTCTTAAGGTGCTCCAGCGGCGACCTGGAGAACAGCTCCCTCCACTGTGCCAACCGGTTCTTCAGGGACCGGGGAGTGAGTGCGTTGCACGCCGAGCAGCCTTCCCATCGGTGGTCTTCTCCTAGGCACTGGAGGCAGAGTGCGTGCAGGTCCGACGTGGGGAACAAACCGTTGCACGACGGGCACCTACTGAAGCCCACCGCGGGCGACATGTGCCAGGGACAGGCTGGGGCACCAGAGGATGGTGTATTCCTAAAAGTACTTGTATCTTGAAAATATATATATAAGAAGGGTTAATAGACTACCTAGAAAAGTTTCGGGAAAGCGGGTGGAATTACAGCCCCACAAGGGCTTAACCACGAGCGCTGGTGAAACCGGTCTGCTCCCATCAATGTAGAAAAGAGGACTGGGGTGGGGCGCTGTTGGGCGACGTTAAGGGAGCTCCAGAGTCCGCAGGCGATTAAATTTAAAGGGAAAGGGGGATTTTTTTCTTTTGTTAAAAAGGTTCAGTTCCCGTCCCTAGCTGGGGATGCCAACGCAGGATGGAGGCAAGGGGGTGGGACATGGGAGTAAGTCTAGACAACCTCTTAAGGTGGGCCTTAACCAACGGGTTGGCTGCCGAAAACACATGCTTAGGGGAATTCTTGTGCGCCCCCATGGCCGCTAAATACGTACAGCAATAATCCACATGAACTCCAGAATGTGCCAGGTGTGCTGAAAAAGCCAGTACGTAATCCAGGACAGGTAACGGGGTCCAGACCCTTGTCGCGAGCCCAATAGCACAACCTAGTCCATTAGTTTTTATACCGGGACCGAGCCGAGGGCCGCCTGGCCTGCTGAAGGATTTCCCAGTTGTCATCTGAAAATTGACCATGCTGAAGCCTAAGCTATCAGGAACCAGGCCACCAAAGCCAGTTTGGCCGAGTCCAGATGTTCCCCTGTCTCACCCTGTTGCATCAGGAAGCCCCTGCTGGGAATCGGAAGATGGAAGGGGCCCTAGGAGCACAACAGCAGCAGATCCAAAAACCAGGGTCTCGAAGGCCAGTGGGGCGCAACCAGAATGAGGACTGCAGCCCACGGAACCCGGGAACTTGCAGAGGGTCTGCTGGAGCAGAGGGGTGGGCAGGAATGCATAAAACCTGCGACCGTGCCAGCAGATATGGAAGGCATCTTCCAATGACCCCTGACTGTGACCTGCCCATGAGGCAAACTGGGGGCACTTGGCATTCAGGGGAGATGCGAAAAAGTCTAGGTCTGCGAACCCCCAATGCTGGAACAGGGGCAACGAGGAGTCGTGCAACACCCACTTATAGGTGTTGAACCCCAAGCAACTCTGCTGATCCACTTCTGCATTGCTGTCCCCTACAGGTGGACTGCAGTAATCCAAATCCCCTCTCCAAGGGTCCATTCCCAGATCAAAAGCGCCTCCACGCAGAGGAGGGGGAAGGGAGCCACCCTGCTTGTTCAGGTAAAAAAGTATAAGTTACTCACCGTAGTGACTAACGTACTCTTAGTCCATAGTCCCCTTTCCCCCATACTGTATGGGCGTCCCCTCCAAGGGACGGGAGACTGAACCTTTTTCACCAGAAAAAACCTTCTTCCCCTTTAAATTTAGAGGCGCGCGACCCAGGGAGCAGGTGCTGCCCTGAATCCGCCCTCCGGCGCCACACCTCAGTCCTCATTGACGCGTCGACAATAGATTTAACAATGCCTAATGACACCAGTATTATTAGGGGGGAGGTTGGTGGGACGTATGGAGGAAAGGGGACTATGGACTAAGAGTAGGTTCGTCACTACAGTGAGTAACTTATAATTACTCTTACGTCCCGTCCCCTTTCCTCCATACTGTATGGGCGATTACAACCGATTGTAGCCCCAAGGTGGAGAGGAGACCCTCCTTAAGCAAATGGGTTCCTGAGAACCGCCTGTCCGGAAGCCGCATCCGATCTAGAGGCGGCATCAAAACAGTAATGCTTGCAGAAAGCCGAGCGAGAGGCCCAGGTGGCCGCCCTGCTTATGACTTGCCAAGGGACAGGGCGCTGGAATGCGATGGCCGTTGCCTTAGCCCCGACTGCGTGGGCATGCATGTTGGCAGGGAGCGGCTTGTGCTGGCTCTCATATGCTTCCTTGATGGCAGAGACCATCCAGCGGGATATGGAAGCCTAAGAGGCCTGATAGTCTGGCCTCGAGCCGCCGAAAGTGACAAACAGGGTGTACGACTTTCGGAAGCCCTTGGTCCGGTCCAAGTAGAATTTTAGGGCACGCCTGACGTCCAGGCAGTGCAGCAGTCTCTCTGCTTCGTCTTTAGGATCGGGAAAGATCGGGAAAGAACGTCGGAAGGACCATTTCCCCGTTCAAGTGAAGTGCGGATGGAGCCTTGGGCAGAAATGCCGGGTGCGTCCGCATGACTACCTTGTCCTAGTGAAAGGTGGTATACGGTTCAGAGGCAACCAGCGCCTGAATCTCGCTGACTCTGCGAGCCGAGGTAATACCGACTAGTAAGGCCGTCATGATGGTGACCAGCCTGATCTCCACGCGTGCCATGGGCTTGAATGGTTTGTGTGCGCAGGGCGCCCAAGACTATGTTAAGGTCCCACACGGGGTGCGGTCTCTTGACGGACGGGTAGACATGTTTTTTTATAATAGGGTTGGAGGAGGAAAAGGAACAAGTTACTTACCTGTAACTGTTGTTCTCCAGCATGGGTCTGGCATGGATTCACATGATCATGAATATTCCCCGTCAGGCTGGGAATCCCCGGTAAAGAAAAAATCAGTATCAGTTACGTTTCTGATCTGACTTTCGTAGTAGTAACCAATCTCTGATCTCTGTGTCATACTGACCACAGCCAATGACTAACCTCTCCCTAAACCCCGCCTCTGGCAGCCATCCTCAGATTTGGTAGCACGTGAAGTGGCAGTATGACCAACTGAAGAGTCGCAGAAGGGTAGGAGGGAGGGTTCGCATGTGAATCCATGCCAGCCCCATGCTGGAGAACAACAGTTACAGGTAAGTAACTTGTTCCTTCTCCAGCATGGGGTCTGGCATGGATTCACATGCTCATGAATAAAAGAATACATAGCAGTACACACATGCACAACCACGGGAGGTGGCAACAGGCTCAACATTAAGCAATACAACAACTCAACATTAAGCATCTCTTACCTCCTCACCAGGCTCACCTTAGGCGAACAGGTTGCGCGGCACTGCTTGGCCGACCATGGACTCCTCCCTGGAATCCCGGTCGACGCAGTAGAATTTCCTGAAGGTGTGCGTCGACCTCCACGTAGCAGCCCTGCAGATGTCCAGCAGGGGCACACCAGATAGGAACGCCATGGTAGCTGTGATCGCTCTGGTGGAAGGGGCTCTCTGACGGCCGGGCAGCGGTCGGTTTGCCAACCGATGACAGTACATGATACAGCCGGAGAGCCATCTGGAAATGGAAGCCTTTGAGAGAGCCGGTCCACGTAGAACTTCAGCGCTCTAGCCACATCCAGCAAGTCCTTTCAGCCGGCGACGAAGGCGACGGGAAGAAAACAGGCAACACCAAGGGTTCGTTGAGGTGGAAGTCCGACGGCACCTTGGGCATGAAGGAGGGGTGCGTCCTGAGCACTACCCTCGTGTCGTGAAAAGTCAAGTACGGGGGCTTGCAGGAAAGGGCCTGGATCTCTCCCACTCGTCGTGCGGAGGTGATGGCCACAAGAAACGTTGTTTTCCACAACAAGAATTTCAACGACGCTGAGTGCATAGGCTCGAACGGAGGTCCCATGAGCTTGGTCAGCACCACGTTTTGCTCCCACGCCGGGGCCAGAGCCTTCACCGGCGGGAACGATCTGAACAGTCCCTTCATGAATTCTTTCACCAGACTATGAGACCACAAAGACGTCCGTCCCGTGGTTCTGGTGTATCAGGAGATCGCAGTAAGATGAATCTTGATGGAAGCGTGCGCTAGTCCAGCCTTGGCCAGCGTCAGTAGGTACGGCAGTACTTGCGGAGCCGTAATCCATAGAGGGTTAATCTTCTGTGCGTGGCACCAGACAGAGAACCTCTTCCATTTGTGTGCGTAGCATTTAAGAGTTGAGGACGCCCTGGCCTTTGCAAGAACCTCTCTGCAGTCGGCCAGTATGTTGTAACCCCCAAACTCTAGCGCTGCAGGAGCCAGGCCTGCAAGTTCAGTGACTTCGGGTCATGATGGAGGATGGCGCCTCCTTCCCTGGAGAGAAGATCCGCGTCCACTGGCAGCTTGATCGACGTGGACGCTGACAAGTCCAGAAGGTCCGGGAACCATATCTGCCTCGGCCACGCAGGAGTGACGAGGATCATCCTGCACCGTGACCTCTTGAGCTGGTTGATGAGCCGGATCAGCAACGGCAAGGGAGGGAACGCGTATAGCAACAGGCCCTCCCAGGGGAACGAGAAAGCATCGCCCATGCTCCTCGGCTGGGGAAACCTGCTGGTGAACCTCCGGCACTCGGAGTTCGTCGCCGTCGCGAACAGGTCGATCTGGGGTTCCCCCACCGTCGGAAGAGGCGGTCCACTAGATCCTGTCGTAGTTCACACTCGTGGTACGAGGGCAGCTCCCTGCTGAGCGAGTCGGCAATGGTGTTTTTTATTCCTGACAGATGAAACGGCACCAGAAACATCCCTTGGGCGACGGCCCAATGCCACAGATCCTGCGCCTCCTTGGACAGGGCTGGGGATCTGGTACCACCCTGCTTCCTGATGTAGAACATGGTGGTGGTGTTGTCGGTGAAGAGGGATGGAAGAAAGGACCTGAGGGCCCAAAACACTGCACGGAGCTCCAGGACGTTGATATGGAGGGATTTCTCCGCCAGAAGCCACATGCCTCTTGCGTGCAGATTTTCGGTGTGCGCTCCCCACCCTTCCAGGGAGGCATCCATGGTCACTGTCTTCTGGTGGCCCGGGGTCTGGAAGTCCATGCCTGCCGTCAGATGCGCGTGGGTGCCCCACCACCGGATCGCTCGTCGGAAACTCTCATCGAGAGTGATCCTGTCCTCGAAGGTGCCCGTCGTCTGGATCCAGCGAGCGTCCAGGAACTCCTGCAACGGGCGCATCCGAAGCCTGCACAGGCGGATGAGATAGAAGCAAGAAGACATCATTCCGAGGAGGGATTTGATGGACCTCACCTTGGCCGTGTCCGCAACCAGCATCCGCTGCACCTTGCCTAAGATGGCCCTCGTCCTTTCCTCCGAAGGCGAGGCCAGAAGCGCCACTGTGTCGAGTTTCGCTCTCAGAAACAGTGCATCCTGCGCGGGCGCCAGGTGGGACTTGGTGTAGTTTATGGAGAATCCCAGGTCCGTGAGTAGTTGGACGGTCCTCGCCGTGTGCTCCACGGGGAGCTCCCTTGTCTTTGCCCGGATGAGCCAGTCGTCCAGGTAGGGGTAGATCCCCTCCAGGCGCAGCCGCGCCGCCACCGGTGCGAGGCACTTGGTGAACACCCTGGGTGCCGACCTCAATCCGAAGGGAAGGGCTCTGAACTGGTAATGCCGCCCTTGGACCACGAATCTGAGAAACTTCCGGTGTCCCTTTAGGATGGGGGATATGGAAGTAAGCATCCTCCAAATCCAACGACGACAGGAAATCGCCCTCCTCCAGCTGACCCAGGACTTGTTGGAGGGTGACCATCTGGAACTTCTGTGCCTTGATGAATTTGTTCAGTCGTCGTAGGTCCAGGATGGGACGCCATCCTCCTGTCTTCTTCTTCACGAGGAAGTATCTTGAGAAAACTCCGGAGCCCCGAAGCCTCTTTGGGACGAGCTCGATGGCGCCTTTCTTGAGCATCGCCTTTACCTCCAAGAGAAGTTGAGGGACGTGATGTTCCTTCCTGGCCTCGGGGGGGGGACGCGCAGGCACTTCTTTAGAAACTCAAGCGCGTGACCCCGGGCTAGGGCGTCCAGCACCCAACCGTCGGTGGAGATGAACTCCCACACACCGAAGAAGTTCGCCAGCCGGCCTCCCACCGGGGTGCTTCGGTGGGGGCCCGACCCCACGCCCGGTTCAATCCTGCTTCGACGAGGCTTTGCCACCTTGTCCTCCCTGGCGACGACGGCGGGGCCCGCCCGGCTTGCCTCGTCCCCTGTAGGCCTCCTGTGACGACGAACGGGCCGCTTGACGGTAGGTGGAATATCTGCCGCCGGAACCCTTGGAGGCACCCTGCTTGCCTCCAGTGCTCCGAAAGGGGGGCCGTCGTTGCTGGAGAACACCAAGCGCCCGGGCCGTCTCCGCCTTGATGGCTTGCAGGGAATCGTCCACTGTTTTCCCAAACAGGTTGTTCCCGTCGAACGGCATGTCCAAGACTCTGGTCTGCACGTCCTGCCGGAAGTCCGTTGCCTTGAGCCATCCACGCCGTCTAAGGCACACGCCGTTGCCCAACTGGCAAAACCCGGTATCAGCGATGTCCGTCGCTACCGTAATGGTGTGGTCCGACGCCACCTCTCCTTCCTGCAAGATCTCTAGGGCCTCCGCCCTCTTGTCGTCCGGTAGGAAGTCCAGGAGGGGGGCGATCTTGTACCACAACTCCCTGTCGTATCGGGCTACGATAGCCAAGGCATTGGCAGCCTTAATCGTCGTTGCTGCCGATGAGATGACTCTGCGTCCCATCGTGTCCAATTTCTTTCCCTCGCCGTCCGGGGGGGAAGTTGACGTGGAGGCCGATGCCCCCCCACCGCTTTCTTCCTGGCTGCCGCGGAGACAACCGAGTCCGGGGTCAGCTGTGCCCGAAGGCACAAGGGGGCCGTGTCCGGGACCCTGTACTTCTTCTCGTACCGATAACTTCTCGCAGGCGCTGTGGATGGGTTCTTGAGGAGGGAGAGACGCTCATCCCAGATATCGTCCAGTAGGGGTACAGCGAGGACCGTCTTCCGCTTAGTCTCGCGCTGTTGATAAACGAAGCCTTCCTTCTTCTTCTCCTCAGGGCAGAGCTGGAAAAGCTTGGATGCCCTGGCGATCATGGCATGAAACGATCCAATCTCGTCGGGCGGGGAAGCCTGGGGAGGAGGTGATGACGGAAGATCCTCGCCGTAAACTGCGTCGTCTGTACCCGTCGCGGCCGTGTCGTCCCTGTGTCATCCCCCCGGGTCTTGGACGGGGAGGAGGGCTGAGAAGGGCGCGAGGGTTGAAAAGGAGGTGGAGGATGAATCCTTCTCTTAGGAGGAGGGCTCCCAGAAGGGCCTGGCTCCGGGTCCCCCGTCGGGAGCGGTGCCTCCGTTGGTGGTAACGGCAATCTCGTCCTCATCTCCGAGCATAAGGACTGTATAGCCAACAAAATGGCCGCCGAGTTGTCTTGCGGCACTGGTTGAAGGAGTTCCGACGGGCGGACAGGAACCTCGTCAGTACCCTCGACGTGCTCGTCGTCTCCCTCGTCGGGCCCCTCCCGATGGGCTGGTCTTCCTCCACGCCAATGCCGTGGCTTAAGACTTCGATCAGCTCCTCTTCAGAGGTTGAGGCCGAATCCACGATGGCCTCCTGCCCCCCCTTTTTCTTCTCCGTCTGAGGTTTCACGGGGGTCCTGTCGATGGGCTTGAAAGAGGACTCCCTCCGCGGTGGCAGGGAGACTCTGGGCCCCGAGGTCACCTCCACTGGTGTAGCCTCCACAAGCTGAGCCAGGGCTGTCGCGATTGTCTCGATAGAGGCCTTGGCCGGGTGGATCAAGGCTTCGCCACCTTGGGTGCGCTTACTGCCTTCTCCTTGGGGGGGTGGGGGGTCACCGCCTCGCTCCCCCTACGATGTAGCCTTCGAGCTCGACCGGGGCCTCTCCAGAAGCTTTGCCGGGTGCTCGGACTTCCTCTTACCCGAGCCAGAGCGTTGGCTCGTGGTCGATGGCGCCGGGGAGGTTGCGCCCTGCCTGGCAACCGAAGAGCCCGACCGTTCGGCGCTCCCAGTGCCCGTGGACTCACGGTGCTTGGCCTTCTGTTGGGCCCCCGTCGCCGGGGCGCCCTCAAAGGTCTTAGAAGACCGCTCAGACGACTTCTTTTTCTCGCCAGACGGGCTCTTCCCTTCCAGCCAGTTGGCGAGACGCAGATGGCGGTCCTTCATGGTCCGCTCCGACATGTTCCCGCAAAACGCACAGTCCTTCTCCACGTGCATCTTGTCCTCATGCAGGCAGTAGAGGCAAAGGGAGTGTTTGTCCTCCTTGAAGACATTCTGAAGCTGGCATGCAAGGCAGACCCTGAACAGCTTTCCGGGCGTCGATCTTCCCTTCTCCTGGGCCATGTCCGAGATGGGCCTGAGAAACTTCTGGAGTCCTCCAAAAGCATGGCTCGACGAAATCTTCACCCTTGAGGGGCGTAGAAGAATCCGACACGGGTCCCCGTTGATGGGATATAGAAACAGTGGAGCTTGAGGCTCTTTGACCGAAAAAAGAGAAAATGTTCCTATAAAAAAGCGCGAAAAACACACTAAAGCTCGAGAGCAATAGCATGAGGATCCCAACACTTGAACGTGCGGTAAAAATCTGAGGATGGCTGCCAGAGGCGGGGTTTAGGGAGAGGACAGTCATTGGCTGTGGTCAGTATGACGCAGAGATCAGTGATTGGTTAGTACTACGAAAGTCAGATCGGAAACGAAACTGATACTGATTTTTTCTTTACCGAGGATTCCCAGCCTGACGAAGGGGAATATTCATGAGCATGTGAATCCATGCCAGACCCCATGCTGGAGAAAATGCCCTTCTCCGAGTTCCTGTAAGCCCCAATGGCTGCAAGGTATGTACGGCAGGTGTCCACCTGAACGCCCGAATGAGCGAGGCGCACAGAAAAGGAGAGCACGTCGTCCAACCTGCAGGCCAAGGGATCAATTTGCTTGAAGTCAACCCAGTGGCAGAACCTGGTCCAATTACTCTTGTACTGAGCCCTGGTGGCTTTGCACCTGGTGCCCTGTATGATCTCCAGATTGGCCTGGGAGAGGCTTAGGTGCAGAAGCGTTACCTGCTCAGGTACCACGCTGTGAGGGCTAGTTTCCCTGGCACGGGTGGATGATTCTGCCCCCCCCCCTGCTGCGCCAGAAGATGTGCGGGGCCCGTCTGGATGTGTATAGGGCACCTCCGATAGGCTGAGGAGCTCCGAAAACCATGGACTGGCCGCCCACCATGGAGCAATCAGAATGAGGAGTCAGCGCGACTCCTTGATTTTGCAAATTACCCTGTGGATCAGGGGAGTGGGCGGAAAGGCGTAGGCCTTCATGCCGGTCCACTGGAGGTGAAATGCGTCACCCAGAGAGCCGGGGCCCTGACCCTGCCGGGATGCGAACTGTGGACACTTCCTGTTGTGCCAGGTTGCAAAGAGATCCACTTGGGGGTGACCCCACCTGTTGAACTCCTAAATAACAAGGTTGTTTAGCTGCCACTTGTATTTGTACCCTCCCAGCCTGCTGAGCCTGTCCGCTTCCAGGTTGGATTCCCCCGGGAGGTGAACTGCCGAGAGGAAAATATCATTTTCCAAGGCCCATTCCCACATGCTGATCGTCCAGGGTGGCTCCCCAGCCCTCGAGCAAGGAGTCTGTGGTGATGGTGGCCTGCGGAGCAGGCGGCCGAAAGGGCTTGCCCATCCGTAGGTTGCAGTTCATGGACTACCAAGTTAAGTCCGGGTGGAGAGATGGAGGAACGTTGATCGTCTCTGATTGCGAGCCTTGCTCCTGATTCCATGAGCCCGCGAAGTGCAGCTGAATCCTTCTCATCCTTAGTCTTGTGTGCGTCACAGCTAACAGAACTGCCGCTAGTAGACCCAAGAGATATTGGTACCACCATGCCGAAGTCACCACACTGCTGAGGAAGTGGGCGGTGGCCCTCTTGATGGTCGAGATCTTGTCTTCCGACGGGAAAATCCCTCGAAGCACGTGTCCCAAATGAGTCCCAGGAATGTCAGGGGCTACGTAGGGAGCAGCTGTGACTTCTTGATGTTGAGCGAGAAGCCCAGGTCGTGCAGTGTTCATAGTGGTCTGGGAAGAGTGGTGAACCGCTTCCGGAGATGTAGTCCTGACGAGCAAGTCGTCAGGGTATGGGTAGATGTGGAGGCCCTGCTCCCTGAGGAGGGCCGCTACAGCGTTCATGAGTCTGCTAAAGACCCTGGGGGCCGAGTTGAGGCCAAACGGGAGGACTTTGTATTGGAAATGGTAGCCCATGATCCTGAACCATAGGAAAGAATGATGGGGCTTGCCAAATCGGGACGTGTAGGTATGCGTCCTTCAGTTCCAGGGAGCACATCCAATCTCCCTTGTCCAATGTCTCCGGTATAAAAGCTGGCGTTACCATATTGAATTTTTGCAGGGGTAAGCAGAGGTTGAGGGTGGAAAGGTCCAGCACAACTCTCAGGCCCACCTCGTTCTTCTGAATGGAGAAAATCCTGGAGTAAAAGCCAAAGCCTCGCTGGGAGGCTGGAACTTGCTCCACTGCCTGGTCCTCTACGAACGACCGGATCTCTGCAAAAAGAGTTTCTGTCCCAACTTGTGGGAGTGGAGGGGAGGAGGGAGGAGAGGCTGGGTTAGGAAGGCGGTACCCCGTGGATCCTACGGAGAGGATCCAAGGGTCTGGAAAATTCTGGCACCAGAATTGTGCATGGAGAGCAAGCCTGCCCCCCACCAGAGACACGTGGACCCGAAGGGGCGTGTTATGCCTTCTTTCCCTCAGAGGCTGAGGAGGGGGACTGGAAAAAGCCCTTAAACCCCCCCGTCTTTTTGTTGTTTGCGCCGGTTCTGAGACGGCGAGCGGTCTGTCTGACTGGATCTGCGTTCCTAGAAGTCGTGGAACCCTCCATAGGTACGACCCTTCTCCGAGTGCTGCTGAGATTGGGTGTACGATTTGGGCGTGGTCTTAGTAAGAATTGATAAAGACTTTGCCGTTTGTGAGCTGTGCTTTTTGTCCAGCTCTTCGTCCGTAGAGGCTTGGAAGAGGCCCCTCCAATGGAAGATCTAGAATGCGCTCCTGGACATCCGGGTTGAACTTCGTTGCCTGGATCCAGGCTGTTCTCCTCATGTCTGTGGCAATGCAGATGGCACGGCCTGAGGTATCGATATGAGCCACTGTGGATTCCATGAGGTCCTGAGCACAAGCTTGGCTTCTGTTAGCCCCGCCCTAAAGTATGATTGCATTGGGTGGGGAGTTCCAGGAGGAAGTGTGCAATTTCCTGTCATAACAGTTGGTTGGCGGCAGCCAGCATGGTATCTGCGTTGGCCTGACGCAGGTGCAAAGAGGCGTTGGAGTAGATCTTCTTGCCATAAGCCTCCAAGATCTTCTCCTTGCCTAGCAGTGCCTCAGAAGAGGAGGCTGAGGATAGCTGAGGCTTGGAGTATAGTGATGCTGCAGCAATCACAGAGGAATGTGGCTAAGGGTGGGTCGAAAGCAAGAGTGTATCTCCCTCCACCTGCCTGTACTTGGCGTCCAGTTGTCGGTTGACCGGCTGGACCGAGTGGGGCTTGAGCCAACCCTTCTTGGCCAATTAGAACACATCGGTTTGCAGTGGAATCCCTGTCCTGGCAGAGAGGCATCTCGTGAGGACGTCAGCCAGAATCCCCTCTACTGGCTGTTCGACCTCGGGTTGGGGGAGGCCCAAGTACTCCGCCAGGCCAGCAAGACGTTTGTGGAAGGCCCTGGCTGAGGATGGCGTGTCCGGATCCTCCTCTTCATCCGTATCCTGCGGATCTGGAGGATCTTGTGGAGGAGGAGTAGATGGCGCCGGAGGCTGGGGTACAGGGACTGCAGCCGGAGGCTAAGCTGGCGGCAGAAGTTGCAGAGTTGGCTGTGGAGCCAGAGGAGGCGGCTGCACCAGGGCCTGGGGGTCAGATGGAAGCATCTGTGATGCTGCTAGCATGGCGGGGATGACTTCCCCGATGGAGTCTTTGTTAACCCCCATTTGAGGAGACCTCCTGAGGCTGAGAGACTTCTCGAAGAGCACCTCCTCACTGGGCAAAGAGGTGGCAGGGTGTGCCGACAGGGTAGCGGGGGCCTGCTGGAGCCGCTTCATACCCTGCCCATATAGACGCAAAGGAAAGCTGCCCCGCGCAAATGAAGGGTAGACTGTAGGCCAAGTACCTGGTTGAGGCCCGTCCCACCTTGACACTCGTTCTTCAGCGAATTCCTGGAATGGCGTCGGACGGGTGCCTCTTTCTGGCGCGGCAGCAATTTTGTTGAACTGTAACAAAACGAAAAGAAAATCCAGGTCATTTGCGCCCAATTTAGTAAATACGTGTTTATTATCAGGTTGGCCCTTTAGTGATAACACGTGTTTCGGCCCTTCATGGCCTTTCTAAAATCAGGGCTAGTATATCACATGTACATCCATATAATTCTGATATTAAATGTTTGAAAAACAGTTTGTAAAAAGTCACAAAATCAAGTGCAAGTACATCACAACCAATGCCAAACATTCATAAATCACAAACGACCAAAAATATAAAAATATATTGTATTGTGCACATGCACATAAATATGAATCCATATTTACGTGCAAACCAGTGACCAAATTGTGCACAAGAGACAGAGAAATAAGGGTTGGCATTGGGAGGGAGAAGAAGGGGTAAGTGAAAAAGTACACCAATATAATAAATAAAACAAAGTCAATATGTAAGTAACGGGGCTGGGGAAAGAAGGGACAGAAACAAACAAGCAGAAAACAAGAGAAGGAGATTTTCCATTAGTCTCGGTCATTTAAATCATATATTTCTGTTTAGTGCTATGTCGCCATGGTTTAGTGACTTACCCTCGCCGGGAGTCATTAACTTGTTTTTGTTTAGTTGAGCTGAACTGGGTAAAATCCCATCTACGTGAAATCTGGTGCCGTAATAATTAAGAAAGCACCAATTAGTCCTAGTACTGCAGTTAACCCAGTGTGTCATGTCATTACAATTTGTACACAAAGTGTAGATCGTACCCGTTTAGTACTTTGTTTAAGATGAACCCTCCTAGATTGTATATTAGAACCCAATATAACATCTTATGAGTACCAAAAGCAAAAAAAGGCTGTACTTTGAACTTACTTTGCTGACCGTCAGTCATGCGCGTTGGCTTGTTCCGAATTCGAAAATGGCCGGCGCCATCTTGGGACTAATTGTTTGGCAGTTCCCAAGGTGACGCGTAACCACATCTGCCGCTGCGTTGTTGTTCCCTAGCAAATCGTAAGCGAAATACTAAACTTGCTACTTGATTATTGGTGCTTTTTTGCAAATGTGCGTCTACGTGTGTATGCATCAATGTGTACCACATAAGCTAAATATGATATGTTAACAATGCGGGCTCCATTATTCACTTTTGTGCAGGTTGTCGTGGCAACTTTAGCTTATGTCTAGGAGGGTTCATCTTAAACAAAGTACTAAATGGGTACGATCTACACTTTGTGTATAAAATGACATACTGGGTTAACTGCAGTACTAGGACTAATTGGTGCTTTCTTAATTATTACGGCACCAGATTCCACGTAGATGGGATTTTACCCAGTTCAGCTCAACTAAACAAAGACAAGTTAATGACTCCCGGCGAGGGTAAGTCACTAAACCATGGCGACATAGCACTAAACAGAAATATATGATTTAAATGACGGAGACTAATGGAAATCTCCTTCTCTTGTTTTCTGCTTGTTTGTTTGTCTGTCCCTTCTTTCCCCTGCCCCGTTACTTACATATTGACTTTGTTTTATTTATTATATTGGTGTACTTTTTCACTTACCCATATTCTCCATCCCAATGCCAACCCTTATTTCTCAGTCTCTTGTGCACAATTTGTTCACTGGTTTGCACATAAATATGGATTAATATTTATTTGCATATGTACAATACAATATATTTTTGGTTGATTGTGATTTATGCATGTTTGGCATTGGTTGTGAATTGTACATGCAAATCAATGCACTAGGATTTTGTGACTTTTTACAAACGGTGTTGTTCAAACATTTATTATCACAATTATAATGATGTACATGTGATATACTAGCCCTGATTTGAGAAAGGCCAGGAAGGGCCAAAACACGCGTTATCACTAAAGGGCCAACCTGATAATAAAGACGGATTTACTAAATTGGGCGCGAATGTCCTGGATTTTCTTTTCGTTTTGTTCCTACTGTGTATGACGGGTTTTCCTTGGTTTACCGTCAATCCAGTGACTTGCAACCATACAAATATGTACATGTGGAATCAAGGATCTTAAATCCACATTCCACAGTAAATTTCACCTGTTAAAAGCAATTAAACCATTCTAAGCTACAAGTGTTGAATTACGAGTCGCCAACTTGTACCTAGAAGCCTAGCTCTTATGTAATATTTTGTTGAGCTGCCTGCCATGTGCCTGCGACGTGGTGCTTGGCCCACTGGGTCCGGCCTCGTCCAAGACTCTTGCGTGTGGATCACAACGGCCCGGTAGGTGTGACACTCTCGACCCGGGAGTCGGTAGAGCTGCATTTAGGCACCCCCTCGGCCTTATTTCCGGTATTAGGGCGTATCCCCTCGGCCATGGTGCCAGTAAAAGAGCGTAGCCCCTCGGGTGTAGACCCGGAAAAAGTACCTTTCGGTCCCTCAACACTGCGCCCGGGAGGATACGAAGATCCCTAGACCCAAAGGCCGGTAGCTGTAGCAGCCTCGGTGCATGTGCCAGTAGAAGGACCTGGCCGGTACCTCCCACGCGGGGAGTCGCTGGGAAGGAGTATCTTTTGCGGGGTGCGCTGGAAAATATCGGCCCTACCTTGGGCCTGGTTCGATGCTTCACGAAGTTCTTGAGATCCTCTGGAAGAGCTCCCTCCACCTGGCTAGTCTGTTCTTCAGCGCCTTCGAGGACAGAGAGTCACACGCCGAACAGGATTGCCAACCGTGGTCTGAGCCAAGGCAACGTAGGCCGAGGGCGTGGGGGTCTGAAATTGGGAAGAGCCCGTTGCAGGATGGACACCTGCTGAACCCTGTAGAAGTCGACATGCGCCAGGGAGGAGCGTGACACCTGAGGACCGAGTACCTGAATGATAGCTAAGACCAAAAAAAAAAAAAAGTAGTACTATCCGCGCATGGAATTATTTGGCCGAAGCCAAACCCAGGAGCTCTGGTGAATTCGGCCCGTTCCTGTCAACGCGGAATGGGGGACTGAGGTGTGGCACCGAAGGGCGGAGTCAGGGCAGCGCATGCTGCCTGGGCCGCACTCCTGCGCACCTCTCAATTTAAAGTGGGAAGAAGGTTTTTTCTGGTGAAAAAGGTTTCGTCTCTCCATACAGTATGGAGGAAAGGGGACGAGACGCAAGAGTACATTGTAGAAGAATTGTCCGTCCTAACCAGAACCAGCCTGTCCCCGATTAGGGGTAAAAAAGCCTTGAGGGCTAGGCCCACTGCCCCGAGTTCGAGCAGATTGATATGTAGGAGGGCTTCCATCTTGGACCATGCTCCATGAATTGCATAGCCCTCCACAGTAGCCCCCCACCCCATGCCGAAACAGAGGAGTGTGTTGTCACCACCATGGTAGGCGCTGGTCAGGTAAAGGGGGCTCACACTGAAACATTGCTATTCATGAGCCACCAGCGAAGTTTGTCCAAAAGAAGCAGTGGTATTCGGATCCTGTCCAACTGAGACCCCGTCTCCTGATCCCAGTTGGCCACCAGGTGGAGCTGGATGTGCAGCATCTTGAGACAGGCATGCTGCATAGTCAGCAAACAGGAGGCCATCAGGCCAAGAAAGTGCTGGAACCACCATGCTGTGGTGGACGAGTTGGCCACAAAGTATCACCATGACCACCCATATCTTGATGCAGCGGTGCACTGGCCCACAGGTTTATACAAGAGCCTATTGACGGAGCTCATCGAATAATATATGCTTTGTGATGTCCATACACACCTTGAAAAAGACCCATGTTGGGTCGCAACACTTGTCGGCTGAGTGTATTAATAAATCACCAACAACCAACCAGACTGCTCCAATTCTTTGTAAAATCTGTATACAATCATACAAAGAGTCATTACTTCAATGAACCAGCGCCCGGGTGATAGCGTTTTTTCATCCCAAATGTACTCTTGGTCAAAAAGTGCCACACCACCTTGCGGAGGGACGTAAGCCTCTCGGGCGTGGGGAACACCCGCTGAACGTTTGTGTTTCAACGCATCCTGAGGAAGATCATTTCCTGAGACAGGCATAACTGCGACTTCCTACGGGTGAGGGAAAAACCCAGCTGATGAAGGATAGCCGCCAATCTCTGGTAGGAGTGTACTACCCCTTCGGTTGACCCCGCCCTCACCAACCAGTTGTCCAGATAAGGGAATAGATGGCCCTCCAAGCGGAGAAGGCCAGCCACTGCATTCATCAACTTCTTGAAGACACAAGGGGCCGAATTCAGGCCGAAAGGGCAGCACTTTGTACTGGAAGTGGTACGACATAAGCGTGAACCACAGAAACATCTGATGCAATTGATATATGGGTACATGAAGGTATGCATCCTCGAGTTCCAGGGAACACATCTACTCCCCTGCACACACAGACGTGGCTATGTGCACAGGAGTAATTGTCTTGAAGCGTTCCAGTGGTAAAGAAAGATTTAGAAACGACAGGTCCAGGACTACCATCAGCCTACTCTGGTTGTTCTTGGGTACCTCAAAAATCTTGGAATAGTAACCAAAGCCCCTGTCTTGTGGGATGTATTTACCCATGCATCCGAGCCCTACCTCAAAACTGTGCAGTACTGACATGGAAAACATCATGATGGCCAGAGTTTCCCAGAAAATGTACAGGGAAATGCAGGAAGAATAGGCTGCCACTCATTTTTGCCGATGTTATGGGCACAGAAGGACACTGCCTAAAACAACCATTGGACTACCCATACAGTAGTCTGAAACCATTGGGAATGGCAATGCTGATTGCCAAAAGCAAACCCATAACTGTTGGGAATTCATTTTCTTAAATCCCAAAAATGGGTGCAGTACCAGTACTCACCACTATCCAAAAGCCGGCGTTTTAAAACCACCAGATTTTGCAAAACTGAATAAATGAACCCAAAACAGGCCAAAGAAAGACTTACTGAGAGGTGGATCCAATGTAAAGTTATATTCTGAAGTGACTTGAAGGTTTATAACAAGACTGGCTGAGCTGGGGATTTCAGCAGTTTAAGTAAATTTGGATTGAAAGACATTAAAAATCTCAAGGTTTAAGAGAAATGAGTGACCTACTTTGAGTGTCACATAGGTTGCAATTGTTTAAATGTCATAGTTTTGAACTTAGAATCAGCATTCTAGCTGCATATGTAAAAAAATTGTCTTGACTTAAACTGGGAAACAAAAAGTGACATTTTATCTGTAACCTGGCTTAAGGAACTGAATTCTGCCTGGCAACTACCCCCATCAGGAGTGAAACTTGAGTCACAGCTGTGTTCCCAGGCCTAGCTGCCCTTTTGCTGCTCACACCAAAAGGGATATGACACTTCCCTGATTGAATTACCTGGGCTCTGCAGGAAATTGAACAAAGCCCTGTCCTGACTCAGGCAAATGTTTTATTGGCGGGAGTCGTAAATGGAGCTTCCTCTTGGCAGAAGCTGGGAGGGACAGGGTCTCTGAGCTTGCCAGAAACTGGAAAGACTGGTTTCTGTACCATGTGACATGAAAAGACACACCTCTATAGCCAGAATATGGTTTTAGAAAAAGATGAATAACTCATAGAGCGGACATGTGAAAATTGTATAAATGACACCATAATTCTTGTGATTTTTCTGCCCACATTTTAAGAGGTTTTTAGAACCGGTGGCATGTTCAGGGGGGTTTTAGCGGAAAAGAGGATATTACTCAAAATGTGTGCATGTGAAAAATCTGACACTTCATCAACTAATGTCCATACTCCTTGCGCACATGTGTGTAAATTTGGGTCAATGTCCGGAATTGCAAAATCAGTTAAAAAGTGAAATATGTGCCATTTCTGAATGCAAGCCCCCAGGAAGAGCAAAGTTTGGACAGGGTATATCTCCTGTGATATGTGATGTTTGCATGTAATTTTAAACCAATGTTTACCTGTGCAAATATGTCTTTTGTTATCAAATATAGAATGTGTGCAATTTGACTGGGGAGTGTCCTCTCTGCAAGCCATAAAATGACATCACGCTGACACACACTTCCTTCCCCAATCAAGGGAGAAATGGAAGCTTGGCCAATGATAAGTGGAGAGGGGCTGGCTAGTGATGCTGCTCACACACACCCATTTTAAAAACACATAAAAACAGAGAGACAGGACAGATAGGGACCTTCAAATCCATTTGCAGCTGGAAGCTCTGCCGGGAAAATCCATACTTTACCTCCATCAATCTCTAGAGAAAGCTGTGCAGAAAGATCCAGACTTTAAATCCCTCAATCTCCAGAATCCAGAGAACCAGAGAGAGCTGACCCAGATCACTGTGAAGTGCAGATACCAGAGTCCAGTCCTAAACCTGACCAGATCCGTGGCAAGGCATATTTCTAATATATTGTGAGTACCTAGAAAACTGTGCAGAACCAATCTCTTAGTTAAAATAATATAATCCAAGCTATTTTAATCTAAGTAGAACTGCCTCCTAACTGTCACCTGTCATTTGTAAAGCTGTCACTTGTCATTTTCTAGTTGCAAGCTGCACTTGTCTTTATGAACTTTAAAATTTCAAATCTGAAAAACGACCTTTATTTAATCGCTCATATCTCCGTGACCGTTTGTGCTAGAGACTTGCAGTAACTTTCATCTGGAAGCTGAGATCCTAGGCTTTCCTAGGACCCCAAAACGATAGTGATAGTCCTTGTAGTTCCTCTGTAATCGCGCCAGACGCATCCGCGAATTTTGCCGCGATTTGAAAATTTCTCCACTTGCAAAAAGATAGCTGCTTTTGCTTTCCTCTGAAAAAAAATCGTTTGCCTTATAAAATCTATCCCTGCATCACTGCTAGAGTGAGCCTGAGCTAATATTAACTTGATTTCACTCACCCTGAACCTCTAAAGGGAATTAAAAGCATTTTAGCATATTTTTTTTCTTCATTTCCAGCACATTTAAAAGCATTTTGCCTGTGTTTTCAACTTCTGTAGTCTAAGTTGCTGGGGTGAACTGAATCACATTTGATTGCATTTCTGAGAACTGTGTGCTTCCCTCCATTTCCTTGCATTGCATAAAAGGGGGGGGTGAATTGTCCAAGAAAGTGATTACATTGTCTTTGCTGAAATCCTATCAAGTTATTTTCTGTACTGCATTTCATTCCACATTGCATCCATTTGAAACCATAAAAGTATTGTTGCTATCTTATCCATCCTATAACCACTCATCATTGATTATAAAGAAGTGTGCTAGTGCCAGATTCTCCGTTGTTAATCTTTATCATATCAGATTAAGTGTGCTATTCAATTATTAATTTATTATAAAGTGTGATATATAGATATATATTGCTTTACTTCTCAAATAAACCTTTTAACTTGCAAAACAGAACTACTTCTTGGCTCAGTGGGGTCAGGAGGATTCCAAGAGAGGGGTGTTATATAGGGGTAGTCATCCAGAACGCATGAACTGGACATAAAGATATATCAATAAGGGTTTTCATTCAGTATTCTAGACTAGGCGTTGACTTGGCTGTAGTGCTGAATTGAATCCTCTTACAAATTGGGGGCTCGTGCCGGACGTTTGGGTTAGATCTACCATTTGTGCAGATTAATACAGCGTGCCAGCTGACCAGATACACATATCCGGTCGGATCACCACGCTGTGTTACGCTGTAAAGCATTCCTCAAAAGGGACACTCCAAGAAAAGTTCTGTTCTGCAAAAATAAAATACAAACTTCTGTAAGTCAGGACAGAGACCAATCTCTAGAATGACGACCTTAGTAGACATGAAAATAGCCAGAGAGCACTTCTTACATAAGTTATTTGTGAGAGGTGAATGGGCTGAGCAGGGCCAGGAGGCCTGGTTGCAGGCCATCACGCGACAGGCCACTGAAACAGGGTCAGACTTATGGAGAGATCAGGGTCCATTACATGTGGCCCTGAGTGAACTATATATGGCTCCTAAGGCCAAAGATGAACACGACAAGATTGTTAGGATAGCGGCATATTTATATTTATATATGGGAGCCATACAGAATAAATGTGTTGAAGGCCATGATCTGGCAAAAAGGCAACAGATGGCGTTAGAGAAGGCCCAATCTGATCTGGACTCTTCTGAGCAAAGGCTGAACAGAAGCCAGGAGTCAGAAAATGAGACCAGACAGTACATCACTAAAATAAAGGAGGATATGGATGTGCTGCAAAAGGAAAAGTCAGAACAGGATACCAGATTTCGGGCCTTGCAGAAGGAACACCAAGAAGGTTTGGACTCCCTACTGCAAAGCCAGAAAAAGCTGGAGCAACAACTGGACTTCAACAGGGTATGCGCTGAGCAGGTAGTCACCCTGCAAGGCCACCTAGATAGGGAAAAGGCAGAAAGCAATAAACTGATTCTGAAAGACCTGGATACCCAGGCAGAGTTTGATGAAGAGCGCCGGAAAGCTGGTGCCCTTCAAAGGCAGAGGGACGACCTGGCAGCACAGATGCAGGCTCTCAGTCACTTTAGGCCAGGAAGTCTGCCACTTAAAAAAGGAAATTGAAGAAAATCACCTGGCCCTCCAGGGGCTGGGTGACCTCCAAAAAGAAAACCAGAACTTGGTAGAGCACACCAGAAGGGTGGAAGATGCTCTGGCAAGAAAGGAGCAGGCCGGTAGGGATGGGACTCAGGAGGTAAACCTCCTGCAGCAAAGACTGGCCCAGTTCTCCAGGACCAACCAGGAAGCACAGAGGGAAAATGAGGCCCTCTGTCAACACAATGATAGGCTCCAACAACAGGTAGCGATGCAGGAGAGACTGATAGAGTCTAGTAAGGCCTTGACTGAGGAACTGAAAGCACAAATGCAGGCTCTTGCATTGCAACAGGGAGCAGGGGCGGATAGAGATGAGGTCCGCTGGGAAAGAGAGACTCCTGACCATAACCTCAGGAGCCCTAACACCAGGGGCCTTCATCTCTCCCAGTCCCTGGACTCTACCACCCCCATGTCCCCTGGCGCACATGAGCACAGGGCCACAGGGATGGCAGATTACTATCCAGCTAAAAGTATGGGGCTCATAGGCCAGTACCACTCAGGAATGGAGGGGTGGGCATCCGGGTATGGGCACCCAAGTACAGTACAGTTCAGTGGGGAACCCCAGGAGAGTAGGCCCATTAAGGGCATCCTGAAAACCTCTGCCCAGTTAGGTCAGTGGGGGGGGGTACCCAGCAAATCCTGGCAGCAAGGAGGGATCTGAGGACTCCTCCGAGCACCACAGGAAAAAGGAGACCAGGTCCCCACATTCTGCCAGCCATTCCCAGGCTCGCAGAATCCGGGAAAACCTGGAAGAACAGACAGGAACCTCTGGGAGCAGTGCCTCTGAGTCAGAGGATGAATGGACAAGGGTTACCCGAACCAAAAAGGCCAATAAGGCAAAAAGGGCCTTACTTAAGGACCCCTTAAAGCAGATTAAGGCGATCAGGAGCGTCATCACGCCTTACCATAAGAACGCTAAGTATTCTGTTTGGGAGCACTTAGAGTTGTTTGAGCAAATGATGGAGACTTTCCATTTGAAGGACAGCCAAAGCTGTATCCAATATGTAAAGTGGACATTCTCCCCGGAATACTCCAGTTTCTTTGCGGGGCTGGAGGACCAAAATCATTTAAGATGGTCCACCTATAAGGCGGCCATCTTGAAACATTTTTCCATTCATAGAAATCCTCAAGAGGCTCGCAAGGCAGCCTACAATTTGCAATGTGGGGAGGATCAGGCCCCACAAGAATTTGTGCAAGAACTGAAACGTGCTTTTGCGCAGACCACCAGAAGGGTGCGCACAGACAGTAGAGAATTCATCAATACATTTTTTCATGCCTTGCCCAAATACATAATGACCCAGCTCGTGAGGGATTTTCACGAGAAAAGATCTTTAGACTGGGTCCTTGAACAGGCTACCCGGATCTATGAGGTGCAGAAACCGGTAGATAGCAAAAATAATGCTCAGAAAAACCCCAAAGCCAACAGCACCCCTGCTGCTGCCAAGGTGGCAGAGGTAAAGGTCACCCCCGTTTTAGAGTTGGAGATGGGGGGGCCTAAAAACCTACCTGCACCTAATAATGCTAGGCCCAGAAGGTCCTCGGGCCAGTCACAGACAGGGAGCCAGGGAGGCAGCCCCACAAATGGGGTCCCTCGCTCTCCTGATTATGTAAGTCCCCGTTACAAGGGAAATCGACCCATCCTGGGTTATGTGTGGACTCCTCCAGCCCAAGGGGGGGGGATCCAGCCAAGCACCTAACCCAGGGAACTTCCCTCCCAACTTCCCACAGGAGGGCAGAAATTCTCCAAATCCTGGGCAGAACTTTTTCCCCAGGTATCCACCCAATTTCCAACCCCAAAATCATCCATCCTTCTTTCCCCAATTCCCTGAGCCCAGACAACCTAATCCGGGAGAGGGGAGGCCAAGGGTGGAGGGGTACCCAAATCTTCCCAACCCGGGGTATTACCAGAGGAGGGACAGCTACCCTTCCCGGGATCAGCCCAGGGGAGAAAAGAGGGCCCCGTATCAGCCTGAGCGGGTTTCCCAGTTAGAGCGCCAGGTTCAAAACATGGCGCGGGATCTGGGTCACATACTGAGGGCTCAGCAGAACCCTCAGACCGGCATGCCGGCGCAGAACGCACCCAACTCTGGACCTGGTGCCCCAGAACAATGACGGGGCAGCACCCCGATAACTCACCGGTTCCCAGGGAGGAGGCACAAAGGGAAGGGGGGTGTAAAGCCTTGAGGGAAGCTTCCTTCCTCACTTGTAAACAGCCCCTGGAAACCCAGGAACCGGAAACAAAATCTCTTGCCCCTGAAAGTCTGCCTCCTAAGGAGCAGAGGGGGGGTAGGAGAAACAAAAGACCCAAACAGACTCAGTTTGAGGAGGAGGTACAGATCTTCCAATTTGAGGGAGAGGGATCCTCAGAGGATCTTGGGAAAAGGATCTTCTCCTTCAGAGATGGGGGAACTCCTCCCAAGGAAAAATGGGTCCCTAGGGATGCAAATCCAGACTGGGGAGATGTGGAGACTGAGCTACCGCCGCCCACCATCTCATCCCAGAACCAACAGCAAGAAAATCCCCTGGTTCAAACCCATCCTGGTGACTGCCTCCAAAAAGGGGGGGGCGGCCCGGAACCGGAGCCAGGGGAACCCACAATGGCTCTGATCTCCAGTTGCCAACTTTTTCTTTCAGATTCCCAAGGCTCTCCACAGAATTCTGCCCAAATCTCTTCGCTAGCGATGTCCAAAACCAGAAAGTTAGCCCACCAGTTGTCCAAAATTATCTGTGCCCCCTTGAGGAGAAGGAGGGAAGATACTATGCCCCGGTACAAGTACAGGGGCAGGGTACAATTTCAGCGCTGGTGGACACGGGATCTCAAGCTACCCTTCTGTCCAGAAGGGCCTTTGACGAACTGAATGCAGGAAGGGGAGAGAATTACCAAATTCCTCTCACCTCCCTTCCTGGACAACTGCAGAACTTTGACGGGAAGGAAATTCCCGTCGAGGGGACGGCAGACTTGGACATTAAAATTGGGCGACACAAGTTGAAACACCCGGTCATAGTTGTGACTCCAGAGGGCACCCCTTGTTTACTGGGGAATGACCTCCTGAGAAGGTTGTCACCCCTAATAGATTGTGTAAACAAGGTCCTCTGGACCCAGACTAGCCGACCAATAAAATTAAAACAGAGTGTCAACCATGTTAGTTTAAACGGCACCTGCCACATGGTTGAACAAAAACCTGACCAAGTAGAATTTCACTTCCAGAATAGCCAAATTCCAGACGTGACAGTAATAGCAGTAGGACAACAGACTGGTGATGGGGGGTCCTCTCTGTTTCTGAAAATCAACCTTCCTTCCAGTTTAAGGTGGTATTCCACGCTGGAAGGAAACACTCTGAAATTCTTTACTAATCCACAATCAGAAACTCCCACTCCTATAGTCCAGAAAGATGTGAAATCAGCTCAGAGCCTGGCTGATATTCAGCAAATTGGAGAGCAGTTGTTCATCCCTGTCCAGTTAAATGATGGGAAGGACTCTGTTCTCGCTCGAGTGTGTGTGAACAACGGTAAGAGCTTCATCAGCGAAGCCATGTTCCGCCAACTCCCAAAAGATCCAGCCATTCCCACCTTCAGACCGATAGACAAATGGGAAATGGACCTGGAAGCACCTAATTCCAAACATCTCCTGCCAAGCAGGTGTATGCTCAAAATCTCCATTGGCAAGAAGAGCATTGTCCATAATTGTTGGGTCGTGCGAGACGTCCCTGCCGCCTTTTACTTAGGCAGTGACATTCTCAATCGCTTTGCCATTAGTTTGGACCTAATAAACTTCAAAGCTTGGTCCCGATTAGCGGATAATCCCATGGGCTTTGATGATCCAGAAAAAGCATTTAGGTCAGCTCAATTGCTACCTTATGCAGTTGAAATTCAGATTAAAGAGGAAGTCACCATCCCAGAAAGGACCCGACAATTCTCCCTGGAAGTGAAAGTTAAAAGAGGACAACATTTGAAAAACCCTGATGCTTACATACATCTAAATGCTTCTCTCCAACAGCAAGGGTTAGGGGTAAACCCAACACCATTAGTCAACATAGAACATGACACCATTCCAATAGAGGTGGATAACAGCGACTTAAAGAGTATTACTCTAGCCGCAGGCACCATTATTGGAATGGCGGTTGATGACCGACATTTCTCCATTGATCTTGGCAATGAACTGTTAGGGCCAATCCCCAAGGACTGCTTTGACAGTGACAGTGATGACAACACAACACCAGACAGGATTTTTACCCGGCATGGGGGGAACTTCCTGGTGTACACTTCCTGCCCCTATGGTAAGGAAGATGTGACTTGTGACTTCAGGAGGGATGAGGTGATTTTCCAGGTCCATGAGGGCTGCCTTTCCCACCTGAAGCCTCCAGTCCAAATCAGCACTCTGACCAGGGACTTCTCCACCCAGCTGGAGGAGGCCGCTGAAATAGCCAAACCAGAAGTCTTTCCAGGCTTCAGGCAGATGGTGGAAGAGAGAGTCAACCTAGCTGATGCCTGTGTGACTCTGGAACAAAAGCAAAAGTTGAAACAAGTTTTCTTGGATTTCCAAGATCTCTTTGCGGTAGACTCATATGACTGTGGTCGCACTGACATCCACACAACAACAATCCCCACGGACCCTGGCATGACTCCTGTGTTTGTGAAGCAATATCGCTTGCCTCTCGCATCAATGGAGTCCCTTACTGAAATAATTAAGAACCTTGAGTCCCGGGGAATAATCCGTCCAGTCCACAGCACCTTCAATAATCCGGTGCTGGGAATATTGAAGCCAAACGGCCAGTGGAGACTCTGCGCTGACCTCAGGGAGCTCAACAAACGGGTCCATACTTCCCGATGGCCTCTTCCCTACATTGACCAAGGGCTGGCCCAGATTCAGGGGTCACAGGTATTCACTGCAATAGACCTGACCAATGGATACTGGACTGTGCCTGTCAGTAGGGAGGACCAATACAAACTGGCTTTTACCTTTGAGGGCCAGCAGTACACATGGACCCGGACTCCTTTCGGATACCTCAACTCCGGTAATGAGTTCAATATCTTCCTACATAAGGCCATGCCCGACCTGGGTGCGAGGGGTAACCTGGCTTATGTATATGATGTCCTCATCAAAAGTTCATCTGTGGAGGAACACATAGCGGAGATCCGTTATGTTCTGACGCAGTTGAGGGCCGCCGGAGCAAAACTTTCCTTTCAGAAAGCACAGTGGTGTAGAACCCGTGTTAATTTCTTGGGGCATGAGATTACTCCTCAGGGTCTCTGTCCCCAGGAAAAGAAAGTGGAAGCACTTGAAAAATTGAAAGACCCCACAACTCTGCGGGAACTAAGGAGCCTCCTTGGACTGACTAATTACAGCAGAAAGTTCATTGAGGGCTACGCAGAGATCACCAGACCCCTGATTCATCTCCTGAAGGGGGGGGTCAAGTGGGAATGGGGTCCAGAACAAGCCGAGGCAGTAAGACAACTCAAGAGAAGCCTCTCACAAGCGCCTTGCCTAGCTTACCCTGTCAGAAACAAGGAGTTCTTCCAGGAGACAGGGTTCTCTAATACGTGCTTGACGGCAGTATTATACCAAAAGCATGACAAGGTCAATAAAGTAATCTCCTATGCGAGCAAAACTTTATCCTCTGTGGAGGAAAAATTCAACGATTGTGAGAAGGCACTCCTGGCGACGGTGTGGGCATTGAAGAATTACCGCCCGTTTATCCATGGGGAACACATCATAGTGGAGACTCCACACCAGCCTCTGCAATATCTCCAAAGTGATAGAATCCGGACCGGAAATGTGAGTAATTCCCGAATTACTTCCTGGATTCTGTCAATGCAAGGCTTTCCTGTGGAGGTCAAATATGGCCAAAACAAGAAGAGTCCCCTCGCGCAAGGTCTGGCTGACTTGCATGATTGTGCCAGAGAAAACTGTCTCGAGGACGAAAGTCTAAAAATCAAGGACAACACGGAGGCATACCTTAATTCCCCACACAAAGTCTTTGAAGAGGACAAGTGTGAGGGAATGCCCACTGTCTATGTGGATGGATGCTCTTACCATGTTGACAACAACGGGGAGAAAGAACTGGTGGCCGGCGTAGGGAATGCATGGGTGAATGAGTCCCCAGAACCCTCCGCTGGATACAAAATTGGTCCCCGAAGTAGTCAGGTGGCAGAATTGATGGCTGTGTATCAGGCCATCCTCACTGCTGTCCAGCATCAACTCCGCAAACTGGTCATAATCACAGATTCGGATTATGTACGGAACGGGTTAGTGGAGCACCTGGTTAATTGGAAAACCAGAGGCATGTTATGTGCTAACAACAAACCCTTGAAACATGGGAAGTTGATCCAAAACATTGATGATCTCGTCACCTCGAATGAGATGACCATCTATTGGAAAAAGATCAAGGGTCATTCCAAAGTAGAGGGACCAGACAAAACTGGAAATGACTTAGCTGATCAGCTGGCCAAAACCGGGGCCATCCAAGGGGATCTAATTGAGATTGAGTCCCTGTTGGGGGAAATCCAGGTCACTGCTATCACTAGGTCCCAGACAAATGCTCACAACGACCTTTCAATTGCACAATGGAGTAAGGAGACCCCTGATGCTGATTTGATTACAGCTCAGAAGGGGGATCCAATAATTGGTAAATTTTACCAGCACCTTGAGGACCCTGAGAACTTTCCCCTGACGGATACCGATTACATTGGAAAAGAGGACCTAAGAGTGTTGATGAAATGTCCAAAAATGTTTCGAATCCAAGACGGTTTGCTGGTAAGGAAATCCAAAGCTGGCCACGATCAGTGGGTGGTTCCTACCTCATTCCGAAGCCTGATGTTAAGTCACGCCCATGATGCGGCCACCGCCGGTCATAGGGGGTTTCACACAACACTGGAAATCTTAAGAGAAGTTGCATACTGGCCACACATGGGGCAGGACCTCGACCAATACTTGAAGGGGTGTCTCGTGTGTGCACAATTTCAGCCATCATCCCTCACGCACCGCGCGCCTCTCCAAAAGCGGGGGATGACACTGCCATGGTCAGATTTACAAATCGACTTTGTAGGCCCCGTGATTCGCTCTGCTAGGGGGAATAAGTACATGTTGACTGTCACATGCTTGTTCACCAAGTGGGTGGAATGTCTCCCAGCCCCAAACTGCAAGGCAGAAACGGCAGCTGCCTTGATGATTAACCACATCTTTTCCCGTTTTGGTCTACCTCAAAGGATTGAGTCAGACAGAGGTAGCCACTTCACCAGTGAAGTAATGACAAAGATGTGGGAGATACTGGGGGTCAAGAGAAAGCTGCATATTGCTTACAGGCCAGCTTCTTCTGGGGCAGTAGAGAGATATAACCGGACAATTGTGAGCATATTAAAGAAGTTTGTGGCAGATTCTGGGCCAAGTTGGGATATCCGATTACCTCTGGTCCTAATGGCCATCAGATCTACCCCTTCATCTGCAACCAAAAATGTCACCATTTGAGTTGATGACTGGACGCAAGATGGTGCTTCCGCAGCATTTGCTCTATAGGACCCAAGAGCAGACACTGATAAATGCCTCCACAACTCATGAGTATGTGGAGAATTTAAGGAAACACCTTCAACATGCTTTTGCTTATGCTCAGCGGAATCTAGAAAGATCAGCTGATAGCATGAAGACCCATTATGACCTGAAAACTTCCAGGAAGGAATATCAGGTGGGAGACCGGGTCTATCTATACAACTTCCAAAGGAACCAGGCCAAGCAGCGCAAATTTTTGCCTACATAGAAGGGACCCTTTGAGATCATCGACAAGATCTGCCCTGTGGCCTACAAAATCCACATCCCCAAAGGTCCTTTGGCAGCGGGGGAAGACAAGTGGGTCCACATAAACCAGTTGAAATGTTGCCATCCCAGGCACGCTCTGCAACAACTGGAGGAATCCTCTGGAATCCTAGCGGGTACTGTCTCAGACTAATTCAGTTCCAACCATAAAACATACCACATCTAGTCTCTAAAATATTGTGATTTGCATGAAACTGTCTCTTAGTTATACTGTTCTTTTTTCAAAATAAGAATGTAATGTTTCGTTATGATGAAATGCATATGCTGCCCCACTATCTCAACAGTGGTGGAAATGTCCATGAATAGGTATTGCCGCTCTTCCTTTGTCGTCCTAGGAGAAAGAAAACCTTGAGACGGGCCAAGGAGGACGATCCGGAGACCGCGAGCAGAGACGCAATGGGCCCGGGGTACCGCCCAATATTCCCATCAGGACCGGCGAGGAGAACCGATCGACCAGTACCGGATGGAGGAAGAGATGCTGAACTGGCCATCCACCGGAAGATGAGAACTACATCCCAGATCTTGCGGATCCCACCAGTGAAGGATCAGATGGCCACCGCAAGAAGGGGGGCTTGTGGGATGTATTTACCCATGCATCCGAGCCCTACCTGAAAACTGTGCAGTACTGACATGGAAAACATCATGATGGCCAGAGTTTCCCAGAAAATGTACAGGGAAATGCAGGAAGAATAGGCTGCCACTCATTTTTGCCGATGTTATGGGCACAGAAGGACACTGCCTAAAACAACCATTGGACTACCCATACAGTAGTCTGAAACCATTGGGAATGGCAATGCTGATTGCCAAAAGCAAACCCATAACTGTTGGGAATTCATTTTCTTAAATCCCAAAAATGGGTACAGTACCAGTACTCACCACTATCCAAAAGCTGGCGTTTTAAAACCACCAGATTTTGCAAAACTGAATAAATGAACCCAAAACAGGCCAAAGAAAGACTTACTGAGAGGTGGATCCAATGTAAAGTTATATTCTGAAGTGACTTGAAGGTTTATAACAAGACTGGCTGAGCTGGGGATTTCAGCAGTTTAAGTAAATTTGGACTGAAAGACATTAAAAATCTCAAGGTTTAAGAGAAATGAGTGACCTACTTTGAGTGTCACATAGGTTGCAATTGTTTAAATGTCATAGTTTTGAACTTAGAATCAGCATTCTAGCTGCATATGTAAAAAAATTGTCTTGACTTAAACTGGGAAACAAAAAGTGACATTTTATCTGTAACCTGGCTTAAGGAACTGAATTCTGCCTGGCAACTACCCCCATCAGGAGTGAAACTTGAGTCACAGCTGTGTTCCCAGGCCTAGCTGCCCTTTTGCTGCTCACACCAAAAGGGATATGACACTTCCCTGATTGAATTACCTGGGCTCTGCAGGAAATTGAACAAAGCCCTGTCCTGACTCAGGCAAATGTTTTATTGGCGGGAGTCGTAAATGGAGCTTCCTCTTGGCAGAAGCTGGGAGGGACAGGGTCTCTGGGCTTGCCAGAAACTGGAAAGACTGGTTTCTGTACCATGTGACATGAAAAGACACACCTCTATAGCCAGAATATGGTTTTAGAAAAAGATGAATAACTCATAGAGCGGACATGTGAAAATTGTATAAATGACACCATAATTCTTGTGATTTTTCTGCCCACATTTTAAGAGGTTTTTAGAACCGGTGGCATGTTCAGGGGGGTTTTAGCGGAAAAGAGGATATTACTCAAAATGTGTGCATGTGAAAAATCTGACACTTCATCAACTAATGTCCATACTCCTTGCGCACGTGTGTAAATTTGGGTCAATGTCCGGAATTGCAAAATCAGTTAAAAAGTGAAATATGTGCCATTTCTGAATGCAAGCCCCCAGGAAGAGCAAAGTTTGGACAGGGTATATCTCCTGTGATATGTGATGTGTGCATGTAATTTTAAACCAATGTTTACCTGTGCAAATATGTCTTTTGTTGTCAAATATAGAATGTGTGCAATTTGACTGGGGAGTGTCCTCTCTGCAAGCCATAAAATGACATCACGCTGACACACACTTCCTTCCCCAATCAAGGGAGAAATGGAAGCTTGGCCAATGATAAGTGGAGAGGGGCTGGCTAGTGATGCTGCTCACACACACCCATTTTAAAAACACATAAAAACAGAGAGACAGGACAGATAGGGACCTTCAAATCCATTTGCAGCTGGAAGCTCTGCCGGGAAAATCCATACTTTACCTCCATCAATCTCTAGAGAAAGCTGTGCAGAAAGATCCAGACTTTAAATCCCTCAATCTCCAGAATCCAGAGAACCAGAGAGAGCTGACCCAGATCACTGTGAAGTGCAGATACCAGAGTCCAGTCCTAAACCTGACCAGATCCGTGGCAAGGCATATTTCTAATATATTGTGAGTACCTAGAAAACTGTGCAGAACCAATCTCTTAGTTAAAATAATATAATCCAAGCTATTTTAATCTAAGTAGAACTGCCTCCTAACTGTCACCTGTCATTTGTAAAGCTGTCACTTGTCATTTTCTAGTTGCAAGCTGCACTTGTCTTTATGAACTTTAAAATTTCAAATCTGAAAAACGACCTTTATTTAATCGCTCATATCTCCGTGACCGTTTGTGCTAGAGACTTGCAGTAACTTTCATCTGGAAGCTGAGATCCTAGGCTTTCCTAGGACCCCAAAACGATAGTGATAGTCCTTGTAGTTCCTCTGTAATCGCGCCAGACGCATCCGCGAATTTTGCCGCGATTTGAAAATTTCTCCACTTGCAAAAAGATAGCTGCTTTTGCTTTCCTCTGAAAAAAAATCGTTTGCCTCATAAAAACTATCCCTGCATCACTGCTAGAGTGAGCCTGAGCTAATATTAACTTGATTTCACTCACCCTGAACCTCTAAAGGGAATTAAAAGCATTTTTGCATATTTTTTTTCTTCATTTCCAGCACATTTAAAAGCATTTTGCCTGTGTTTTCAACTTCTGTAGTCTAAGTTGCTGGGGTGAACTGAATCACATTTGATTGCATTTCTGAGAACTGTGTGCTTCCCTCCATTTCTTTGCATTGCATAAAAGGGGGGGGGTGAATTGTCCAAGAAAGTGATTACATTGTCTTTGCTGAAATCCTATCAAGTTATTTTCTGTACTGCATTTCATTCCACATTGCATCCATTTGAAACCATAAAAGTATTGTTGCTATCTTATCCATCCTATAACCACTCATCATTGATTATAAAGAAGTGTGCTAGTGCCAGATTCTCCGTTGTTAATCTTTATCATATCAGATTAAGTGTGCTATTCAATTATTAATTTATTATAAAGTGTGATATATAGATATATATTGCTTTACTTCTCAAATAAACCTTTTAACTTGCAAAACAGAACTACTTCTTGGCTCAGTGGGGTCAGGAGGATTCCAAGAGAGGGGTGTTATATAGGGGTAGTCATCCAGAACGCATGAACTGGACATAAAGATATATCAATAAGGGTTTTCATTCAGTATTCTAGACTAGGCGTTGACTTGGCTGTAGTGCTGAATTGAATCCTCTTACAGTCTACAAGAGGAACCAGTTTTATCACCTGCATCTCCAAGAGTGAAAGGACCTCCAGTAAAAGAGCCGGGGGACCCTATATGACAAAGAAGAGGATAGGATAGTTAAGGCAGAGGAAGAGGAAAGCAGAAGCCCATGGAGACTATGGATAGAATCCACAGGTTGCTGGAAAGTTACTGGAACAGAGCCAAACGGCCCCCCACAGGCAAGCTGTGTTCCTTGACCCTGACTTCGCTGCTTCTTCGCGTCAGAGGCAGGGAAAGAGGAGGGGTAGCAGAAAAACCCACGCAACGTCCTCCGTGGCTTCCTTCTGATGTCGCTGGGCGACCTGTCGGGCCTCTGAGTACTGCAGTCTCTTAACCCCTTGAAGCCAGAGAAAGCGCAGGGTTTGAACTCGGTCCTACCTTGGGATTCAGGGAAGAATTTCTGGCCTGGGTTTGTCAGGATGGCCAAGGACTTGGTGGTTTATGTGGAGGTTTTCTTCTTCATTAAGTCTTCATCAGTGGACGAATGAAAGAGGATTCGCTCCTGCACATCAGATGAAAACTTTGTGGTGTGTATCCCCCCCCCCTCCTCTTCATCGCGACCCTCAGGTAAAACCCTCTACTGGCTGAATCGATGTGGGTGACCAAAGATTCCATGAGGTCCTGCGCAATGGCCCGGCATCAGCCAGACCAGCATTGAAGGAGGCTTGCTTGTCCGAAGGGAGGGCTGGCAGAAATTCCCGAGCTCCTGCCACAGCTTCTGGTTAGCAGCGGCCAAGAGGGCATCCATGTTGGTCTGCGCCAGATGAAGCCTTGTGATGGAGTAACATCGCTTTCTCAAGGACTCAAAGACCTTGTCCTCCTTGGAGAGGCAACTGGTGGCAGCTCCTGTGGAGGAAGATGAAGACGATGGTTTATACAACGGGGCTGCTGCCACCACAGAGGAAGGGGGTTGCCGGTTAGAGGCCAGGAGGATGGGCTCCCCGTCTGTCAACCTAAACTTGATGTCCAACTTCTTGTTTATCTGGGAGTTGGCCCTGGGCTTCTCCCAGACCTTCGCGCCACCTGCAGGACATCCTTCTGTAGGGGAATGACAGAGCAGATTGTGGTGCGTTTGTCCAAGACCTCTGCCAGCACTCCCGACTTCTGGGGGCTTCCTTGTTTGTTTGTTATTTTAGTATAGATACAAAACCCGAAGGTATCTCTGCGCTTTAGCTTAGTAGAATAGTTTCACTGCTTCCGGTTACAGACAAGGAAGCGTAGGAGGCGAGTTACAACAACATAGATAGAACGGGTACAACGGTAATACAACATACGCAAAGTGCGAATGAGAACTACAATATATATAAACCCATCCATTGAGTCTAGCCCTAAGAGTCCAGCAATAGTCATATACATGGTGCCTACCCCATGTTGCAGGGCGGCAGCAAAACACAGATGCAAAAACGACAAGAGGGTACTATCAAGCTAGGAGAGGGGAAAGGAGTGAGAAGGACAAGGCATGAGAGAGGGGAAGGGGAACACATCAATAGAGAGCAGGGGTAGTGGGGAGCGTACTTGTCGTGGACAGGTAGCTGACAGGGGCCTCCCTCTTTCCATTGGAAAGAGGTACCCCAAGAACTCTGCCAGGCCCTGAAGGAGGTCATGAAAAGCCTTGATGGATGCTGAGGGTGCATCGTTATGGACTTCATCATTGTCATCATCAGCCCCCCCCTTTTTATTTTTACAGAGTGGAATCCTGGCCCTGGGAAACAGGTGCCGGCAGAGTCCCCCTCAGGTCGGAACCCCAGACGGGTCCAACGGCTGTTGAGGGGAAGGCATTGGTGGCACAGGAGGAGGTTGGGGGTGGGGGAATAAGGCCAACCGGAGGGTCATGAACCTGAGGAGGGGCCTGCACTGCGAGCACAGGGGGAAGTGGAGGAGTACCCAGAGGAGGCGGCCGAGGAGGAGCCACGTGCAGGATGACCACCTTCACATTGTCCTTCAAGAGCCCCTTCATCTGAGGGGAACGCATAAGGAGGAAGCGCTCAAGGAAGCGTTCCTCACAAGACGTCTGAACCCTACGGGCCCGGCCCTCTGGCCCATTGGGCCTCCACTCCTGGTCAAAACATTGAGGCGCGTGACGCGTATAGCCATACGGCTGTGAGGGGTAGATGTAGCCCTGAGGGGACTGAAAACCTGCACCGTAGGATCCACTTTCCTTTCCAGAGGGAAGGGGGCTGGGATCATCCTGCAAAGCCCATTTAATTGGTGAAAGCATTGGTGGGTCTTGAGCTCTGCCACGCCCTGTGTGGGAGGGCGCAAAGGCCTTGAGCCAAGAGAAGCCCAGACACAAGAGGATACAGCTTGGGTCTCGCACCCGAAGCAGAAGCGTCGACCTTAGAGATACTTCTGGGTAGGCGCTGAGTCCTCAGCCAGCCAGCTGGTAGTCGAAACGCCCTGACTCGCGACCTCTGAGCGACCCCTGTAGGCTGGGATCCCACAGCACCAGTGCAGGTAGCCATGCTGGATCTAGCCAAGGACAGATGCTTGGAGGTGGCACTGGGGCAGAAGAGGATGAGCCCGATTGTCCTTCTTAGGACAGCCTGGTAGGCCCGCTAAGCCCCTCGGCTTGGGAGCCGTCAGCCTTAGAGGCCTCGGGCCTGCCAGTACCTGAATCCAAGGAACCCCAATCAGTGGGAACCTGGGAGAAGGAGTTGCCGCGCTGAACAGAGGGCCTACCTTGTCTTGACGAGAGGTCCTGGAGACAAAGTCCTTAAGGTGGGGTGGAGGAGAAGTGTGGACGAGCTCCCTCCCCTGCGACAAACGATTCTTCAGTGCCCTGTGACCGAGAGCGCTGCAGGCCGAACAGGAGTCTCAGCGGTGGTTGGGACCCAAACACTCAGGATGGAGTGCTTGGGGACTGACGCCGGGAACGAACGGTCGTGTGAGGCACACCTCGTTAAGCCTCCTGTGGTCAGCATGCGCTGGTGGAGGCGAGGCACATAAGGGAAGTGAAAAAAGAATTCAAAAATATAAGGGGAGAAAGCAGAAAGCTAAAGAGTTTCTGTGCTGGCTGCGAGGTCCGGTACCGTCTGTGTGGAAAAAGGGACTGCAGTGAGGTGGCAGGGCCTCGGCAGGACATACCCAGTGCTGAGGCCACGCCCCCACAGGCTATACTAAATTTAAAAGGGAAGCTCAATTTTTCATTGCCAAAGGTTCCGGTACCGTCCCCATGTTCAGGGGACACCCACAAGGATGGTGGAAAAGGGACTGGACGTATGAGTATATGGAAGTACGCGTCCTCCAGATCTCCAGGCTAGAAAATCTTGCTCCAGCTGCTCCAGGACCTGCTGCAACGGGACCATCCTGAATTTTTCTGATTTGAGGAATTTGTTGAGCTTCCCGAGATCTAGAATGGGTCTCCACCCACCGTTTTTCTTTCTCACCAGGAAATACCTGGAATACACTCCGGAGCTGTGTTGGAACTAGTTCTATAGCCCCCTTTTTGATAAGGGACTGAACTCAAGGGTGTGTCCTCGCTGTACGATGTGGAGCACTCATTTGTCAGTGGTGATGTTCTTCCACTGGGGTGCTGAAGTGGGGGCATGGACCCCGATCCTGGTCAGGCCTGCTTTGGAGTCTGGGTGTGGATGGTGGATCCCCGCCGCCTCCGAGTACTCCTGTACGCTTTGTGATCTCCCAAAGTAGGCCTAATGTGAGGAGATGCGAAACGGTTGCTGATATGACAGCTGCTGATAACCCCCAGAGGCTTTGGAGAGTCTCCACTTCCCCAAACGAAAGGGCTGCCTCCACTGCTGGATGATACCTAAAGAGCGAGTAGTGTCTGTGTCAGTCTTAATAGCATGGAGAGTTTCACTGACCTTACAGAAGAGGTCGATACCATTGAAGGGCATTTCAATGACCTTTGATTGTACACCAGGCGGAAATTAGTGGCATTCAACCAGCAATGACACTGTTGGACAGCCTTGTTCCCCATTTGGCAGAACCTAAGACCACAACATCCAGTGCCGCTGCGATTACGTAGTCACACGCTATCTCCCATTCATGCAGCAAGGCTAATGCCTCATACGTCTTGTCCTAGGGTAAGGAATCCAGAGAGGTGCCATTTTGTACCCTAGCTCTCCACCATACCAAGAGAGAATGGCCAGGGAATTTGCGGCCTCGATTGTGCTAGTCACCATGATGATGATGTCTTTTCCAATTGCATCCAGCTGACTCCCATCTTTGTCTGCCGGAATCAGAGACTGGGCCGAAGGGTTGGCCTATTTCTTTCGGGCTATTGCAAAAATCACTGAATCAGGTGATGGTTGCAAATGCAGACACTTGGTGTACCCTCTGGAAGTCTATTTCTTTTCCAGGTGGTCCTCCTTTGGTAGTGCTAAAAACGGGCTCCACATTACCAGGAGACCATGCTTGCAGATGTCGTTCAACAGAGGAATAGCCCCCACTGATTTCCAGGAGGCTTACCTCCTTTGGAAGAGGAACCCCTCCTGTTCCTTGGGAACAAGGTTAAAAGGCTTCATAGCATGCATCAACAAGGCTTGAAAAGACCCAATCTCATGAAGGGGTGAAGTTGTGGGGGGTAGATCTGCATCAGGGTTTTCTGCATCTGCCGGTAGCAAGTCAAACTCATCTGTAGCCTGGGTACCTTGAGTTGTGTCCATATTCCGGGCCAGTGGGTGCAAGAACTCCTCTGGCACCGGCCAAGGCTGAGGAACCTCATATGGCCTGGTTGGCCGGGAGGGACTACCCCTATGGGTACTTAGAGTGGCTGACCGAGTTAGTCGCTGCTGCAATTCTGTTACCACAGATTGCAAAGTGGACAAAATGTCTTGCGACAAGTCCCTCTGTGCAGGAGGTGCTGGGGTCCGAACAGATGGTCTAGGGACCAAAGGCTGTACTGGGACCGGAATAGATGGCCTAGGAAACAAAGGCTGCACTGGTTGCAAGGAGCTGGTAGAATTGGGTCAGGATCCCCTTCTATTCTTCTCTTGATCCAAAGATGAAATCTCCAACGGCTCTTTGCCTGATAACCTACCCCCTCTGCTGTAGCCATGAGCACCAGTGTGAAAAGAGGCTTATTCTTGGTGGTAAGTGTAGACGTGGTTATCAATGATTGTGACAACGGCCGGTGACAACGAAGCCGTAACCGTTTAGGCTAGACATCTTGATGAAGTGGCCGACGGAGTCGTCGATGGAGTAGCCATAGGAATGGAAGCTGACTAGCTGCGTTTCGTCGCTGAAGAACTGTGCTTGCTTGTGGACCAGCAGTTGGAGGATGATGCTCCGGTCGACGATGATGACTTAGTGGCAACCAGTCAACGGTGTAGCCTTCGCCATGGTGGAGGACCGCGCAATCAACAAGCTTTTCTTCGCTGCAAGGGTAGCCGACAAGGTTGAAGATTTACATGGTGCCTTGGCAGCAGTCGGCGCCATCGTCCATGTCTCAGAGGGAGTTTTGTGCTCAGGCCTGCAAACCCTGCCGAGGCACGACTTCTAAGAGAGGCCTTCTCACATTCTTCTAACCATGCGCTAACCGTTGGTGCCCGTCTTTCCGGGTTTTAGAGGAAAATTCCTGGCAGATGGAGCAGCTCTCTACTTCGTGGTCTGGATAAAGGCAGTAAAGACATTCCATATGCCGATCATCTATGAAAATGTTCTTAAGGCTGAATTTGGCACATGACCAAACAGCGTCATTTTACTGGCATCCACCAACAACAGATGGAGAAGGCCTCAGAGATGATGTTTTCCACGGCCAGAAGATCTTCCGATGGTTCAGATCTTAACAGATTCCTGCTACCAGTAGTCACTGATGTGACTAAAGTTATCATCATCAAATAACTATTTCGATCCGCCAGATCATAAAAGTCACAAACTAAATTTAGAACATAAAACAGTCAGCATTAAAACACACACGCAATAATGATATAAAACACTGAAAGATGCTTAAACTACTACCAGTTCATGTTCCAAAACTAAAGCATCATTTGTCATACAGCTAGTGTACTTCGATCTCTTAGTCCATGCCTGGCATATATAGTTCCCCATTCACTCCCTCCCCACCCCCGCACCAGGCACAGATGGAAGGCCTCACTTATTCTTCTTATGGAGGATTGTCTAAACAGAGGTATCAAATACTTCTTTCTTACATAGAAATATTCTGGACAAAAGAAAAAAAGTGCACTGTGCTTTCAACAACATTTGGACAAAAGGGACAAGCTGCTGGGTTGCTTGTGCTCCACTTATGTCTCAAACTAGCTACGGGCAGAATGCCAATGCGCAGCTTTGTATGAAGTGATCTCATAAGTTTTGGTCGCATTCTATCTAAGTAACATTCAAAACCAGGAGTTATCTTACATAATACATTAAAGACTAAGTTAGTTGAGTTTGCTAGTTTCACACAGGTTTCGCTCAGCCATCTCATCTCAAACCTTATTCAATTGCAACTTAAAATTCTTTGGAATTGTTTAGGGTTGAGCCAGTAACTTCCCCAACCCATAGAGAAGTGCTCATTTGTAATGGCCGCCAGCCAAGATAGTTTTAGAGAGCCAGGTTGGGAAAGAACGTCTTTTACGGCTTTTCTGTAATTGCATAAGTTTTAGGGCCTGGTTCATGGAAGGGTTTTATAATGGCGCAATCCCATAGGAATACGTTCCATGAATCAGGCCCTTAGTTACTTACCTGTAACTGTATTTCTCCAGCATTGGTAGCTTTCACAGATTCACATGCTTGAATATTCCCTGCCGTCAGACCGGGAATCCTCTGTGATTTAAAAAAAATTATTAAAAATTAAATATATACATTATTTCCATAGGAAGGTGAATGTAGATTGCCTATGATGGCTAATGAGGCATTCAATTGTGTAGTCCCTCCACCTCACTTTGGTCCTTTATGACCCTAACCAATGAGGTGGCAGGGCTTAAGCTCTGCCAGCCGTGAGTAGACTACATGTATGTTGACTGCCGGGTGTTTGAGCAGCCTCTCAGGAGAGGCAGGTGGGTGCATGCCAATCTATGAAAGATACGAATGCTGTAGAAATACAGTTACAGGTAAGTAACTAAAACTTCTCCAGCATTGGATCTTTCATAGATTCAGATGATTGAATAGAATACCAAGTAGTTAAGCATGGCCACAATATACATTCTGAAGATTTGTCAGTGCGCCTAGCATATAGCAACTCAACAGGTCACATTTACTAGGGAAAAGGCGGGAGAAAAGGAGGCTGCTCCTACCTTACGCAAAGAGGTGGCCGAGGACCGCCTGACCAACCGCTGATTCTTTGCTGGCATCTTCAGCCAAGCAGTAACACATGGCGAACGTATGGAGTGTGCTCCAAATCGCGGCTCTGCAGATGTCCTTTATCGGTACTCCTGTGTGAAAAGTGACCAAAGCTGCTGTTCCTCTGGTGGAGTGAGCTGAAGGTGGTTTGGCGAGAGGATCGCCTTTAGACTGATGGCAGTGATTAATAAATTGGTCACCCAACGTGCTAGACTCCGTTTCGAGATATGCTGTCCTTTTGTGCGACCAGCGAAGGCTATGAAAAACCTTGTAGAGGAGTGGAACTCCTTGGTCCTTTGAATGTCAAATTTTAGGACTCTCGCTACATCTAGTGAGTATAACAATCTCTCTGCATTAGATGTGTGGTTCAAGAAGAAGGTAGGAAACAGAATGCACTCTGTGAAAGACATTTCTGATCGCATCTTGGGCAGAAATTTAGTGACGTGTCGCACCACTTCATTTTTGGATGTATGTGGTCCGTGTGGACAGAGCCCTAGAGGCCTTAATTATGTCCCAGCATTCAGGAGGAAGAGTCCAATTAGCTAATTTTCGCTGCTCAAGAAACACGCCTTGAGCGACAGCCTCGCTGGGTCGTGGTGGAAAACCTTGTGATTCTGCAGAGTTAAAAGGCTCTGGTGAGCTTTGACCTGAATCGGGGCCCACTGGGACAATTGTCGTAGGGTTAGGTACCAAACTTGACTAACCCAATACGGTGCTATTAGTATCATTGTGCATGCCTGTTCCTTCAATCTGCAAAGTACTCGCGCTATGAGAGGAATCGGCAGAAAAGCATACAGGAACTTGCCTGTCCAGTTCACTGAAAAAGCATCCCCTAGTGACAGGTGTTTTGGAAATCTGAAGGCGCACATGTGACATTTCCTGTTGCTCTTGGTGGCAAAGAGGTTGATATCCAGATGCCCCCACTCAGGAAATATCTGTTGAACTTCTGCTCCATCCAGCTCCCATTTGTGGGAAGTTGTGTAGTCTATGCTCAGCTCGTCAGCTAAAACGTTGTCCACTCCTGGTAGATGTTCTGCTTTGATCTAAACTTTATGCTGTAGCGCCCAAGTCCAACGCCTCTGTACTTCTTGGAACAACATCTCTGATCTAGTGCCTCCTTGCTTGTTGATATAATGCATGGAGGTTGTGTTGTCCGTCTGGATGGTTACCACCTGCCCTGCTAGTACAGGTAGGAAGGCTTTTAGTGCCCAGCGTATTGCTCCGAGTTCCAGAACATTGATATGTAGATTGGACTCTTGGCCTGACCATGTGCCCTTTATCTGCCAGGTGTCCCCCCCAGGCTGATAGCAATGCATCCGCTCTGAGCAGAAGGGTTGATGTCAGAGCTTGGAAAGGCATTCCCTGTAACAGATTTTGAGGTGTACTCCACCATTGGAGTGCTTTGTGGAAGGCTGCTGGGGTTTGGATGGTATCTTCCCATGACCAGAGTGCTTGTCTTCATTGGCGGTCCAGGGTCTCTTGTATCGGCCTCATGCGGAGTCTGCAATTTGGGTATAGAAATGTACATGTGGACATCATGCCCAGGAGGGACTTGACAGAACGTACCATGGCTGTTACATTGTCTTGGAACCATGAGATCAGTAGGAGCATTGCTGATATCCTGTCTGTTGAAGGCCTTTCGCTGGGTATGCTGGTGTTCATTTCTTCTCCAAGAAAGAGCACTGTCTTGTCGGGTATAGGACAGGATATGGCTTAACCTAGCCCCTTCAGGAGGTTAATTGTTTTTGTGACCGCCGCGTTTGCGAGTTTGAATAAGCCTGCCCTTATTAACCTGTTGTCCAGGTATGGAAAGACCTCTGTTCCAGTTCGTCTGAGTTTTGTTTGCTGCCACCGGTGCTAGACACTTGGTAAAACTCTTGGTGCTGAACTTAGACCGAACGGGAGAACACAGAATTGAAAATGTGACTCCTTTATTGCAAATCTGAGGAACTTTCTGTGGGCGGGGTGGATGGGAATATGAAAGTAGACGTCTTACAAGTGCAGGGTGGCTAGGAAATCGTGTTTGTTTAATCATGGGAGGACGTTCTGTAATCTGTCATCTTGAAGTTGATGCACTTGATGAATTTGTTTAGTGCTCTCAAATCTAATATCTGCCTCCATTGACCGTTCTTTTGTCTCACAATGAAAAACGAGGAGTAGAAACCTCTTTCCATATTATGGTCTGGAACCGGTTCTATGGCTGCTTGCGAATTTCCAATATGATATGTTTCATAAAATGCACCTTGCATGAAATGGGAGCGAGGGATGGAGGTTGATCCAGAAATTAGATGGTGTGACCCTCGCAAATCACTTGCAACACCCACTTGTCCGATGTTATCCTCCACCAGCGTTGGTAATAGCGGCTTACTCTCCCCCCCCACCAGGGTGTGTCGTGGGAGGGGAAGATAGGAGTTGTCTGTTTTGTTTGCTTTGAGTTTTAGCCTGGTTAGAGCCACGTCTCCCCCTTTGGCTGTACCTGGTTGTCGACTGATGGTATCTGTTGTCTTGAAAGGTGTTGCCCTGTGTCTTGACTATAGGATGGACGGTTAAAACCTCTGTACTGGGACGATCTGCGAAATGGTCAAAAGGATGGCTCGAGATGTATCAGTGTACGTTTTTATTCCTTTGAGATGGTCATCAATCTTTTTCCCAAAGAGTTAGTGCCCATCAAAGTGCATATCCAAAATTTGAGCTTGGACCACTGCCCTGAAGTATGTTGCCTTCATCCAGGCTTGCCTTCTCAGGACTGTACCATGGGCCATTTGCCAAAAACCTGATTCTGCTACGTCCACTGCTGCGTCAATCATATGGTCGGACGTAGCTTGACCGTCCAAAATGATTGCTCTAGCTTCTTCCTGAAATTCTGCTGGTAAGTGTTTGGATAACTTAGACATACGAAGCCATAGCTCAAGGTCCAGTCGCGCTGTCATGGCTAGCGCGTTGCCCGCCCTGATGGTAAGGGAAGCCGACAAAGACATTTTTCTGCCCATCGCCTTCAATTTACGCCCTTATCAGGTGCGGCTGATAATGGCGATGAAGGGTTAGCCAATATTTTCCTGGCTGCCACTCCGAATAAGGAATCTGGCTTAGTATGCCCTCTTAGGCATAGTGGTGCCGTGTCTGGGGCTTTGTACTTCTTTTCTGGACGCGAGACGAGTGAAGGTGTGGACAGAGGTGTAGACAATATCTTTGCTCCTGAGTCCCATATGGTATCTAAAAGAGGGATAGTGGGGACTGTTCTTCTACGCTTATCCCTATGTTCATATTGAACTTACTTTTCTTCTGACGTAACCTGAAAAGGTCTGCAACCTTGCCAATAATCTATGGAAAGATACCAAATCGTCAGGTGGTGAAGTATCTCCTGGAGAATCCTTTTTCCTGGGTTTCTCAATGATGTAGGCCCATTCGTTTTTGTGTGTCCGGTTCATGAGTAATCTCCCCTTCTTCGGGGTCTGAGAAGTCTCTGAACAGGTCCTCCTGCCAGTCTAAAACCGAAGCGGTCGATGGGACTACCTTAGGATCCCTTGTAGGTGAGCAGTCTTGGTCTAGGTCAAGACCTTGGTAAGCAGAATCTTGTCGGTGAAGCACTACGTGTCCTGCTCCTAGATCTGCGAGGAGGTTCTGGTGAACGCAGCCTTTTATGAGGTCTGCTCTTGGGAGGGGAGCTGCTCGGCGTGCTATGATGAGGCGATTTGTCCCTTTGGGGAGACCTTGTGTTTCTCAGAGTAGAAGACAGATTCCTCTGCCTCCGACGCCTGTTGAATTTGTCAATAATACTTTGCATTGATTCCATGAGTGATGCGTCATACGGATCTGCTGGCTCCTCCATAGTGGGTTGCCAGGGCGGGCTATTCTCTTTTGGTGCGAGAACAGGTTGTTCACGTACGAAATCTTCCTGTAAAATGATGTCTGGAAGCTCTGCCATCTCTCTTAAGGGAGACAATTGTGATCCTATTGGTTCCTCGTGAGTCTCTGGGATGTAAGGGATCGTAGCCATTGGTTTATCAGAGCTGCCCTCATTGGATGCGTAACTGGGATTTCCATGGATGGTGTTTTAGGCTTGATTTTCTCCATCGACGAGGGAATTGACAGTTTCGCCAACAGCTTCATCGTCGACGCGGATTGCGTCGACGACTTCATTGACGAGTGATGATCCCTTGGCTCCGTCGAAGAGAGCTTCGTGGACGAGTGATGGGATTCCTTTGTCGACGATTGCTTTGTGGATGACGATTTTGACGAGGACTTACTCGATTACGAGGTTTGGAGAGTCGTCGTGGACGTTTTCGGCTTTGTTGAAGGTCTGGTCGTCGGCGAGCCTTTATCACTGGTGCCGCTCAGATCGCGTTTTCGTGGATGATTGCCCCCGCCAACCCCCCACCCGACGAGTTTTAAAAAAACGCTTCCTACCTATGGAGGTCGTTTTTTCCTCAGGATGGTGTTTTTCCTGGTCCCCAGAGCCAAGAGACGGTGAGAAGGAAGTCCTCTACACCTTTCTTTTGCTTTTATGTGAAGGGGTAGTACTCCTATCCACTGAAGAGGCCCTTCTCTTTGAAGTTTGCTTCTCAGAAGGCTTCATAGATGGAACAGGGGCTGTCTTGACAGATTCCTCATCAGAAGAGTGCCCTTTTGACTCAAGGTGTAGCAAAAGTCTCCTGTGCTGCAAGGTTTTAGTGGTGAACGTCTAGCAAATGTCGCATTTGTGGATGTCATGAGGGTAAAGGCAGTAGATGCACTGCTCATTAGGGTCCCTCATATTAACAAGTGTCTTCCTGCAACTGGTGCAGTCTCTAACAGGGAAGGTTTTTTGGCAATCAGTTCTTCAGCCATGGTGTGAAGTGGAGTTTCACTCGACGAAATAAGGTCGAAATGTTGTGTTTTCTGAGCCCAGAAACACACACTCAGAGCATGATCAAGATAGAACATATTTTGAAAAATAGTTTGAAATATCTAACATTAGAAAAAGGAAAAGCTCAGAGAGCTGGAGGATTCCCTCTGTCTGATAGACTGCAGTGAACAATCTGAATATAGCTGCCAGGGGCAGAGCTTAAGCCCTGCCATCTCATTGGTTAGGGTCATAAAGGACCAAAATGTGGTGGCGGGACTACACAATTGAATGCCTCATTAGCCGTTATGGGCAATCTACATTCACTTTCCTATGGAAAAAATGTATATGACAATGCATTACTTACCGTAAAAGCATTTCTGATGGTTGTATCTGCTTAGATTCACATGCTGTGCATAGGTCCGACATCCAGTGGTCACTGCGGAGTATTGCATTTTGTTTTTCGTAGTCGAAAAGGGACGTCGACAAGGCGTGTCTGAAATACTATCCCTATAGTGACGTGCGTTGTACCCACAATCCCTCACGCGTCGAGGTCCCTCTGTTTGTATTTTTCTGCCCTGAGGGAGCCTTCTAGACGTGAGTGAGTACAGAAAAGAGAGATATAAAAGGAAGTCTATGTTCCTTCCATCCGAGCGGGGAGGAAGGCTGGGCGCATGTGAATCTAAGCAGATACAACCATCAGAAATGCTTTTACGGTAAGTAATGCATTGTCTTCTGATGTTTGTTAATCTGCTTAGAATCACATGCTGTGCATAGACTAGCGAGCAGTACCCGGAGTTGGTGGTGGGTTATGAGAAGGAACAGTAGAGAAAAGATGTCTTAATACTGCCTGTCCCACCTGGGAGTCAGATCTCGAGTGTGCATCTAGACAGTAGTGTTTTGTAAAGGTGTGCACAGAACTCCAGGTAGCTGCTTTGCAGATGGACTCAAGGGGAACATTTGCAATGAATGCTATGGACGCCCCCGTGCCTCGAGTAGAGTGTGCTCTTGGCTTAAAGGGCAGTTCTCTCTTAGCAAGAGTATAGCAGAGAGTGATGCATTGAACAATCCATCTAGAAATAGTGGACTTTGAAACTGCATCCCCTTCTCTTCCTGCTGCCACCGAGACGAAGAACTGATTAGTCTTCCTCAGTGGTCTGGTTCTTTCCAAGTAGAACATGACCGCTCTGCGCACATTTAGTGTGTGCAGAGTTTTTTCCCCCCAAGTTGGAAGGATTTTGAAAGAACGTTGGCAGTTCTATAGACTGGTTTACGTGGAATTTTGAGATGAATTTCGGAGCAAACCTTGGGTGCGTGCGTAGAACCACCTTATCTCTGAAATGTAACGAAGGGGTCTAGAACAGAAAGAGCCTGTAGTTCACTTACTCTCCTGATGGAGGTGATAGCTATTAAAAAAGCAGTCTTAAGAGTGAGGTCTTTAAGAGATGCTTTGTGCATGGGTTCAAAAGGTGAGCCCATGAGTCTGGTAAGTACCACGTTAAGGTCCCATCCGGGAGCTGGGTCAGCTATCGGGGGGTGCATTCTCTTTACTCCCTCCATGAAGGCCTTTATAACAGGGATCTTCCACCACGACACCTTGAGTTGGGAAGTGGTGTATGCAGAAAGTGCCGCTAGGTGGACTTTAATGGAATTGAACACTAGACCTGAATCCAATAAGTGGGTCAGGTATAGAACAATATGTGTGGGAGAGCAGTCAATCGGGTTGATGCTTTTTCCTCTGCACCAGATGACAAATCTCTTCCACCTGCTAGAATAGCAGTGGCGAGTGTTAGGTTTTCTGGCTTCCCTGAGGATGTCCATGCATCTCTGCGGGAGCTGTAGATGTCCGAATTCTATGATCTCAGGAGCCAAGCTGCTAAGTTCATGTTCTGGGGACATGGATGCAGAGTCCTGTCCTTGTCTTGTGACAGCATGTTGTACGGGCAGGGGAGTTTCAGAGGGGGAGATAGAGACATCTCCATCAAGTGAGCGAACCATGGCTGTCGGGCCCACATTGGGGCCACCAGTATCATGGTCACTTGTTCCTGGTGCATCTTGTGCACCACCTTGTTGAGAAGGGGAGTCGGGGGAAAAGCGTAAACAAATTTCCCTGACCATTGCATCGACAGACCGTTCCCCTTGGATTGGTTCTGGGGGTACCTGGAGGCGTAACTTAGGCATTGTGAGTTCTCCAGGGTTGCGAATAGGTCTATTTCTGGGAATCCCCATTGTGTGAAGACGTCGAAGACGATGTCTTCGTGCAGTCGCCATTCGTACTCTTCGGGCAGGGGGAAATCTCTGCTGAGTTTGTCTGCCAGCAGATTGAGTTCCCCTGGTACATGTTGTGACAGTAGGAACATGTTTTGTTTGAGAGCCCACTTCCATATATTTTGGGCCAGTTTGGACAGTCCTGGAGAGTGGGTGCCCCCCTGCTTGTTGATGTAGTACATGGCTGTGGTGCTGTCTGTAAGGACCAACACAGTCTTGCCTTGTAGGTGTTCCTGGAAGACTTTTAGTGCCTTGAACACAGCTAGTAGCTCCAGTAGATTTGTGTGTTTGGATGCTACGTTCGGAGTCCACACTCCGTGAGCAGTCTGATGGGATAGGTGAGCCCCCCATCCTGTGAGGGATGCGTCTGTGGTCAGAATGGCTTCCGTCGCGGGTGTGGCAAAGGGTTTCCCTCTTTCCAGGTTTTCCTTTGTCCACCACCGTAGCGAGAGAACCAAGGCCTGCGAGACCACCACTAGATCGTCCCATAGTCCGCTGGCCTGACACCACTGGCTGTTGAGCCACTCTTGCATAGGGCGCAGGCGCGCGTGAGGTACCAAATACACAACGCCATCATGCCTAGCAAGCGCATTGCTTTGCGTACCGTCACCTCTCGACCCGTCACATATTGAGGGATCTGAAACAGCATGTTTTGGACCCTCTCGTTGGAGGGGAAGACGAGGCCGTCCTTTGTTTGAATTAGAGCCCCTAGGAATTGTTTGACTTGGCTGGGGCCTAGGCTGGACTTCTTTTCGTTGATGGAGAAGCCCAACTGGAACAAAAGGTCTACGGTCTTTTGGGTATTGGAGAAGCATGTTTCGTAAGAATCCCCTGTTATGAGCCAGTCGTCGAGGTAAGGGTAAACTGGGATGGACAACCTGCGCAGGTGGGCCGCTGCCACTGCCAGTACCTTTGTGAATATCCTTGGTGCTGATGCTATGCCGAAGGGTAGCACTCTGAACTGGTAGTGTTTGCCCTCTATCATGAACCTGAGGTATCTTCTGTGCGCTGGCAACATTAAAATATGAAAGTATGCATCTTTCATGTCCAATGTTGTCATGTAATCTCCCTCTGATAGCAGTGGGATCACCTCCTGTAAGGTCACCATACGAAACTTTTGGGGTTTGATAAACTTGTTCGCTGGGCGCAGATCTAATACAGGGCGCATGGTTAGATCCTTTTTGGGTACAAGGAAGTACACTGAATAAATACCTTCCGTTACCTGAGATAGAGACACGACCTCTATGGCTCCTTTTTCCAGCAGTAGTTGTACTTCTTGGAGAAGGATGGCAAGGTGTTCCGATGCCATGCGTCGTCCCCTCGGGGGTCTGTATGTTGGAGAACTGTTGAATTCGATGCAGTATCCGTGGGCTACGGTGGAAAGTACCCAGCGGTCTGACGTTATTCCCTCCCATGCTGGAAGAAAGGATGTTATCCGGCCCCCGACCGGTGTTGCATGGGAGGGGACGCGAATCTTCGCGTCACTTGGTGTTGTTGGGGGCTTGGGAGCCTCTGGGGGTGGACCCCCGACCTCTCCCTTTGCCCCGGCGCTGGCCTCTTTGGCTGTACTGCCCACTATTGGTCTGGTAACTGGTGGCAGGGTACTGTTGCTGCTGATTCTGCTGTTGGCGTTGGCCACGAAAAAAGCGTTTGTTGCCATAGCCGCGTCTGGTAGTGGGCTTAGAGATCTGGTCAAGAGATTTGATAGTATCGAACTCTTTTTTAGCCATCTCCAGAGCCTCATCCACCGCTTTCCCGAAGAGGTTTGAGTCCTCAACAGGTTTATTTATTAAAGACGCCCTTGTCTCCGGTTTGAACCCTGAGTTGCGCAGCCATACATGGCGTTTTAGGAGTATTCCCTGAACCAGGGAATGTCCCGCTGTCTCAGCAGCATCCAGAGAGTTCTTTACAATACTCTGGTTGACCTGGGTTCTTTCGCCAATAGTTGATAGCAGGCGTGTACGTAGTGGTTCCGGTGCTTCTTCTGCGTCTTTGCGCAGTTTGGCCCACTGCGAGTCCGCGTAGCTAGCTAGCAAAGAATTGTTGTTCGCAATTCTTGCCGAAAAGGGAGCCGAGGATGTGACTCTCTTTGCAAGGGCATATAACCTCTTGCCCTCCTTGTCAGGTGGTGCCTCACTGGTGGACAGCGGCACCCCTGCCCTCTTCCTTGTATTAGTTACTACAAGGGAATCCGGAATGGAATGTCCCCCGATGTACAGCGGGTCTGAGGGTGAAGGAGTGAAAAGTTTTTCAATTCTTGGATTAACTCCTCTGAATAGTGCGGGTGTGGATAGCGAAGGGATGATTCTTCTCTTCACTGAAGCGAGGCGGGGAATGGTCTGGCTGACTGGGGGTTTCTCCTTAATTACTCTTTCCACAAAGTCTATTTCAGGAGAGATCTCCCCAGTGTCCAGTTCGAAATGTGCTGCTGCTCTGCGCAACAGGGCATTGAATGTGGGCTGATGGTCAATGGGAGACGTGTTTCTAACAGGTGAATTGTCAGGAGGATTTAGGTTCAGGACATCAGTGTCCGAATATACTGATGGGGATTGCCAGGGATGAGAAGGTCCTTCTTCTGGATTTTCTCCGAAGCCTTCTCCTACCATGTCTGGGCTGTCTTCCAGACCTTCCTCCTGGTTCTGTCCCTCTTCATCGTCCACAAATTCATCCTCCTACTCCTCTAAGTATTGTTCCTCACCAGTGAGGTCATACACATTATGGACGTCTGAGGCTGTGTCCTGCTGGGGATGGACTAGTCTCGGATATTTGGCCCTGGGGTCCTCCTGAGGCCCTTCTCTTGGGAGTGGGAGGGTTCTGGGTCTTCATAAACCTCTCCATTCTCTCCATGCAGAGATGGAGCCTTTCCATGGTTTCATGGGGTACCCCCTGAGCGGTCTAGCGGGGGAAAGTTAGTGTCATCTAGCTGTAAACGGCTCAACCTCTCCCATAACGTCGAGGAAAGTGTCCCGTCGCCTTCCGAAAAGCCTTCCGGTGTGCTGGGGGTCCCCCCGACTGAAGGGGGTAGTCCCTGTCTTTCTTCGGGCTTTTTCGGCGTGTCTTTCGACCTCTGCGTGGCGCTCGACGTGTCTTTCGGCGTACGCTTCTGGGCGTCGGCTACAACAATCCTCGACAAGCTCTCTGCGACTCGTTTGTCAGCGGAGGGCTGTGGTTTCGACGTTACGGGTGTCGATCGTTCTACGGCGGCGTGCGCTCTCTGCTGGTGCGCGCCGGCCGATGGTTTGGGGGCGGCGCCCTTATTTGCCGAAAGCCCAGTCGCTGGTCGCGGCTGCGGTTGCGAGAGGGGCTTCGAACCTGAACGGTCCGAGGAGGCCGCCGGTGGAACCTGCGTCTCCTTGGGCGCTGATGCTTTCTTCGTCTTCGACGAAGAAGAGCTATGGGTTGTGTGCTTATGTGTGGTATCGTGTGCGTCAGTTTCGCCGGGGTGTTCATCCCCATAAGCAGGGCGTGAGCCGAGCCCGTCGGGGCCGGGGACAGACGACGAAGAGCGCGAGCGCTCTTTAGAGGGGTGTACGACTTCCGTAGCGGAGGTCGTGTTATCACGTTCCTCGTCACTGTCGGTGGTAGCAGCGGCGGGTGAAGAATCGGCCTTCGACATAGCGTAGGCCGCCCACCTCTTGACCCTACGGTCTTTTAGAGTCTTTGGCTTCAGAAGCCGACAAGCCGTGCAACCCTCCTCTTTGTGATCGAGGGGCAAGCAGCGGTTACACCGTGAATGCTTGTCCTTCCAAGTAAACTTGCCCTTGCAAAGTGGGCGAAACCTAAAGGGTGTCCTCTCCATAGCCGAGGCAATAAATCATGATAACGACCCCAAGGGAAAGGAAGGGGAAAAGGAAAGGCATTCTCAGAAAAGAACCAGAGATGTCCCACGACCCCACTCTCCCTACTGTATTTGGCCTGCGAGGTCAGGCCACGTGGTCGGCAACGCCGAAGGATCTCCTCCGCTCGTCCCCTCCGTCGAAGATCTTGCTCGGCAGAGACAGCTTCACAACTGCGTCGAGGGAGGGATCGATATGTTATATATTAAACAGGAAAAACGACCAAAGGTCGAGGAGATGGAATCTGCAATGTCTCTCGAGGCGCTCCGCGTAAAGGCGACCAGTAGCTGGGCGGAAAAAAACAATCTGAGGGACCTCGACGTGTGAGGGATTGTGGGTACAACGCACGTCACTATAGGGATAGTATTTCAGACACGCCTTGTTGACGTCCCTTTTCGACTACGAAAAACAAAATGCAATACTCCACAGTGACCACTGGATGTCGGACCTATGCACAGCATGTGATTCTAAGCAGATTAACAAACATCAGAAATTTAATTTTTAATAATTATTTTAAATCACCAAGGATTCCCGGTCTGATGACAGGAAATATTTAAGCATCTGAATCTATGAAAGATCCAATGCTGGAGAAGTTTCAATTAGTCCATAGACCAACCCATAAGAAAACGGGTCATGATCCATAGATGAAACCGATACTCTGAAGGTCCAAATCACAGAAAACCAGGGCGTTGGGAGCATTTATGGCCAGGCCCAGGATGGTTTTTAAAAATGTGTGTCCACAAACTGAAGCATAGAAACTCTACACATGCCCCAGAGCTCGGCCCAGTATAGGGCCGCTTGTCTAGCTGGTCTCTTGTAAATCTGCAGAGTTGCGCTTATCGGGCCCGCTCCATGGTCCTGGATAAACTGCCTTGTCAACTTAAGCGCCACCCTGTTTACCTGGCCACTACATGCGCAATTGGCCCAATTTAGCAGGTCACTTAGTTTGGTTATTTAGGCATCAGAATTAAGACCATCTCTAAGGCTTAATGTGAGATGCCTTTTACTCTTAGCCCTAGTTTTGGTTAAGAGCAGTCACTGAGTTTTCTGAACATTAATAGTCAAACCATTGTCTTCGCAAAAATGTTCAAAGATAGTTAATTGCTTGCAGAGGCCAAGGGGGTGAAAGCAAGGAGGACAGCATTGTCTGCAAATAGGAGGATCGAATTCTCTCATTCGCCAACAATAGTGCATCAGTAGGATCATCCAACAACAAATCAATAATCCCATTGATGAACATGCAGAACCAACTGGGGGCAAGGACAAAGCCTTGCCTAACTCCCACATTGATTTTTACTCTTCTCGTGGTTTCGGCCATCTAATCCATATCCAATTACTGCCTCATTGTTGGAATATAAGGATTGAATTGCTCTCAAGATGCCAGATAGAATACCTAGGCTCAACATTACCTGCCACAATCTCGCCCTTGGCACTCTATCAAGGGTAGTTTGAGGTCAACGTATACTGCATACACACTCCTATTCCCTAGGGTGACAAACTTTTCCAAGACCTGATAGAGCCTCATGACCTGGTCAATTGTACTGACATTACGCTTAAACAGAGTTGGAGCTAGTTCAGGGCCCTGTTTCCAGAATCCATGCATACTAATGTCCCAGGACCGCCTTAGCGAACAACTTGCCCCCTGCATCAAGAAGGGATATGGGTCTATAGTTATACAGAGATCCCCCATATCCCTTCTTGAATTTGGGGAGAAGCATTGCTTGGGTCCAAGAATATGGGACTGTTAGTCGCTAGTGAAGCATTGAAGAGTTTTAACAGATAAGGGATCCATATAACCAGCTCCTGGCTATTCCAGTCAATGGGGACAAGATTGAGTCCGGGCGCCTTTCCCAATTTTTGAGATGACAGTGCCACTTCCTCATCCTTCAGAGATAGTACCAAGGGGACAACGTCCTCCTGGCCAGTCCCCGTTGGAGTGGCACTATCAATCCTGCTTATGGGTGGCTTAGGATCCTTATAAAGAGTTTCAAAATGGGCCACCCAGGCAGCCTATGAAATAGCATCCTGATTTGAATTTTGTTCCCCACTTTTACCTATCCCAACACATCGCCACTAACCCCTAGAATCGCCATTCGATGACACCTGAAGGAGGCTATACCATAACTGATCAGAATAAACATCCTTTTTCAATTTCAACAATATACGGTAAGCAACCCTAGCCACTGCTAAGGCCAGGGCACCACCCCCTTGTATATTCAACCAGTAGTTTCTTTGCAGCATGGCATTCACCGTCAAGAGTTTTTGAGCATTGCTTTTGCCCTGGCAATGGTCCACGGCTTACTCAGTTTCCCAAGATATTAGCGAGGCCGTCATGCTTTGTTAACATATGCTTGACGTCTTTGACTACCCTATCACCAAAGGCCTCAAGTAACAGCAGGATGCTTACATAAATTGTCAGCAGTTTACATCCCAGGGCAACTGCACCACTTTAAAGCGCCCGCCTGGCTTCATCCATAATCTCAATCGGGACCATACACTGATCGTTAAAGTCCCCTCTCAGCACTGTTATTACAGCAAGATGATCACCACTCTCTGGTCTGTTTAACACCCTGAAGTCCTGTAGGTACCTCCAGGATTCGATGTTCACTAGAATGTAATATCAAGCTATTTTTAAGGTCCGTTCCAAAAGTTGTTTTAGCGGGCTGGTCACTTGGCAGTCTTCCACTGACTTGAGGACAGGAACAAACTAGCCAATACCGTTTTTATATTTCATCTTTGGGCGTTCCGCCATCAGTTCATTTATACCCCAGGTTAAATCTTCCTCATCAGTCAGGTTTACCATACTCTCAAACGGTTCTAACTGAGCATTCTGATCACCCACTACAATTATTATTGCCACACCCTTTTGATTTTGCCTCCAGAAACCAACCTTCTGCTCTAGTAACAAGGACAGAGAGTTAACAACAGCTTTTTCCTTACGGTTATACAGGTTGACAACCAAAAGATTGGTACCATCTGGCAATTGTTTAAAAAAAAAAAAAATTATTTGGTATATAGTTTACATGAAACTTTTACCAATCACAATATACAAACTTCTGAAAGACATAGAAAGATAAAAAGCAATAAAAAGATAAGCATATAAGCACGACAGAACTGAACACAACAAAAATTCAAGAAAATTATCACCCACCTCTTGTACGATTACACTTTAGCAAATCTAATTTCATCATGATTTAGGCTCATTTTTGGTCCACCTTAATAGTGCTTCGTCTCTGGGAAGATGTCCATTAAAAAATGTTAGTCCAAAAATTAATTTGGGGTGGTTTCCTCCGTAGAGGCGCTCCCACCAGAACTCATTGTATGTCCATAGGGCTTCTGATATTAAATGGCCCAAGTGTGTTCTTTGCATTTTCACTGCTACACAATACAGGATGACGTGTTATACATTTTCTGGCGGCCCACAACAGAATCTACATACTGAGTCCACAATTCCTTCTGGTTTCCTTATGAAGAGGAGTTCTTTTGTGTGCATTACGTTAATTCTAAGTTGTAGAAATAAGTTTCTCCGTATTGGGCACGGAAATTTAGGAGATACTTTGGTATTCGATTTAGCAATCGGCCGTGCATATTTGCCAGACTCCTCAATTTTGATGATTCTTTTTTCTTTTCAGTACAGCTCCAGTCGGCGCTCCATAGTTTGACCTTAGTTTTGTTGGGATTTGTTTTTAGTTGATCTTCATTTGAGTCAATATCCTGTAAAACCTGTTTGCAGTTTGTGGACCACGTCGATAAGAATGAGTCTTGGTTCCAGTTGCGTTTCCTTTTTAGAATCTCAAATTGCGGCAAGCTGTCTTTCAGAATGACTTTTCTGAACAAATTGAACGATGTGTTGAATTCAAGGTCATTTGTGTTCATATAGTCCTGTAATGTGACCAGGCTTCTTTGTAGGCCTATTTGTGTTTGAGATATCAGAACTAAATGGTCAGCATAAATCATCCAAACCAACAATTCACCATTTAATTTGGGCGGATGTGTCTCAGGATTGTCTAAGGCATATTTTAGGTCAGAGATATATAAGCTTCAGAGGCCAAGGCACAGCCTTGTTTTACTCCCTTCTGCGTCACAATTTCTTTGGACAAATGATGGACAGCATCTAAATCGTACTTTTATTCCAGTACCCGAGTTCAGTTCGATAATTGGTTCAAAGAGCTCCTTCAGGCAATTCCATGCTCTTAATTTGCTCCAAAGGAGGGTCAGGTTGACACTGTCAAATGCCTGCCTTAAATCTACAAACGCCAGGAATAAAGGTCTTCCAGACAACAATTCTCTAATCTTTAAGGTGTTCAGTAATAGGAGATTCAGACTGCACCCGACCCATTGAACAAAGCCAGTCTGTTTTTTGTCGTAGTTACCAGATGTTGTGGCCCAGTCATTTAGCTGATTAAGTAGAATGTTTGCAAATAGTTTTCCCACAACATCCAGCAGTACTATCGGGCGGTAGTTTGCAGGATTTGAGCACTCTCCACTCTCCTTTTTTGAATATTGGCACCAGAATTGCTTGTTTCCATGATGGCAGAAAACTTGCTGGTGACGATATCTGGCTAAACCAAATGAAGCAGAAATTGGGCAGGTGTTCTGGATTGGATTTTAGTATGTAGTTTGAGAGGCTGTCTAGTCCAGCTGCTCGGGAGGCACTTGTTTGTTTTATCAACCTTATTAGGTCATCTCGGTCTAGTGGTATATTCCAGGAGTGAGCCCTAGACGTGGAACATTTTACACTGGGCTGATGTAGCTTTCCAAACAGTTTGCTGAAATGTTTCGTCCACACATCTTGCATGATGGGATTACATAACAGCGCCTCATCTTTTGTTCCCATACTGTTAATTAAGGACCAATACTGTCAAGCTTTTTCCTAGTATGAATCGCAGCATGTCTGCGCCATCATTTTGCATAAGTGTGACTTTGTTATGTTTTAGCCAGTTCTGATGGCGTGGTTTGTTTTTTATAGCAGAAATTCTGGTTACTTTTGGGCAATTTCTTATATTTCTTATGTCCCTATCTTAATTCCTTTCTTTGCGCAATTACTGTGGGGTCGTATGTATGTTTGGTGTTGTATTTAGGTTTCCCCAGCCCTTGGTTTATTTGCTTATAGTATTGTAGTAGAGTGGTATAGTCTAGTCCTCCGGTAATTCTGGTGATTGAGACTGGCAGGTTCTCATTCAGTTGGCTGACATCACAAGGTCTTATTCGTATTCTGTTGCACCCAGGTTCCACTTAAAAGTCTAACACTATTCGATAGTGATTTTCTTGTCATGGGGCGCTTCCAGCTAATCTCCAAAATGTCGTGATCGCTTTTGTCAGTTTTCACTATATTCAGAGGGACTTTCTCATCCAAACTGTTTGCAGAAATGTACACAAAGTCTAAGGTGCCGGAGGAAGTCCCACGCCACCATTTCAAGACAATGGGAGCATCACCCTGAGTGTTCCCGTTTAGCCTATGAAAGTTGTGATCATCCATAAGTTGTGACCAACTCAGAACTCTTTCTTGCTTGGATTTGAGCCGTGGTGGTGATTCAGCATTCGCCGTCATGGATTTGTTCAAGTTGTGTTTTAGGGAGTCTATGTTGAGATCTCCACATATGAAAATCTTTGAACTCTTCTTGGGTTTCCATCTTGCGCCCTCTATCAAGTTATCGATCTGATCTATAAGGGTCACAGTTTCGATGTCAACTGGGTTACAGTATATATTTGTTATGAGAAGCCATTCACACGTTTCTGATACTTTGTCATCTAGTGCAATCATTACACCATGGGTGTATGGACTAGGGTTGTGGGGTTCAGTTATCGTCCATTTTAAGCTATTACAACTGTGATTAGATCTCCTTTTGGGCATCCTCATTTCCTTTAACCGCTGGGTTAATACAGACTATAGAGCCGTCAATCGCTGGTTTTTCTCTTAGCCAGGTCTCCTTGAGACATAATTTCAGAGGTTGACCATTTCCATTCTGCATTATTAAAAAGGTGTAAAAACCCTTGTGTTCCATGATGTTAATTTTTTTTGTAAAACTTTGGTTTTATTGGCAATTTTTCAGAAAAAGAAACAATGACAACACCGGGAGCAATATGAATATCACGTTTAACATCATCATCAAACCGCCGGGGTCTCCCTCCCCTCCCGCCCCCCTATCCCCCCGCCCCAACTCCGCCCCTCCCCCCAGATCAGTATCCCATCAAAAATCCAACCGCAGGAGTTGTCATCAGTACTCATAGTTCGGTGCCTTGGAGCTGTGCTATGCGTTCACGTAAATGCTGGCTTAGACGGATCCGCTGTCTCCCGGGCCGTGGGTTACACCATTGTCCCCATGATGTTAATTTGATGTCCAATGTTGGTTGCTTCACTGGCTGTTATTTCATGGAATGTGCCACTAGGCGCATCCCTAGCCAGTCCCATGACTTGCAGTCTGATTTGCTTTCTTCTTTATCTTTGATGTTTTTTTGCACCCAACGGGTACTTCTAGTCCCAATGTCAAAATGTAGCTAGAACGTTAGATGTTCTTTGTCGTCATTCAAAGTCAGGTCTTCTCTTCCACCTCGCTTTGTTTTTAACGCCTTATAGTTAGCACGTGTGGGCGTGTCTGTTTCAGATTTGTCGCAGCATTTCATCTCATTTTGCCTGCTGCTCAGATTTTGTGTTTTCCCTGAAGGATATTTTAATTTGGTTTATTCTCGCAGTCCAAAGCCTAACACTCTTATATCCTGTGCTCTGGCTAAAATGTGTCTGTAGACTATGTCTGATGGGATGTGTATATTGACACAGTCCACTCTTTTACTGCAATGACATTCTACTGTTTGGATGTCTCGAGCGGTTAACATTTTAAGGCTTGTAGTGTGATGTAAAAACCGGAGGACGTTGTTTCTATTCAAAATAAGGCCATCATCAATGTGTAGCATACGCTCAAGTTCTAATATATTGTGTGTACTCTTTCTTTTTGTTAAAATGCAACTGTGATGTCTGGTTCTTTGGATTTCCCTTTTATTTTCTGTGCTCTTGGTGAGACATTTCAAAGGGCTTTTGATGTGCCCTTTGGTCACGTTGTTGCTCATCATGCCGATCCTCATCTATTTTGAACGAGACTAGTCTGTCCTTTTTTAAATTTAGATTACGCTTGGTGCTTTTTTCCACTCTTTCCCATCTTAAGGCCATAGGTAAGAATGTGAGGCTCTGGTTTCCTGTACTCACTTGATGTTTGTTTGAAATTTCAGCTGACACACGTGGCTCCAAAGATGCTCTGCTTGCTTCTATATTGTAGTTTTTTTTTACCCACACTGTGTTTGCTATCATAAAGAGAGATCCAACAGATCTGATTCATTTATTGAAATTTCCGTTTCTTGAGAGTTTCTCTCAATTTCTTCTGCGTGAGTTTCTGAAATTTCCATCATTCTCTTGTTGCTTTCCTGATTGATTAATTTATTTTTTATTATTGCCATCCTTGGTTGTGTAATTTGGTTTATGTGTAGATTTCGGAGAAACCCCTTAACATTTTTAGCGTTTGTGTCTCTTGATGTTTTATGTTTTACGTTTTTTTCTTAAGGACTGTGACGATTTAATCTTGTTTGTCCCAATCTGTTTCAGTTTGGCACCAAATATTGCAAAATTAGGTTCCATTTCGGATTGAGCTTCCGCTAATTGGGAAGTGTCGTCGTCCTCAACATCCAGTGCAAGCTAATCTGTTGGCCTGTCATCCGAGATGGTCAGTGTTGATGGTTTTGTTGCCAAGTTTCTTGCTGTATGCATTTCCGTAAGGGTTGATTTAGGGATCTGTGGGGGTGCTTCTTGGGTCAACATCAATGGGTCTTGAATTTCTATTTGACCGTCTGGTGTAATGGGACTTTCATCAGGCCTCACCTCCTGCCTCAAAGATACATTAGATTGCATCTGTGTTGTTTGTTAAGGGGGTCTGTCATTTGAGGCACTGTGTTTTTGTATGGTGGCCAAAAGGCAGTAGTCGATGTTCCATTTGATCATTTTCACTGATCTGGATGGTATCTTTTAAAATACCCTTTGAGAGATTTAGCAGAGCTCTTTTCTTCTCTTACTTCTTTCAACAGATCCAAGAGATCATTTTGAGTGTTAGTCTCGGCACCCATGTTTTGTTTCCACACCCCTTTGACTGCAGTCATGAAGGATTCAATAAAGACACGTTTGGAATTTATCATTGCAGTTAACGTTAATTGATCTCTGAAGCTGTCATTTAAAGATTCGTATAACTTTAAAAATGGAGCCAAAGATTTATTGATTGATGACATGATGATTGCTTGGTGAGTAGTTGCATCCAGCTGACTCGGGCCTTTGCAGTTACGATCGTGTTTGTATTTAGGCCCTTTCTCATATTTTTATAGCATTTTTTTTGGCTGACGTTTCCCAATGTTTCTGAAGGGCAGGTCTCTGAGTCCGATGATGTCGTGTTTCTGTATGTTTTCTAGATAAATTACGAGTCATATTTAACTGACTAGAGAGGGAAGGACTCTCTTGCCTTTTACTCACACTGTGTTTTGGGTGACTGTCAGCATAACTAGCAAGCACACACCCTGCGTTCACAACTTGATTTGTTTTCCTTAGGTCAGAGACTCCGTCTCCAAAGTCGGTTGATGTTTCCTCTGATAATATCTGGTTCTTTGCTTGCCATTCCGGTGGAGTCCTTAATCGGTCCCTTTGTGTGGCAGCAGGGGTCCGACTTGCATTTGCCGTGCCGGCGTCATTCATACTGTTGAGTTTATTTTCTTCTTTATGGATCAAAGCGTGTAAAGCCAAGAGCAAAGAATTTTGAACTGCCAATTCCACTTCATTTTGTGCATTTCCTGGACTGCTATGCTGTTCACACTGTGAGCGGAGTGTGGATCGAGTTGCACAATTAGAGCATTTGCTTGGGCTTTTCATCATAGCCTCATTCGAGAGTGTTCGGTCTATATGGAAATCATTGTCCTGTTTGTTACACTGAGGATCTTCTTTCTTGGTGCCGCATTCTGTAGATACTTCAGTCCCTCGATTTCAAATTTCCGTTTCCATTTGTATAGTTCTCATGTCGTCCGAGATTTCGTGCACGGTCCATGATGCAGAATGGCCTGCACTAAAAAGAAATGGGTGCTTACTGCGTTAACTTCTGATAGTATATCTGCGTCAGAAATTCCTCTCGTTAGTTGTGTCTGAAAGGTGGCTGGACAACGATTTCTTTCTTTTTGCTGGAAAGACCTTGCGTCCAGCAAATGGGCACTTTATTGATTATCTCTCTACTGTCCCGATTTTAAAAATCGGCGCTATTTGTCTCGCAATTATAATTTTGTGCAGGTGAGCAGATGAGACTGCCTCCTCGGCCTCACACAGCAGCTTACTACGTGTGCTTATGTTGTCAGTAATTTCCGTGGTCAGAGTTTCGGTGGATTTATCACATACATCATTACATCCCTTTTCACATTGGGTAGATTGTGCTAGATTTGTTGAGTTTAGGCTAGTTAGTCTCACGCCTACTCCCGCCCCGTCCACCATGTTTGTTATATATGGTCAGGGGCTAACTGCGCATCAGTGGAATGAAAAGGTTGCGTCGGTGCTGTGGGTGTAACGGGAGTACTTGTGCAAATGTCACACATACCTTGTGCTTTTTCCAAAGTCTGCCAGCCCGAGTTGCCGTCCATATCAGCACAAGTGGTGTTAATTTACTTTTACTTTATTTGTAGTGGGCATTCATGAACCCTTAGGCATTAGGGCGCAGACAGAGACTAAAAGAAACAAGTAACATAAAATACAGTTCCACAGAAAGGCTTTGGCAAGTAATCGCAAGCGAGTTTGGCTGCGTGTACGAGCCAATTCCGTGCAGGTTACAGCGAGTAGTAGGCCAGGAGACGGGTAGATGGAAACTCCTTTTCTCCCACTCCAGCCCCCCCGCTCCCACCGGCTCCAGGGAAACAGGCAACACACTCCCAACACTCCGCAACACTCTGCTAGGTTGGGGTGTTTTAAAATGTGGCTCCTCCTCCTGAAAGAGTGAATTGAGATGAAGGACAGACTGCTCTCTGTTCGTCCAGCAACAGAGTATCGAGCAGGCACAGGCACAGGCAACACAATCCCAACACTCTGGCAATTGTAAATGTACTTCCATGTAATTGGGTTCGTGCATATTGAAGAAAATAAGCTTACACTAACCCAGAGAAGTCTAGGCTGGCCACCCCTCCCCTTAGTTGCAGGGATAAAGCGGGTGGAATAACTTTGAATATCATGGGGCACCAAAGACCATGTTTCTTGAAGAGCCATTATGTCATGGATAAACACCTGATCTAAGCAAGACGTATCATTCATGTATTTCTGGAGACCAGCAATACTCTAAGACATCAGTCGCAATACTTTGGGCAAAGCATTAGGAGCAATTACAGTTTCAATTTCATTGGGTGGGTCCTGAGTGGTCACGCGTTTGGGGGTAAGGCAGCCTGCTCCAGAAGCAGCCTTTTGTCAATCTATTCCTCCAGACACCGATAGGTTTAGCTCACCCTCAGTTACAGGATCCCCTGTCCGTGTATACCCCCTCCCTACAGTGCTCAGTATCACATGGCCTCCAAGCGAGCAGCCTACCTCTAACACACTTAATCTATCTCAAATAACTGGTTTAGTAGAGCAACGGGTCCCAATGTCAGATACTCAAACTTTTAGTTTGTGTAAGCAAAGAGGAGACGCCCAAGCTTGACAATGCAGCTGGGCCATTGCCCCCATGGGCAAACATGCCAGCGGCAGGCCTAGACATGTCTCCCGCCATGGGAGGAGGCGTCAGGAGAGTGGGTGGGGGGATTCAGAGTAAGCACCATCTCTAACGCAATGAGGGGCATAATCTACTGATCTATGTCCAGGAGCCCCTCCACAAGTTGGTTGGATTTTAACTCCACTCTAATAAAATCTCTTGATAAGGCGAGGGGCAAACATGTACACTGAACTAGGTAATTGCTAATGATTGACAAACAGCCCCTTTTCGAGCTTAACCAATGCCATACTTCGTTTGTCAGACCTTCCCTAGACTCCTTATATTGACTAAGAACTTTGGTCAAAAAGAAGAGTTAAACCCTGTCTGTTGGGGTTCTGATGGGTCGGTGGGAGGTTTGTATTCGCTTTCAACCCTCCACTCCTAACCAATCCCTTTGGTATTACCACTCTGGGGGTGGATAGTTGGTTGGGACAACATCAACGGGGTCGCCCCGGTTTTCAAACACCCCAGACAGCTTGTTAACCCCCTCTTTTCTAAACAGTCGGTCCCCGCCTGTAAGTGCTCCAAGTTCCTGCCTCATTTCCCCTATTAGGAGCTTCAAGGCTTCCATCTCCTTTCTTACCATATCTCCGGTAATAATAAATAGTCTGTTCCATGCTATTGGCAGTGTTTCCGGCCCCACAATTACAAACACTACTCGGAAAGTCCTTCAACCTACCAATAGAAGGCTCCCCAGCCCCCATCAAGATCAAGGTCATATCCCAGGCCTCATCATCTACTTGAGTTCCAACTGATCCTGAGCATGTTTTAGATTTTGATGGCTTCCCCTGGGCCCCTGCCCTCCACCTGAGGTCTGGCCCGAGGGGCAGGCAGAGAGTTGGATCCATTAAGGTTCTTCCTCATGTATATAATATTTGTTTCATCACCCACCAACATCCCCTTTTCCTTTACTAATTTCTCCCGCCGGGGCTTTTGTTCTTTTTTTGACAACCCCTACCGCCAGTCCATCTCTCAACAAATCTAGGGGGTGAACCTATTCGTCAGCGGGACCAATATTATCAGCAGGACTCCTTTACCACTACTGCCACTGCCACCAGGGGACAGCAAATTCTCTGCTCCACATTCAGGCACACAAAACACAAGACCATCAGTGCTAGGTAACACATTACACTCCAGAGGTACAACGTAACTTTGTCCTTCACTTTGTGCAGGGAAGTTTGACAACTCAAACTGCCAAAATTGAGCCCACCTCCAGTAATACGAGTAATGGAACATTGGATGCTTTTAAAACTATTCGCTTTTCCCCTCATCTCGGCATGAGTCAATGGTTTGTTATGGAGAGGAGTGGATACAAGCCTTTTGTCCATAGGCAAAATGTCAATACTGTCCAAAGCCACATTTGTCCACCACTACATAGTTCCTTGCCAGGTTACCGTACTCCTATCTTTGTTGAGCCAGGCACTATGACCTTTCGTGGACAGATCCTCAGGCCCTACATCGTATAATAATTGGGCAATTTCCTTGATCATTACATTTGTTTGGTTAAGGAGATCCAATAGTGTTGCCACCTTTTCCTCTTGTTGGCTCATAAGGGGGAATTTGGTGGCTTTAAACTTCGACATTAGTCAAATGTCAAGTGACCGAATAACAATATAACTAATTGGACATTCCCAGACAAACTCTCAAGGCTTGCTGCTCACAACTGTAAAAAGGGGCTCTCAATCAATTACCCCCCCAAGCAATTAAGACTTGTTAAAACACCATGGTACAAATGCCCTATTAGATAAAATAAATCCTAAAAACATTCTAAAATGCAGCACCATAAATTACAAATTGCAAGATTCTGCCAAAAAATAAAACAAAAATATACAGTCAATTCGTGGATATCTAAAATAGTTCTGCCACAGTCCGTGTTCTAATAAGCGTCAGCAAGATTCAAATTAGGCCTTAAAACAATGCTCTGAAGATAAAACCGCAGACAGGGGAGGTACGCCCGACCGGCTCAAGTGGTACCCAGAGTCCGACTCCCCTCCCCCTCCTCAGACCGTCCTGGATGTACACAGTTTTACCAAGTGAATACAGAAACATGTATCATTGTAGTGTAGGAACAAATGGTCAATGCAGCTTAGTCAGGGAGATGAGGATTAACAATTGGTAAAGTCAGTAACAGTACCTCCGGGTGCCTCTGAGTATCTGGCAGGTTCAGATTTTTGAGGGTGCCCGGAATAGCAGCACATGCAAGTCTGCAGTAGCAGTAACTTTCTCAATGAAAACTATATACTCCACAGGGCAGATAATTCCTTTGCTGGTTGGCTACGTTTTCACCTGCACAAACAATCAACAAACAGCAACAAACAGCAACAAACGCTCCCCGGCTTGTCCTGGCAGGCTTCGCCGCAAGGGTCAGTGCAGCCCTTTTTTATATTCGTGCTGACTCTGCCTTAAGGGATATCCAGTAATTCAAGCAGACCAGATAAGAGAAAAAAAAAAGGAGGGACACAGCAATAAATAGCTTATCCTGGATGTGACGAAAGTGGAAAAACTATGAAGAATCATTGATCAAAAATGAAAGAAAAAGTTGAAAAATTCGAGGCGCGAATAACAAGGACTCCCAACATGCAGACTTACAGTATAAAATCTATGGATGGCTAACAGTGGTGGCGCAAAGGAGGACGAATGTCATTAGTTGGGTCAGTATGACACAAAGTAATAGCAATGGGCTAAATAAGTGACAAGCAGTTTCAGCTTTAAAGCAAAACTGCTTTAATATTACATAGGATTCGCAGCCTAACGGGGAATATTCATAAGCATGTAGATCCATGTATGGTCCAATGCTGGAGAAGCCCCTTAAAATTCCATACGCATCAGATCATACCACATTTTCCTATTCCTTCCCCCAAATGTAATGAACATGGTGTAGGCATTCATGTTCAACCTTAGAAATGGAATTGTGAATCGCTCACTTTCAAAATTGCTTATTTACATTTGCCATTTTTATCAATGTTTATGTTCATGGGAAAATATAAAAGCAATAGAATCCTTTTACCAAAGGTTACAAAGTTAGAGGAAGTTAAATTGAACACTAAGTCACATACTCCTCCCTGCAATAGGATCATAGGAAGGAAGTAATGTCACGCGACCACTGACCCTGATGGCAGACAACCATGTTTTTAAACAATTGTCAGTGAAAACAAAGCAACAGCATGGTCCTGGAAATTCACAGACAACAGTTCCAAAAATCAAGCTACTAAAACTTCCAAAAGATCATGAGTTAAATCATAGTGTTTCAAACTAGACAACTTAAATGAAATTAACAGTTAGTCACTGTAGTGACCAACGTACTCTTAGTCCATAGTCCCTCGCGATGGACGGAACCCTTTTGACCAGAAAAACGTTGTTCCCCTTTAAATTTAGAGGCGCGAGGGGGCGCGGCCCTGGGAGCATGCGCTCGCCTGACCTGGGAGTTTGGAACTTCTTCCGCAGCCTGGTTCTTGACGAGTGACCGGATGCTAGGGAGAATTCTCATTCAATGGCTAATTTCCCTTACCTAGTGAGTCCCTCAGCAGCTTTGCTGGATTTCTGGAGTTTATTTTTCCAATTGGTAAGAGTGTACCCTTTTTTCCAACTCTTACTTGTGTTTTGCCAGGTGTATTTCATCTGTTTTTGTGATTGTGGACTCTGGAATACACCACTTCAGGAGCCCCCTTCTTTTGTGTGTTACACAGCACCTTCAGTGCAGTGACACAGGGTTGTCTTATAGCCTTCCCACCGACTCCATTTCTGAGGCCGACTACTGTCCCCCAGAAAAGGGTAAAGTTGCCATTAACTTTACTTGGTCATTGAACCACAGATCCAGTAATCCTTAGCCCTTTTTATCTGTACCTCCTAGAGCATTGTTTCGCTCTTTTAACATTTAGACTTGGCTGGTGGCAGTGTTATCTACCCTAACTTTTCTACCGCGATTATACTATATAAACGTGGTGTTAGGCAGAAACCTGTGCAGTTCCCTTGGGGAACACTGCAAAAGATTTAAGACTACAGGTAGAGCAGTAAACCCCTTTGGTAGCAGTCTGTACCACCCAGATTTACCTGGTAGCTGTGGCTGAGCAGTCAGACTTCTCTCAAGAAGAGTTAGGCAGTATGCAAAGTATACACAATAGGTACCAAAACACAATAGCACAAGCAAACACTGACCAGAGCTTGGTTTCAAAAGTATATAGTTATTTATTTAAAATACACATAAGTTAAAAACACTCTAGCAAAATATAGTAAACACTTCAAACACAGTTATAACGAAAGTAGATTCAATCCTTTCTCCTATCTAGACAACTCTAGGTTAACACCACTTAATTAAAACAGAGGTGAGTGCTTAACGTTAGATGACACTCTAGTAGTTTCCAAGAAAGGGAGAGAAAAAGCAGAAATGGGTTAAACACACCACTCTAAGATCCAGAACACTTGCAATAGGTTCAAAGAAGTACAGGTGAGCAAAAGTCACTAGGCAGGGCCCACTCTTAGAGTAGCCGGAGCGAAAATGTGCCCAAGATCACACTGCTATTAGGGATTCAAAGTCTTGCAGAGAGTTAGAAAGAGTGTAGAGTGGCTTAGAAAGTTTAGCCAGGGTGTCCCAGGCACTCCCAGGTTCGAAAGCCGGGGGCTAAATCTACCCCGTACAGTCGGTAGCAAGGGAAGCCAGGCGGAACACGGTACCTTAAGCGGAAAGGATCCTCCAGCGGTGGCAGTTGTTCCAGGCAGTGGCAGCAGGGCTCGACGTCGGTCAGGGGAGAAAGAAGTTCTCGCTGAAGAGCAGAAGAAGAGGGTCGTTGCACTGCCCGGGAAGAAACCAGCCGCGGAGTCCTCCGGTTGAAGGGTTGTACCGACTTTCGTGGTTTGGGGTAAAAGTGGTGGGGTTCCGGTTGCCGGGGTGCTTGGCACTGGCAAGGCGGCCACGAGATACCTCGAGAGCGAAAAGAAGGCGAAAACTGGTTGTCCCCACCAGTCAAGGGAAGGAGCCACTCTGTTAGGAGTTCTCCTCGGTCGTCGGGAAAAGTGGTGAGACGGTTCAGCAGGGCTCCACCGGGTGGTGTCGTCGAAGCAGGTCGGCTCAGCTCTTCCCTCGTCGGATTCTTGGTCCTGTGGCGACTTCTGAAGTTCCAGTCCCCAAAGCCCTGCTTTTATGCAGCAAACCCCCATTCACCCAGCCTAGCTGTCACTCAAACATGCTAAGTGGTGAGCCGGGCGGTTCACCACTTGGGCCAATCAGGACGGAGTGCGACTTGAGTTACCAAGGTAACTCAGTCCAGGGTGCCTAAATCCCCCTCCACCCCTCCTAAGTACCCCAGACAGAGTGGCACCACTTTGGAGGGCTTCTGTGGAGAAGCCCGCCAAAAGTGGAACAAAGGGCTCCACTTTGGGTCAGAGTTACAGAGGCGAACACCAACGCCATTTTAGAATCAAGTTTTGGCAAAAAGTCCCAACCGGAGTTATAAAAATAAATATATAAACCGGTGGTATGTTTAAGGCTACCGTAAATAAATAATTAAATGTGTTAGCCTAAAACAATGGGAAATCCCATAGGAAAATATTCGCGGTCGAATATAAAACGTAGTTTCCACTGCCACCAGCCAAAACTCGATCAGGGGGGACGGAGACGTGCCCCCTCGACTAACAGACCCTGGGGCAATCGAATTGCCCCAGCCAGTACGTCCACAATATGATGGTTTGTACTGGTTCTGTTCAGGATTCAAGACTAGCAAAGTCTTTGGTGACTTTACATGCCCTGGGAGACAGTAGTCAGTCCCAGGGTATGGAGTCTATGTTGGGGAGTCCCTAGGACACCCCTGGGTCACGGCACAGAGGGTGCTGTGTAACCCACATCACAAAAATACATGAGGCCCTATGGAGTAAAAGACCCCATAGCCCATTCAACACAAGGTTTGTCCAAGATAACACAGTTCAACATGTCCAAGAGTGAGGGTAAAAGAGTCTCACTCTTGGCAGGAGAAAAAAATAAACCCCAGAAATCCAGCAAAGCTGCTGGGGGACTCACTAGGGAGGGAAATTCAGCCTAAACAGAGAATTCTCCCTAACACTCGCCCCCCCCAGACTAAGGGACAGGAGGATTTAATCCACTCCCGGATGAACCTCATACCTCTAGTCGATGATATACATCCTAGAGAGTCCATCAGCATTTTGATGGTGACACCCTGACCTATGCTTAAGGGAGAACTCAAAGGTTTTCTTTTGCAAGCTAAAGGACCTACAAACCCTTTGAGGAACATCAGTCTTTTTGTTATAGGGGATCTGGTTGACCAGTCCCTCAGAAGTTGGTACAACTTCTGAACCTATGTTAGGCTTTTTGAAGGGGTCCTTATAAAGGATTCCCTTAGATCTAGAGGGGCCTCCAAGGTTCCTCACCACCTCTCTTGTGGGAGCAGGTTGGGTCTTAGGCCTCTTGGTTGGAGGGGTTGGGGTTAGGCAATGTACCTGCTTCCCCTTCCTCTTAGATCTACCCTTACCTATTTTAGGAGTTTCCCCCCTAATATTAGGATTTGAGTTGGGGTCTTCAGTAGAAGGTCCAACAGTCTGAAGGTTTTTGGCCTTAGACTTTTCTTTTCTGGTTTTCCACCAGCACTGAGAATTACCAGTTCTCTCAGGTCCAGATAGGGGCCTAGTTGGTCTATCCACCTCTTCCTCAGAAGTAGGGTGAGTCAGAGACTCTGAGACTAGCGGAACAAGGATGGAGCTTGGTTGGGGCTCCCATGTTCCTAGCATACTATCCTGAAAGGTGCCTGGGTCAGAGGTCAACTTACTAAACCCAAGGCTTGTAGTGGGGTTCTCAGTAGAGGGTCCCACAGGCTTAGAAGGGTCCTTCAAGGTAGCCTTTCTAGCCAATTTGGTTAAGTTCTGCTTCTCCATACTGGGAGGCCTGGGGGTATGTGACACTACTCCTAGAGTTCTTAGGTCATTCCCCAACAGGACCTTCCCAGGTACCTCAGTCTGAACACTGACAGGGATCCTCACTGTCATGTTGTTACACTGAATGAGGGCTGGTAGAATAGGAACCATTTGGACAGGGCCTCCAGACATCTTAGTGGGACCTTTGGGTGCTTTGGCCACATCCTCAGGTTGAAAGAAGCTTTCATCCACTACTGTTCTGCTGGCCCCAGTGTCTCTCCTGGCAGGAGTATCCTGGCCATTGACAAGAACACTGTCCACATAATACACCTTAGAGTTAACAGGTAGGGAGTTATACACAACCCTATTCTGGGGACTAACCAGACCCATAGGCTCTAAGTTTACAGTTGCTTGAAGACCCAAGGGTTCTTCAGCAAAGAGTTCAAAGTGGGCACTAGCCATCTGTACTTCATCCTCAGGAGTGAAGGCTAAGGAGACTGTGCTGATCCCTGCAGGTTTACCCTTGCACTTGGGATCTCCTTTGATATGGTCAGTACCCTGACAGACATAGCATTGTCCAAATGCTCTCTGGAAGGGTGGCTTGTTCTGACCTCCTTCTGGCTTGTGGCCAGAAGGTACAGTAGCCTGACTAGGTTTCCCATGTGGCTTACCCTGGTTATTTTGTGGTTTGGGGCCCTCTTTGGGATAGGAACTATTAGAATTCTCTTTGGAGTCTGTTTTTGGCTGTTTCTCCCCATCCTTCTTCTGAGTTACCCCAGAATCCTTGTGAGTGGCCCTGTTGGCAACCCACAAGTCAGCAGCCCTAGCCAGTTTCCGGGAATCTAATTCCTTGGAATCAGCCAAGTGTTGTCTGAGCTCAGGAGAGCAGGCATCATAAATAGTCTCCAACATAAACAAATTCTTCATACCTTCATAAGTGTTCACCTTGTAACCCTTAATCCATCCCTCTAAGTTTTTCAAACATTCACTCACCCAGGTAGCCCAAGGGGTACCATCATGCTTTTTGAGGTTCCTAAACCTCTTAAGATACTGGGAAGGGGTCTTCCCAAACATAGCTATCAAAGCTAGTTTCACACATTCATAGTCCTTCCTATCCTCCTCCCCCATCTCCATTACCACATCAGTTGCAACAGGGGGAAGCCTAGAGAACAACCAGGTGAGTAAGTCATTTCCTGTGATGTTCTGGAGCCCATGATTATATTCAAACAGAGACAACCAATCCAACACATCCAACTTAGGCTCATACATACCAACCAATTCTTTAGGCATCCGGGGTCTTTTAGGACTGGAACTTCTAGAGGAGCCAGAGAGAGAAACATTCTCAACAGATAATTTCTTCATTTCTAAGTCATACTTGAGCTCCATTTCCCTTAGCCTTAGTTCTTTGTCAGTTTGAGCATTAAGTTTCTTATACTCCAATTCTAGCTTCATTTTCTCCAGTTCAAAGTACTGAGGACTAAATGTGGGACCTGGTAAAGGTCCAGTAGGCACAGCAGGTAGAGCAGGCAGAGGCCTAGGGGGGACAGTTACAACAGCCTCACCCTCCTCTTCTGACTCTTCCTCAGAATCATCAACATTTTGCTCCATGTTAATTTCAACACTGTCATCTACAGTTGCTGGAGTGGTAGGTTCCTCTGAACCATCACCCAGACTTTGGTTAGCTAACAATCTTTCAATCAGCTCCATTTTCTTGCCCTTAGTCAGGAGATCCTTATGTTTACAGAGCACTCTTAAACAATCAGCAGTTTTGGCTGCAAGGGACTCTTGACTATAGCTTTCTATAACTGACATGTTAGAGGTTTTACTTTTTCAGTGCTAAGCTTTGTGGTTAGTTGCACTAAGGTATCTAAAGCACAATAAAATGTATACTCAATACAAATCCCACCGCTGTACACCAGTGTTAGGCAGAAACCTGTGCAGTTCCCTTGGGGAACACTGCAAAAGATTTAAGACTACAGGTAGAGCAGTAAACCCCTTTGGTAGCAGTCTGTACCACCCAGATTTACCTGGTAGCTGTGGCTGAGCAGTCAGACTTCTCTCAAGAAGAGTTAGGCAGTATGCAAAGTATACACAATAGGTACCAAAACACAATAGCACAAGCAAACACTGACCAGAGCTTGGTTTCAAAAGTATATAGTTATTTATTTAAAATACACATAAGTTAAAAACACTCTAGCAAAATATAGTAAACACTTCAAACACAGTTATAACGAAAGTAGATTCAATCCTTTCTCCTATCTAGACAACTCTAGGTTAACACCACTTAATTAAAACAGAGGTGAGTGCTTAACGTTAGATGACACTCTAGTAGTTTCCAAGAAAGGGAGAGAAAAAAGCAGAAATGGGTTAAACACACCACTCTAAGATCCAGAACACTTGCAATAGGTTCAAAGAAGTACAGGTGAGCAAAAGTCACTAGGCAGGGCCCACTCTTAGAGTAGCCGGAGCGAAAATGTGCCCAAGATCACACTGCTATTAGGGATTCAAAGTCTTGCAGAGAGTTAGAAAGAGTGTAGAGTGGCTTAGAAAGTTTAGCCAGGGTGTCCCAGGCACTCCCAGGTTCGAAAGCCGGGGGCTAAATCTACCCCGTACAGTCGGTAGCAAGGGAAGCCAGGCGGAACACGGTACCTTAAGCGGAAAGGATCCTCCAGCGGTGGCAGTTGTTCCAGGCAGTGGCAGCAGGGCTCGACGTCGGTCAGGGGAGAAAGAAGTTCTCGCTGAAGAGCAGAAGAAGAGGGTCGTTGCACTGCCCGGGAAGAAACCAGCCGCGGAGTCCTCCGGTTGAAGGGTTGTACCGACTTTCGTGGTTTGGGGTAAAAGTGGTGGGGTTCCGGTTGCCGGGGTGCTTGGCACTGGCAAGGCGGCCACGAGATACCTCGAGAGCGAAAAGAAGGCGAAAACTGGTTGTCCCCACCAGTCAAGGGAAGGAGCCACTCTGTTAGGAGTTCTCCTCGGTCGTCGGGAAAAGTGGTGAGACGGTTCAGCAGGGCTCCACCGGGTGGTGTCGTCGAAGCAGGTCGGCTCAGCTCTTCCCTCGTCGGATTCTTGGTCCTGTGGCGACTTCTGAAGTTCCAGTCCCCAAAGCCCTGCTTTTATGCAGCAAACCCCCATTCACCCAGCCTAGCTGTCACTCAAACATGCTAAGTGGTGAGCCGGGCGGTTCACCACTTGGGCCAATCAGGACGGAGTGCGACTTGAGTTACCAAGGTAACTCAGTCCAGGGTGCCTAAATCCCCCTCCACCCCTCCTAAGTACCCCAGACAGAGTGGCACCACTTTGGAGGGCTTCTGTGGAGAAGCCCGCCAAAAGTGGAACAAAGGGCTCCACTTTGGGTCAGAGTTACAGAGGCGAACACCAACGCCATTTTAGAATCAAGTTTTGGCAAAAAGTCCCAACCGGAGTTATAAAAATAAATATATAAACCGGTGGTATGTTTAAGGCTACCGTAAATAAATAATTAAATGTGTTAGCCTAAAACAATGGGAAATCCCATAGGAAAATATTCGCGGTCGAATATAAAACGTAGTTTCCACTGCCACCAGCCAAAACTCGATCAGGGGGGACGGAGACGTGCCCCCTCGACTAACAGACCCTGGGGCAATCGAATTGCCCCAGCCAGTACGTCCACAATATGATGGTTTGTACTGGTTCTGTTCAGGATTCAAGACTAGCAAAGTCTTTGGTGACTTTACATGCCCTGGGAGACAGTAGTCAGTCCCAGGGTATGGAGTCTATGTTGGGGAGTCCCTAGGACACCCCTGGGTCACGGCACAGAGGGTGCTGTGTAACCCACATCACAAAAATACATGAGGCCCTATGGAGTAAAAGACCCCATAGCCCATTCAACACAAGGTTTGTCCAAGATAACACAGTTCAACATGTCCAAGAGTGAGGGTAAAAGAGTCTCACTCTTGGCAGGAGAAAAAAATAAACCCCAGAAATCCAGCAAAGCTGCTGGGGGACTCACTAGGGAGGGAAATTCAGCCTAAACAGAGAATTCTCCCTAACACGTGGTATTGTTTTAGGCTATTATATAAGCCTGGAACTTAAACCCGCTTGACCAAATACTTTTACTTTTGGCGGTGCGTTTTATTCGCCACTTCTTTTTGTTAAACTCCTTCTTGTGTTTTACTGTTCGCGGCAAACCAGGTTTGCCTTCTTTGTTCACTGTCTTTTGGCGGGCTTCTGCCAAGAAGCCCTCCTCTAGGCTCCTGGGTGTCTAGGTGGGCTGAATGTGAGGGAGGGGTGTAGTCACCCCCTGCACAGGGTATCCTAGGAAACCCAAGTCGCACTTTTTCATGATTGGCTGAGGTGGTTGTCCGGGCTGGTCAACAGCCAGGCTTTGTGAATGGGGGATTTTCGCGTAAAAGGCAGGTCTCTTGGGCTGGAAGTCAGAGTCGCCACTGGAACTACAAGGAACCGAAGAGAAGCAGAGAAGACGTCGACTGCTGCAACTATCCTGTCCCGGTGAAGCCTTGCTGCAGTCCGGAGCCATCTACCCTTCGACGACCAGAGGAGATCCAGTCCGGAGTCTTCTTCCCTTGAGCTTGGTGGGGATAACCAGCCCATCTTCTACAGCCAGAGGATCCTCTTCGTGGTCGAAATCGCTGCACACTGCTGTAGTGGTTCGGATAGCCATCTGAAGAGCCTCTCCTGTTTTTTTAAAGGAGCGCACCTTTTATTCACCGTCGCTGCTGCCGGCTTCATCCCTGTGAGGTGCAGACCCCTCTAGATGTCCTCCTTCGTATCGAAGCTCCAGGAACCGTGGGTCTGCAGGAAACTACCAGGAACAACTGCCGTGGCACCAGCTTCTTCTTTGAACAAGACACTGTTCTGCTCGAAAAATTTGGGTGAATTCCTTTTCTTCGCTTCTGTTAGGGTGAATTCTCTGTTTAGGCTGAATTTCCTAACCTAGTGAGTCCCCAGCAGCTTTGTTGGATTTTTGGGGTTTATTTTATTCTCCTGCCAAGAGTGAGACTCTTTTACCCTCACTCCTGGACATGATTTGAGGGTGTTTTTGACTCTAGATGTGTTTAATGGGCTATGGGGTCTTTTACTCCATAGGGCTTCATGTGTTTTTGTGATGTGTGTTACACAGCACCCTCAGTGCAGTAACACAGGGGTGTCATAGTGACCCCCCAGTATAGACTCCATGCCCTGGGACTGACTTCTGTCTCCCAGGGCATGTAAAGTACCATTGACTTTACTAGTCTTAAATTCTGAACAGAACCAGTACAAACCATCATATTGTGGACGTACTGGCCGGGGCAATTCGACTGCCCCAGGGTCTGTTAGTCAAGGGGGCACGTCTCCGTCCCCCCTGATCGAGTTTTGGCTGGTGGCAGTGGATACTACTTTTTATATTTGACCGCGAATATATCCCTATGGGATTTCCCATTGTTCGAGGCTACCAACTTTAATTATTTAATTCCTATAGCCTCGAACATACCGCCGGTTTATTTATTTAATATTAATTCTCCGGTTGGTATTTTTTGCCAGAACTCGGTTCTAAAACGGCATTTGTGTTCGCTTCTGTGACTCCAACCCAAGTCGAGCCCTTTGCTCCACAGAAGCCCTCCAAAGTGGTGCCACTCTGTCTGGGGTACTTAGGAGTGCAAGGGGATTTAGGCACCCTGGACTGAGTTGCCTAGGCAACTCAAGTCGCACTCCGTCCTGATTGGCCCAAGTGGTGAGCCGGCCGGCTCACCACTTAGCATGTTTGAGTGACAGCTAGGCTGAGTGAATGGGGGTTTTCTGCATAAAAGCAGGGCTTTGGGGACCGGAACTTTAGAAGTCGCCACAGGACCTAAGAATCCGACGAGGGAGAAGCTGAGCCGACCTGCTACGACACCACTGGTGGAGCCCTGCTGAACCGTCTCACCACTTTTCCCAACGACAGAGGAGATCTCCAGCCCGGAGAGTCTTCTTCCTTCGACTGGTGGGGATAACGAGTCTGTTTCCTTTTTCGCTCTTTGGAACATCTCGTGGCCGCCTTGCCTTTGCCAAGCACCCCAGCAACCGGGATACCACGTTTTACCACTACAGGGAATCAAAGGGTAGTACCTTTAACCGGAACACTCTGCGGCTGGTTTCTTCCCTAGCAGTGCAACGACCTTCATCTTTCCTCCACGTCGAGATCTTCTTTTCCTCTGGACAACGCCGCGTCTTGCAATCGCTGCCAGGAACAACTGCCCCGCTGGAGGATCCTTTCCACCTAAGGTACCATGTTCCGCCTGGCTTCCCTTGCAACCGACTGTACGGGGTAGATTTAGCCCCCGGCTTTCGAACCTGGGTTAGCCTGGGACACCCTGGCTAAACTTTTCTGAGCCTAACTAAAACCTCTCTGAACTCCCTGCAAGACTTTTTAAGCCTGTTGTCATTGTGTGATCTTGGGTACATTTGTGCCCTGCTCTCTCCAAGAGTGGGCCCGGCCTATGGACTTTGGCTCACAAGTAACTTTTGACTTTCCTGCCTTGCTTAAGAGTTCCTAAGTATTAGTGTGGTGTATTCCTACATTCTGCCTTTTTCGATAACTTATTGGAGTGCCATCTATAGTTAAGCGCTCACCTCTGTCTGGAAATAAGTGGTGTTAACTAAGACTTGTTTGATAAGGAATAAGGGATGTATATATAATAATAGTAACTGTGTTTAGAGCGATTTACAATATTAGTGCAGGAGTGTTTCAAATAGTGTGTTTTTAAATAAATAATTATATACCTTGATACCAAAGCTCTGGTCAGTGTTTGCTTGTGCTATTGTATCTGAGTGCCTATTGTGTATACTTTAAATACTGCCTAACTCTTCTTGAGGGAAGTCTGACTGCTCAGCCACAGCTACCAGGTACATCTGGGTGGTACAGACTGCTACCAAGTGGGTTTACTGCCAACACCTGTAGTCCTAAATCTTTTGCAGTGGTCCCCAAGGGAACTGCACAGGTTTCTGCCTAACAGCCTCCAAGGCTTTCCCTTGTCTTCACTCCTTCTTATAATTTTTGTTTCCTCTGTTGACAATATCCAAGTACTCCTGGCTACGTTGAATCTTGAACTATCCGACTGTGTGATCCTCGACAACAGGAACCCAGTTCCACTTGACACTGGCTCCGGCCTATTGACTTTTGAATTTCTGTCTAAGAGTGTTCTCTGATTCTGTCTGCATTGACAAAAGTATTGCCTATGAATTTGGCCCCCAACTCTCTCTGGGTATCTCAGGTGCTAAGTGTGTTTTGCCCTGGTAACATTTCTTGCCGCGGATATGCGTTTCTTTAGTAAGACCGAACTGTCATTACTGTCAAATAGTGATCGCAAGTGTATTCCCGGTAACGTCTTTTGTTTCACAACACCGGTCAGCAAAAACACAGGGTACTTACCTTGAAGTATACCGTACAAAGTGAATTGGTTAGTTGTAGAATATTTTAAGTGTGATTTTTGAATTAATAAAAGTGTTGTGTTGATAACAAATGGTTTAAAAATAAATGTTCTTATATTTTTTACCTGAAACCTTGAGTCAGTGTTTGCTTGAGTCACAATAATTGTGGTCCCTTTGTGTAAACTCTGCTACTGCTCATATACTCTTGAGATAAGGCTGGCTGCTCCGCTACTGCTACCACTTTAACATAGTAGTACAGGCTTGTACCAAAGGTAAAACTTGTATTGCCACCTGTAGTCTTAATTGTGTGTAGTGGTCCCTAAGGGCACTGCACAGGATTCTGCCTAACACCGGATCTCTGCCAGCAGAGTTGCTGTCCCAATCTGTGGGAGACAAGGGGAGGAGCCAGTAGATGGTACCCCCGTGGCGACGACAAAGGATCCAGGGGCCCGAAAAATGTTGGTGCCAAAATTGCATGTGAATGGCAAGCCTGCCCCCCACCGGAGAAACGTGGCCTCGAAGGGGTGTGTCACGCCTTTTTTCCCTCTGAGGCTGTTGCAGAGGAGGGGGATTGAAAAAACCCCTTGTCCGCCCCCCCCCCCCCCTCCATCACCCTCCCTCCCCCTATGTTGTTTCCTCCAATTCTGACTCAGAGAACGATTCGGTTGTCTGGACCTCCGTTCTTGGAAGCCTCAGAACCCGCCAAACGCCCGCCCCTTGTCAGAGAGTTGCTGCGACTGGGTGCAGGCCTTGGGCGTTGCCTTTGTAAGAATAAAGACTTTGCGGTTTGCAAGCTGTTCTTTTTATCCAATTCCTCATCTGTGGTGGAGTGGAAGAGGACACTGCCCTCGAAGGGAAGGTCCAATATGCGTTCCTGGACATAGGGATTAATCTTAGTAGCCCGGAGCCAGGCCGTCCTTCTAATGTCCGTGGCAATGCAGATGGCCCGGGCAGAGGTATCGATGTGGGCCATGGTGGATTCCATAAAGTCCTGCGCTACCAGCCTGGATTCTCTTAGTCCCACCTTGAAGTGCGCTTGGCTCTGTGCCGGAAGTTCTGGGAGGAAGTCCGCCATTTCCCGCCAGAGCCCTTGGTTAGTGGCTGCCAACATGGCATCTGCGTTGGCCTGCAGCAGGTGCAAGGCGGCTTTGGAGTACAGCTTCTTCCCGTACGCCTCCAAGATCTTCTACTCCTTGCCTAGCAGCGTTGAGGACAAGGTGGCAGAGGACAACTGAGGCTTGGAATAGAGTGACAGAAGAGTGCGGTTGAGGATGCGCTGAAAGCAAGAGTGTGTCGCCCACCACCTGCCTGTACTTGGTTTCGAGGCGCCGAGTGACAGGCTGGGCCGAGTGTGGCTTGAGCCACCCCTTCTTGGCCAGGGCAACTAAGTCTTTCTGCATCGGGAACCCCGTTTTGGTAGGGGGTCTTATGGTGAGGACTTCTGCTAAGACCCCCTCCTCAGGCTGCTCTACCTCGGGCTGAGGAAGGCCCAAATACCCTGCCAAACCTGCAAGGCGTTCGTGGAAGGCCCTGGCTGAGGCTGGCGTGTCGGGGTCATCCTCCTCTTCCACCAGGCTCGGGGTCCGGAGCTGGTGGAGGAGTGCTGGGTGCCGTGGGCTGCAGAGAGGAGACCGGAGCAAGTGGCTGCTGCGGAGGCTGGTGTGGAACCGGCTGTACTGTGGGAGGCAGGAAATCCTGTGGCACCAGAGCCATCGGAGGAATGACTATGGGTGCAGGTGGGGTAACCTGAGGGAGCATATCTCTGATGGCATCCCTGAGGATGGCACGCCCCTCTGGGGAGTTCAAATCAGCACCAGGAACCTTTCGAAGAACCCGTCTTTGGAGGCTGAAGAGGTGGCAGGTGATATTGACGGAGTGGCCAAGGGCAGCTGGGACCAGGGCATACTGCCTGGGATGCAGGAGAAACCTGCCCTGTGCTGCTGATGGATAAACTGTAGGCCACACACCCTACTGACACCAGTCCCACATTGTTACTCTTTCCTCTACCTGCTCCGCAAGAGGGGGTATTGGATGAGCAGCCATCTTGTCTGGTGCAGCGGCCATTTTGACGAGCTGCATGCCACGTGCCGAAGTCATGGTGCCTGCTCCCTGGAACCAGCCCCGTCCAAGACGCTTGTTGTTGGAACAAGGAACAAGTTACTTACCAGTAACTGTTGTTCCCCAGCATGGGTCTGGCATGGATTCACATGCTCATGAATATTCCCCGTCGTCAGGTTGGGAATCCTCAGTAAAAGAAAAAATCATTTTTAGTTTCGTTTCTGAACTGTCTTTCTCCTATTAACCAATCACTGGTCTCTGGGTCATACTTCCCGCAGCCAATGACTGCCCTCTACCTAAGCCCTTCCTCAGGCAGCCATCTTCAGATTTGGTAGCACGTAAAGTGGCAGTAGGACCAAGAGAAGAGCCGCAGAGGGGTAGGCGGTTGGGTTCGCATGTGAATCCATGCCAGACCCATGCTGGAGAACAACAGTTAAAGGTAAGTAACTTGTTCCTTCTCCAGCATGGGGTCTGGCATGGATTCACATGCTCATGAATACAAGAATACATAGCAGTACACACATGCACAACCACGGGAGGTGGCAAGGCTCAACATTAAGGATTTCAACAACTCAACATTAAGTATCTCTTATCTCCTCACCAGGCTCACCTTCACGCGAACAGGTTGCGCAGCACTGCCTGGCCGACTCTGGACTCCTCCCTAGAATCCCAGTCGACGCAGTAGAATCTCGTGAAGGTGTGCGTTGACCTCCACATAGCAGCCCTGAAGATGTCCAGCAGGGGCACACCAGACAGGAACGCCGTTGTTGCAGCAATCCCTCTGGTCGAATGGGCTCTCGGACGGCCAGGCAACGGTCGGTTTGCAAACCGGTGACAATGGGTGATGCAGCCAGAGAGCCACCTGGAAATGGAAGCCTTGGAGAGGGCCTTCCCTTGGTTCACAGAGCCAAAGTTCACAAACAGCTGTCCAGCTAAGCGTAGACATGGGTCCCCTGCAGGCGTAGCCGCGCCGCCACCAGTGCCAGGCACTCTGTGAAGACCCTTGAGGCCGACTTCAGACTGAAGGGGAGGGCCCTGAACTGGTAGTCCCGTCCTTGGACCACGAAGCGCAGAAACATTTGGTGCCCCTTGTGAATGGGGATGTGGAAGTAGGCATCCTCCAGGTCCAGCGACGACAGGAAGTCCCCTTCTTCCAGCTGTCCCAGCACGTGTTGAAGGATGACCATCCAGAATTTCTGGGATTTTATGTATTTGTTGAGGTGGCAGAGATCTAGGATGGGCCGCCAGCCGCCGGTCTTCTTTCGAACGAGGAAGTACCGTGAGTATACACTCCAGAGCCCCAGAGCCTCTTTGGGACAAGCTCTATCACGCTCTTTTTTAGCATTGCTCGTACCTCCAGAAGTAGTTGAGGAATGTGGTTTTCTTTCCTGGCCAAGGGGTGGGAAACGCGGACACTTCCTTTGGAACTTCAGAGTGTGCCCGTGGGCCAGGGCATCCAGCACCCAACGGTCGGTGGAGATGGACTTCCACGCGCCGATGAAGTTCGCCAGCCGGCCTCCCACCGGGGTGCTCGGGTGGGGGCCCGATGTCACGGCCAGTTCAGTTCTGCTTCGCCGAGGCCTTACCGCCTTGAGTCCATTAACGACGACTATGTCCGCCAGCCTTGTTGCGGCCTCTGTAGGCTTCCTGCGACGAAGAGCAGGCAGCCTGACGGTATGAGGAAGAGCCAGCGCCGAATCCTTTGGTGGAACGTTGTGATTTGCCTCCGGAGGGCCGAAAGGACGGCCGTCGATGGAGCGAGCCCAAGGCACGGGCCGTCTCGGTGTCTGTCTTGATGGCCTGCAGTGACTAGTCTATTGCCTTGCCGAACAAGTTGTTCCCATCGAAGGGCATGTCCAGTACCCTCGTCTGAACGTCCTGACGGAAGTCGTGGCCCTGGGCCAGCCACGCCGGCAAAGGCAACCGCTGTTGCCCATCTGGCCGAAGCCAGTGTCGGCGATGTCCGTGGCCACCATAATGGCGTGGTCCGAAGCCACCTCGCCTACCTGTAAGATTTCAAGGGCCTCTGCCCTCTTGTCGTCCGGGAGGAAGTCCAGGAGGGGGGCGATTTTAAACCACAGCTCCCTAATCATAGCGAGCCGCGAGAGCGTTGGCCGCTTTAATGGTCGCCGACTAAATGACCCGACGTCCTATTGTATCCAGCTTCTTCCCCTCGCTGTCCGGCAGGGAAGTCGATGCCGTCGTCCCAGCAGATTTCTTCTTGGCAGCCGCGGAGACCACTGAGTCCGGAGATGGCAGCGCTCTGAGGCACATTGGTGCCGAGTCTGGGACCTGGTACTACTTCTCGTACCGGTCTCTCTTCGCCGGGGCAGAGGATGGGTTCTTGCGGAGGGCCAGCCCCTCATCACAGATGTCGTCCAACAGCGGGACCGAGAGCACAGTCTTCCTCTTAGCCTCTTGTCGCTGATAAAGGAATCCCTCCTTCTGCTGCTCGGGGCATAGCTGAAAAAGCTCTTAGGCCCAGGCGATCATGGCGTGAAACGAGCCAATTTCGTCGGGGGGTGGGAGGGCAGCCCAGGGTGGGGGCGACAGGAGATCCGCTCCGCCGTCGCCACTGTCATCCGTCCCCGTTGTCGCCGTCTCGTCCCTCGGAGGAGGGGATGGAGGTGAAGGATGGAGGCGGATGGACTCGCCTCCGCTTGGGTGAAGGGCTTCCAGACAGTCCAGGCACTGCTGGATCGTCCGCCGGAGGCAAAGGCATCCTCGATCTTATTTCTGAACACAGGGTGGGCAGGGCCAACAAGATGTCCTCCGACCTGTCCGATGGTGGCTGCAGCGGTTGCGACCAGAGCGTTGGACCCCCGTCGCTCTCCACATCCGCCTCGTCGGGGTCCCTCCCATAGGACCTAACCTCAGCTGCCGCCGGGCTTTTCGCCTCCAGCCAGTCAGAGAGCCGTTTGCGATGGTCCTTCATGGTACGAGCAGACATGTCCTTGCAGAACGCACAGTCCTCCTCCACGTGCTACTTGTCGGAGTGCAGGTAGTAGAAGGACCGGGAGTGCCCATCCTCCTTGAAGTTCTGTAGTCCACATCCAGGGCAGATCCTAAACAGATTGGATCCAACGTGTATCGAGTCTCCTTTGTGTTCGGACATGTCCACATGGGGTAGGCCTCAAAGATCTTCCGGAATCCTCCAAGAAGTGAAATTCGACAAAAATTCACCATTGAGGGGCGTAGAGATTTCCGAAAAAGGGTTCCCCCTTAATCGGAATAAGAAGTGGAGCTTGAGGCTCGATTTAACCGAAAAAGTAAGAGTAAACTCTTTGAAAAAATGCAATAAGCAGTAAAAGCTTGAGAGCTAAGCACGAGGACTCCCAACACTTAAACGTGCGGTAAAAGTCTGAAGATGGCTGCCTGAGGAGGGGCTTAGGTAGAAGGCAGTCATTGGCTGGGGGCAGTATGACCCAGAGACCAGTGATTGGTTATTAGGAGAAAGACAGTTCAGAAACGAAACTGAAAGTGATTTTTTCTTTTACCCAGGATTCCCAGCCCGACGATGGGGAATATTCATGAGCATGTGAATCCATGCCAGACCCCATGCTGGAGAACAGGCCTATCCTGCACCTCAGGCCGTGACCTGGAAGGCGTATTGCCCTCGGCAGAGCTGCCAGTAGTGCTGCGTGAAGGCACCCCCTCAGACAGGATGCCAGTACTAGGGCGTTGCGCCTCAGGAGTAACACCGGTAAAAGAACCTTGCGGTCCCTCAGCATTGACACCGGAAGGATCCGGAGAACCCCCGGCCGTGAGTCTGGTAGCTGACTTAGCCTTGTTCCTCCCGCTCGGGCAAATCCTTGGAAGGAGTCTTCCTTGCGGGGTGCACTGGAAAAAGAGTGGCCCTACATTGGCCATGGATCGATGATCGACGGAGTCCTTCCGGTCCTGTGGAGGCGATCTCTGGAAGACCTCCCTCCAACTGGCTAGTCAGTCTTCAGAGACCTCGAGGAAAGTGCGTTGCACGCGGTACGAGCTTGCCAGCTGTGGTCAGGGCCAAGGCAACATAGGCAGAGGACGTGAGGGTTTGAAGTTGGAAAGAGCCAGTTGCAGGATGGACACCTGCTGATCCCTGTCGACATGCGCCGGGGAGGAGCGCGACGCCTGAGAACCGAGTACCTGAACGATAAAAAGACAGAAGAGAAGTAGCATCTGCACGTGGAGTTACATGGCCGAAGCCAAACCCAGGAGCATTTGTGAATTTGGCCCGTTCCCATTGATGCAGAAAAGGCGAATGAGGAGTGGCGCCGGTGGGCAGACACAGGCGAGCGCATGCTCCTAGGGCCGCATCGCCGCGTGCCTCTAAATTTAAAGGCAAAGAAGATTTTTTTCTGGTGAAAAGGGTTCCGTCTCCCGTCCCTCGCGAGGGACGCCCATACTGTATGGAGAAAAGGGAACAGGACGTAAGAGTAAGGCATGCAAAAAAATATATAGCATCTGTGCTGCTTCATGTATGACCCAGACTATTTATTGGAATTTGTAGAGTACAACCTGGGCTCCAAAATGCATTGTGGGGCTAGGATGCAGAGCTGGTTTAAACAGTGATCGTGAACTGGCTATGCTCAACTATCGTAGTTGATGTCCACAAAATGGCTGAGGACAGCTTACAGGGAAAAGGTGTTTGCAAAGCTTTTAGAAATGTTAACAGATGGTCCATATTGGATAATCTTTGTTAATTGTTCCATAGCAATAAGAACTGAACAGCATGGACTGAAAGCTTATCAGCTGAAGCCAAGTTGTGGGAAGGAACCCGTTTAATATCCTTCTGAAATGGTTGGATCGAATTTCAACTTTATTCGCTCTGCCATCAGAAGCCAGTGTAATTTATTCAGGGCAGGTCTAATCTGTGACCTACGTGTAGTCTCAAGCGTATTCTAGTTGAAATATGCTGTGAATACAAACTTGAAGTTTCTCTATTGACCTTTGTGGAAGATCTAGGTAGATTGGAGTTACAATATTCTATGCTTGCTGTAACTTACGTATTCATGATTGAGACACTGTGTGAAGGTTAAATACAGCAGACATTTTTTAAGGTTTTTATCTGTTATCTGACTCACGCTGATTGCAAGATCTTCATTAGAGCTTGCAAGGATAGATTTTCATCCATATATACTCCCAAGATTTCTAATTGTTTTGCTCATAAAGACAGGAAAATCCCATATTGGACGTGCAGCCTAAACGCTGGGTGTATGTTGAGGGGGCTCTGGATAGGACAACCTTGGTCTTGGACGCATTACATTTTAGCCTGTTTGCCTGTAGTCATGCGACAAACCGGTCTAAAAAAGCCTTTTTGATTCATATCCAATTTGAGCAGAATTTGCATGGTTATATGTCTTTGTATCGAAATATTGTATTTTGAATGCACGTATTTCGAATATTTTATATTGAAAACTTTTATAGTGAATGCACTTTTTACTTTTTTTGGGGGGCGGTGGGGTACCCGTTTCGAACCTCCGTGTACTTATAAAATGCAATCTCGAATTTGATAAGTAACTTAGTCAATGGTTGCAAATACAGATAAAAGGAAGCGTCCAACAAGTCAGAAAATAAAAGACTGACTGGGCGATTTGGGCGAATTTATCAGGCGTTCAAAAATTCCCAACGCCCGAAAACAGTTCGACCTAATCCCCTAATCGGTGGCAAGAGGTGCGGGACCATCCCCCGCACCTTTGTTCACTATACTGTGAGTGGGGGTTGACGGGATAAAAAGGAAAGGACCCTGCAGAGCCGGATCTCGATCACGGAAGTGAAAGGGAACAGGTGTTGTAGGGACACAGCGAGTGGGCAACAAACAGCGAAAAGTGTGCCGCCGCAAAGGTAACTAGGGGTGTGAGGGCAAAGACTGAAATGTTCTGGGGCAAGAAGACCGAAAGTTATTTTCGGAAAAATTACTTTTGCTTTTTCTCCCTCAAACATTTCAGCCACACGCTTCCAACCCAATGCCAGCTAAAACCATGGCAAAAGTGCCTTGCAGTCTTTCATTTGAAAGCTTTATGTACTCAAATCGGTTTCAATTAAATATACTTACAGCTTCGTATGCACTCTCAACCAATGTACAAAGACAACGTAATGGCACTTAATTTAGATCACTTGAAAAATATGTGCTTTGCAAATAAGCATGGTTTTGTGCTCCCAACCCATTTAGATGGCTACCAACACAATGTGATCAGTTCATACTAAAAGCCATGCTCAATTCAATCTATATCAGTTAGTTATATTGCTTTATTCTTGGCAAGCGTAATGTTACAACCTACCTTGTGAGCTCATCATCTCCTAGCATTCCTTTGGGTACAGGAGAGTATCTACTTGGTGATGCGGGTGGCAGAGGATGGCTTATATATATATTTGGGCTGACGTGGTTATCCACTGGCTGTGAATACGCTGCAAAAAGAACACAAACAACCAATTGATTGAACATTGCATAGAAGTATACAGCAAGCCTTAAATTGATCAATGTTGAAAAAACATTCCTATCAATAAAACATTGTTTACAATAATGAGATTTTCAACCTATTGACAAAATAATAGGGTGCTTATATTCAGACCGCTGCTTACTACAGAAGGAAAACCTGTGCCAAAAGGAAAAGAACTAGCTTTGGAAGTGACCTCCAGTTAGAGTGTCCACGCCACACATCTTCTCTTGACTCCTTTCATGCTGTGTGTGCAGGGACCATTGCTTTATATTTGGAACATCATGTACACATTTTTATCTTCAACATCGGCCTCCGATTCTTTTTCAAGTAAAGATACAGTAGTTGACAGTGGGTAGGGACGATGCAGACTGCATGTCTTCCTGCTTATGGTTAACATGCTTACCTTAGTAGTCTCTCAGCTTTATCTTCACTCCCCCCCCCCAATATCTTTAAAGCAGCAAAATGTACTGTTGAATGTTTAACAGATTCACTTCCAAGGAGAATTCAAGAGTAGGTACACCACCCCATGTTGTTATTAGGGCTGTACCGAATAGCATATTTAGTATTCGGCCGAATACCGAATAGTTTTTCAACTATTTGGCCGAAGCCGAATATGAAGCAGAATAGTTGCTTTATTTAATAAATCATGTTCCAAACTTCAAAAAACACACTTATTGAAAACACAAATAAAGCACCATTTTAAATGCATTATGTACTTTTATTTCTCTTCATTGTAATTAATGTAGTATCTTTATTTAAAGTATATAAGTTAGAAATATAATAATAATTTAACCAAAATGAAGGGACCAAATGTACAGAAGATTGTTGCATATTCAGTGCCAGTTAAAGTAGGAGGCTTCACAAATGCAAAAGGACTGCCTTTGTGAATCAGATGCATTGCATTCTCTATCCAGTTGCAAAGTCGAGGTGGTTGAGTTTCAAAACTTCTTTGCAGCTCACATAGAAATGTATAAAATGGTTCATGTTGGCTCATGCAGGACACAAGTCGAGAGGAAATCTGAAATGCGTGAACTGCATCTCACAACTATTCGCCTCTCCCCAAAAAAAGGCTGCTCACTTTTCACTTATCCTTGCCACTCTTTCTCGTCAATCCACAAACACATGCAACTTATAATTTCCTGATAAAATATAAGATGTTAAACTCAGGACTCAAGTCCTTAAAAAAAAGAAAAGGGGGGACTAGGACGTACGCAATGGGAAGTGACATGACAAGAACTGAAAGTATCTATGCACATTTCTTTCAGTTTGCTTTTTCCAACTGAAAAAAGTGCACATTGCATATACACATTTGCCTACACATTCGCCAAAAGAAAAGAAGTTCCTGTATTGTTGCAGGCTAAGTATAAAAGATGAGCACTTTTTGTCCAAGAATCTGTAACAAAACATGCCCAAAAGAGAAGATTACAATATAAGATATTTTTCAGCTGTGTGATAGCAATTTTTCTGGTCTAATTGTATTCAGTTTTGCAAACTGAAGTCTACACTTGCTTTTCTGAGTTCATGCTGCCTTGTATTCAAATGAGAATGTCAAAGTATTCGGCAAGAGCCGAATAACTATAAACTATTCGGCCAGAGCCGAATTGCTTTTTTTCAGCCGGAATTAGGCCCAATACTTACTCGAAGCCGAAGTTCGGTACACCCCTAGTTGTTATCTACTACAAGCCCACTTGTTTGAGAATCCCACATTGATTTAAGACATTAATACGTGCACGAATACCCAATGAGGGGCTTTTGACATTGAGCACCAAACAATGTAAATGAAACAGAAATGTCTTGAATTGAGATCTGAAACATGCATGGTGGGCATGGCTAAGTGGCCATTAAGTAGGACTTGTCTCCTATGCAGCCCCTGCTGATCCTGCAAAGCTACAGAGTTAACAAAGAAAGTTTGGGCTCAGAAATGGAATGCCTGATGTATGAAGGTGCGGCGCCCATTCAGGATTAAGCTGGGGTCTGATATGAGCAAGATACCAAGTTAGAGGTCGATGGCAAGTTTGTTTCCAGTGAGGCGACTCTGAAACAAGATGGACGGCGCAACCAAACAAAGGACTGGGAAGTAATTGCAGGTGGCTACGAGACGCAACTGTGAGCTGCAGGCGAATGGTTGAACGGCCGGCTGGAAGCTTGGGAGCAGGTCCGTGACTGGAGATGAGAACACACTTAGATATAGTATCAAGTGTGAAGTATTGTAACAGTTGCAGCCTGGATGATAGGTAAAGCCCAGCAGCGAGGCGGAGAGGGCGGAAAGAGCTGGTGCCTCACACCAGCGAGGGGTGCAAACAAAAGGACAACACTGTCACTGGGGAAGGAGCCCACTCTAGGTGTGCTGAAGTGGGTGCAGATGCGCCAGGAACATACGAACAAACATAGGTGGAGCTACGCACGAGCAGGGACCCACGTCAAGCAGCTGGAAACGGACCGGTGCACATCAGGAGAGCCACAGCAGTCGGAGGGCGCAAGGCTAAAAGTGGAGTAGAGGCTCCAGGACGATAGGCCGAGCTGGCGGGGAGCCACTTGCCTGTGAAATGAAGGACACTGCGCTCCTCCGTCGCATATATAGATTCTGCATGGAAGCTGGCTCGCTTCTGACAAATGGAACGAAACATGTTTAAGATTGGATAAAGCAGAATTCAGTTCCCCAGCTGTGCTGAAAAAAACAGGATCACTTATGAATTGCCACAATACTCAAAACAAGGAACTCGTTGCCACATTGCATTAGCAACCCCTGATCTGGGAGTTGCTCATAATGTTTGGAGGGTGAGAGCGCCAGCTGCGACACACTACTGTGGCCGATTGGTAAAGGACCAAAGAACCGCAGCACATGCAATTTGCCAGCACTAAGTCACCTGATACAGGGTGTACTTGGGCAGAATACCAGGACTGGGAGGAGTGACCCCCTCTGCGCAGCGAGAAGATGCCTTCAGGCTACAGACTTATTCAAGCCAACAGGCTGGGGAGAAATACATGAATCGTCACCTGAGCCTTCAGAACTCCCCCTTGATTCAGTCATAAGCGGCGAGAGGGAGGTACAGCAGCAAAGGTCTGTGAATGAGACATTAAGGCATATTGGAACAAATGAAGCAGGTGAGGTGTCCTCCTGGGGAGGGGACACCCAGGCATTAAAACCACCACTCGGGCATGCAGTTGATGAGGAGGTGGTGTTCAGAGCACAGCGAGAGAAGGGCATAAGTCTGCTGGTGGCGGCACAGAGGTGACTGGGAAGTAACGACCTGGAAGGCATGGTGGATGAGAGACTGGAGGACTAATGCGTTAAGGAGAGGGGGCTAACGGAAGGCCGGCGAGCCCAGCGCAAAGGGGGTGGTAAGGCCAGTGCATAAACTGCACCCTGGGACGTCCTGGGGGAACGGAGTCCATTATGACAGTTTACACAAGTTGCAACCACCCCCAAGGAAGCATAGGGAAGACCGGGCGTAAGGAGCATGGACCACTTTGAGGACATAAGTCCAATAGGGCCACCATTGACCTAAGCACGCATCATCAGTTGCTGAAGAGGGCAAGAGAGGGAGGGCATACGGCAAACGTGGCAAGCACCTGGATCTACGAGATACAGAGTGATGCCCGGAGTAGACCCGAAGCAGGAAATAATCACCTGAAGCCTCAGACTAGTAGACCAATAGGGCCCTGCCCTAAGAACAATAATCACACTATTGGCCAGCAGGGAGATGGCTGTGTAAGTAGAACACAGAGAATAAGTGGAGCCACTGAAGGCTCTAGAACGCAAACTGGAAGTGCAGGCACCGAAAGGCCACGATCTTGGTTGGATCTCAGGGGTGAGGGGGTGACAGGCTGAACTGAATTGATGGCAGGAAAAGGCAACAAGGCGAAGGGCAAGCAGACCACCATGGAAGCCTTCGCAGAGGGTCCTGAGGACACGGCGGAGGACGCAAACAAACACAGCAAAACAGGTCAGATCAAGGGCCACAAGGAGGCCGCAGATCAGGGAAATCAACAGATCCTAAATGCCATCCCAGATTCACAGGCCACTATAGTATCCAAGATAGATGCAGTCAGGATAGACGTAGGCCTGTTGCGGCAAGATGTACGTGGGCTGGCAGAGCGCACATGCCACTGGAAGCACAGGTGAAGGAGAACACCATGGAGAGTAAGCATATGTCTAAAGAAGTTAACATCTTACGTCAAAAGTGAAGTTGTTGGAGGACAGAGCGGAAGATGCCGAGGGAAGAGCACGGTGCAATACCATAAGGATTGTGGGCCTATCGGAGGGAACGAAGGGATCCGACCCCACCAATTATATAGAAAACCTACTGCTGTAGGAACTGGGTGCTGGAAACTTGACTCAGAGGAGGGGGGGTTCAACATAGAGCGCGCACATCGCTCCTTGGTAAGGAGACCACCTCCAGGAGCTCCGCTGAGGCCTATAATTGCTAAGGTCCTCAATTACAAGGACAGAGAAGATTTTAGCACTCTCCACGAACAGTGATGACATACAGAGGGCCTCTGCGAAACTGGCTTACACCTTTCAGTACAAAAAAGCCATGCACAATTTATTGCCAGGAAAGTGACACTGAAAAAAGCTGGTATCAAATATATGCTGATCTACTCTGCTAAGTTGAAGATCCTTCCCAACGGTAAGGCCCTGTTCTTTGAGACGCCATCAGAAGCACAAGACTGGATGGACAATGTGAAGGTTCCACCACTCGACGAGTGAGCACAGGAGAGAATGATGAACAGAAAGACTGGAGGCAGCAACAGGACGTCTTTAACGAAAGGAACATTTAGACGCTAGCGGATTTGCCATGATGCACACCTGCGGAATAAAAGAGACAAGATGTGTGGAACAATTCTGTAGCTACAAGAGGTGGCTTATCGCAGGAGCAATAAGACGGAGATGCAAGAAGGGAGACCACCTACTACCCCATATCCTTTTTACAGGGTACGCTATTGTACCCACCCGTTGGACACCAGGAGCCCCGGATTTGGCTGGGGATTCGAGGAGCGGAAGCGGGATGAGTCCAAGCATGCATGGCATTGCTGGACAGTTACAGTTTGGGAAAGATTTGTTATTTGTTGGGAGGGGGTGAAACGAGAACATGGGAGGAAGCCTGTCTATATTGATAACACTACACACTATCCCAGTTGGTTCGGAGGGTGGATCCAAGGTCCCGCCAGAATGCTGGAAACTAGCGAATGATGGCTGAAGGAGGGAGAATTATGACCTGGAATGTCTGAGGTCTCAATAACTATGTCAAATGCCAGAGGGAGTTTATGTATTTAAGAAGGCATAAAGTGGGGATAGCGCTATTGCAGGACACACACTTGAATGCACAGAAACATAAGAAATTGGCCAGGACATGCATGGGGGTGGTTGATGGTGGGTTCCACATATTCAACATACGCAAGAGGAGTCTTAATATGGGTGAATCCAGCTATCCCATTCAAAGTATTGAACACCAAGGCAGATGATGATGGCCATTTTACATGGTATGCTTGAGAATCGGGAAGTATGCACAGTAAATACCTACGTGCCCAATCATGATGCCACTGTCTTTTTTCGGTCGATGTATGCGAGGCTAGGCTCTTACAGGGTAGGAGTTGTCATATGGGGCAGTGATTTCAATTGCACCCTGAATCCAATTATGGATAGGTCTGACAACGCATAAATAACCAGCCCCGACGGTAAAGGTCTTGAACACACTCTTTAACCATTTTCAGCTAGTGGACATATGGAGGACATTACACAGAGAAAGAAGAACATTTTCACATTATTCTGCCCCCCCATGGAGTTCACACAAGGCTGGATTATTTGTTCACAGTGGAGGAAAACGTGTGGGAATTTACAGAAGCCGGATATCAGGCTAGGGTTTTGTCGGATCATGCCCCCCTTTTAACAGTATGGAGGGTTTCGGCCCGAGACCGCCCTGACCCACTTGGAGATCGAGAAGCGAATTGTTGCAGTATAAAGCGTTTAATGAACATATAAAAAAGACCACGGTTGATTTCATGGAAGGAAACGAGGCAAGTGTAAAACATGTGGGCACAATTTGGGAAACATATAAAGTGGTGATTAGAGGAGAGATAAAAGCCACAGCAGCAAGGGGGTGGGGTGTGCAGAAAGACATCACTAAAGACTTACAAGAAACTGAAAGTAAATTATTGGTACTGGAACGCTGGGGGATGCTAGAGGAGAACATGTGGAGGAAGAAATCAGATTGAGGCAGGTGTTTAGAACACAATGGGATAGGCTGGGTGTTGGAGAATTCTCTGTAAAGGCTAATTTCCCAAACCTAGTGAGTCCCCCAGCAGCTTTGCTGGATTTTTGGGGTGTATTTCTTTCTCCTTTTACTCCCACTCTTAGACATGATTTGAGGTGTTCCTTTGTCTTTCCATGTGTTTTATGGGCTATGGGGTCTTTTACTCCATAGGGTTTCATGTGTTTTTGATGTGGGTTACACAGCACCCTCCGTGCCGTAACCCAGGGGTGTCTTAGTGACCCTCAAACATAGACTCCATACCCTGGGACGGACTACTGTCTCCCATGGCATGTAAAGTCACCATTGGCTTTACTAGTCTCAAATTATGAACAGAAACCAGTACAAACCATCATATTGTGGACGTACTGGTCGGGGCAATTCGATTGCCCCGGGGTCTGTTGTTCAAGGGGGCACGTCTCCGTCCCCCCTGATCGAGTTTTGGCTGGTGGCAGTGGATACTACTTTTTATATTCGACCGCAAATATATCTCTATAGGATTTTCCCATTGTTCAAGGCTACCAATTTTAATTATTTAATTCCTATAGCCTCGAACATACCGCCGGTTTATTTGTTTAATATGAATTCACCGGTTGGTATTTTTTGCCAGAACTCGATTCTAAAATGGCGTTTGTGTTCTCTTCTGTGACTCCAACCCAAGTCGAGCCCTTTGTTCCACTTTTTGGCGGGCTTCTCCACAGAAGCCTCCAAAAGTGGTGCCACTCTGTCTAGGTACTACAGGGGGTTTTGGAGGGGGTTTAGGCACCCTGGACTGAGTTACCTTGGTAACTCAAGTCGCACTCTTGTGTGATTGGCCCAAGTGGTGAGCCGGCCGGCTCACCACTTAGCATGTTTGATTGACAGCTAGGCTGAATGAATCGGGGTTTGCTGCATAAAAGCAGGGCTTTGGGGACTGGAACTTCAGAAGTCGCCACAGGACCTAGGAATCCGAGGAGGGAGAAGCTGAGCCGACCTGCAATGACGACACCACTTGTGGAGCCCTGCTGAACCGTCTCACCACTTTTCCCGACGACAGAGGAGATCTCCAGTCCGGAGAGTCTTCTTCCTTTGACTGGTGGGGATAACCAGTTTTGCCTTCTTTTCGCCTGCTTGGAACACCTCGTGGCCGCTTTGCCCATGCCAAGCACCCCGGCAACCGGAATGCGACGGTTTACCACTACCGAAAATAGAAGGGTAGTACCTTTTAACCGAAGAACGCCGTGGCTGGTTTCTTCCCTGGCAGTGCAATGACCTTCATCTTTCCTCCACGGCGAGACCTCCTCTTCCTCTGGACGAAACACCAACTTGCATCCGCTGCCAGGAACAACTGCCTCCGCTGGAGTGTCCTTCCCACTTAAGGTACTGTATCCCGCCTGGCTTCCCTTGCGACAGATCGTTCGGGGTGACAGTAAAGCCTCGACTTTCTAACCTGGGCTAGCCTGGGACAACCTAGCTAACTTTTCCTGACTTTAATTTCATTCTTTGTGTGCAAACTATCTACAAGACTCCTTGGGCATACCCCCACCGTGTGAACCTGGACCCTTTCTGCTTGCTCTCTCCAAGAGTGGGCCTTGCAATTGACTTCCTTGCTCTCCAGTAGAGCTCTGCCTATCCTGCCTTACTGTGGTTCTTTGAAAAGTATTGAAATTTGTGTGCTTCCATAACTCTGCCTTTTTCCCTCCCTTTTTAATAACTGATTAGAGTGCCATCTTATGTTAAGCGCTCACCTCTGTCTGAAAATAAGTGGTGTTTCTCATTAAGACTTGTCTAATAAGTAACTAGGGTTGTATATATATAATAGTGACTGTGTGCTGAATTTACTTACCTCTTTGTGCTAGTGTAATCTGCAAGTGTGTCTTTAAATAAATAATTATATACTTTTACACCAAAGCTCTGGTCAGTGTTTGCTTGTACTACTGTATCTCTGTACCTATTGTGTATACTCTATATACTGCCTAACTCTTCTTGAGGGAAGTCTGACTGCTCAGCCACAGCTACCAAGTGAATCTGTGTGGTACAGACTGCTACCAAGTGGGTTTACTGCCAAACACCTGTAGTCTTAAATCTTTTGCAGTGGTCCCCAAGGGAACTGCACAGGTTTCTGCCTAACACTGGGTAAGTTTAGTTATGCAAGATTATTGAAAGAAGTCACGCGCAAGGGAGTAAACCAGAGCGAATGTTAGCCTGGCTATATAGAAATAGGAATGTAAGATCTCCAATACACTCCATCCTAAACACAGACCGGGCGGTGGTGAACACGCAAGCAGGTATCAATGTGTTTTCTGAATATTACAAGGGGTTATACACTGACCCACGACTAGAGAGGTAGGAGGAGTTACAGGACGCCTTAGACCTTATTACCCTGCCGAGACTAGATGAACAACAAAGTAATGTGCTAGAGGAGCCCATAACCCCTGAGGAAGTTATGGCCACGATAAGATAATTACCCTCAGGCAAAGCACCAGGTACGGACGGGCTAAAAGGAGAGTTCTATAAGGCTTATGTAAATAAGTTGGCGCTACAATGAAGCATTTGAACTGGGAAACCTCCCAGGAAGTATGTGCAAGGCTGTGATAATTCTACTCCTCAAATAAAACAAGGAAAAAACAGGCCTGAGTTCTTAAAGACCGCTGTCTTACTAAATCAGGATAGTAAGATACTTACGGCACTCCTGGCAAATGGGCTTAGGTCAGTAATACCAACCTTTGTCAATCAAGATCAGACAGGATATGTTGCTGGGAGAGGTATTGCTGGGAATTTGAGGCGAGTGCATCATTTCATTCATTGCATGAGAGACAGGGCTGACCAAAGCGCCATGACCTCTCTGGATGCTACCAAGGCGTTTGACTCGGTGCACTGAGACTGGTTATATGCAACCATGGTTAAGATGGGAAATAGGTCAGAACTATATGAAATGGGTGAAATAAATGTACACTCCACCTATGGCTAGGGTCAAGACGGGCTTCAGGTTTTCTGACAAGTGGGAACTGCATAAAGGGAGAAGACCGGGGTGCCCGCCGTACTCAATGCTATACATAATAGCAGCGGAACCCATACTGGCGCTTCTGAGACAGGAATATAGTGATGCTGGTATAGAAATAGATGGGGTGCGGCACATAGTGTGAATGTACGCAGATGATACGTTGCTTTATCCGAGTAACCCGGAGGTGAACTTGCTCTATGTGCTGGAGATGTTGGGCAACTTCGGCACACTGACTGGGATGCGAATAAATAGGGGCAAGTCATGTCTATTCCCGCTGGCGGGGACGGGATGGCGACGCTTAGAGAAGCTGAACTGCCGGTTCTGCCCTTACCATGGAGTAAGGACTCTTTTAGATATCTAGGGCTGAACATACATCATAATCCTAAGCGTGAACACAAAACTAACAGTTTGAGCTAAGGAGGGCTTGCTTGAATCAATGTAGTTTTGGAGCAAGCTACCGCTGTCGATGGCAGGGAGAGCGGCGCCGTTAAATATGGTGGCATTGCCGAGACTAAGGCACTGCTTTGGAAATGTGCCGTATAATAGTCCCAAGAAATTCTTCACAGACCTAGACAAGGCATGCAGGGGCTTCCTTTGGCAAGGGGGCAGGCAGCGAGTTGCACTTAAAGTATTACCGTCGCCCTATGCACAGGGAGGGTTGAAGATCCCGAATTTTGAATTGTACTTTCTGGCGTGCCAGCTACAGTATGTGGCGCAATGGATGGCAGATGACCCCACCGGGGATCCGATTTTGCTACAACCAGCATTAAAAAGACTTTTTCTCAGAGATTTGTTTTTTTTAAACTTTGTTTATTGCATGGTCATGTTAACAATCGCATTTCACATCAGCATAGGTATACAGCGTACATTGCTTACCACTTTAAGCCACATCTAGCTACATTTGGGTGTCATAGCATAAACAATCAGGAGCTATCAACATCTGATGTCATGTTACATAGATACACTCTGAACGGGGCCCAAATGTCTTTTGGACGACAGGTTGCAGGTACAGACATTATAAATAGTTCTTCACATTCATTCACATATGTTAATTCTAGGAGGAATTAGCCTATTTTTGGTGCATGCTTTGATTTCCAGTACCTCAAGATACAATTCTTAGCTACAACGCATGCAACATTAAGAGTCTTCTTGCGGTCTCTGCAACTTCACCAATGTCTCCAAATAGGTATTTAAGGGTGGGGCTAAAGAAGATGGTATGTGTGTAATAGCTTCAATTGTTTCAGCCACGGTGCCCCAAAAAGAGAGAATCAGGGGAAATATCCAGTACATATGAAATACATCTGCTTGAGAGCTGCCACATTTCAAACATTCACCACTATATCCCTCCATGAATTTGGCATTTCTGGCAGGGGTATAGTGCAACTGATTTAATATTTTGAACTGTATTAGGCGTAATCCAGCATTTAAAGGTACAGATTTTGTCAATTGACAGTATTTCCGCCATTGTACATCCCCTATAGTGCATCTGAAATGTGTTTCCCCAAGTGTCTTTAATCAAGTTTTTAGAAGGGACATATGTTTGTGTCCGCCAATATAGTCTGGATGCTCCCATGCTCCAACAGTCATTGGACCTGATGGCTTGTATACACTCGTGCGAGTCCGGTTCCCTTGGGAAAGTCGGCCATTTTTTTACTAAATGCAGCTCTCATGCAATGGTATTGCAGCAGTTTCAACAGTCCCCCTCCAATAGTATTTACAAAAGCAGCTTGGGAAATGTATTCTCCATCAGGGTACATGTCTCCCATTTTTAGTTGCTTCTCAGGGTCCCATGTTCTCTGCAGGGTCTCGTCATATGTGGGTGATAAACCAGGAAAGCACCATAACGGGGCGTCTCGATCGTAGGGTGTCTGTAAATGAATTTCTGCTAACATTTTTGACCATGCATTAACAGTGGTGCCAACCGGATCATAGGCACAGGTGTCCTTGTGTCGTGTATCGCATATGTTATGTTACTTGGCATTAATATAGCGCCTTATGTATCATTGGTATGCTCTCAAAGCGCTGGTAGGTTGAATGCCCTTGGGAACCGTAGTTCAAGTCAGTAGAGAGAGAAAGAGTCAGAAGGTGCGTGTGTGCAGCCGGTGTGGCAGTCGCATGATAGCTGCTTTTTAGCGATAGGTGTGGTGGTTGGGAGGTCAGGTATGTGTGTTCATTCTGGAGAGATCGCCCAGACTGATTTGTGGCTGCGTTAGGCCTGAGGAGACGCTTAAGCTAGCGGTGTGTGCTAGCTGGCTGTGTTTTATTAGGATGAGGAGGAGTATGTGGCGGGTGTTAGTAAGAGAACAGCTATACCGAATGTGTCATACTATCGCTGTGTTCTAGTTCAGTGTTGGTGTAGGAGAGAGTAAGCGTGGCATTGTGATATGGTGGTTATCAGTTAGGCGCTTGAGATCGAGCACTCCATAAGTAACATTTATTCTATCCGTTTTATTTACTCAGTCCGTTCATTCCAATTCGTCAGTTCATCCATTTAGTCTGTGTTATCCATTTAATCTGTTAGTCTTTCGATCATTCCATCCATTCATCCCATCGACCGCATAGCTTACTCCATCCGTTCTGTAGACCCATTTCATCCTTCCCATCCATTTAAAGTGTCCAACCCGTTTCATCATTCTTATTCATTCGATTAGCTCCGTCCATTCCATCAGTTCAGTCAGTTCCATCCACTCCATCCATTCGATCCACTCTATTGGATCTGTTCGATCCACTCTGTCCAGGACAGAGGTTACGTCCGCTCCGTCCACCCTATCTGTTTCATTCACGTCATCCATTGCATCCATTTTTTCACTCGATTAATTCCATCTGTTCTATTCGTTATAACTACTCGTCCTTTCCATTCGTTCAATCTGCTCGTTCGTCACATCTGTTCCATCCACTCGTTCCGTTCCATCCACTCCTTACGGTTCCGTTCACTCCTTACGTTCGTTCAGACAAGTAGACTCAGTCCAACAAGCTCTCTGTTCTATCCGTTCGGTCTGTTTCATTCACTGAATCTGTTCCCTCTGCTCTATCCGTTCCATCCATTGCTTCCGTTGCAATCCACTCGGTCCCATCCCATCCGTTTCAATCGCTCTATCCGTTCCTTCCACTCCATCGGTTCAATCCACTCCATCCGTTTCATCTGTTCCATCCACTTTACAAGCTTCATCCATTATTTTCCTTTATTCTTTCATTTATATTGGCCAATTTAGTTTTGTGTTTGTTCGAATGTCTAAGCAGGCTTTGATTCAACAACCTTTGATTTCTACTTATTGTGCTTGTTTTAAGGGAAAAGCCAGGTTTTTAATATTTTACGGAAAGACATGAGGTCTTCGGTGAGTCGAATGTGGGGTGGAAGGGAGTTCCACAGCGTGGGGGCCAATGCTGAGAATGATGATCCACCTAACTTGACTGAGTTGGTGTTTGGTATCACTAGGAGGCAGGCAGGGGTTGATCTTAGAGTGTGCGGTGGATGCTAGGGTTTTAGCTTGTCGTGAAGGTATTGGGGTTCGGTTTAATGCATTGCTCGGTGAGAGATGCATAAGGTTTTGAAAGTCACCCTTCGTCCAACCGGGAGCCAGTGGAGAGTTTTGAGAGCTGGAGAGGCGTGGTGTTAGGGAGAATTCTCTCTTTAGGCTGAATTTCCTAACCTAGCGAGTCCCCCAGCAGCTTTGCTGGATTTCTGGAGTTTTTTTTTTCTCCTGCCAAGAGTGAGACTCTTTTTCTCCCACTCTTGGACATGATTTATGGTGTTTCTTTGACTGTTAATGTGTTTTATGGGCTATGGGGTCCTTTACGCCATAGGTTCTCATGTGTTTTTACTATGTGTGTTACACAGCACCCTCGGTGCAGTAACACAGGGGTGTCATAGTGACACCCCACCATAGACTCCATACCCTGGGACTGACTACTGTCTCCCAGGGCATGTAAAGTCACCATTGGCTTTACTAGTCTCAAATTATTAACAGAAACCAGTACAAACCATCATATTGTGGACATACTGGTCGGGGCAATTCGATTGCCCCGGGGTCCGTTAGTCGAGGGGGCACGTCTCCGTCCCCCCTGATCGAGTTTTGGCTGGTGGCAGTGGATACTACTTTTTATATTCGACCGCAAATATATCCCTATGGGATTTTCCCATTGTTCGAGGCTACCAACTTTAATTATTTAATTCTCATAGCCTCGAACATACCGCCGGTTTATTTATTTAATATTAATTCGCCGGTTGGTATTTTTTGCCAGGACTCGATTCTAAAATGGCGTTTGTGTTCTCTTCTGTGACTCCAACCCAAGTCGAGCCCTTTGTTCCACTTTCTGGTGGGCTTCTCCACAGAAGCCTCCAAAAGTGGTGCCACTCTGTCTGGGTACCAGAGGGAGTGTGGGAGGGGGTTTAGGCACCCTGGACTGAGTTACCTTGGTAACTCAAGTCGCACTCTTGTGTGATTGGCCCAAGTGGTGAGCCGGCCGGCTCAACACTTAGTATGTTTGATTGACAGCTATGCTGAGTGAATGGGGGTGTGCTGCATAAAAGCAGGGCTTTGGGGACTGGAACTTCAGAAGTCGCCACAGGACCTGAGAATCCGACGAGGGAGAAGCTGAGCTGACCTGCCACGACGACACCACCGGTGGAGCCCTGCGGAACCGACTCACCACTTCCTGACGACAGAGAAGATCTCCCGGCTGGAGAACCTTCTTCCCCTGACTGGTGGGCACAACCAGTTTACCTTCTTCTCTTCGCACCCCAGACCGTCTTGTGGTCGAATTGCCCGTGCCAAGCACCCCGGCAACCGGATAGCCACTTACCACTGGACCGCGAATAAAAGGACCGCTCCTTTTACCTGAGAACTCCGCGGCTGGTTTCTTCCCTGGCAGTGCAAGGGACTCCTGTCTTCCTCCCCGACGAGATCCTCTCTTCCCCCGGACGAAGCACCGACTTGCATCCGCTGCCAGGAACAACTGCCCCCGCTGGAGTATTCTCACCACTTTAAGGTACCGTGTCCGCCAGGCCTCCCTTTCTAAAGATTGCTACAAGGTAATAATAACCCCTTAACCTTCTGGACTGGGCTGGCCGCCTTGACCTAACTGGTCCCTTTCTTTGGTCCAACTCTCTTTGAACCTTTTCAAGACTTTTGTGCACTGCAACCGTGTGACCTTGGACACATTTCGTTTTGATCCCCTTAAAGTGGATCTGGCCTTCTGAACTCTAACTTCACGGTTTTACGTTGCCTTCCTCTCTTGTTGTGTTCTTGTAAAAGTGTTGGGACCTGTTTCAATTTATTCTCTGCTTTTCTCTCCCTTTTAAATCGAATTATTAGAGTGCCACATGCGTTAAGCGCTCACCGCTGTCTGAAAATAAGTGGGGCTTTACTTAAGACTTGTCTAATATTCTTCTAAGGGAGTGTATATCTTTTAGTGACCGTGTTTTTTAATTGCTTACTATTAGTGCCTGTGTGTTTTTCTAGATGTGGTTTTAAATAAATAATTATATCTCTTTTACACCAAGCCCTGGTCAGTGTTTACTTGTTCTACTGTGTTCTTTTGACCTATTGTGAATACTCTGTATACTGCCTAACTCTTCTTGAGGGAAGTCTGACTGCTCAGCCACAGCTACCAAGTGAACCTGTGTGGTACAGACTGCTACCAAGTGGGTTTACTGCCAAACACCTGTAGTCCTAAATCTTTTGAGTGGTCCCAGAGGGAACTGCACAGGTTTCTGCCAAACATGTGGTCTCTTGGGCAAAGTGCTAGTAATAGCTTGGCTGCAGCATTTTGTGCTCTTTGTAGTTTATTCAGGTGGTATGCGTGGACTCCGAGGTAGAGGGAGTTAGCATAGTCCAGTCTTGACATCACAATTGTTTGGACCACGGCAAGTCTGTTGGGGAAGGAGAGGTACGGAAAAATGCGCCTAAGAATTTTGAGGTTGGTAGTGGCAGGACTTGGAGACGTTGACTTGATGTGAGAGGGTTAGGTCAGAGTCGAGAGTGCATCCAAGTTATTTTACTGAGGCAGAGGTTGTCGGGGGTTTGGCCCATGGATGATGGCCAGGGTAGAGGGTGGGGAAGAATTTTGGTGTTGCCACACACCATGATTTCAGTTTTGGTGGGGTTTAAAAGGAGGCGATTTGTGGTCATCCAGTGATCAATGGCAAGTAGGCAGGCAGCGAGGTTGGGCTGGCAGTTGGGTTTTGAGTTCAGGAGTTTTAGGATTAGTTGGGTGTCATCGGCGTAGTTGTAGCACAGGATATTGTGTGAGCGGATTATTCGTGGGAGGGTGGATATACAAAGGTTGAACAGGAGGGCTGACAGGCATGCTCCTTGTGCAACTCCGGTATTGACTGGTTGGCCAGCGGAGACAAACGAGGAGAGGAGGGTTATTTGTTTCCTATTTTTTAGGAAAGATGCTATCCACTTGAGAGCGTTTCCACGGATTCCTAGGGAGAGGAGGCGGTCGAGGAGAATTGAGTGGTTGATTGTGTCAAAGGTGGCGGATAGGTCGAGAAGGATTAGTGCGGCGCATCCCACAGAGTCTGCAGTGTTTTTAAGGACATCCCAGATTGAGGTCAGGGTGGTTTTGGTTCTGTGTCGGGTGTCTGAAACCTGACTGAGTGGGGTCTAGGAGATTGTTGGCTTCGACAAAGGAGTAAGTGGGAGTAAGTGGTGCGATCGAGGAGTTTAGCAAGGAATCTGGCGTTTGAGATGGGGCAGTAGTTTTTGGGGTCGAGAGGGTCCAGGGAGGGGTTTGACCTGATCAGTTTTGAACACGTCTGGGAAAATTCCGGAGGGGAGGGACTCGTTTATGATGGTTCTCGCATATTCTCCTGCGCAGGTGGATGCAAATATTTCTTTTAGGGTTGAGGCTGGCCAGGCTTCTAGCGGGGAGCCGGATGGTTTCCGGACAGAGAGAAGTTTGGTAAATTGGCTAGTTGATATTGGTGCGAACGAGTCGAAAGTCGGGTGGGTTGTAGTCGCAGGCGGTGGGCTGGCAGGAGGAAATGGTGGATTGTGCGGTGGGTGCAGGACGGCCAGCCAGTTTGTTGGTTAGGGAGTTTGTTCTTTCGAGAGCAGTGGTGTAGAAGTGTAGAGAGAGGGAGTCACAGAGTGATTGAGAAGGGGTTGATTGGGTGGTGGTACATGATGGTTTGGTGAATTCAGAGATGATTTTGTGGAGTTCTTTGCTGGGGATTTCACAGTTGAGGATTCGAGAGTAGTAATGGGCTTTTTTGCTTTCCGGATTTTGGCTTTGTAGTGGCAATGGTGCCGGGCTAAAGTGGATCTGCTTATGATGGTTTTATCATTCTGCCATTTGCATTCGAGGGATTTGTATAGTTGTTTTGCAGTCTTCAGTTCTGGTGTAAACCACCTTGGAACTGGGCCATGGCGAGCGGATGATCGCCAAGTGGGCCTGAGCATGTTTAAAGAGGTATTGAGCAATGTGTCAAAGGCGTCGGGGGTCAAGCGTACATTGCATGTGGAGGTTGGGGAAGGAGACTGACAGAGCGCGTGGCAAGGTCGGGAAGGATTTTTAGTTTCTTCCAGCATTTGCGTAGATTTGGAGGTTCGGGGAGGGGGGGGTGAGCGAATGTTGAAAGGGACAATGAAGTGATCGGACCAGATGGTAGGGATGGGGGGGGGGGGGCTTACATGTATCTGGTCGTGGGAGCTGAAGATGGCATCAAGAGTGTGTCCTTTACATTGAGTTGGTCCGTTTATGTGGCTATTGAGGTTAATCGCGTCTAAGCAGTGGACCAGAGAGTGGGTCATAGGGTTGGTCGGGATGTCGAGCCAGATATTGAAATCTCCTAGAAGAGTGTGGGTGGGATGGTTTAGTTGGATGGTGGCTATCGAATCGCAGAGGTTGCTTGAGAATTTCCTGTCATAGCCAGGGGGGTCTGTAGATGATTAGGAAGCTGTGGGAGAAAGTTGGGGGGAGGGATAGTTTGACGAGAAGCGATTTGCAGGAAGGGATGGTTGGCTGTCTGTCTTTCGATGACTGAGGCGGAGAAGTGTGACTTGAAGGCTATTGCTGCTCCTCTGTGTTAGGGAGAATTCTCTTATAAGGCTAAGTTCCCAAACCTCTCGAGTCCCCCCCGCAGCTTTGCTGGATTTTTGGGTTTTGTTTTTTTCTCCTGCTAAGAGTGAGACTCTTTTCCTCCCACTCTTAGACATGATTTGAGGTGTTCCTTTGACTTTGTATGTGTTCTATGGGGTCCTTTACCCCATAGGGTTTCATGTGTTTTTGATAGGCATGATTTGAGGTATGTCTTTGACTCTTTGTGTGCTTATGGGCTATGGGGTGTTCTTTCTGCTCCATAGGGTATCATCTATTTTTTGTGTGTGTGTGTTACACAGCACCCTCAGTGCAGGAACACAGAGGTGTCACAGTGACCCCCAAACATAGACTCCATACCCTGGGACTGACTACTGTCTCCCAGGGCATGTAAAGTCACCATTGACTTTACTAGTCCTAAATTGTGAACAGAGCCAGTACAAACCATCATATTGTGGAAGTACTGGAAGGGGTTAATTATATTGCCCCTGGGTCTGTTTTCAAGGGGGCACTATCCAGTCCCCCCTTGTCGAGTTTCTGGCTGGTGGCAGTGGTTACCACGCGAAATATTCCACCGGAATATTCTCTAAGGGATTTTCCAATTGATTTTAAACGCACCACTTTTTGGTGCAATGTTAAAGATACCACTGGTTTATTTATTTAATATTAAATTCACGGTTGGGTCTTTTTGCCAGAACTCTTCTAAAATGGCGTTTGTGTCGTCTCTGTAACTCTGACCAAGGTCGAGCCCTTTGTTCCACTTTTTGGAGGGCTTCTCCACAGAAGCCATCCAAATAGTGCCACTCTGTCTGGGCTTCACAGGATGGGTGGGGAGGGGAATTGGCACCCTGGACTGCGTTGCCTTAGCAACTCAAGTCGCACTCTGTTCTGATTGGGCCAGTGGTGAGCCGGCCGGCTCACCACTTAGCATGTTTGAGTGACAGCTAGGCTGTTGAATGGGGGTTTTCCCTGCATAAAAGCAGGGCCTTTGGGACTGGAACCTCAGAAGTCGCCACAGGACCTAAGAATCCGAAGAGGGAAGAAGCTGAGCCATCCGCATCGACGACACCACCGGTGAAGCCCTGCTGCAACTACCTCACCACTTTCCCGACGTCAAGATAAGATCTTCTGCTGGACGAGTCTTCTTCCTCTGAGCTGGTGGGACCAACCAGTTCGCCCTTTTTCGCCTTCCAAGGGAGTCTCTTGGTCAAATCGCCCGTGCCAAGCACCCCGGCGGCTGGATAGCCAAGCTTCACCACTTTGGCCGCGAATAAAAGGATTGCACCTTTTATCGACGAACTCTGCGGCTGGTTTCATCCCTGTGCAGTGCAACGACTCCACGTTTCCTCCTCGATGAGATCCTCTCTTCCCCTGGTCGAAACAACAAACTGCAACCACTGCCAGGAACAACTGCCACTGCTGGAGCTTCCTCTCTCTTTAAGGTACTGTGTCCTGCCGCGCCTCCCTTTCCTCGGTTTGCCCAAGGTGACCCTCAAATCCTTGGCTTGCCAACTGGGTTGGCCCCAGACCTTCTAACTTTACCTTCTTGAATCACCCCAACCTCTTTTGAACATTCTGCAAAGACTTTTAGTGCATTTTAAACCGTGTGATCCTGGGGACATTTCGCTTTGCACCCTTTAAAGTGGGCCTGGCCTATGAACTTTGGCTCTACAGTCTATACTGCCTTTATTCCCTTGCTGAGAACTCCTAAAAGTGTTGGGACCTGTTTTATTTCTATGCTCCTGCCTTTTTCTCTCCCTTTAACTGAACTATTGGAGTGCCATCAGGTTATGCGCTCACATCGGTTTAACAAATTGTGTTGTTTTAATTCTGACTTGTCTAATAGTTATTAAGGGAGGTGTGTATACTTTACCTGACTGTGTTTTAACTTGCTTTTTATTTAGAGTGCTAGTATATTTCCTAAAGTGTGTTTTAAATAAATAATTATATACTTTTTATACAAAGCTCTGGTCAGTGTTTGTTTGCTCTACTGTGTTTTTAGCCCTATTGTGTATACTCTATATACTGCCCTACTCTTCTTGAGAGAAGTCCGAATGCTCAGCCACAGCTACCAGGTAAATCTGGGTGGTGCAGACTGCTGCCAATTGGGTTTACTGCTTACTCCTGTAGTCTTAATCTTTTTGCAGTGTTCCCTAAGGGAACTGCACAGGATTCTGCTTAACACTCCTCCTCTAGAGGGTCGGTTAAGTGGGATGAGGGAGTAGCCTGGCGGGGAAGGCTTCATTGGCAATGGGGGTAAAGTCGTCGGAAAACCAGGTTTCTGTGATAAAGACAAGGCCTGGTTTGTCCGAGGTGAGGAGGTCAAAGATGCTGTGTGTTTCTTGCTACGGATCGGGCATTAGAAAGGATACATCTTACTTCGGTAACGGAGGGTGATGAGGGGGTTGCAGAGATGGAGTTTGGGAGGGGTGGGTGGGGGGGAGGTTGATGTTTGGTGGAGGGGGTTGAGGGGTGGCAGTGGAAACTGGGGGGCGAGAGGGGGGTGGTCGATGGTCGGTGGGAAGAGTAGGCAGGCGGTCGAGGTGGGGGGTGGGTTTGGATGGTGGGTGAGGTTGGTTGGATTTGGGTCAAGCGGTGCGAAGATGGGGTGTAGGGGGTTAGGAGTTCCAGTTGTGTTTGGTGAGAATTCAAGGGAGAGGGGTTTAAGGCAGGGTGAGGAAGGGGGGGGGTGGTGGTGGTGATCGAGATTGGGAGAATGAGGTGGTGGGTTGAGACAGGAGTGGGGAGGAGTATTGGGAGATTGAGGGAGACCAGGTATGTTTTCTTTTCAGGGTTTTTGTTGCAGTTGGAGTGTGAGAGAAGGTTGGGGGGGGGTCGGAGGGTGAGAGGGATGCGGCTACTGTTTTTGCCAGGGTGAGACGTGCGTTTTTTAGAGAGGGGAAGGAGAGGATGTTTGGGGGAGTGGATGAGAGGATGGCGTGTGGGGTGGTGGCTGGGCGGGTTGTTAGTTGGAGGGGCTGGGGGCGCGGCCATGATGTAAGAAGGCAGGTGGGTGGAGGGGATAGGAGGAGCAGGGGATTTAGGATGGTTGGCTCGCCATCGGGCTCCTCTGGCTTGGTGTTTGGTTAGGGGTTGGGTTGGGGGTGTGGTGGACAGCGAGTGGGCTGAGAATGTGGTGGTGGAGGGCGGGATGGTTTGGGGAGGGGGGATAGAGGAGGAGGGAAGGGAGGTAGGCGTGAGTGGGACTCTTTCGGCAGACCATGGTGAGCCGGGTAGACTCATGGCATGCCTAAGTTTGACTATGCTATAGTTGGACGTAGGATGCATTGTTCGCATTTACCCAAGTTCAACTATACCACTGGGTGAAATGTATTCACACCTTCTAAGTTCAGCTATGCCACAGGATGAAATTATACACACCTTCTAAATTCAATTATACCATTGGGTGGGATTACTCACTCTTTCCAGGTTCAGTTATAAAACAGGATTATTCACACTAAGTTTGGTTATAACACAGTTAGGGACACTTCTAGGTTCAGTTATACCACAGGATGAGATTATACAGACCTTCTAAATTCAATTATACCACTGGGTGAGATTGTTCACACTTTCTAGGTTCAGTTCTACCACAGGATGCTATTATTCACACTTTCTAAGTTTATTTAAACTATATTTAGGGACATATTCCAGGTTCAATTATACCATAGGATGAAATTATACACACCTCCTAAATTTAATTATACTATTGGGAGGGATTATTCACACATTCTAAATTCAATTATACCTTTGGTTGAGATTATTTACACCTTCTAAATTTCAACTATGCCACTGGGTGAGATTATTCACACTTTCTAGGTTCAGTTATAACACAGTTAGGGACACTTTCTAGGTTCAGTTATACCACAGGATGATAATATTCACACATATGACGGAACGTAGATCCTTACGGGATGCCGCATATCTCTCTAGCGGGATATGTGCGTCTGTATCTTCTGAAATTATACCAATGCTTAGCAAATTGGGCTTGCAACGATAGATGGAGCTCAAAATCGGGTGCAGCGAGACCTCCGCTTGTATATATGGCTCTGTCAGTTTATGCCATTTCATCCTTGTGTGATGCTGGAAATGCATTGGAGGGACAGGGCCTCCCTGTCCTTGTCCTGTAGTCCTTTTTCATTGGTGTTCTGTATTGTTTTCTGCCCCGGAGTCCATGTGGAACTCCTGGCAGTGCAGCTCTTCCTGTTTTTGGTTTGGTGTACAGACCCATGGGATACCCTTATGGCACCCATGGGTGGGGGTACAACCCTGTGCCCCTATTGTATGTTTTTGGGCACCTATGGGTGGCCCACAGAGCAGGGTATGGGCTGGTGGCAGCTCCATGCTGAATTTGACAGGTGCGCTGAGTATCCTCCATTTTGGGATACCCAGGCCCTGCCATTGGAATCAGTTGATTCCAGATGGAAAACAAGATGGCCCCTGTGGCCTCTTGCTTTCTATTGCCTGTTACATGGTTTTCCCAAAGTCCTGGGAAGCCCTGACTCTGTCCCTTCCCCCTGACTGGCTGTTGGGTGGAAGTTCCATATATGGTGGTGTTGTGATGTCCAGTCCAGACTGGCTGGAGCCTTCCCAGTGACTGTATGTTGTGGGTACACCCTGTGGGTGGGACCTGGGTGAATGGAGTGTGTGACCAATATGCACTTCTTGTTGTGGCTGTCTGTTTTCTGGTATGAGAGACAAAGACTGAGACAGCCCTGCCCGAAACTGGCCTGAATGCAGTGTGTAGTGTTGAATGGCTGGGTACTTGTCCCAATCCACATTCCTTGTTGTGAGTGTCTGAGAGGGAGGAGGATAGCCTGAATGCACTGTGTGCCTGATTGGCTGACTGACTGCATGAATGCCCTTCTGTATGATTGGCTGCTGAGTGTGAACCAGCAGTGTGGATGAGAGACAGGATAGTATATCTGGGGACCTCTCACCACTGGAAATTGTTCAGAAGCTGTGTCTACACTTGAAGAGTAACTGGAACTGCTGATCCTCGACGCCCAGCTGGAAGAAGACTGCTGTTGCATTTGCTTCGAGCCGATTTGAAAGCTGCCGAATTCGTCGAAGACTGATCCGAGAGAGGACCTGGTAAGGCACCCTCTTCCCGTGCTCCGAGGGACCATCGAGCACCGCTAACCTTCGCCGAAGCTCCCTGGAAGTCAGACCCTCGAAAGGCTGCCGAGCGGAGACGGCGACCGCTGAGGAGAACGAAGTGAAGCACCAGGACTTCGCCGCTGCCGAAGTCCATTGCCATCGACCAGGGTTCGCAGGTTTGTGTAACCGCTGGAGGCCTGTCGAAGTCGTGTTGCCCCAGAAGAGGGGACCGCTTGACGCCGTGCCGCTGCCTACCGGATCCGCCCGTTCCTTTGCCTAAGAACATTTGAATCGAAGGACTCCCTTGTCCGCAATGTCGACCGCTTTGTTCCGTCGGAGAAGGTTAATGCCGCCTACACGCTGAGGAGAATCCGCCGGTGGGTTTCCCGCCACCCAGAGACCACAAAGACTTCAACGACTCGACGCCCTTGCTGGGCCACCGTTCTTCCGAAACTCTTTGCAGTCCTGAACAATCAATCGCCGAGGTGCCCCGCACACCTCATCCTCACAGGACGTCGCCGACGAGCACCGCCTGGATCGACACCGTGGTCTCGGCACCCTCGAACTTCTCATCGACGCCTAGTTCACCTTCTTCGACACCTCTCGACGATCCGCGACTCCCGCTTGAAAGGGGATCACTCAAGAAGGATCCGTCGACGCTTCTTTGAAGAACTCTACTCCACCAGGTACATTGGGGGGTAAAAACATTATAGGAGAGAATAAGACTATTGAGCAATTATGGACTGGGCTTGTGCTATATATCTTTATTTTACAGGTTGCCCAGTTGGGAGGGTGGGGGAGGGGGGGGGGGATCTCCACACAGAACTGTGTCTAGGTAGCTGGGCCAGTAGTCTGCCAATTGTGTCAACCATCTTAATTTCCTTCCTATCTCTATTGCTGGTTTCCTTGTTATTGATCTGTGTGACCTTCTAACAGTAAAGTTAATGCACTTTAATGAGATCTGATAATATTGGTGGTACCACTTTAGAATTGTATATATTTACCATTGTCGATTTCTGAGTACAAAGTGCGTTATTGTGATAGTGTACATACCTTTGAATATTAATTATATAAAGACTGTCTTTTCAGTAATACAGTGTGTGGACATTCCTTTGTGGGGGTTCAGGGACTACAATGTACTTAAGAACCAGCCTGCATCACCTCCTGAGAAGCTAGGCCTTGATTGCTCGACCATAGCTACGCATAGAGAATCTTGGCTGGGGTCCTCTGTGCCTCTCCTCTACCATATAGAGACCAAAAGTACAGACACCCCCCTCCAGTATTTACACCTTGCCACCCCAGATCCCCCACACAAACGCTGTAACCAAAGATTGGAGTCTGGTAAAAAAAAGGGTCTACCAGGCCAAAGGGGTATATTGCAGAAAAAAAATAGTTTCGGAAGGACTACCATTTTCAGGATTGCTATTCGCCCATAGGGGGAAATTGGCAGTTTTGCCCATAAGTGTAATTTTGCGGTCAGGAGATGCATATAGTGTTCGTAATTGTCTGTATATAATGTCTGGTGTTCTCTTGACACGATGAGGCCCAGATAAAGAACTCCGATAGGTGCCCATTTGAACCCACTGATAATGGAAGGACGTATGGTGGCGGGAGTGATGGGGAACAAATCAGATTTAGAGTCATTTATTTTATAGCCAGAGTACCGAGCAAATTCGTGAATATCCTGCCTAATGGGTGCTAAATTTTGCTCGGGGTCTCGAACATACAAAAGAGTGTCATCGACGTAGATAGAGTGATATTATCAACGGGGACCCACTTATCCTAATCCCTCTATGCCCTCTATCAGTCGGACCAAGGCAGCCATAGGTTCTATAGTAAGGGAGAAGAGTACCTGGGAAAAGGGACATACTTGCCTGGTACCTCTGCCAAGGGGAAACGCTGCCAATAGCGTTCGTTTTTTGAGGACCCTCGCTCCCGGGGTATCATGTAGGAGTCGGACACAGCTCAGGAAGTACGGGCCTATCCCAAACAAGCGCAGAACCGAGAAAAGATATTTCCAGGATACTGAGTCAAATTCCCTTTTGCCGTCTAGGGCTGCCACCACCGCTTTCGCCTCCGGGTTTACCTGAGCCAACGCTCTGAACAACCGGCGGAGGTTCAAGGCTGTGGATCGCATGGGGATAAAGCCAGACTGGTTTGGGTGCACTAAGTGAGGCATGTTGGGGAGAAGTCTTGTTGCAAAGATCTTCGCAAATATTTTAGCATCCGTATTAATGAGGGATAGGGGTCTATAAGAGGCCATTTTGTGCGGGGGTCGGTGTGGTTTTAATAAAACTATAATAGCTTCCTGCATTGTTTCTGGAAGGGTGCCCAGCTCCATAGCTTCCTCCCACACCCCCAGTAGGACCGGAACCAATTCCTGATGGAATTCTTCATATAGTTCAATACCCAGGCCATTGGATTCAGGAGCCTTCCAAGATGCCAGTGCTTTGATGCTGCTAACGATTTCTTCCTGAGAAATGGGTTGTTCTAAAGTGAGTTTGACCTCCGGCGATATCACAGGTAGACCTAGTTTATTCAGATATTCTGATAGGTCATCCGTTGTGACATCATCCCGGTTAGAATATAATGCAGAGTAAATTGTGTGAACGCTTCATTTATGTCTTTCTCCTGGGTTACCATAGTACCATTTATAGCTTGTATCCCAGCAATGGGATTGCAATAGTTTTCGGATTTTAACATGTTGGCTAATGACCTGCCCGCTTTATCGCCTTCACCATATCTATGGGCCGTTACTGGGGTAGTCATATATAGCACCTCCCTGTCTGCAAGTTTGTGGAATTCGCCTATTAGTTCGTTGAGGTGTGCTAGAGTCTCTCGCTTATGTGTAGTGCTATAATAGTTCTCTTGGTCTCTGAGCCGGAAATCAACACGACTAATTTCTTTTCTAACATTCTTGAGTAGTCCCGTGGTTTTGGCCATAAGAATGCCTCTGATCCAGACCTTAAAGGTCTCCCAGAGTACTGATTGTTTTGTCATCAGTGAGGGGTCTGTGGGTACCCATTCTGCAACTTCTATGTGTAGTGCTTCAGTCGCATTGGGGTTTTAAGGATCGCCAAGGGAATCCTCCATCTCTGTGAGGGTAAGGGGGAATCCTGCAATTCAAGGCATAAGACGATGGGAGAGTGGTCAGATAACGTGCGTGGGAAGATAGTACAACTCTATCGTATGTTTGAGTGAGGTAGTTCTCAGCCAATAATCTATACAGGACTCAGAATCGTGGACGTAGAGTAATACGCATATTCCTTGTCATGTGGATGAAGTGTCCTCCATACATCTGTTCGAGGCAATTGTGACAGTATCTGGTGTGCTGTAACCGCTGCTTTCGTGAGTACCTGGGGGATTATCAGAGGATCTGTCCATAACTGTGTCCAATATCGTATTAAAGTCCCCTCCCCAGATCACCCCGCTCTCATCAAGTGGAAGAAGAATCTCTAGAATAGTTTGGTAAAATGCTGGGTCATCGATATTGGGCCCATAGGTGTTCACTAGTACCACTTGGTGTCCTGCTATATCGCCCCATACAAGTACATATCTTCCCACAGGAGGTCAACCTTACTCTTCATATAGAGGAAGCCTAGTGAGGAATGAACAAGTGTAAGTACTGCTCTGGCCTGCGTAGAGTATTCAGTGTAGCACCGTAGTGGATCCCACCCAGGTAGAAGGTCAGTATTAACTTTCTTTAGAGCATGTGTTTCCTGCAGCATGAGCACCTGAGGTCCATGTAGCGACACATATGCCCCCACTTTCTTGGCCTTGCTCGGGTATTAAGTCCCTGGACGTTCCAGGTTAGTAGTTTGATCTTTAGCCCTATGCTCAATTGTCTATTAATGGCCATCTAAATTTACTGTGTCTGCTAATTAGGCAGAGTGTACAAACGCTTTTCGTACCATGCACTACAACATGACCATTATTTTAAAAACTTTTAACTTCCCCAACTTCACCCCCCCCCCCTCCTCCTCCCTCTCTTGCATTTACCAAATAGTGGATTTTTATTGTTCATGTCCCCCCCCCCTCCGGCACCATCCACCCCAACTAGATGGTGTCTCCCCCATAACCTTTGGAACTTTCCCGAGATGGGAATGCTGCAGCATCTATGCCACCCCCCCCACAACCGGTCGCCACCGTCAGGGATTAAACTGGCACTGTCTGTATCGGTGCCATCTATCCACCTATTGCAGCAAGTACAAAGGATACAGCAGTGTAGTCATTCAGTCTGCAGGATCTCTCTGATCATCGTTGGTTCAAGGCCTCCTGTTCTGGCATTCCCTGCGGTTGGGAGGTGGTAGTGAAATAGAGGATTTGACATAGTCCATAGCTGCTGAGGGGTTTTCAAAAAAATGTGCTCTGCATCCATGTTGTAGTCGCAGTTTAGCTGGGAATATCAGCGCGTATGGGATACGGCGCAGGTAAAGCTGTCTTTTCACCTGTTCGTAGGATCTCCTCTGGGCCTGGAACCCCGCAGCGAAGTCAGGATATATGTGGATGTTGCTCTCCTCATAGGTCAAAGTTCCAATCTCTCTGGACAGTTTCAGGATCAGGTCTCTGTCCCTATAGTTCAGGAGCCCGGCTTTGATGGTGGGGCCAAGGTGCAATGGGCCCTTTCCACCAGGAAATGATCCGAAAATGAGGTTGTACAAAACATGGGCTTTAGGAGTGTGTCAACAAAGGCTTCCATTTGGCTCTTGCATGTGGATTCAGGGACTCCGAATATACGTAGGTTATTCCTCCTGGATCTGGATTCCAGGTCCTCTCACTTGCCCCACATTTTGGAGAGTTTGTCTTTCAGGTACGTTATGTATCGGCCGGGCTGGCCTACTGTATCTTCAGTCCCACTTATTCTGGCTTCGGTTTCTGTGTTCCGGGCACTTTCCTGGTCTAATTTAGCCTGGAGGGACCCAATGGTGGACACTGTATCGTCCAGTTTGATGTTCACAGATAAAAATCCTGTCTGCATAGTAGGTAGTAGGTGGTCTTCTCTGGGGTTCCCCGTAGACGTGGATGGGGCTTCAACAGCCTGGGATGTCGCTGCATTTGAAGACGGAGTTTGTAAACAAATCCATTGGACCCTTTTACTTGCCACATGCGCCCTTAGTCATTGTTGTCAAGTTGATTGGGGGTTAGCTCCCCGTCAGGGATCTTGGGTGAGTAGCAGAACTTCAAAAGGTTAAGTGTAGTTCCAGAGACCCAGTTGTCCGACAGGTAGGAGATTACCACTTCGGATCTGGTTGTGCCGATGGCCGTCTCAGTGTGGAAGTTACACTCATCACCCTCCTGGCTTCACGTGGGCTGGCTAGTATTCAGGCTGCCCGGTTCCACACAACGTGAAGAACTCCGACCTCCATTGAGAATGCTCTTAGCTCTATAGATCAGCCTTTTGGGATCCAGTGGGGCAGTATTTGTCTCAGCATGGGCGCTTGCTATGGTTTTAGACTGAGTCGTGTCCCGGCCTTGAAGCACCAGTGTTCGCTTTTGGTTCCAGGATTGTCGTTTGGACCCGCTTTGGCGAGATTTACAACATTAGTGTCTCAGGAGGTCTATTCACCAGCACCTCGTAATATGGAGCAGGTGTGCAGAGAGACAGCCCATTGAACTGGTCCTATATGAAAGCAAGGAGTCAGTCTTGTGTGGCTTTAGTAGTGTTAATGACGTTGTTATACCTTTAGGCTGTGCAGGGTGGCCTCATAATGCCGGCTCGCCACACTATTGCATAGTGTTCGCAGTGACCGTTGAAATGGATTGTGTTCCCCCACATGAAAGAGGAGCTGTTTTGAATGTGGTAGTTTTAATGTTTACCTTCACATGACCTGCTTTTGTTTGTGAGGCCAATTACAGTTTTGGCGCTTTATATGTCTGGGTGTTGGATAGGCGGGCTCATGGGCCCGTTCCAGCGCATTGCCACACGTGTCAGGGCCACCCAGGTTCACACGATTACTGACCGTCCTCCTGGGCTGTCCCCGTCTTGTCCGCCGCCACCTCTAGCCACCAGGATGTTTGTACTGGCCACGCTCCCACGGGCCCATCAATGTCTCTGACTCACCAAACAGTAAGCATGTAGGGCATTGAGTCTGCTCGACTGGCCCATGTGGAAATGAGGGGTCAGATTTGTATACCTTTAATATTCTTTTTCAATCAAGTGGTACATGCAAGCCGGTCCCTCAAGTAGGCCCACGGAAAAGGCTCCTGGCCCGAGCCTTGGGAGAATCATTTAGTCATTCCAGATAGCTCAGGAGGGCTCACACAGCAGCGTAGCTGCAGGAGCAGCACTCCAACGCCAGCTGACATTTGCAACTCTTTGGTAAGCCAGCACAGCTATTCACAATGAGCAAGTAGCTCTTTGCTAGCTTTTTGCCCCTATACTCGCCTTCCGATGAGTTTGTCTGCTACTTTTAAAAATCAAACATTCAGCATAGATCCAGACTGCTACTACGAGTATGGCTTCTTGCAGTGCCTGCCCCGTTTCCACGTGTCTGCCACCAGTATCGATTACCCGAATCCAGCAAGATGGCCGCTGTTAGATGCAGGGCCTGTGTTTGAGCCCTGTTACCCAGACAAACAGAGCCTTAACTGGATTGGCTGCCGGCGTGGCTTCTTAGCCAACCCCGACGACCGGGAGGCTTAAGCCGCCCCCGCCCCCCTGAGAAGGCCCACGGAAAAGGCTCCTGTCCCGAGCCTGTCTGAGCCGGGAGGACCACAGGAACGCGCCAAAAACCCCACCTGTCCCATTGCAAACTGCCTGCAGTCGACTGGACACCTCTAATGATGACTGCCTTTGCTGTCATATACGATAACCTATCTGCCTCTTTCCCAGTTGTAACCAATACTGTTTTTTCTTTAACACCAGCTCGCCCCGCGCATACCCCGCTACCCCCTAATATCACTCTGCCAGGTGCATCGTTATCTAGCATTTCTTACCACCTGCTCACGCCGCCAATTACTACCCCCTTTATCAGGGCCTCCACTGAGCTGAAACCTCTCAAATCCGTCATCTCCATAACGTCACCAAATGTTCTAATACCGTCTGTGTTTCTGTCAATCTATACGGCTACACAGCTTTTTAACATGCTCCGTATTGAACAGAGCCTCTGAGTAATTAATGTCACTGATTGCCAAATGCGTTTACTACAACCAATCACCTGAATTGTTCCTAGCCAACACCATATACATGCTGCCTTAGCCAATTCGTAATTTGTTATCGTGCTAAAGTAATCCTGTATTGTGACCACTTTGTACTTGAGTACGTGCCACTTCAACCAGTTGTTAAATTTCTGCCCAATCCTTCCCTAACCAGATCTGTACTCTCCCTGTTCCTTTACATGTGCGACCAGCCCGCCTGCACATCTCTAGAACCTTGCCTCTTAGGTAAGTTTTTAAAATGTTACTACGTGCAACACACCATGAACCTAGCACCAATCATTTCCCATCAGTAACTGTATCCAGCATTGCCTATCTCATACTGTTTCCTGCTCATGGCTCTGGTTCCTATTCACTGCTGCAAGTGCTTGCGCAACTCGAATCCACCTTGCCTTCCCACCCACCCCCTTTGAAACGGCCATTCTCTTTGTGCACAGATAACTCTTCCCCCCACCTACCTGCACACCCGAGCGCCTCTCTACCCATTCTCACTCAAAACGGGACTAACAGTGCCACCACCCCTAACCCCTCCTCCTCCCCCCTCCCAAGCCCGCAGATTCATCAGGCTTACATTTCGCACCAAACCAACAGAATCCTGGCCTCTCCTAGGCCAACGGATCTGGGTGGAGGTACCGGTCTCCCTCCCCCACACCCCTATGCCCTACCTCCACCTCCACAACAAGAACTACAGACTATCTCCATGCCCTCTAAAAAAAAAACACATTGCTGGTTTCGCACCACTTTTGACAAAGAGGAAAGAAAAAAGCGCTAACCCTAAGGGGCGTGATCCTCTAGCTTCCTATCTCGCAGTCACTACTAACCTAAGCAACACCTCCAGCACCCAGCCCACTTCCCTTACTGACCTGCACACCACTAAACCTAAAATACACCCTAGCCCTCTTCAATGTGCCCTCATAAATGCATGTTCTCTCACTGCACACGCCACCGAGGTCCGTGACCACCTCACCAACCTGGACCTAGACCTCCTAGCCATTACTGAGTCATGGCTCCATGAAGCCGCAGAGCCTGCCATCGCCTTAGCATTGCCACCAGGGTACACCATCTACCGACAGGAACGACCACAGATGAAACGTGGAGGAGTAGCTGTCATTGCCAAGGACTCTCTACCCTTCAGACAAACGAAGTCCCCTCTAGCAGGGAACGCCGATTCTATGGCCACCAAACTCTCCCTGTCCCCTAATTGCACAATCACGATTCGTACCGTCTACCGATCTCTGGGCCGATCCACAGAATTTCAAGAAAGTCTACTTCATCTCTTAGCAGAGAACCTAAAAACCACTACTAAAACTATCCTACTGGGCGATCTTAACTTGGGCCTCAACAACCTGAAGGGCAAGCAAGCCAAAGCCTTGACCAAAAGAAGCACCCTAGATTGGGTTGCTGACCTCAACTGCTCTGCCTCTATCAGCTCCAACACCCACTATCCCCCCCCCCACCTCCAAGGCTAAAATTCCCATTCCACGATACTAGCCAAGAGTGCACGCAAACTTACCAAATCCAACTTGCTACCTTTCTAGAAGGCCCGTGCTTTCAGTCTCCCTTCTCAAAAGACCCCATTAGGTTAGCAGAAATATATAACAGCACCCATAAACAAGCAATTGACACCATAGCACCACTCAAACAAAAAAATGCAGAAGTCCTTAAACACACAAACTCATGGTTCACCCATGATCTCCAAGATGGCAAAACAATCCACAAGACCCCCTTAAAGAAGACTTTAAAAAACTATCAAACCAATACAAAAAGCCATCATCACAGCCAAAGCAAACTCCTATTGTTACGCTCACCTGATATCCACGGGGACGCCACACAGCCGTATGGACACTGGTATCCTTCTCTGTGGTTCCCAGATGTGGCCAGTGGGGGAGGTTCTGCCTGTAATACAGGAGGACTATGTTCAAGACTGGCCAACTGAGGTAATTAGCCTCCCACCACCCCGTATGCCTTCAGCCCCTCTGGGGCCTCTCCACACCTTGTTGATTCAGATGTGCTCTCCGTCCTGCCTTCTTGGAAGGGGCGCATTGACCTTTGTGGGCGGATGCGATCTAGTTACTTCACTGATGCCGGCCCGTTTGAAGTCTTTCAGTTAGATCTTATTGCTCTTGTATAGTGCTGTTATTTCGGCATGCCTTTCTGGGTTTAAGAATGTCTCTGTCCCTTCCTTAGATGTGCGGAAGTCCAGTGTGGTGCCTTGGCTGAATTGGGTCTTGCCGGTAAATGATGGCGTGTAATGAGCGCTATGATGCGGTAAGTAGGCGCTATGCACAGCGCAGTGATGCCTTGCCTTTGCTAACCTGTTTTCTTTTCCCTTAGGTTGTGCTGTTCACCCAGGGTGTGGAATTCCGAGGCGATGCTGGTCGAGGGGCGACCTGCTAGGTAAGTCTTTCGGCACAGTTCGTAATGTTGTAATGTCTCTAATACCTTGTTTCTTTCCTTTTTTCAGATCCGTCGGTCCGGGAGACGCGCTGATCCTAGGAAGCTGTTCACAAGGAGCTGTGTGCAGCTAAAGATGAAAATTGCAGGTAAGATGCTGCTGCTAGCAATGTTCCTTTTGTCTCCTTACAGGTGCTGTTTCTCTGAGGTTCGCGGGTACAGCTGGACACGGTGAACGTCACGTTGCAAGATTGCAAAGTAACGCGAAGCGTGTAATCCTAGTCGGGTGTCGTTTAAATAGTTTCAACAAAGTAGTTCAGGTAAAGTAGTCCCTAAGCTACCACACCCAAAACACTATACCGCATAGCTTGGTTCCAAGGAGCCAAGCTATGTGGATGCCTCCATGTTGGCTGGCAGTTTCAAAATAAAGTAGTTCCCCAAGCACATGTCATCACTGTGTATGAGTCTGGCGCCATAGGCGCCAGGACTGGCTCCAAGAAGGCCTAGGAAGTGGATGCCAAGGCTTATTGGAGACCCGAGCCAAGACCTCTCCAGGCCCATGGGCTTGCCAGAGAGGTTTTCGGATGTGGGTCGTGACACCTATAAAACCAGAATTTCCAATGCCACCTCTGAATCCAAATAAATTGTTCACCATATTGAAAGAATTAGCTGCGCCTGCCACCTCCTCCCATAACATCGAAAAAAAATGAAGCCTGGTGTTCAGATATCCAATCAGCCATGCTGAAAGAAATTGACCTCCCAAAAGCTAAAATTCAAGCACACCCTAAAGGTCTTAACAATTCCGTCCTCCACTCCTCTCCCATCGAAGACATACCTCACCAGGAAAAAAAAACCTTTTCCTTCAGGGATGTCTCCAAATCCAAAGTTGTTGACCTGCTCAAACATCTTAAACCATCCAACTGTAAAGGGGATATCTGCCCAGCCAAAATTGTCAAAGAATGCGCTGAGACTCTTGCCCAGTTTCTGGCAGCATTCATCAACGCCTCCTTTGCCTTGGGCATTGTCCCACCCTGCCTTAAAGAAGCCTGGGTTTGGCCGCTCCTGAAGAAGCCAACCTTAGACCCTTCCTCACCTAACAACTATCGTCCCATAATTACGGTTCTGTTTTTGCTCAAAATCCTGAACAAAGTGCCATATACACAAATCCAGCTCTTCCTAGAATCCAACGATATTTTAGGCAAGAGACAATCGGGCTTTCACACAGGATATGGGACTGAGACTGCCCTATTGGATTTATAAAACCAACTGGCTGAGATAATGGATGAAGACAAACCAGCCCTTTTCCTTCTTCTTGATCTATCTGCAGCATTCGATCTTGTTGACCACAAGATCCACTGCAGACACCTCACTAAGTCCGCTCAATTCACCCCCTAAGCCACCACCTGGGTCACATTCTTCCTAGAAGGGAGTGCTATGAAAGTCTTCTCAGACTCGGCTTGTGCATCCCCGACCACCATCCAATGTGGTGTCCCCCAAGGCTCCTGCACTTCACCTGCTCTCTGCAATCTGTTCACTAAACTGCTTTTTGATAAACTTGACGCTCGCTGCATAGCATACACGAACTATGCTGACGACACGCAGGTCCTCCTTCCTCTCTCTTGCTCATACGAACAAGACACCATGACAATGCATCAGGTCTACGCTACTATCCAAGCCTGGATGGCAGCAAACAAGCTTTGTCTCAATGGCGACAAAACAGAAATCCTCGTTTGCCCCAAAGAAACTTTGGATAAACAATACAGCCAGCCTTCCAGATAACGTGCGTATCTTGCCCTTTTATGCATGTAATTATGCCAAATACGGATGATTTAATTTTCTACTGCATACAGTGTACGCTTTGATTTATTCATTAAAAAAAACATACTTTCCACCACTAGATGGCACTGTAGCATTTCTTTTGTCAGCAGCATATCCTTTCTTATGCATGATGGTGAATTTCCAACTGAAAGACCAAATCTGTGACAGCTAAGCGAGCAACACAATAAAGCATGCACCCTTTTAAAATGTGTTCATACCCATAACGTCTAATAGCTTGATATGCTAAAAAGTAAAGTTTGCTTTGATGTCCTTAGTTGAATATTCTTTAATAACCATACATAACACCACGCTGGAAGTGTGTGACGAATCTCCAAACCTAAGTGAGTTTATGGCACAACTTATTTTTTGGGGTGTTTTTAAAGCGCTGAAAATAAAGTGGGTAAATCCAGGATGTTTTGCCTTTTGCATCTTCTAGGTTTCCATGCAGGATGTGGAAAATAAAGGTACAGTGATATTATTTTGGCACAAAATGCTGCTATAAGGATTTACATGTTATGATGCTTTACTATGCAAGTAAACTCTATAGGACAATATTATTGTAGGTCTTGACACCCAAAACTAAAAGTTTGGTCCAAGTAAAGCACAGAAGAAGGTGGCCATGCCCAAATTGAAAGAGCGGGTTCAAATCCCAGCTTTGCTGTTTAGCGTAAGTGTGTGATGCTGGGAAAATAATGTAATCTCACCCTGGCTTCAATTGCAAAAATTGGAGTGCTTATACGTTTACACCCTTACAAAAGAACAGTTTTAATAAGTGTAGGGATACATTGGTGTATACTGGTGCTCCTCTGCTAGTGGCTCCAATACTGCTGCATAGAATTGCATTATTGCTGCACTGGCCCTCCCCCATTCTTGTAACACTGGATTTGACAGGTAGACATCACCAGCCAGTCAGAACACCAGAGATTCTAGTATAGCGGACTGTGGTAGAACCAACATTACATTTTCTCCCATGTTGCTCTCAGCCACTGAAGGTGTTTGGGCCGTCCAGAGTACTGCCCCACACTCTGCAATGCCTTGTTATGCTATGATATTGAGTGTTTCATTGCACACCATCTGCCATTTTCATACTTTCTAGGACCTTCAGGTTCTGCAAGAAGTGGGTGTTTCAAATTCAAAGTAGAGAGCAGTTAACTGATTGTAACATTGAAGATGCACTAGAATATTCATATTACAATGAGTAATGAAGTTTGATGGCCCTACACAAGAAAGTTGGCCATTCCTCCACAGTCTCTGAAGTTAGTGCCTCTCCCAACATTTGAAGGGTTAGCCCCAGCCTACATTTTAGCCTAGGTGCACCCCTGGATGTGCGCACTTGCATTTTGATAGGCAGGGAGGTGAGGGAAGTCTTTCCCCCAAACTGGCAGTGTTAAAGTTTTACTGTGTGTGCTCAGAAAAATGTACTTGAACAAACGCAGTAAAACTTTAAAGCTGTTACTTTCAAGAAAGTCTTCCATCACCTCTCTGCATATTGTGCTTTAAAATATACTATTCAATGGTTGTTCCCCACACCAGACCATGGGAGGAGGTGGGTAGAACAGTGGGGGCAGAGCCTCCAAGTTTGCCTTGCGTATTTTCTGAAGTGGCCCCTCCCATCACGACTTAATTCCCCCCTCCAGCCCTCCAAAATGTAGGTTTTGTTCTGCCCCTGCATGGGAGAGAGGTTAGGTAGGTCGACTTACTCCGACAATGCACCAGCCACCCCCTCCCCTCCCCTCCCCTCCAAGTGCTGAAATAAAGGGGTGGGAGCCAACACATCTGCAATTATTCCTTTACCTGCTGCCTGTTGCAAACCTGCTCTGTAATGTATAATTTATAAAGTTATCCTGGCTGTAGTAAGACGTGCGCTTGCTTTTGGGCTATACCACGAGGGGTGGGCCATTAACCCATGCAGGGATGAACGGTTCCATTAGCCTGAACTGAATATATTTGCCAATAGCACATCCAGGGAGGCCATGTGCCACTGGCGCATGCAGAACAGAGATTCTGTTAGAATGTGCAGAGAGGAGATGTGCTGCTGCATGTGTATGGAGGCTATGACAATAACAGTTCGAACAGGAGTATATGTTCTTACATAGCGCTTTTAGCCAAATTCTTTCAGCTTTTAAGCACTGTGGTAACGGTTATTATCCCATTTAGAATGGTACTTGATTTATATCAGCAAAACAGAGCAGAATGCCAGGGGAGCACTGTTGGGCATTGTGGAGGGGGCTGCGAGGACATGTACGAGTCAGGCTGAATAAGGAAATGGGAGGGGGAAAATCGGGTACATTTGGCCCCAGTACATTTTGTCCATTTCCAGCACTGATAGTAACTTGTGTGAACGGCCATTCTTCATTATTGCATTTCTTGTAAGAAAGAAGCGAATCCTCTGCGGTCTTCCCTCTGCGCCACACCCATCAAGGCTGCGTCACGTAATTGGAACTTGGGAAGTTCAGGCCGCCCTCCTGCCAGGTAGCTTTCCACCCTATCTTTGGATGCAATGTTTTAGCCTGTGCAGAAGGGAGCCCTGCCGTTAAGACTGGCAGAGAGGAGATGTGCTGTTATAGCATAGGCACAGGAAATGCTATGTTAGCACTCACAGAGAAGAAATGTCCCCATGGTACGTATTTAGTAAAGATGTGTCATTTGCACGTGCCATGGAACAGAAGGGCAATTAGCATGCAGAGCCGAGATGTGCCGTTAGCATGTGCATAGACAGGATGTGGAATTTGCACATGCTAACTGCACATCCCGTCGCTGCACAGGATGTGCAGTTAGTACATGCAGGGATGGGATGTGCAGAGAGGATACATCCCATTAGCATGTGCGTAGAAGGCATGTCGTTAGCATGCACATCGCCTCTGTGCACATGCGCACAGTTAGTACGCATGTACAGAGAGTTGTCCCACTAGTATGTGCGCAGAGAAGATGCACCATTAGCAGACAAGAAGAGATGTGCCAATCGCATGAGCAGAGAAGAGATTTGAGGTCACTATGGGTAGAGATATGTCCTGTCAACGTGTGCAAATATCAGGCTTGCTAAACAGAACGTGTTCCATCAATACATGAAAACAATGTGCCATTAGCATATGCTTTGAGATGTGCTGTTAGCATGCACACGGTGTAAGGAAAAAGTTACTTACCTGTAACTGTTCTCCAGCATGGATCTGGCATGGATTCACATGCTCATGAATATTCCCAGTCGTCAGGCTGGGAATCCTCGGTAAAGAAAAAAAATCAGTATCAGTTTCGTTTCTGATCTGTCTTTTTTAGTAGTAACCAATCACTGATCTCTGGGTCATACTGCCCCCAGCCAATGACTGCCCTCTCCCTAAGCCCTGCCTCTGGCAGCCATCCTCAGATTTGGTAGCACCCCAAGTGGCAGTATGACCAAGTGAAGAGCCGCAGAGGGGTAGGTGGGAGGGTTTGCATGTGAATCCATGCCAGACCCATGCTGGAGAACAACAGTTACAGGTAAGTAAATTGTTCCTTCTCCAGCATGGGGTCTGGCATGGATTCACATGCTCATGAATAAAAGAATACATAGCAGTATACACATGCACAACCACGGGAGGTGGCAACAGGCTCAACATTAAGCAATACAACAACTCAACATTAAGCATCTCTTACCTCCTCACCAGGCTCACCTTAAGCGAACAGGTTGCGCAGCACTGCTTGGCCGACCCTGGACTCCTCCCTGGAGACCCGATCAACGCAGTAGAATCTTGTGAAGGTGTGCGTCGACCTCCACGTAGCAGCCCTGCAGATGTCCAGCAGGGGCACACCAGACAGGAACGCCATGGTAGCAGCGATCGCTCTGGTCGAATGGGCTCTCGGACGGCCGGGCAGCGGTCGGTTTGTCAACCGGTGACGATGCATGATGCAGCCGGAGAGCCATCTGGAAATAGAAGTCTTCGAGAGAGCCTTCCCTTGATTCACAGACCCAAAGATCACAAACAGTTGTGACGTCTTCCGAAAACTCTTCGTGCGGTCCACGTAGAACTTCAGCGCTCTAGCTACATCCAGCGAGTGCAAAGTCCTCTCGGCCGGCGTCGAAGGCGACGGGAAGATAACTGGTAACACCAAGGGCTCGTTGAGGTGGAAATCCGATGGCACATTGGGCATGAAGGAGTGATGCGTCCTCAGCACTACCCTCGTGTCATGAAAAGTCAAGTATGGAGGCTTGCAAGATAGGGCCTGAATCTCTCCCACTCGTCGTGCAGCGGTGATGGCCACGAGGAACGCTGTCTTCCATGACAGGAACTTCAAAGGCGCCGAATGCATAGGCTGGAATGGGGCTCCCATGAGCCTGGTCAGCACCACATTAAGATCCCACGCCGGGGCAGGGGCCTTCACTGGCGGGAATGATCAGAATAGTCCCTTCATAAATTCCTTTACCAGGCGATGAGACCACAAGGACGCCCCTCCCGTAGTCCTGGTATATCGGGAGATGGCAGCCAGATGTATTTTTATGGAGGCGTGAGCCAGTCCAGATTTGGCCAGCGACAGTAGGTACGGCAGCACTTGAGGGGCCGTAATCCGCAGAGGGTTAATCTTCTGTGCACGGCACCAGACAGGGACCCTTTTCCATTTATGACCGTAACACTTGAGAGTTGAAGACGCCCTGGCCTTTGCAAGAACCTCTCTGCAATTAGCCGGGATATCGTACCCTCGAAACTCTAGTGCTGCAGGAGCCAGGCCTGCAAGTTCAGCGACTGTGGGTCGTGATGGAGAATGGCGCCTCCTTCTCTGGAGAGAAGATCCGCGTCCGCCGGCAGCTTGACTGGTGGGGACGTTGACAAGTCCAGAAGGTCCGGGAACCAGATCTGCCTCGGCCACGCCGGTGCGACGAGGATCATCCTGCACCTGGACTTCTTGAGCTGGTTGATGAAGCGGAGCAGCAACGGCAACGGAGGGAACGCGTATAGAAACAGGCCGTCCCAAGGGAACGAGAAAGCATCGCCCATGCTCCTCGGCTGTGGGAACCTGCTGGTGAACCTCTGGCACTTGGAGTTTGTCGCCGTCGCGAACAGGTCGATCTGGGGTTTGCCTCATCGTTGGAAGAGTCGATCCACTTGGTCCTGGCGCAGTTCCCACTCGTGGCACGAGCGCAGCTCCCTGCTGAGTGAGTCCGCGATGGTGTTTTTTGTTCCTGCCAGGTGGAAGGGAACCAGAAACATCCCCTGGGCGACTGCCCAGTGCCACAGATCCTGGGCATCCTTGGATAGGGCTGGGGATCTGGTGCCTCCTTGCTTACATATATAGAACATCGTGGTGGTGTTGTCGGTGAAGATCCTCACCACTTTTCCCTTGAGGGACGGAAGGAACGACTTGAGCGCCCAGAACACTGCTCGGAGCTCCAGAATGTTGATGTGGAGAGACCTCTCCTCCGGGAGCCAAAAGCCTCTTGCGTGGAGGTCTCCGGTGTGGGCCCCCCAACCCCCCAGAGAGGCGTCCGTCGCCACCGTCTCCTGAAATGCCGGGATTTGAAATTCCGTGCCTGTCGTGAGGTGAGCACAGATGCCCCACCATAAGATCGCCCGACGGAACTCCTCGTCGAGAGGGATCCTGTCCTCGAAACAGCCCCTCGCCTGAAGCCAGCGGGCGTCGAGGAACTCCTGTAGCGGACGCATCCGAAGTCTGCAAAGGGGTACAAGATAGATGCATGAGGACATCATCCCGAGGAGGGACTTGATGGACCTTACCCTGGCCACGTCCGTGGCTAGCAGGCGCCGCACCTTGCCCAGGATGGTATTGGTCCTCTCCTCTGAAGGGGAGGCCAAATGCCCCACTGTATCGAGCTTCGCTCCCAGAAACAGTGCTATCTGCTATGGAACCAGGTGGGATTTGGGGTAGTTGATGGCGAACCCCAGCTCCGTGAGAAACCGGACGGTCCTCGCAGTGTGTTCGACAGCGAGTTCCCTTGTCCTTGCCCGGATTAGCCATTCGTCCAGGTAGGGGTAAACGTGGATCCCCTGCAGACGCAGCCGCGCCGCCACAGGTGCCAGGCACTTGGTGAAAACCCTGGGTGCCGACTTTAATCCGAACGGTAGGGCCCTGAATTGGTAGTGGCGACCCTGAACCACAAACCTGAGGAACTTCCTGTGCCTTTTTAGAATAGGGATGTGGAAGTAAGCGTCCTCCAGGTCCAAAGACGACAGGAAGTCGCCTTCCTCCAGCTGTCCCAGCACGTGCTGGAGGGTGACCATCCTCAATTTCTGCGCCTTGATGCACTTGTTTAAGCGACGCAGGTCCAGGATGGGGCGTCAACCGCCTATCTTCTTCTTGACGAGGAAGTACCTTGAGTACACTCTGGAGACCGGGAGCCCTCTGGGGACGAGCTCGATGGCACCTTTCTTGAGCATCGCCTTTACCTCCAACAGTAGTTGAGGGACGTGATTCTCCTTCCTGGCCACGGGAGGAATGCGAGGGCACTTCTTTTGGAATTCCAGCGAGTGCCCGTTGGCCAGGGTGTCCAACACCCAACGGTCGGTGGAGATGGACTCCCACACGCTCACGAACTTCATCAGCCGGCCTCCCGCCGGGGTGCTTTGGTGGGGGACCGACAACCCAGCCGGGTCAGTCTTGCTTGGAGGTGGCCTTGCCGCCTTGGCGACGGCAGCAGGAACCCCCTTGCTTGCCGCGACCTCTGTAGGCCTCCTGGGAAGAGGAGCGGGCCGCCTGCCGGTAAGTGGAGGAGCCATCGCTGGATCCTTTGGAGGCACCCTGTCTGCCTCCGGAGCTCCGAAAGGGCCCGGGCTGTCTCAGAGTCGGTTTGATGGCATGTAGGGACTCATCCACCGCCTTACCAAAAAGGTTGTTGTCGTCGAACGGCATGTCCAACACCCTGGTCTGGACGTCCTGGCGAAAGTCTGTCGCCTTGAGCCATCCTCGTCGGAGGCAAACTCTGTTGCCCAGTTGGCGAAATACGGTATCAGCAATGTCCGACGCCACCTAGCCTTCCTGCAGAATTTTTAGGGCCTCCGCCCTTTTGTCATCAGGCAGGAAGTCTAGCAGGGGAGCTATCTTGAACCACAGCTCCCTGTTGTAGCGGGCCACGATCGCTAAGGCATTGGCCGCCTTAATCGTCGTCGGATAGAGTCCAACTTCTTGCCCTCGCTGTCCGGCGGGGAAGTGTAAGTTGAAGCCGCTGCACCCGCTGCCTTCTTCTTAGCCGCTGCCGAGACGACAGAGTCTGGCGTGGGCTGGGCCCTGAGGCACAAAGGGGCGGCATCGGGGACTCAGTACTCCTGCTCATACCTGTCCCTCTTGACTGGTGTCGTGGAAGGGTTCTTGAGGACAGCAAGCCCCTCATCCCAGATGTCGAGTAAAGGCACCGCAAGGACTGTGTTACTCTTGGCCTCTCGCCGTTGGAACAGAAACCCCTCCTTTTTCTGTTCTTCAGGGCAGAGCTGAAAGAGCTCGGATGCCCTGGTTATCATGGCGTGGAAAGAGCCAATTTCGTCGGCTGGAGACGCCTGCGGGGGGGGGAGGGGAGGCTGACGACGGGATGTCTGCTGTGTCATAGCCACCGTCATCGTCCGTCCCCGTCGCTGTATCCATCGCCGTATCCTCTCTAGGGTCCGGCGAGGGGGATGAGGGGTCCACCGGTCTCGCAGGCACGAAGGGCAGAGCAGGTTGGACTCTCATCCGCTTGTTCGGAGGGCTTCCCGACAGGCCTGGGTCTGGATCCTCCATCGGGGTCCGTGGTAATCTCCTCCTTATCTCGGTGCATAAGGATTGGATTGCCAACAAAATGGCCACCGAGCTATCCTGAGGCTCGGGCAATGGCTGCGACGGACGGGATGGCCGCTCCACTGGGCCCTGTTCGTCGTCGCTATCTTTGATCACGTCAGCAGGGACCGCCCCCTGGGATCGGACCTTCTCGAACCTCTCGTTGAGGCCTATGAACCTCTCGTTGAGGCCTAAGGACCTCTTGTTGAGGCCCTTCTCGGTTTCCACCAGTTCCTCCTCAGAGGCTGATTCCGAGTCTGTAATGGCCACCAGCCCCCCCCCTCTCTTCTTCCGCCGGGGGCTTCACGGGGGTCTTAGCGATGGGCTGGAAAGAGGATTTCCTCCGCGGTGGCAGGGATACTCTGGGCCCAGAGGGCGTTTCCACAGGCATAGTCTCAGCAGGCTTTGCCAGGGTCGCAGCGACCACTTCGGTAGAGGCCTTTGCCGGGTGGATGAAAGTCCTCACCACCTTAGGTGCGTCCTGGGCCTTCGCCTTGGGGGGAGGGTCAGCGCCTCGCTCCCCCTTCGAGATCGACCGGGTCAACTCCAGCGGCCTACCTGGGTTCTCGGACTTCCTCTTCCCCGAACCAGAGCGCTGGCTCGTGGTCGAACATGCCGGGGAAGTAGCGCCCTGCTTGGCAACCGAAGAGCCCGACCTTTCGGCGCTCCCGTTGCCCGCGGACTCACGGTGCTTGGCCTTCTGTTGGGCCCCCGTCGCCGGGGAGCCCTCACAGGACTTAGAAGCCCGTTCAGACTGCTTCTTCGCCTTCTCACCTGCTGTGCCCTTCTCCAGCCAGGCGGCGAGGCGGGAACGACCATCTTGTTTGGTCCGTTCCGAAAGGTTCTTGCAGAACGCACAGTCTTTCTCCACGTGCGTCTTGTCCTCATGAAGGCAGTAGAGACATCGCAAATGCTCGTCCTCCTTGAAAACGTTCTGTAATCCGCATCCAGGGCAGCACCTGAACAGCTTGGATCCAGGCGTCGAGCTTCCCTTGTCCTGGGCCATGTCCGTTGAGGTAGGCCGCAGATCTTCCAGAATCCTCCAAGAAGTGTAAACTCGACGAAAACTTCACCCTTGAGGGGCGTAGAAGAATTCTGAAACGGGTCCCCGTTATCGGAAGCAGAAACGGTGGAGCTGGAGGCTCGATTAAACCGAAAAAATGAGAAAATCTCTGAAAAAGCGTGAGAACGCAGCAAAAAAACGCGAGAGCTAAACACGAAGACTCCCAACACTTGAGCGTGCGGTAAAAATCTGAGGATGGCTGCCAGAGGCGGGGCTTAGGGAGAGGGCAGTCATAGGCTGGGGGCAGTATGACCCAGAGATCAGTGATTGGTTACTACTAAGTAAGACAGATCAGAAACAAAACTGATACTGATTTTTTCTTTACCGAGGATTCCCAGCCTGACGACGGGGAATATTCATGAGCATGTGAATCCATGCCAGACCCCATGCTGGAGAAAGGTGCAATTTACACATGCAAAAGACACAAATTTGCTCTTCAAATGCTAAAAGCACATCTCTGAAAATGCTGAAAGGAGATGTGCCTTTACCATGTGCACAGAGCACGTGGCATACTCGTTAGTATGTGTCAAGAGGAGATGTGTAGCTAGCATGTTCAGGGAGGATACATGCCATTATCAAGTGGAGTGATGTGCTGTTACTATGTGCCCAGACGGGATGTGCCGTTTGCATGTGGAGTGAAGGGCTCTGCACAAGCCAGACAACTTTGATCTACAACGCTTTTGGTCTATGGGTCTGATTTTACGTATGCATTGGGTATATGTGTTGGATACGTTTTTGTCATGATGCCCGCTCCCGGGGAGCCGGTTCAAGCCCTGCGTCCCCGAAAGCAGACATCCAGTCCCCAAGGAAGGACCCAGCAATCCCATATAGGGGCCCTTTGGACAGTGTCCTGGTGCCTATGGCGCCAGGCTCATTATGGGAGTGCTTGGGTGCACTTACCTGATGCAGACCATGCTGCAGGATCCCGGCCTCCTTGAGGCCTGAAAGGAACTACTTTACCTGTGGGAATAATTTACCATCCGGGCGTGGTCGGGGAAGGATACATACCTGATTGGAGGAAGGATACATACCTGGAACTTCTTCCAAGGCTATTTAAACCCCACCCGAACAGCCACACGTGCTTCGCGTTGTTCTGCATCTAGCAGCTGGACGCTCACCGTGTCTGCTCCTGCATCCTGACTTCTGCCACGCCTGCCAGCATCCTGGATCACCTGCAAAGGAAGAGAAGAAGAGAACAGAAGAAGGAAAAGTCCTTACCTGCTAAATCCGCATCCCGGAGACATCTCGCCGACAATCCTGAAAAGGAAGACTTTTATTTAAAAGCTCATCGCGTCGATCGCTGCAGCGCCGCATTCCACTCACTTTTACAGGGCGCCTCCATGTTCAGCAGCGATCATCCGGATTCGCAGTCACGCCCCAGCACCTAGGGAGAAAAAGACAAGAACAAAAGGTGAGAGAGAGAAGGGAATAAGGAAAGCTAAATCTCCATGTTAAGACTTACCTGTTGATTCATTCCCTCTCATTTCGGGTCCGCGCCGCATCCTGGCATTTCCGGACCCCGGCCCCTAAGGGGAAAAAGAGACATCAGCGTTATCGAGCGAATGAAAAGACATTACCAAAAAAACGCTCATTAAAGACTTACCTGATTTCTACAAGGATTTCACCTCTCATCTCGGGTCGGTGCCTGTTCCCCGGCATTCCGTACCCCAGCCCCTATGGGGAAAAAGACACTAGCATTAGTTCATTAATGCATGGACACAAGGGGAACCTCTTATCAAAAATCTTACCTGGAAGCCAAGCAAGTTAGGTTCTCACCAATCCGAAAATCCAGTGAAGTAACTGGATATCAACGCGCCCCTGCATCAGAAGCAGGATGGAGAGCTCGTCCTTCCAGACCCTAAGGTGAGACGCTACGGGGAATCACAGAAGGGTTTCGAGGAGGGTGAGAGGGGAAAGTGGGAGGCCGATTGCATTACCCCGCAGACAGTTAATCCCCTATTTTCGCCTACAGAAGGTTACTTCTGCGAGCCAGACAAGCCAGATTTGGGGGCCCGGTCCAGTCCGTCTTCCGAACCCTGCGCATCACCTTAGAAGAGGTCACAGCAGCGCGAACCAGGCCAGCGCCTCCGTGGGAGTCAGGTGAGCGTTACAGTTTTACTCTCTTGCAGAGGAGAAAACTCATTTTTACTCTCTTGAAATTGCATTTACTCTCTAATTTGAAAAATCATGCGTAAAATACTCCCACCTCAAAATCTTATCTGGAGCACTGAATACAGCACCTTCATGGTTGCCAACACCAATTGCGGTCTCACCCTCAGTTAAGACCCTGGGGGTCTACCTTGACTCTACATTCTCTGACTCGCCAGGCAAGCACCATTGCCTCTTCGGCAGCATTTACCACAAAACTCATTAATTCAGCCAAGCCATACGTTTCTAAACAAAACTGCCTCTCAATAGCTAGAGCCACCATTGGGGCAAAATTCGATTATAGCAATGTACTCTTTGCTGGAGCCTATGCCAATAATTTGAACTGATTCCAAGTTATTCAAAATAGTGCACTCATGGCTGCATTAAACATTCCCAAAAGAGCGCATATCTCCCAGGCCAGGCGTGAAACCCACTGGCTTCCCATAAAAGAGCGCATCACCTTTAAAATGTTTTCCATAACACATAAGTGCCTCGCTCTCACAGCACCCACATATCTTTCAGACAAAATGGCCAGAAATAACTCCACTAGACCTAAAAGAACCAATTACGGCAACCAACTGATTATCCCCACCGTCAAAAGAGCTAAAGCAGGAGGCGCCAGTTTCCCCTTACTAGCACCTGAACTCTGGAATTCTCTCCCGATCACCCTCAGGAATCAGACCTCCCACATGGCATTCCGGAAAGCCCTGAAAACCACCCTCTTCAACTAGCCCCGGAGTCCACTTGTCATTCAAAAACCTCACACTCCCTACACCCAGCTAGGGTCTCTGTCACTCCGCCTGTATGTATGTCTGTCTGTCTTCCCTGCCTTGCTGTACTCCCCATATGTCACTTGTGCAAAGGTTCAATGTAACCACGAACCTCCACTACTTGTTATGGTTCTCTGTAACCTCAAACCACCTGTCTGAAGTCTCCTACTTAACTTTCATCACAGTGTTTCTGTAACTAAGTTAAGCTTTGCATTAAACAGCATCACGTTGCCCCAGGACTGCTTATGCGCTTTACAAATGTAAATAAAAAATAAAATGGTGATCCAGCCGTAGTATTTGCTGCTCGTGCTACGATGTAATGTATATGTTCAAGCGACGAGGGAACTACCCTCAACTATGCTGGTCCCCCTACGTATCTCTGCACTCTTCCGTCCTATTTGCCAGCTTGTTCACAGTTCGAGGAGTTGCAAGAAAATGTATACCGCGGGCGGGGTTGGCGGGTCTTGCACGGTGTGTCACAGCAGGTGATGAGGCAACCCAGGACCATGCGGCCACCAAGCGGCCCGTTTGTCCAACCGTACCTCTTTCTCTTTTCCCCCCAGCAGTCGGAATGATAGAATTAGTACTGTTGGACAGGACTTCAAGATGTTTCCAATTACAGTCTGGCGCTGTTGGCACCCAATCCGGATATCCCCAAGCAGTCGCGTGTTGTCTCTCTTCCACCGCTGTAAACATTTCTATATACAGTCCCAACTGCCCACCACGACACCAGCACCATGTGATCAGCAGGGGTAAAATTGGAGGGGCCGTGCTGCAACCACGGATCCAGAAAGAGCTGCGAGAGGTGTCCCGGTCCCACCCCTGCAGGCCCATTAGGCACTCACACTTTCCGAGAAGTGCGGGGGAACCACTTCAGGAGGCGGGCACAGAGCACCGGGATAACTTCGCTTTGCACAGCAGGTGCGGTGGGGGCCTCGGTGTAGTCCTCTTATGGCGCCCTGTCCATGATACGGATGCTCAGTGCAGTGTTACTCGCTGCTCTGTTTAAGTTGCGGGTTAAAATTCCTTCACTACGGCACTTGGGAATCATGTGTCCAGGTGTCTCACTGCCATGGTAGGGTTACATATGACCTTGTCTTACCGATTATCAGTTCTGCAAGCGGGAGCGTGAAGAAAGGGTAAGCTGTGGGGCCGCCGAGTCACAGTGAGTAGCCACTCCCACTTCGTGGCCTCCGAAGCCGCTGTCTCTTCTCGGGCAGTGTGCTTAGTCACATGGATGCCGTGGGTGGACCATCTGTTCTCAAGTCTCTGCATATCTCACGCTGAGAATTTCTCCAGGTAGCCTTGCCACTTTTTACTCAAAATAAAACAGATTGGGCCCCGATTCTTCCTGCACAATAATCTCTGCTTGCTGAAGCGGAGAATTGCTCAATGCAGATTAATTATTGTTTAGGATGTCCTTCCTGACGTAGCTATTCGATCAGGCAACCATTACACAGCTGCACAAAAGCGCCCCCCTGTTTCTCAGAGATTTAATGTGGACTTCCCCGAGGGAACAGTATATCCACCCCCATTTAGTGCAATTAGGGATACAGATATGGAGGAGGACATGCCGAACCATAGCGCTGGGGGACCCGATATCTCCACAGACACCTTTAGCAGCGGTAATGGCAGAACTGTACAGATATAGAATGAGAGGAACAAGTTACTCTCTTACCTATTAACGTTCTTTCGATGGGATGGTCCGACAACCTATTCCATATCTTTGACAGTAATCACCACAGCTGTGCTGCTTCAGAACATTTTCGGCCTCTGCGTCCTATGTCGATGAACCATCCCGAGGACCTCCTCCAATGGCCGACGTCACCCGATGTGATAAGTAGGACGCATGACGCCCGTAGCCTCAGTTGTAGGTTTTTCCCCCAGAACGTGTGCCACCAGTGTTCTGCCAGTCAGACACACAAGGCCTTGCGGAAACGTAAGCTGCAATTGCATAAGAAATTCTGCAGCGGGGAAGGTAGGGAGGGAGCGATCTGGAATACGTCATCGGACCATCCCATCGAAAGAACGTTTGCAGGTAAGAGAGTAACTTGTTCTTCGAGGGGATTGGGTCCTCCGACGTATTCCATATCTTTGACAAACCTCCAAAGCAGTACCAAAGCAAGGAGGTGGGAAAAGAATTTAGAACACAAATTTAGCATGCCCAATCAAATTGTGGAATAAAGGACTGCTTTGCCAAAGGCCAGATCCCTCGGATGGAATCGAGGGAGTAGTGACATACAAAAGTATGTACAGAAGCCCAGGTGGCTGCATCACAGAGGTTACGAATAGGAACACCCCTCTGTAGGGTAGTAGATGCAGCCAGACCCCTGGTAGAATGGGCCCGCAAGCCAGCCGGTGGGTCCTTACCCGCCAAGCGATAACACTGGGAGATAGCCAAAATAATCCAACGAGACAAAGTCTGTTTCATCACAGCTTGTCCCAAACGCTTTCCAGCGTAACCAATGAAGAGTTGATCGTCCACTCTGACCCGGGACATGCGTGAAATATAAAAGATCAACGCTCTCCTAGGATCAAGCCTATGGAGCCTCTCCTCTTCCTTACCAGGATGCGGAGGAGGATAGAATGCCGGAAGAACAACCTTCTGGCCCAAATGAAATTCTGAAACCACCTTCGGAAGAAAGGAAGGACGAACTCGAAGGACAACCCTGTCCTTATGAAACACAGTGAAGGGTGGCTTAACTGAAAGTGCCTGTAACTCACTCACTCTGTGAGCTGAAGTAACCGCAACCAAAAACACAGTTTTAAGAGTTAACAATCTCAAAGGGCAAGAATGCAAAGGCTCAAACGGAGCACCCATAAGAAACTTGAGAACAAGGTTCAAATCCCAACCGGGCACCAGAAAAGGTGACAGAGGGAACACATTAGTGAGCCCTTTCAAAAACTGAGCAATTAAAGGAATCTTAAAATAGGAACATTCTTCAGACGAGCGCTTAAATATGGACAGCGCCACCAGGTAACCTTTAATGGTACCCACTTGCAAGCCCCTGAGGGCCAAAGAAAGCAAAAAAGACAGAACCATGGGAATGTCACATTCAAAAGGATCCACATTCTCAACTCTGCCCCATTCGCAGAATTTACGCCAACGGTACAGAGACTTTGTTGCTGGCCATCTGGCCGAGAGCAACACCTCCACAACGTCTTCAGGGAGGTCCCAATCCTTATACCTCAACCTTTCAGAAGCCAAGCGTGCAGGTTGGGGGGTCTGACCTCGGGATGGAGAACCTGACCCCCCCCTCCCGTGAGAGCAGATCGTCTCGGTAGGGAAGACGACGTGGAGGGCAGATGGACAAGTCGAGAAGGTCCTGGTACCACGTCTTCCGGGCCCACGCCGGAGGAATGAGGATCATCTGGGAACCTAACCTCCGCAGTACTTGCAAGATGACGGGGACTGGAGGAAACGTGTACAGCAGTGGGAATGAGCTTTACCACGAACGCGTCTCCTAAGGCTCCTTTTGGAGGAAATTCCCGCGAGCAGAACCTTTCGCACTTCCGGTTGACACTGGAGGCGAAGAGATCCACTTGAAGGGTCCCCCAAAGGGTGAAGATCTCCAGGAGAATCCCATGAGCCAACTCCCACTCGTGAGAGATCGTGCTCTGCCTGCTCAGAGCGTCCGCCATCTCGTTTTCGTCTCCGGCCAGATGAACAGCCGAGATCGAAACTTCCTGATGGATGGCCCAGAACTCAAGCTGCATCGCCACCCTGCACAGAGGAAGTGACCCTGTCCCCCCCCTTTTTGTTGAGGTAGTGCATGGCCACCGTGTTGTCCGTCAGGATCAGAACACTCTTTCCCCGCACAGTCGGCAGAAAAGCCTTCAGGGCTAGCCTGACGGCCCTCAGCTCCAACAGATTGATATGGAGTCTGGACTCCGACGGAGACCAACGACCACTGACTGTCAACTCGTTGGCATGAGCACCCCATCCCGTGAGGGATGCGTCCGTCACAATCGTCACCTCCGGCCAGGGAAGCCAAAACGGAGCCCCCTTCATCAGATTGCCTTCGACGGCCCACCACAAAAGGTCCTGGGCGACCGAGGGCGGCACCTGAACAGGGTCCGACATCCTGCCAGAAGATTGTGACCACTGTATCTTGAGTGCCCACTGCAAAGATCTCATCCGCAGACGAGCCTCTGGCACCAGAAGAATGCAGGATGCCATGAGGCCGAGCAACCTCAAGAACTCGAACGCCGGGAGCGTCTGGGCAAGTTGAAACTTGTGCACCATCTGCTGAATGTGAAGAGCCCTCACCTGGGGAGGAAAACACAGCCCCAGGTGTCGAGCACTGCTCCGATGTACTGGAGCCGCTGTGTTGGCGTCAAATGGGACGTCTTTAAATTGAGGGAGAAGCCCAGCTTGTGAAGGGAGTGGCAGGTGACGGACAGATGATCTAGGACTTGTTCGGGAGAGCTCCCCCTGATCAACCAATCGTCCAGATAGGTGTAGACGTGACTCCCCCCCTTTCCTGAGATGCGCTGCCACCATCACGAGCTTGGTGAAAACCCTCAGGGCGGAGGTTAAGCCGAACGGCAGGACCCGAAACTGAAAGTGAGAGTCGCCAACCGCGAACCTCAGGTACTTCCTGTGCTTGGGATGGATCGGCACATGGAAGTAAGTGTCCTTGAGGAGAGACACCACCCAATCCTTAAGTTGAAGGGCCTGGAGGACTTGAGAAAGAGTGACCATCTTGAACTTGTCCTTCCGTAGGAATTTTTTCAAACCGTGCAAGTCCATGATGGGTCTCAATACCCCGTGTTTCTTTGAAATCAAAAAATAAGGGGAATACCATCCCTTGTTCCTCTCCGCTACAGCACCAGTTCTATGGCGCCTTTCTCCAGCACAGCTTGAATTTCCTGCGCAAGGAGCGGATCCAGACTCTTCAAAGAGAGGTTCCCAGGTGGATTGTCGTGAGGACTCTGACGAAAGGGAAGACAGTAGCCGTGGGTTATGATCTCCAGAACCCACACATCTGAAGTAATGGCACACCACTCTACAAGATGCTGCGCCAGCCTTCCCCCCAACCGGCAAACCATGGGACATGGCCTCATGACTGAGTGGTAGTGGCTGCGGCGTTGCCTGAGGGCAAAGTGGCAACTGCCCGAGCGGCTTTGGCACCTCGAGTGCCCTGTTTTCCACCTCTGGTACTCCTACGGTGGCCTCTTTGACTGACAGCTCCTCTTGCTTTACTGAAGGATGAGTAATAACGAAAGGAACCTCCCCTCCATTGTTGTCCCCTGGAGGTTGTCGAACTGCAGCGCCCAACGACTTTGCTGCAGCTTTGGAGGTCTGCAACCTCTCAAGGCTCTCGTCAGCCTTGCTGCCAAAAAGATATTCACCGTCAAAGGGCATGCTGAGGAGCCGGGACTGCACATCTGGAGCGAACCCCGACATCCGCAACCACCCAAACCTGCGTATTAAGGTGCTCGCCGCCATGGACAGGCTGACACAATCTGCCATGTCCAAACCCGAACGAACAGCCTCACACATGGCATCCTTGCCATCCTGAACCATAGCAAGGAAAGCATCCCGTTTGTCTCCTTCGGGAATATTTTCAGCCGCTAATGCAACACAGTTCCACAGAGTGTGAGTGAAACAAGACTAGTCACATACGGAGTTGGCCACCTAGAGCACCATACCCCCTGAAGAAAACACTTTCTTCGCCCAGCCATCAAAACGTTTGTCGTCCCTATCCAGAGGGATGGTAGGATATGACGCCTGCTTTGCCGGGGCCGTAGCCGCCTGCACCACCAAACTCTCGGGAGTTGGGTGCCTGGACAAGTAGCAGGGGTCGCTACTGGCTGGACGGTATTTTCGTGACAAAGACTTGCCCACTGCCGGAAGACACTCCGGAGCAGTCCAAGCCGCCGCCACCCTTCTCTGCAGAGCTATATGAAACGGCAGTACCGGCTCAGTGGGGGGACCAAGATCGAGGATGTCCGTATGATCATCCTGAACAAACTCCCCTGGGGGAGCTGACCATCCCAAGTACTTGGTGACCTGAGACATAAGGCGCCGGTATGAAGAATCGGCATGAGTGCCAGGCTGAGGCCTACAAAACTCCACCTCCGGAGAGGAGTCCAGTCCACTGGCATCATGCAGTGACTGCCTCAGGTCTTCAAATTGGCTATGACCCGAGAGAAGCTTCTCTGGCACTGTATTCGGAACCAAGCCCTCATCAGAGCCCTCATCAACCTCTGAAATTTACTCCAGGCGGTGAGAGGAAGACACCTGGGGACCAAAGCTATGCCTGACCTAAGCCAGAGCCTTTCAAGGGGTTTCCCCTGTGCCACGGGGCCCCTCCGACACCACCGCCTCGAAAGGCGTTGAGGGCGCCGAATGAATCTGCGCCGGCGTCGAGAGAATCGGCGTAGAGTGAATCAGCGTGGATGTCAGCCGCAGCGCCGCCAGCATCGACGGTGTCGACACAGGCCTCGAAGCCAGAGCTCCGAGCGTGTCCTTCGACGACCTAGGCGCCGACAGCATTGACGACCCCCTCGGAGGCGGAGCCTCGAGAGAGGCCGTCGACTACCTCGGCGCCACAGGCATCGACGTCTTCCACAAAGACTGCACAGGATCACATGGTCTCGAGCGCATCGAGGACCGGGACCTGGAACAGGCATGGCGAGAACGGTTACCCTTGTCTGAGCGGGACCTCTCCCGCGAACCGTGCCGACCACCCGAGCCCGAAGGCGTGCGAGCGGTGTCTCTCGACCGATCGCGACTGACCCCAATCGGAAGCGCAGACGGACCGGTGCCCTGCGATTCGAGAATCACTAACATCTTCTTCCCAAAGGAAGCCCATTCCTCCGGTGTCGCTTGCATGGTGGGATAAGCGACCCGCCGATGGGCGGAGTCCTCGGAAGAGGACGGGGAAGGCGACCGATGCCGGCGCTTCCGGGAATGCCTCGAAGAGGCAGAGGAGTGGCGAGACTGACTCCTGGAAGGAGACCCACTGGACTTCCGACGATGACGCAGAGAGTCGCCTCTCTATTCATCCGTTGAAAGCCCCGCAGACCTCGACTTCCGGGGCTTAGACACCCTATTTACCGACAACTTCTTCTGGCGCTCCCGCAAGACTTTGGCCGTGAGCGACTAGCAGTCGACACAGTCGTCCGTGTCGTGGGCCTCCCCGAGGCACCAGAGGCAGGCGTCGTGCGAGTCCGTTACCGACATCTTGGACCCACAGTCCCTGCATTTTTTTAAGCCCAGACGCGGGGTTGAAGACAAGGTAGACATCGTCACGAACAGGCTTTTTCACAAAACCGAACAGGTTCAAAGAACCGAGAAGATTACAACAAACTCCAAAGAGTCGAGGCGTACCGAGATTCACGAAGCGAACACGTTCACAGAAAAATCGGAACTGAGGCTATGGGCGTCGTGCGTCCTACTTATCACATCGGGTGACGTCAGCCGTCGGAGGTCGTCCTCGGCGAAGGCGCATAGACGTCATCGACGTAGGACGCAGACGCCGAAAATGTTCAGAAGCACCACAGCTGTGGTGATTACTGTCAAAGATATGGAATACGTCGGAGGACCCAATCCCCTCGAATAAGGGTATACTGGGAAGCAAATTGGATCGCAACCATAGGAGATTTGAGGGCCGAGAGAAGGATGAATTTTTCAGAACTAAGAGGCCACAAATGTACATGAGGGGCAGTTCTTGCTACATAGGACTATGATGAGCATGATAAAAAGTAGGTGGCCATGGGTCAAGGAGGAGACTATAGAGTGTGAAGACACACACACTCAAACATTGCAGAGTGCGGCACACACCATCTCCAATATTTATGGGGTACTGATTGATCGCACCTTGAGAGTTCAATTGAGATGCAAGGTAAGATTGGAGGAGGAATTGGGGAGAACGTTTGAGGACAATGAATGGCAAGGTGAATGGCTATATCACAAAAAACTCTCCAGAAATGCCAGACTACAGCTAATCCAACTCTATGTCACACAAAGGGCATATCTAACACCGGCTGCAATAGCAAAATTTAAAGGGGCGAGTAAGCAAGCATGTCCCAAATGCAATGAAGAGAATGCAGGATTGATGCATATTTTCTGGGAATGTCAGTTGGTGCAGGGTTTTTGGAAGAAGGTGGCGAGTAAAGTAGCACGAGGTGGCACTAACTTGGAAGTTCAATCCCCAGAAGCTTATATGCTGGGCCCGTTTAAGCAAAGCACGAAGCAGAAGTCCCTCATCAAGATCAAAAAACCTAATTTACATATTAGCCAAGCGTAGCATAGCCATGCATTGGAAAGCTACTAAGGAACCAAGTATAGATAGATGGTGGGAAGACTTGGAAAAATGGGCAACGGCAGAAACGAGAGTGTGGGATAAAGCACTAGGGGAACAGAATCAGGAACTGGGAACGGATATTCTCTGACAGTGGCATTGTTCAATCAAGGCAATAGCGATGGCATAACCCCAAGGCGCAATAGATGGAACCGGGGAAAGTGTGATGGAATAGTAATACGGGTGGACTAAACTACAGGCAGTTGAAAGTGGGTGGGGAGTTCTTGGGGAGCTATAAGGGGAATATTAAGAAGTAGAATTGAAGTTCATTATTAATGTCATTGTTGTATGAAATGTAACCCTTTAAGTGCCATGGGTTTTTCCCCCCAGTGCCAAGGGCTTTTATGGTGATTTTGGTATGTCGCCATTCAATGCCTTGTAACTTTTTTGTTACATGAGATATCTCAGCCAAATTTGGCCCCTTTTTTTCCCACATGTAGGCGGTCGTAACGACACCCAGGAATCCTAGGTTGCTGTAGGGCGGGGAGAGAAAATAACCAAAAAGGGCAAAAATGCTGCGTTTTTTCAAATCATGCCAATGAAATGATGTACAAAGAAGCCTTTGGTTTTTTCCTTGTAGAGCTAGGAACAAATGGTTTGCTGTGCTGCATTCCCCAATTTCCTGGCTTTCAGGAACAGGTTGAGTGGAAACTAATACAAATTAATTTTATGTGGTTATCAACAATTTTGTGAGAGGTAGGCAATTTTGGACATTTTTGCCAATTGGACATGCATGGACGGAATGGAAGAAAAGGGTAGGAAAGCCGAATTGGAGGACAGAAAGACATACATTTCTGAAAAGTATACAAAATTCCAAGTTTACGAAGGGGTGATTTGCGCAGGTCGGGCAACAACTAGGTAGGGGAAAATGCCACAGTTTGGGGAAAAAGCGGGAAAATGACTGAAAAAAAAAGTTATGTGGTGGACATGGTTGGCTTGGTACAGAAATGGCTTCTATGCATTTTGTGAAAAACAATGCTTCGCTACACTCCCCCCGACTCTTGCAGTTAGGAAAGCACACAATCTTTGTAGTCTGAGCCATGGTACACAGGAGTTTTATGCTTACAGCCTGAACAGACGTACTTAGCATGTGTAAATCAGGAAAACCAATGTGGTGAGGAACAGCATACATTTTTTTGAAAGAGTAATGGGGGGGTGACTCTTTCCCCCCCCCACTCCAAATGCAGGAGGGGGCATCTCATGCAGCCCTCCCTGGGGTTCCATGCCCCTTCCTA